>NC_142346.1:32715000-33915000 GCF_054954075.1 Amborella trichopoda
TATATATGGATATACATGCGATTTTCTCCCACAAGTTTAACGTAGAGAAAATTCTTCACCCTATCCAGGTTCACTTCTTCGGAGAGCTATTGACGATCTCTCATCCCTTTCCGTTGGTCGCCTTCCGCATATCGGATTTGTTCTTTCTCACATGCCTCTCTATCTCTCTTATGCTTGTCCGTCTTCCCTTTTGGACCTCTGTCTCTTGGTAGTGCACTTACCGTTTTGTTCATCTCTACAGTTGAACAATCAATGTTAACATTCAAGAAAAATTAGAGCAAGCAAATGGTGATGCCTTTTTACCATGTCTAATATGATTAAATGATGGGAGAGGCAAATTCCGCGCTGGGCACAAAATAATAGAAAAATGCCTATTAGACAAATTTGGCTGACCAATGTTCGAAAAATCTCACTAGGACAAATTTGGAAAAAAATAAAAACTATTGGGGTGGGGGATCTCCGCAAAAATAATCCATATTTTTGCTCCAATCTATAATTACCAGTTTTATAGGGATTGTACAATTTACTATTGTTACATGTGAAAGGAAAGTATATATTGATTGTCAAGTTAATATGTACTTTCCTTTCACATGATCGAGTAACATGAACAATAGACTCGATCATTCAGAAAAGAACATGATCAAACAACAAACTCAATCTTACAGGAATGGATACAAAAAGTTCTCCTTAGAAAAACCTGATATTCTAACAAGGTATCAAAGCCTAGCCGATCAAATCAATGACTCTATAATTTGTTTCTTCAATGGGTTGAAGTTCTACTCCCCAAATCTAAAGGATTCTTAATCATCAACTTTGAATGTCCAGCCTTCTTGTCTAGACTCTCTTTCTATCTCTGAAAAAAATTAGAAGATTTGTCCATTCCTGATGTCTGTCGATTTACTGCTGTTCGAGTCTGCTCTACCCTTGCCATCTGTTTCTGAGACTCATTAAGCTATTGTTGCTCAAGTATGGTCTATTATTGCCTTTGGTTTATGAGGCTTGCTGATGTGCCATTGCTTGATTCAACTCTATTCTTGCCTTTTATTTTCGAGGCCTGTTGACCTGTCGTTGCTTGAGCCTATCCTGTTCTGTTGTTCCTTTTGTTGATCAAGCAATCTGATGATGGAAACCATTGCTTCTACTGGTCTCACGATGCACCTGAAGATTCAACTGCACATTTCTGCAACTTAATATTCAAACTTCAACTGCTCTATCTCACAGCATCTTGAGTTTGAGGGGGAGTGTGAAAGGAAAGTATATATGGAAGATGTATATTCTAATCAATATATATGGGAGTGGTATGTACATTCTGTTATATTTTTATACTAAGTCTTAGGTTTCTTTGAAGAGACTCAGTGTCCATTAATTAATATGAATATAAAAGCTTGCTTTATATAGACAATAAGAATAAAAATAAATCAGAGACACATATATTATACCTTGACTTACCATAAAAATACAATATAATGCCTTCCTATATATATATATATATATATATATATATATATATATATATTGATTATAATATATATCTCCCATATTAACTTTATAGTCAATATAAACTTTCCTCTCACACTCCCCTCCCCTTCAAGCTCAATATGCTATGAGAGAGTAGCTAGAGTTTGAACACTAAGTTGCGGAAATGAGCAATGTGATCTTTTGGTGCATAGCATGACCCGTAGAGACAGTGGTTGCCATGCTTAGCTTGCTTGATCAACAAGCACAGAGGAACAACAAAATAGGCAAGCTTACGAAACGTCAAATCAACAAGCTACAATAGACCATAACTTCAGATCTTCTCAAAATGTAAAAAGATAAAATAAAATAAAATAGTCGAGATAGTCAAGAAAATAGAATAGCACTTGGAAGAGCCAACAAAACTCGGTGCAAATCCAAGTCGCTAATAGACAAACATGTTCGAGTAACATGAACAACAGACTCAATCATATATAAAAAAGTAAAATTGAGTAATAGACTCGATTGTACAGGAATGGCCGCATCGAAGATGAATCTTGCTCTGATACCATGTGAAGAGTCTCAGGTTTCTCGCAAGAGACTCAATGTCCATTAATTAATATGGATATACAAGCTTGCCTTAAATAGGCAAATATAAACAACAAGAATAGAAATAAATCACATACACATATATTATAACTAGACTTACCATAAAATACAAGATATTATACCTACCCTACCTATATATACTGATTACAATATACACCTTCCATGTTAACCTAGTAGACAATATATACTTTCCTTTCACATTACAAAGATGTCACAATCACTTTTCTAGCCATTAGAGGGAAAATTGCATGACTTGGGGGCTCTCACAAAGTTCGACATTTTTGTGTGTGTGTATGTGTGTGTGTGTGTGTGTGTGTCTTTTTAGCCTTTATAACCACCCGATTTAAAATCTGATGGACAAGAGTGATCGTGACCGCATTGTACTGAGAATAAATGGTCTATTTGTGTAAATTTCTTTTATTAGTAAATTACGTACGAACCCGAAATAATTATCTAAAATATGAAATGATCCAATTATAGGCAGAAATTATGAGGAAGTTCGGTCGACCCGCTTTTTTCATTCTTTTCTAAATTGGCCCTCGGTCCGAGGATTCCTCGGATTGCATTTTAATTTTAGTTTTTTTTAGTTTTTGTTAATAGGGCAGTTCCCTAAGATTTAGGGGCATTGGCCCAAGCAGTCCAAGGTTAGGATCCTCAGACTGCCCTACGAACATAACAACAACCAAGTAGAGTATCAGGTACCCATCCTCAGACAGCTATTTTTCTAAAAAACCAAGAAATCAAGCACAATCCAATGATGACGACCTCGGACTGCCCTGAAACTGAGTTTTGTTCAATCCAGAGTGCGTACCGATATCCCTTTCCTCGGACCGCTAGGTTTATCATAAAATGAAAAATAAAACACGGTCCGAGGATGAAAACCTTGAACCGCTGCAATTTCTAAAAAAAATAAGAAATTAATGATGCCTTTCTCAAGGAAATTAACAAACGCAACTTGCATCCTTGACTCGAGTTGCCACGGTCTCTCTCTCTCTCACTGTTGTGCACCTACCGTTGTTAGAAATAGGGAGCAAGAAGGCTTACTTTTAGAATTTGTACTATGCACACAAAAGAGCTTAATTCAACATAATTTTTTCATTCTACTTAAACAAAAACATAGTACATGTATATATAGACCACTTAGGAGCTTTGTAAACTCTTTCTACACCATTCTAGGGAATTTTTCCCTCTCATAACTTACTACCTACATGCTTGGACAAAATTATATGAATAATCAAGAAATTTCTAATCTTCACTCATTCCCAATTCAAATTTGCATGCTTTGGACTCCTCTCTCTCAATCTTGGGACTCTTCTCTCTCAATCTTGAAATTCATCTCTCTCAATCTTGGAATTCATCTCTCTCAATCTTGGAATTGTGGCTTTGGAACTCTACACAATTCTTTTACAACATTCCAAAAGTACCCTTAAAATAATTTTTCCAAAATGTCCCTTACATTTAAAACTAATAACCAAAATACCCTTGAACATAATCAAGCTTATTTTTAACATCCCCCATTAAGTTTGATTTTCTAACTTAGTTACTCCTAACATAACTTTCAATTTTTGAAGTAATTCATGTTTGAGAGGTTTTGTAAAAATGCCAGCAACTTGATCTTGCGTCTTTGTATAAACCAGTTCAACCTTCTTTTCTTTCACTTAGTCCCCAATGAAATGGAATCATTGTATCAATGTGCTTGCTTCTCTCATGAAACAACAGGTTCTTTGCCAATGCAATTGCCGACTTGTTATCTACATGGATTTTGGTGGGAGTCTCTTGAGGCTTTAAAAGTTCTTTAAGAAGATTTCGTAGCCACAATGCATGACAAGTAGTTGATGTGGCGGCTACATACTCGGCCTCACAAGTTGATAGTGTCACGATCGGTTGTTTCTTGATGACCATGTGAATGCCATACTCCCCATGTAGAACATGTACCCGAAAGTGCTTTTCCTATCATCCAAGTCTCCGGCCCAATCACTATCAACAAAACCTACAAGATCACAAATATTAGAACATGAATAAAATAAACCATGGTCAAATGAGCCTTTGATATACCAGAGAATCCTTTTTGCCGCTTTCAAGTGAGAGGTATTTGGAGTCTCCATGTACCGGCTTACCAAACCAACTCCATGTAGAATATCCGGTCTTGTATATGTTAGGTATCAGAGGCTTCCCACTAAACTTTTGAAAAATGTAGGATCAACCCTTTCTCCATCACCTTCTTTTCTCAATTTGAGACCACTTTCTGCCGGTGTATTTACCAGATTACAATTCTCCAATTTAAATTTCTTAAGAATCTCTTTTGCATAAGATTTTTGTGACATGGAAATTCCATCATCCATTTGTTTAACTTCAATGCCAAGAAAATAAGACATGAGCCCAATGTCAGTCATTTCAAACTCCTTAATCATGGATTCTTTAAATTGTTTAAACATGCCCAGATTATTTCACATATAGATCAAATCATCAACACATAAACAAACAAGTAAAATATCTCCATTTTCATCTTTCTTTATGTATAGGGCATCTTCATATGGGCACCTCGAAAAGCCATTTTCAAGAAAATATTTATCAATTCTATTATTCCATGCCCTAGGTGCTTGTTCTAAACCATAGAAAGACTTTTTCAATTTGTAAACTTTGGTTTCTTGCCCTTTCTTTACATAACCAATTGGTTGTTTAATAAACATATCTTCTTGAAGGACACCATTCAAAAATGCTGATTTCACATCCATTTGAAAAAATCTCCAATTCATTTGGGCTACAAGAGAAATAATTAATCTAATAATTTCCAAACGAGCAACAAGGGCAAATACCTCATCATAGTCAATTACAGGTCTTTGCTTGTACCCTTTCGCAACTAACCTTGCTTTATACCTTTCGATATCTCCTTTAGCATTTCTCTTTATCTTGTAACACCAATTGATTTGTGGCCCTTAGGAAGTGTTGTAAGCTCTCAAGTGTCATTCCTCTCAATTGCTTCAATCTCTTCATCCATGGCCTTTTTCTGCACTTTACTTTTACATACTTCATCAAAATAAATAGGATCCAAATCTACATAAAGACAAAGCAATGTGAGATCTTCATTTTCAACATCAAGCCTACGAGTAACCGAATAAATTTCTTGAAGGCTTTTTGTTTTCATGGGCCTATGAGATGAACTACTAGTTAAAGTAGATTGGTCATTAGAAGAAGCACCATGAATAGGATTCAAAGAGCCTTCTTGATGCTCAACTTGTCCCTTTTCTTCCACTTCATCAACCTCAATAGTTTTCTTTTCTTGATTATTTTTCCTATCCCATACTCCATTTTCATCAAAAATCACCTCTCCACTCAAGAATACCTTTTTAGTAATGGGATTGTATAACTTGTAACCCTTTGTATTTTCTCCATAGCCAATGAATACACACTTTTCTCATTTGTCATCAAGCTTTGCCCTTTTGTCTTCGGGAATTTTAGCAAAATGCACACACCCAAAGATTCTTAGATGCTCTACATTTGGCTTGTAGGAACTCCAAGCTTTTTCGGGTGTCTTATACCATAAACCTTTTATGGGACACCTATTCAATAATTATACTGCACAAGCAATGGCCTCGGCCCAAAATTCATTTGCATTTCCTTTTCTTTTAACATGCATCTTGTCATATTCAAAACAGTTCTATTCTTTATTTCTACCACACCATTTTGTTGTGGTGTGTAGGATGTGGTCATCTATTGGCAAATTCCATGTTCTTTACAAAATTTTGGAACGCATTAGAATTATATTCTCCAACTCTATCTTATCTTATCACTTTAATTTGAAAACCACTTTGTTTCTCCACTAAAGCTTTGAATTTCTTAAACACTTCAAAAACTTTCGCTTTTTCTTTAGGGAATTAAGCCCATGTTTTGCTACTATATCATCAATAAAGGTTAGAATGAACCGCCTTTTTCCATGTGAGATGGGCTCAAGTAGTCCACACACATCTGTATGCACGAGTTGGAGAGGCTTTTGTGCTTTCCTTGATTTTCCACTCTTGAAGCTTTCTCGATGTTGCTTTCCTACAATGCACCCCTTCACATACCTCGTCGGGTTGTTTTATCCATGGCAAACCATTCACCATTTTTGCTTTTGACAATAATTTCAAACCACCAAAATTAAGATGCCCAAAACGAAAATGCCATAACCATGAATCATTATTCAAAATAGATTTGAGGCATTTCACATTTTCACTTTTGATATTCATAGGAAACATTCTATTCTTGGTCATAATCACTTTGGCAATCAAATTGTTTCTTTGGTCCCTCAAGTGAAAGCTACTATTTTTCATAAAAATATTATAGCTTTTTTCTAATAATTGCCCCATACTCAAAATGTTATTCTTCATGTCCTGCACATAATATACATCATAAATAAATTGATGACCACCATTCTTCATTTTTATCAAAATTTTCCCTTTTCCTATTAAAGGTCTTTTTGATAAGTCTCCAAATGTTACATGCCCAAGATTTAATTCATTCAGTTCCACAAACAATTCCTTTCCACCACATATGTGATTGCTTGAACTTGTGTCAAGATACCATGTATCCATTTGATTATCATTCTTATGATTATAAGCTAATAACAAACTTGGTTCTTCCTCATCATTTTTCTTTTCAACAAAATTAGCTTTTTCAAATCTATCACAGTATCTACACTCGGAACTATAGTGGCCATATTGTTTGCAATTATAACATTGAATAGTGGATTTTCTATACCTTGAATGATTGTATGGCCTTGAAAAATTACCTCCTTCTCATCCTCTTTGAGGTTGTGGGTGGTTTTGATCTCTCACACCTCCATAGTTAAAGTTGCCTCTACCACATCCTCTCCTTTCATTGCCACGACCTCTTTGGCCTCTTCCTCTACAAGATTCTTCATTATCTTCCTTCTTTGCAAGCTTTGTTTGTAGTGCATGCTCCAAAGAGTTTTGAGTCCTTTTTTGCAATCTTTGTTCATGGGCTTGCAAGGAACCCATGAGTTGATCAATAGTCATAGCCTCTAAATCTTTGATTCTTCAATGGCTACAACAATGTGCTCATACTTACGTTTTAGTGATCGTAATATTTTCTCCATTACTCTTATATCATCTATATTTTCACCATTTCTTCTTAATTGGTTTACAACAACCAAAATCCTTGAGAAGTATATTGAAATGTTTTCTAATTCATTCATCTTCAATGCCTCAAACTCGGCCCTAAGAGTTTGAAGGCGCACTTTTTTCACCTTTTCCACTCCTTTAAAAGAATTTTGAAAATCTCCCATACATTTTTTAAATTTTCAGCGGAAGAAATCTTCTCAAAAGTGCTCTCATCAATTCCTTGGTAGATAAGAAAGAGAACTTTTTTGTCCAACCTTTTCGACTCCTTTAACACGCTTCTTTGATTTTGATCCAAAGCGGCTTGTTCTTGCGGGGTTGCTGGTTCTAGATACCCCTTTTCAACAACATCCCAAGCATTCTGAGACCCCACAATGCCTTCATTTAAATACTCCAATTCTCAAAGTTATCATTGGTGAGAAGAAGAATTTGTGGTTGGATCAAGGGGGTCATTCTTAAGCACTTTGGCTCTGATACCACTTGTTAGAAAATAGGGTGGAAGAAGTCTTACTTTTAGAATTTGTACTATGCACACAAAAGAGCTTAATTGAACACAATTTCTTCATTCTACTTAAACAAAAATATAGTACATATATATATAGACCACTTAGGAGCTATCCAGACTCTGTCTACACCATTCTAGGGAAGTTTTCCCTCTCATAACTTACAACCTACATGCTTGGACGAAATTACATGAATAATCAAGAAATTTCTAATCTTCACTCTTTCCCAATTCAAATTTACATGCATTGCATGCTTTGGACTCCTCTCTCTCAATCTTGGGACTCTTCTCGATCAATCTTGAAATTTATCTCTCTCAATCTTGGAATTCATCTCTCTCAATCTTGGGACTCTTCTCTCTCAATCTTGAAATTTATCTCTCTTAATCATGTAATTCATCTCTCTCAATCTTGAAATGGTGGTTTTGGAATTTTATACAATTCTTTTACATCATTCCAAAAGTACCCTTAAAATAACTTTATCAAAATATTCCTTACATTAAAACTATTACCCAAAATACCGATGAACATAATCAAGCTTATTTTTAACAACCCTTATGTTCATCTCCACAATTCAACAGTCCATGTTAACATTCAAAAATGATGAAAGCAAGCAAATAGCGTTGCCTTTTTACCATGTCTGATATGTTTAAAGGAAGGGAGAGACATTCCGCTCAGTACAAAATAATAGACAATTGCCTATCAGACAATTAGACAAATTTGGCTGACCGATGATTCAAACATCTCAAAATAAATTTGAAAAAAAATAAAAAAATTGAGGGTAATGGGGGAGGTTGTTAGGATATCCGCATAAATAATCCATATTTTTGCAGCAATCCGTAATTACCAAATTTTTTTATTAGGGATTATTATCATGAGACCATTTACTATTGTTACAAAGATGTGACAATCACTTCTTGCCTTTAGAGGCCAAATTGGATGGCTTGGGGGTGGTCAAGAAGTTCGATTTAAAAAAAAAAACATTTGGTGCTTTTAGCCCTTTGGTTACACACTTACAACCACCCAATTTAAAATCCGATGAATAAGAGTGATCATGACTTCCTTGTACTGAAAATAAATGGTCTATTTGTATAAATGTTTTTTGAGTAAATTACGTACATATCCAAAATAATTATAAAAAATATGAAATGATCTGATTATTGGCAAAAACTACAAAGAAAGTCGGTCAATCAGCATTGTTTTTTTTTCAAAATTGCCCCTGGGTCTGAGGATTCTTCGGACTGCATTTAAATTTTAACTTTTTTTAGCTTTTTCACTAATAGGGTAGTGCCCAGGCAGCCCGAGGTTAGGATCCTCGGATAGCCCTACAAACATAGCAAAAACCCAATAGAGCAGTCTGAAGTCCCCATCCTTGAACCACTAATTTTCTCAAAAAATAAGAAATAAAATGAAGTCCGAAGATGGGAACCTTGGACTACCTTGGAGTTGAATTTGCCAGATTCACTCTCTCCCTCTCTACAAAATGAAAAGGCAACTGCTGAAAATTTTCCTCATGACCTTTCTTATCAATTGCACATGGGAACAATTTCCATCTAGTGTTCTCCCTTGGCGGTCTGAGGTCACCTTATTTTTATTATTTTGAGAGAACAATGGTTCGAGGATGGGGAACACTTTTGGACTGAGCAAAATTCAGTTCCAAGATGGTCCGAGGTCCCCATCCTTGGACTGGGTTTATTTATTATATTTTGAGAAAAACAATGGTACATGGATGGGGACCTTGAACCGCTTTACTAGGGTTTTGCTGTGTTTGTAGGGCAGTCCGAAGATTCTAAACATCAGACCGCTTGGGCACTGCCTCTAAAGCTTGGAGCATTGCCCTTCTAACGAAAAACTAAAAAAAATTTAAAATGCGGTCTTAGGATGGAATCCTGGGACAGAGAGGTAATTTTGAAAAACATAAAAAAACACGGGTTGACCGACATTCCTTATAATTTCAACATATAATTAGATGATTTGTATTTTAAGTAATTATTTTGAATCCATACGTAATTTGCTAGCGATTTACACACAAACCCTAAAATTTTTTCCAAAATACGAAATACTTCGTTTATAAGCATAAATTACAAAGAAGGTCAGTAAACCTACCTTTTTTATTTTTCCAAAATTGTGTTCTAAGGATGGACTCTTTGGTAATTTTAAATTTTGTTTTTTTTAGTATTTTCGTTATTAGGGCAGTGCCTCAAACTTTAAGGTAGTGCCCTACTAATGAAAAAGCTAAAACAAAATTCAGTCTAAGGATGTCCTTTCATCGAGGAACAATTTTGGAAAAAAAAAAGGAAACAGTTGACCGACATTCTTTATAATTTTCACCTATAAATGGAGCATTTCGTTCTTTAGAAAAAAAAAATTAGAATATGTATGTAAATCACTCAAATATGATATATACTAAAAACACGTTATACAAAATTAAAATAGTAGATATTTCAGCGTTGTATTGCTCATTTTTCGATACGAAACTCTGTACCAGTTTGAAACTTTGGTAATCTGATCCAGAATTAAACAATCCAGATCGGATATCACCCAAAGTACCACTTTTCTATTAAAAATTGCAACAAATGCTAATCTGACTTATGACATCATTCATCCAATTGATTACATTAGCATGCATGACCATCGCTTAGACGTGGCCTTGCACCCTAACATTTTTTTTTGGATGAAGTTCAACCCTATTTATTGGTTGCGCAGTAGCCATCGGCACCGTCCATGTATTTGAACGGTGTAGATCTCGCACACTCTCGGATGAGGGAAATCGCGACTTTCCAAACGCTGCTTGCCTTTCATTCATTCTCTCCGCCATACTTGTGTGCCACAGCATAAACAGGGTCGGAGCCCTTCGCCAGCTACCCTGTCACGAAACCCTTCCTACTCAACTCGTTACTTATCTCTTAGAAAAAAGCATTCAGATTCTCAAAAACACAATTAAATCTGTGACATTCTATTGGCCGCAACCTTTATTCAATAAGTTGAATTTAGGTCAGCCACTACAAGCTCTAAGGAGAGAAACCCCAATTGAAAGGAGATAGAATTACCCAATTGAAAGGAGATAGAATAATAGAGTATGGAGGGCTATTGCTTAAGTCTTCATCTTGAAGTTGCAGAGAAATTTTAGAACCAATAGTAACAATTAAAAAACTGCTAAGATTCAAGGACTTAGGGTTTTAATTTTGTTGTGTCTGTTATGGACATAGTGTTAGTCCCAATAAAAATAATAACAAATAAATGAAATTGAAATTGATAAACAACTTATTCGGATCTGTCCTTAAATCACACGAGAGACCTAAGGTTCCATACCAAATCTTATAGACCAAGCCATCCGATGACAAACAAGCTTGAGAGCCCTCTTTGGTGAATCTCATTCACCTCCTTTCTATCCTTCTCTTTCTTTTCTAGAGGGGTTAACCTTATTTTATAGAGAACACCTTTATTTAGTAACTCTCACATTCATGGTCTATATGAGTGGAGATCCAACTATAACTCTTGCCTTAATTCCCTGAAGTGTAGTTAATTAGGATTAACAAATTATCACCAAACTGTTAATCCTATGTAATGAGCTAAACCTGTCATCGGTCTATTAATGACTCATATAATAAGATGTCATCTAAGAATTCCCACAATTTACAAGGAGTCCAAATACACCACTGGGTTTTCCCTCCAGTGAAACTGGGTTATTCTCTCCAGTGATACATCCTATTAAAGGTAAAAAATGGATCAATGTATATGGCATTGTCTCATATTAACCACATGAGATTTTACATATACTTCAATATGGCTTTTGTACCATTTTTGAAAAAATAAATTTTCGGGATAAAAATGGCTTGATAGGCCACATTTCCAACAACTCCCACTTGGCCCGAAGGCCCTTTAACATCTGGTACATGACATTACCTCATGCTTTCCACGTGGGATTTTTATATACTCAGCTAGTGTAGTCACATACCACTTTTAGATTTCCTGGCCTCCACAGCTTTATATATGGCATTGCTTCATGCTACTTGTATAGGATTTCACATATAACCTACTAATGTGGTCATACACCACACTCAAATTTTCTGGCCTCAACAACCCTGTACATGGCATAGCCTCATACTTTCTACTTGGGATTTCACATATACCTTGCCAATGTGGTCAAACACTACACTTGGATTTATTGGCCTCAATAGTTTTATATATGGTATTGCCTCATGCTACCTGCATGGGATTTCTCATATACTTTACCAGAATAGCCATACACCAAGCTTAGATTTACTGGCCTCAATAACCTTGTATATAGCATTACCTCATGCTACTTGCATGTGATTTCACATACACCCTACCAATATGGTCAAACACTACATTTGGATTTCTTGGCCTCAACTGTTTTGTATATGGCATTGCTTCATACTACCTGCATGAGATTTCTCATATACCTTACTAATTATTCACCAACACGTTGAATTTTATTTACATCTATCTTTTAGCCAAGAGAAAAAAGCCTATTGCTTTCGCTTGTTTCTTAAACATATCATCCACGATTGGTTTTTAAGTCCAAAGCTCAGATTCGGATCATAAGTCAAAATAATAAAAACAATAATAATTTGACAAATTTGTTGGTATTATTATATACATAAAGAAATATTTAAGTAGTCTCAATCTTAACAATAATAAAAGAAATAAATATAATATCATTTCTTTTTGACTTGTTCAATAAGTTTCAAATTGATGATGTTATCAAACTATTCAATAATGGCTCCCACTAGTCTCAATATGTGGTTGTCATCATAATAACAAAAATTAGTCCAATATAGTCTAGCATGCTAGATCAGTAATTGCTCTCACTTTCTTAATGTGCATTGATAATTATAGAGCTAACAAATTCAATTCTAATTTGGTAAATGATGATTTACTCCCATTATCTAATGAACAACTATAACCAATACGATACTTCAATCTAACATGATACATCATTAAATATTTTAATGTCATTTGGACATACACAAAATATAATAAGATGTCAATGATAATTACATCTCATTGAAAAATAATAGCTCGGCATCACATCGTCATGGGTACAAATTTAGTTGTCTAAATAAACGAAAGAATACTAAGGAAAAAAAATACTGAAAAGTAAGTCACAACTTGGTTAAAAATAATAAACAATATTATCAATCTAAACAAACTATTCTTAATGTTCGTAGAAAGCAAGAAAAAAATTCTAACACAAATTTACATAAATTGTTGAACTTAAAATATTCATAATTGATCACCATGAAAATTTTCAAATCAATATCTCTTTAAATAAAATTGATAACCAATATATGTCTCATCATAATGTGCATAATATCAAGAGGCCCATGTTGGAAATAAATTGGAATATCTTCCAACCTTTTTCTATAATTTATTTTTTTTTAAATAATGAAGAGTGAGAGATAGAGACTTGCGTATCCTTGGGTAGAGAGAGAGAGAGAGAGAGAGAGTAACTTAAATTTCAAAATAGGACTGCACATTGACTTGCATTTATTGCATGCTATTAAGATAAATAGAATGTCAACAAATTTCTAATTTATATAAGAATAATCACATAGAAAATAAATCTATATGAATATTGTATGATATCTCTAACAGTCGTTCAAGGTTAAGGTAAGTCAAAAATAATATGAAAAACCACAAATAATGCATTGGATAAGATGTAAGGACTACAAATTTTCCCAGTCATGAGACATGCACTGCTATAGAATCAGTAGAGGGGCAGCGCCATGTGTGTAGAGACGAGGCATGCGCCCGGCGCTAAGAAATGAGGACTTTCATAGCGCGAGAGAGTGGAGGTATCGCCACGCAAGAGTGGAGGTACCGCCGCACTAGAGTGGAGGTAGCACCGCGCGAGAATGGAGGCATCACGGCGAGTGTATCGCCGGCTGGAGCATCACCGCGAGCGTATTGTGCGTAGCAAGTCAGCGTCGTGCCGAATTTGTCATCGCCGCACTGCTCGTGTGACTCCAGCCACAGCCCTTTTCCCCAAGCACCTGTGACATCAGCCACAGTGAATCCTACCAACCCACGCGCCTATAAATCGCACCCCTCCACATCCTCAATACCGTTTTCTCTCTCATTCCCTCAAACTTTTTCCTTTAGAGAGTCTTGTGCTGCTGTCGTTGGGCAGCTGCCGGCTGGAGCAAGGGCGACCTGCGCGTGAGAATCCAAGGGTAAATTTGCCATGATGGAGTAACGGGTGACCTGTGCAAGGGAGTTGGGAGTGTCGTGGCCATTACATAAGTGGATTTAGTGCCATGCCTTGAGATTTTTCATGAAGTCATAGCTATGCTTTGAGATCTCCATGGAGTGAGGTGATACGAAAAAAATAGGAAAACGGTAGGTTAAACTACAAGAACGTAGAGATGTGTGGAAGATGAAAAAGGAATGAGCAATTATCCAATGCCAATGAACTTGAAAGAATTATAAAGGAAATCTTCTTGCCAAACTTGCTAACTCAACTTATAAATGGTGTGTATTATGATAATAACATGTGAATACTTGTGGGAAAGGAAATTTCCAGCAACTGTGAGGGCTCTTGCGTTGAGATTTTCACTGGCCAAACAGCACCTAAACGGGCTCAAACTGGTCCCGAACAAGAGATATTCGTGTCCACTTTAAGTTTTCTTTTGATGCCATATTGAAATGTTGTTTAGATTCAAAGAAGTAGACAAAAATGTGAAACGTGTTACTGCTCACAGTTGCTGTAAATCCCAGCAACTGTGACTCACTTTAGGCCATGCCTTTGCCCTAACAAAAGGCTTCCAAATGCCATTAAATTACACCGTTGGAAATGTCTGTGAATGAGCTCTAATGTGCATGTTTCGAGATTTTCGAAATTTCCTATAAATGGTGAGTTATTCCTTAAGATGCATCATCACGTCACTGCTTACTGTTTTCCAGCAACTATCACTTTTATGGGGCCAAGCTTTTGATCTAACAAATGAGGCCCGATTTCCTTGATAAGTGAAGTATTTAATTTCTCATTTAGCTATTAATTGAAACATAGTATTTTTCTTGATAAGTAAAAAAATGTGAATGATATATGATAATTGCCATGCTTGTGCTATAAGACTATGTGAATGATGTTTTGCCACAATATGCTATGTGAAAAGTGATATGGAAATATCAATGTGATAACTTAGTGATGAAAGTTTCATGATAGGTGCCAAATTGCCAATAATAAGAGCCATTTGTAAGTACTCCATGCTAGCCTATGTGATGGGTGCCTTGTGCTAAATGTCGAATTGCTATAATGAGAATGTGATTTATTTGTTATAAAGCATTGAATTGACATGGGTGAATTGAATGCTCGAGCGAGAGATGAGGCCCTAATGGTGACCACTACGCAGTAGGACACCCATGGTAGTGAACACTGCTCTGTTATATTATTGTGAGAATGGCCATCGTTTATGGATATTGGCCACTACACGATGGGATACCCATCGGTAGTGGAGACTGGTGCACTAAGTTAGTAATGTCGACATGTTCCCTAAGCTGTACAATGACAGGAACTGGTTAGGGGAGAAAAGAGGGTCGTACCCTGTGATTCATGAGATGAGATATGGGATTGACTGATGGCTTGCAAGGTAAGGGCCTGTCGATCCCCAATGCACGCTGGGGACCGTGTGCATGAGTTAAGGGTATTACGAAGCGGATTACTCCGCTTGTCATTACCCTCCCTCCTGTGGGATAGTAGAAGTCATAAGCAACGGGTTTGGCTTGGCCTGATGGATAGGGCTTCTACAAGAAGGAGTAAGTGGATTAGAGAGTGAGTGTGTAATGAATGAATTGTGTATGTGATTTCCTATAATTGTAATGACTGCATGACTTTTGCTATTTGGATGTCATGTTTACAATTGATGTATTGATATGTGGATTACTGCACAGGACCACTACTGTGCAACTTGCTATATTTAATAAAAATTGTTTAGGCTTGTTACCAATGCTTAACACTAGATTTTCTTACTGAGCTTCAAAGCTCATCCCACCTTTTTCCTCCTTGTAGACTAAGAGTGGCAGGCTCAAAGGTGGAAGTCCGGGTTGCAGTTAGGGATCAAGGAGGCCATTTCAAGGAGGAGTTTTAGATCTTGTATGTAGTTGGGCTCTCAGGCCTGATTGTACTGTTTTCTCTAAATTATGTAACCTTGAGCCCTGGAGCCCTGAACTCTATTGTACTACTTTTGGGTTGTAATGTAATGAAACATCTTTTCTTATAAATGAATTTGCTAAGTTTTAGCTTTTTAAGCTTGTGAGCATCTACTTTCTTTGGTTTGCTTGATTACCGAAATTAAGGCGTTGAGTCTGCTCCTACCCGAGTAACAAACGCTACTTTGGGATCATGAACCCGTGCCCTGTGGCTCTCCAGCATCCAAGGTGAGGTGGTCGGGGGCGGGGTCGTGACATAAGAATGCATCCAGTGGCTTGTATCCATAAAACATAATGTAACTGTTGTTAAGACACATCCCACATTATTAATGTAGACCTGTTTTCTACAAGGATATTCTCTTTTACAAACATAAATCTACAAACTTCGCTATGATACCATTGATAGTCCCAATTAAAATAATAACAAATAAATAAAATTGAAATCAATAAACAACTTACTCGAATCTGTCCTTAAATCACACGAGGGACCTATGGTTCCATACCATATCCTATAGACCAAGCCATCCAGTGACAAAGAACCTTGAGAGCCCTCTTTGGTGAATCTTATTCACCTCTTTTCTACCATTCTCTTTCTTTTCTAGAGGTGGGGTTAATCTCCTTTTATAGAGAACATCTTTATTTAGTAACTCTCTCACATTCATGGTCTATAGGAGTTGAGATCCAAGTGTAACTCATGCTTTAATTCCCTTAAGTGCAGCTAATTAGGATTAACAACTTGTCACCAAACTGTTAATCTTATATAATGAGCTAAACCTGTCATTAGCCCACTAATGACTCATATAATAAGATCTCATCCAAGCATTCCCACAATTTACAAGGAATCCAAAAAAACCACTGGATTTTCCCTCTAGTGATACTAGGTTTTTCCCTCAAGTGATTCATCCTATTAAAGCTAAAGAATGGATCAATATATATGGCATCGCCTTATGTTAACCACACGGGATTTCACATATACTTCAATATGGCTTTTGTGCCATTATTGAAAAAATGAATTTTCGGGAGAAAAATGGACTGATAGGCCACATTTCCAACACATAGGACTTGGGATGATAAGAGAGATGTGAATGTTTAGAAACTATAGATTCATGGAGTAAGGATTTTCGCTTATGTTTCCTCTGTCAGTTAAATGAAATTGTTGATTTATATATGAATACTACCTAGTATTTTTCATGTTTTAAGTACCTTGCTTCTTGGGCTGAAATTGGAATTTTTCTCATTTGCACTAAATCTTAGACCTACCACTACAGATTTATTGTTTTTCCTTTTGGGGTTTCAATTCACTTTGATATTTGTCAATTTCATTGGTTTTGGCTTCACATTTCATTGTCGAGAGAGGGAGAGATCGGTTAGTTTCTAGGGTTTGGTTATGGCTTCTCATTGCATATAGGTAGAGAGAGGGAGCTCATTTATCCACTCTTACTCTTACTTTTCCATGGCGGAAGTGAGTCTCCTTCGGAGAGAGTATTGAGAGGAGGGAGAGAGTATTGAGACAAGGCAGAAAGAGGAAAAAACGGGACTTCAGATAAAAAAAACAGACTTCCAGTTTTGAGTTGACTTCGTCAAATAAATGCTAACCATCCAAATTAACTAAAGGTGAGGAGAACTGAAGTTTTGTATATGACTTTTTCCTCTTACATCTCTATGGGACAATTCTCTAATACAATTTTTATATCAAATGTACTTCATATCTAACAGAAAAACTAATACTATTAGGTGTACAATTAGTTGGGGATGGAGGCGTTGTGAATAAGAGGGGTGTACGCTCGGTGGTGGTATTAAATTATACCATTAAAAAAGAAAAAAATTTATTAAAAATAATATTTGGGTGATAGAGCCCACCACCCCTATCTTTCACCAAAACAAATTAAATTTATTTATCCAAAAACTAAAAGACTAATACTATTAGGCTAATATCTCATGTGATTATTTTATTATATTATATGATTAATATTAGGCGATTAGCTAATTGAGATTAAAAAAATTAGTACTAGCTCATAGGATATTCAAAAAATCAAAAAAATAATACTGCTACTAGTTTATTGAACATTAAAAAAAAATATTAGTTTATGGGATTTTTAAAAGAGAAAAATAACACTAGTTCATATCACTTTAGAATCTATTTCAAGTTGCTTTATCAGTTATCCCACATTGCAAGTATCGCTTTTTTTATTTATTTTCCTAATTTTATTAAAATATAATTATAAATTTATGTTTCTAAATTCTATATTTCTATCCACACTAATTATTACACATTATATTTATTTATTTGTGACGGTTATACCCATATTTTTTGAATTATGTTTATTATAATATTATAATTAATAATTATACTAATTACAATGATAACACAATATTATATTTTATTTATTAATTTATTTACATCATAAATTATATAATGTATTATTTTTTATTATAGTTGTAAATTAGATGATCTTATATGACAAATTTCAAATTTATTCTTATTTATATAGTAAAATGATGATAAAATAATAAAATAAAAACCAATAATTCTAATTTCAATGTATAATATTGTATGTCATTAGGTTATGATAATTTTGGACTAGTAAAGAGAGCTAATAAATGTTTGATGTGATATTAATTTCACTTTATATGAGAAATTATTATTTTTAATCTTATAATATGGAAGAGTCTTCTAATATTTTTAAAATATTTTAATGCAATATTATGATACTATATTATAAATAATAATTACACAGACATTCAGATAGGAAAACGGCATCAGTATTCACCGGTTTTTACAAAGTAATGAAAATACATAATACACCACTTCTAATTTCTTTTAAAAATTAAGAGAACACTATTTTTAGAGATTTATAGTAATTTTTTGAAAAACTTTTGGGATAAAAATTGCTGAATCGCCTGATTCTCCGAACCGATCCACCGATTCACCAATTCAACACGGATATGGGTGACACCGATTTGGGTCACCGATCCGTTTTTTTAAACACTACTATATACTATAATCTTCTTTTTCTTTTCCATTTTTGAGGGAATACTTTGCGCTAGATTCATTGTTAACTCTTTGATTGTGTTAATGCAAAGGATAGGGGTCTTAATCTATGTAACTTTACCCAAAAAAACTAACGTGCTATAAATTCTTCATTTTGTTGAAACAAATTTTATTAACTAAAAGAAAAAAGGAAAATTGTTTCATGCGGGCTGGACTGCATTTCTACATATGCGGTCCAGAAATTGTAAAGCATCCATTTTAAAGATGGATGCAAGTAGGTATTCCATCTAAAAAGAATGGAAACTAACGGTCCAAGTATTTTCTAACTAGGATTAAAAATTTTTGTTTTAAAAATTTATTTATTTTTTCATATCATGATCTCCATGTTAGAGATTGCATATCTTTAAAAAATAATTCTTAAAATCCAACTCAAAAATGGATTTATTAAGAGGCCACATTTCTACGTATGTGGGCTTGGCCGCATAGAAACCGCGCAAAAAAAAAAAAAATCACATTTATGAACAAATGCAGGAAACAATATCAACGAATCAATAATAAAAGTAATAGACACACACAAGCAGGCATAAGCCATGCACTTATTCCATGCAAGTTTAAAAAATCATTATCAAGGCTTAGGCGGGGCGAGTCCAGCCTTGAGTTTCTGGATAGTTGCAACATCAGTCTTCAAAGACTTGGCCAAGACATCGTCACTAATCCCACCGGTGAAGAGAGTAGTCGGAACGGACACCGTTCCTGCACTGGCACTCCCGAACGCCGACAAAGCCATGGCCGGATATTGAGCATTGGAGTTATACTGGTAGTGAGCCAAGCCTTTCGGGAACAAAAACATGTCTCCCTTTTGAAGGGTTTGAGCATAGAGATTGCCAGTAGTGTCCACCACCCCTACCTCCAAAGAGCCATGTACCAGGAACAGGAGCTCTGCGGAGCGTGGGTGGGTATGTGGTGGGTTCACGCCACCAGAAGGGAATTGCAGTACAGCATACGACACACTTTGGCCATCCAAAGCCGGGAATTCGGCTTTGGTAGCTTTCGTCACCTTAAAATTGGGCGGCGGGTTGGATCCTACAAGGACGCGCATGCCTGTAAACGTGAAGAAGTTGCCGTCTGGAGCAGTGATGTTGGGAGGGAGGATGAAGTCTGAGAGGATGTCTGGGTCGCCTGCATTAGTGGACATGAGCACCATGGCCCATGCAACCACCATGCATAGCCCATAGACAATGGTGGAAGCCATTGGTACTCGATATTTAGATCAATGTAGCAAAAGTTGAACGTTTGTGTTTGAATTTGTGGAAATGGGATGGGGGTATTTATGTGTAAGTGTAAGGAAGGAATGTGGAAAGCAAAAGGTTTTACTTTGTCAAGGCTGGCCGGCTCGCTCAAGTGGTGAAAATCACAAGCCCATGCTGGGTTTGTTTTTTAAGTTTGGGGCCTTTGGTGATAACAAGTGGCTAAAGGAGATGGCTTAGCTTTGTTTTATTTTAGGCCGGCATAATTTCGGTGTACAACTTGTCCAAATGGGTGCACTTTGTATAGTGCCGAGGCTCCAAACAATCAAAATAAAGGCACCTTCAAATAGTATCCATAAATGTCATTTCAATACGAAAATTTTTTGTGATAGCCTTAAAATATATGTTCATCTTTAATTATAAATTTAAAAGCTTCAAAAATAGTGTAGATCTAACAGATCTATGAAAACTTGAAAATCTTGAAAATTGATAGTCCAAAAATGCGTTACAAGATGTACTATTTTCAAAACTTGAAATCTTTTTTTTCTCATGTCCATGCGTCTTGATGTTGAGATGATCAATTAGAGGATGTTTAGCTCTAATTTGATTGTTTAGAACCTCGGCTTTATATAAACCTTTTCATATATATATATATATATATATATATATGAAGCCACTTTGCAATACCCATGGGCGAAAATGAACTAGTGTTACTGCTATTAAACTCGACGTTGTACAATATATAGAGTCCCATACAAATTAGCAAAATACCCATGTACGGATATATATATCGAGTCTCAGATAGATGGTACAAATTACCGAAATACATTTGTACGGATATTCGAAGTTGTCCTTTTGACGGCCTTCCAGGGTTATCCTTTTGACTTTACCTTGACAGATTTGTTTATTCAGAATACTAGACATCAACCCTTAACAAGGTTGATCTTTCCTTGATCATGCAGGTTCAATTAGGTTGTATAATGTTACTACCTCTACATACATATATGGGATTTTCTCTCACAAGTTTAAGATAGAGAAAATTCTTCTCCTCCACATGGGATCAGAGCCCTTGTCCTAGTTCACTTCTTCAACAACATACTATCTCTCATCCCTTTCTGTTGGCTGGCTTTCTCATATCGGATTTGTTTTCTCTCTCTCTCCACTCTCTTTCTCTCTTGTTTGTCTGTCTTCCCTTTTGGACCTCTTCTCTCTCTACTCTGGTATCTCTCTCTCCTGGTTGTATGCATGCCCTTTTGTCCATCACAATTAAATAGCTCATGTTAGCATTAAAAAAAGATTAGGGGCACGTTTGACAATTGGAACTTAAATGAAAGGACATCCCAACTTCCAGCTCACTCTTATAGTTCTAAGTTCAATTAGATTTTATTTTAAGGTGAGAGAAGTCCACATCCCTTACAAATGGGGATCGTGGCCTTCCAACCCTCCCCATGGAGAGCAAAGATTCAGGAGCGTGGATCACACGCCGTGGGATTTTTTTTTTTTTTGGGCGCGCATGTCGTCCTTCTTATTTCGTTTTCCCTTTCTTGCCTCTCCAACTTCACCTTATGCCCCTCTTTGTCTCTGCCTCCCTCTCACCGAAGATCCTTCTCCTCACAGGGGACAAACTTGAAAAACAATAAAAAAAATTGGGGGGGGGGGGGGGGGGGGGGCGGGGATTTTCGCATAAATAATTCACATTTTTGCAGTAGTTCATAATTACTATTTTTTATAGGGAATGTATACCATGAGACCATTTTTTGCAGTAGTCCACAATTACCATTTTTTATAACTTTTAGCCTAGTTAGTGACACACGTACAACTACCTGATTTTAAAATCTAATGGATAAGAGTGATCGTAACCTCCTTGTACTAAAACTAAATAATCATTCCTTTTTTATATGATGTGGACATAGTTTTGATTGATGAGAACTAACACAAAGTTAGAACTTTGGATCGATGCTCTAGAATCTAAAGGTTTTAAAATTAGCCGGATTAAAACAGTATGTGGAATGCAATTTTAGTAATAATAGGAGTAGAGACGAGGAAGTTGTTAACATTGACGACCAAGAAGTAGTAAAAAGACCACACTTTCGGTACCTTGGGTCAATAATCCATGAAAATTGAGAGATTGAGGAAGATGTTACACATAGAATTAGATGTGGGTGGGAAAAATGGAGATGTACAACTAGAATTTTATGTGATCGCCGTATACCAATGAAGTTGAAGGTAAGTTCTATAGGACAGCTGTGAGACCAGTATTGCTTTATGAGGCGAAATGTTGGGTGGACACAAAACAATATACCCATAAAATGAGTGTAGCGGAGATGAGGATATCGAGATGGATGAGTGGTAAGACAAGAAGGTATAGATTCTAAAATGAACCCATTCAGGAACGTTTATGTATGGTATCAATAAGTGGCAAGACAAGAAAGAGCAAACTTAGGTGGGCTAGTCATGCGTGGCATCGATCTAATACAACACCTATTAGGAAGTATGAGTTACTTCAAGTTGAATGATTAAAAAGAGCAATGGGTAGGCCCAAAAAGACATGGCTGGAGGTAGTCTCAAAAGATATGGGGACTTATAGCATCATTAAGAGTAAGACCTTAAATAGAGTAGAATGGCCGACCCAGATTCGTATAGCCGACTCTAATTTATTAGAAAAAGGCTATGATGATGATGATGATGATTTGATATGGACAAAAAATTTCCTTAAGAAAGCAAACTTTCTCCGCTACGAAAAAAATATGTATCGCAATGGTCCACTTGCAAAATATCATAGATACTAAAAAATACATTATACAAAATTAAAACACTAGATATTTCTGCATTGCACTGTTGGGCTCGTTTGGCTTCATGGGTTTACAAATCCAGGTTTTGAATCAAAACCGTGTTATGTCAAACCTTGATTATGTTAAAACGTGGTCACTCAAACAGGACTTGTTTTGATGGCTTTCAATAGTACCCAGGTTCTGCAAATCTCATGTTTGGATATTTTTTGAATAACCTGATTTGCTATTGCACATAAAGAGAGAACATATCACGCTTGAAATTTTGAGATAATTTCTCTCTCTAAAAAATTTGAGACGGTTTCTCTCTATAACAAATTAAAATTTGTTAAAGTTTCTCTTGAAAAATTTTGAAACAATTTCTCTCTCTAAAAACTTGAACCTTCAGATAGTTGACAATTTCTCTCTCCAAAAATTTTGAGATAGTTTCCATCTCTAAAATTTTTCAGGTAGATTCTCTTTCTAAAATTTGGCATAGTTTCTCTCACTAAAATTTTAAACAACTTTCCCTCTCTAAAACTTAAAATTTAAGATAGTTTCTCTAAGAATTTCTAGATAGTCTCTCTCTAAAAAAATTTAGGGAATTTCTTTCTCTAACATTTGATATAGTTTCTCTCTCTAAAATTTAAAGATACTTTCTCTTTCAATAATTTGAAATTTGATATGGTTTTTCCCTTTAAAGATTTTGAGATAGTTCTCTCTCTAAAAGTTTTGGGTTGTTTCTCTCTGTAAAATTTGATATAGTTTCTCCTCTAAAACTTAAAATTTGATATTGTTTCTCTCTATAAAAAATTTGAGATAGTTTGTCCAATATTTTTTAGGTAATTTCTCTCTCTAAAAATTGATTTAATTTTTCTCCTTAAAATTTTATGATTGTCTATCTCTATAAAGATTAAAAGTTGAGATGATTTCTCTCTCTAAAAATTTTTAGATACTTTCTCTCTCTAGATGTTCATGTTTTTTCTTTCTCTAAAATTTTAAGATATTTTCTCGCTCCAAAACGTGAAATTTGAAATAGTTTCTCTCTTTAAAAATTTTGAGATTTTCTCTCTCTAAAAAGTTTTAGGTAGTTTCTCTCTCTAAATTTTACGATATTTTATCTCTAAAACTTGAAATTTAAGATAGTTTCTCTCTATAAAATTTTCCAGCAATTTCTCTCCTTAAAACTTAATATGGTTTTTTTTTCTAAAAATTTAAGATACATTTTCTCTCTAAAACTTAAAATTTGAGAAAGATAGTTTCTTTCTCTAAAATTTTGAGTTAGTTTCTCTCACTAAAAAATTTCAATTAGTTTCTCTCTTTAAATTTGACATGGTTTCTCTTTAAAATTTTAAGATACTCTCTATCTAAAACTTAAAATTTGGGATATTTTCCCTCTCAAAAAATTTTGAGATAGTTTCTCTCTCTAAAATTTTCCAGTAATTTTTCTCTCTAAAATTATAGTTAGTTTCTGTCTCTAAAATTTTATGATATGTTTTCTCTCTAAAAGTTGAAATTGGAGATAGTTTGTCTCTAAAATACTTGAAATAGTTCATCTCTCTAAAACATTTCAGGTAGTTTCTCTCTCTAAAATCTGATATAGTTTCTCTCTCTAATTTTAAGAGACTTTATCTAGCTAAAACTTAAAATTTGCTATAATTAAAAAGTTTGTGAAGGTTTCTCTCTCTAAAAATTTTCAAGTAATTCTCTCTCTAAAATTTGATATAGTTTCTCTTTCTAAAATTTTAAGATACTTTCTTCTCTAAAATTTGAAATTTGATTTAGTATTTCTCTCCAAAAAATATGAGTTAGTTTTCTCTCTAGAAATTTCCAGTAGTTTCTTTCTATAATTTGCTATAGTTTCTCTTGCTAAAATTTTAAGATATTCTTTCTCTCTAAAATTTAAAATTTGAAAATAAAATAACCAAAATACCCTTGAAAGTTTTAAGGGGTATTTTGGTCATTATATTTTATCGAAAAATTATTTTTAATATTTTTTATAGGTGCGTCCCAATGAGAAGATGCCATGTACCAAATTTCATATTCATACAATTTGTATATTAAAAAAAAACTAAAAATAAAATACTTTAAGACGTCGGATATAAGATTAAACAGTGAGTGACTCTCTTGATCAAAATTGAATGGCCGGAGTGTAGGGGGATGATAGTTCTTCTATGCTGTGAAGGGGAAGTATAGAAACCTTTCCCATATTATATTCCATCTTTTATTCTTACACAAAGTCATGTTTTGGATCGCTCAATTTTTTTTCTTGATTTTGTTTACCGAGGTTTTGGCCCTCTTTCTTGGTGTTATGTATCCAAAATAAGTTGCCAAACATGTTTTTATGCAAGATACCCATTGCAAAGTGGATAACCTCGGTAACATTACGCCAAAGACATAATGTACTATAAATTCTTCATTTTGTTGAAACGAATTTTATTAACTAAAAACAAGAGAGAAACTACATTTATAAACAAAGGAAGGAAACAATATCAAGGAATGAATAATACAAGTAATAGAAGGCATAAGCCATGCACGTTTCAAAAATCAATCTCAAGGCTAGGGCGGGGCGAGTCCAGCCTTGAGTTTCTGGATAGTTGTGACATCAGTCTTCAAAGACTTGGCCAAGACATCGTCATTAATCCCACTGGTGAAGAGAGTAGTCAGAACGGACACCGTTCCTGCATTGGCACTCCCGAACGCCGACAAAGCCATGGCCGGATATTGAGCATTGGCGGCTTTGTCCGGATATTGAGCATTGGAGTTATACTGGTAGTGAGCCAAGCCTTTCGGGAACAAAAACATGTCTCCCTTTTGAAGGGTTTGAGCATAGAGATTGCCAGTAGTGTCCACCACCCCTACCTCCAGAGAGCCTTGTACCAGGAACAGGAGTTCTGCGGAGCGTGGGTGGGTATGTGGTGGGTTCACGCCACCAGAAGGGAATTGCAGTACAGCATACGACACACTTTGGCCATCCAAAGCCGGGAATTCGGCTTTGGTAGCTTTCGTCACCTTAAAATTTGGCGGCGGGTTGGATCCTACAAGGACGCGCATGCCTGTAAACGTGAAGAAGTTGCCGTCTGGAGCAGTGATGTTGGGAGGAAGGATGAAGTCTGAGAGGATGTCTGGGTCGCCTGCATTAGTGGACATGAGCACCATGGCCCATGCAACCACCATGCATAGCCCATAGACAATGGTGGAAGCCATTGGTACTCGATATTTAGATCAATGTAGCAAAAGTTGAACGTTTGTGTTTGAATTTGTGGAAATGGGATGGGGGTATTTATGTGTAAGTGTAAGGAAGGAATGTGGAAAGCAAAAGGTTTTACTTTGTCAAGGCTGGCCGGCTCGCTCAAGTGGTGAAAATCACAAGCCCATGCTGGGTTTGTTTTTTAAGTTTGGGGCCTTTGGTGATAACAAGTGGCTAAAGGAGATGGCTTAGCTTTGTTTTATTTTAGGCCGGCATAATTTCGGTGTACAACTTGTCCAAATGGGTGCACTTTGTATAGTGCCGAGGCTCCAAACAATCAAAATAAAGGCACCTTCAAATAGTATCCATAAATGTCATTTCAATACGAAAATTTTTTGTGATAGCCTTAAAATATATGTTCATCTTTAATTATAAATTTAAAAGCTTCAAAAATAGTGTAGATCTAACAGATCTATGAAAACTTGAAAATCTTGAAAATTGATAGTCCAAAAATGCGTTACAAGATGTACTATTTTCAAAACTTGAAATCTTTTTTTTCTCATGTCCATGCGTCTTGATGTCGAGATGATCAATTAGAGGATGTTTAGCTCTAATTTGATTGTTTAGAACCTCGGCTCTATATAAACTTTTTCATATATATATATATATATATGAAGCCACTTTGCAATACCTATGGGCGAAAATGAACTAGTGTTACTGCCATTAAACTCGACATTGTACAATATATAGAGTCCCATACAAATTAGCAAAATACCCATGTACGGATATATATATCGAGTCTCAGATAGATGGTACAAATTACCGAAATACCTTTGTACGGATATTCGAAATTGTCCTTTTGACGGCCTTCCAGAGTTATCCTTTTGACTCTACCTCGACAGATTTGTTTTTTCATAATACAAGACATCAACCCTCAACAAGGTTGATCTTTCCTTGATCAAGCAGGTTCAATTAGGTTGTATAATGTTACTACCTCTACATACATATATGGGATTTTCTCTCACAAGTTTAAGATAGAGAAAATTCTTCTCCTCCACATGGGATCAGAGCCCTTGTCCTAGTTCACTTCTTCAACAAGATACTATCTCTCATCCCTTTCTGTTGGTTGGCTTTCTCATATCGGGTTTGTTTTCTCTCTCTCTCCACTCTCTTTCTCTCTTGTTTGTCTGTCTTCCCTTTTGGACCTCTTCTCTCTCTACTCTGGTATCTCTCTCTCCTGGTTGTATGCATGCCCTTTTGTCCATCACAATTAAATAGCTCATGTTAGCATTAAAAAAAGATTAGGGGCACGTTTGACAATTGGAACTTAAATGAAAAGACATCCCAACTTCCAGCTCACTCTTATAGTTCTAAGTTCAAATAGATTTTATTTTAAGGTGAGAGAAGTCCACATCCCTCACAAAAGGGGATCGTGGCCCTCCAACCCTCCCCATGGAGAGCAAAAATTCAGGAGCGTGGATCACACGCCGTGGGATTTTTTTTTTTTTTGGCGCGCATGTCGTCCTTCTTATTTCGTTTTCCCTTTTTTGCCTCTCCAACTTCACCTTATGCTCCTCTTTGTCTCTGCCTCTCCCTCTCACCGAAGATCCTTCTCCTCACTGGGGACAAACTTGGAAAACAATAAAAAAAATTGGGGGAGGGGGGGGGGGGGATTTTCGCATAAATAATCTACATTTTTGCAGTAGTTTCATAATTACTATTTTTTATAGGGAATGTATACCATGAGACCATTTTTTGCAGTAGTCCACAATTACCATTTTTTATAACTTTTAGCCTAGTTAGTGACACACGTACAACTACCTGATTTTAAAATCTAATGGATAAGAGTGATCGTAACCTCCTTGTAATAAAAATAAATGATCATTCCTTTTTTATATGATGTGGACATAGTTTTGATAGATGAGAACTAACACAAAGTTAGAACTTTGGATCAATGGTCTAGAATCTAAAGGTTTTAAAATTAGCCGGATTAAGACAGTATGTGGAATGCAATTTTAGTAATAATAGGAGTAGAGACGAGGAAGTTGTTAACATTGACGACCAAGAAGTAGTAAAAAGACCACACTTTCGGTACCTTGAGTCAATAATCCATGAAAATTGGGAGATTGAGGAAGATGTTACACATAGAATTAAATGTGGGTGGGCAAAATGGAGATGTACAACTAGAATTTTATGTGATCGCCGTATACCAATGAAATTGAAGGTAAGTTCTATAGGACAGCTGTGAGACCAGTATTGCTTTATGAGGCGAAATGTTGGGTGGACACAAAACAATATACCCATAAAATGAGTGTAGCGGAGATGAGGATATCGAGATGGATGAGTGGTAAGACAAGAAGGTCTAGATTCTAAAATGAACCTATTCGGGAACGTTTATGTATGGTATCAATAAGTGGCAAGACAAGAAAGAGCAGACTTAGGTGGCCTGGCCATGCGTGGCATCGATCTAATACAACACCTATTAGGAAGTGCGAGTTACTTCAAGTTGAATGATTAAAAAGAGCAATGGGTAGGCCCAAAAAGACATGGCTGGAGGTAGTCTCAAAAGATATGGGGACTTATGGCATCATTAAGAGTAAGACCTCAAATAGAGTAGAATGGCCGACCCAGATTCGTATAGTCGACCCTAATTTATTAGAAAAAGGCTATGATGATGATGATGATGATTTTATATGGACAAAAAATTTCCTCAAGAAAGCAAACTTTCTCCGCTACGAAAAAAATATGTATCGCAATGGTCCACTTGCAAAATATCATAGATACTAAAAAATACATTATACAAAATTAAAACACTAGATATTTCTGCATTGCACTGTTGGGCTCGTTTGGCTTCATGGGTTTACAAATCCAGGTTTTGAATCAAAACCGTGTTATGTCAAACCTTGATTATGTTAAAACGTGGTCACTCAAACAGGACTTGTTTTGATGGCTTTCAATAGTACCCAGGTTATGCAAATCTCAAGTTTGGATATTTTTTGAATAACCTGATTTGCTATTGCACATAACGAGAGAACATATCACGCTTGAAATTTTGAGATAGTTTCTCTCTCTAAAAAATTTGAGATAGTTTCTCTCTATAACAAATTAAAATTTGTTAAAGTTTCTCTCCAAAAATTTTGAAACAATTTCTCTCTCTAAAAATTTGAAATTTCGGATAGTTGACAATTTCTCTCTCCAAAAATTTTGAGATAGTTTCTATCTCTAAAATTTTTCAGGTAGTTTCTCTTTCTAAAACTTGGCATAGTTTCTCTCACTAAAATTTTAAGAAACTTTCCCTCTCTAAAACTTAAAATTTAAGATAGTTTCTCTAAAAATTTCTAGATAGTCTCTCTCTAAAAAAATTTAGGGAATTTCTTTCTCTAACATTTGATATATTGTGACTCTCTAAAATTTAAAGATACTTTCTCTTTCAATAATTTGAAATTTGATATCGTTTTTCTCTCTAAAGATTTTGATATAGTTCTCTCTCTAAAAGTTTTGGGTTGTTTCTCTCTATAAAATTTGATATAGTTTCTCCTCTAAAACTTAAAATTTGATATTGTTTCTCTCTATAAAAAATTTGAGATAGTTTGTCCAATATTTTTTAGGTAATTTAGTTTTCCTTCTGAAAATTTTAAGATACTCTATCTCTATAAAGATTAAAAGTTGAGATGATTTCTCTCTCTAAAAATTTTTAGATAGTTTCTCTCTCTAGATGTTCATGTTTTTTCTTTCTCTAAAATTTTAAGATATTTTCTCGCTCCAAAACGTGAAATTTGAAATAGTTTCTCTCTTTAAAAATTTTGAGATTTTCTCTCTCTAAAAAGTTTTAGGTAGTTTCTCTCTCTAAATTTTACAATATTTTATCTCTAAAACTTGAAATTTAAGATAGTTTCTCTCTATAAAATTTCAAGCAATTTCTCTCTTTAAAATTTAATATGGTTTTCTTTTCTAAAAATTTAAGATACATTTTCTCTCTAAAACTTAAAATTTGAGATAGATAGTTTCTTTCTCTAAAATTTTGAGTTAGTTTCTCTCACTAAAAAATTTCAATTAGTTTCTCTCTTTAAATTTGACATGGTTTCTCTTTAAAATTTTAAGATATTGTCTCTATCTAAAACTTAAAACTTGGGATATTTTCTCTCTCTAAAAATTTTGAGATAGTTTCTCTCTCTAAAAATTTTCCAATAATTTTTCTCTCTAAAATTTCAATTAGTTTCTGTCTCTAAAATTTTATGATATGTTTTCTCTCTAAAAGTTGAAATTGGAGATAGTTTGTCTCTAAAATACTTGAAATAGTTCATCTCTCTAAAACATTTCAGGTAGTTTCTCTCTCTAAAATCTGATATAGTTTCTCTCTCTAATTTTAAAAGACTTTATCTAGCTAAAACTTAAAATTTGCTATAATTAAAAAGTTTGTAAAGGTTTCTCTCTCTAAAAATTTTCAAGTAATTCTCTCTCTAAAATTTGATATAGTTTCTCTTTCTAAAATTTTAAGATACTTTCTTCTCTAAAATTTGAAATTTGATTTAGTATTTCTCTCCAAAAAATATGAGTTAGTTTTCTCTCTAGAAATTCCAGTAGTTTCTTTCTATAATTTGCTATAGTTTCTCTTGCTAAAATTTTAAGATACTCTTTCTCTCTAAAATTTAAAATTTGAAAATAAAATAACCAAAATACCCTTGAAAGTTTTAAAGGGTATTTTGGTCATTATATTTAAAATACTTTAAGACGTCGGATCTAAGATTAAACAGTGAGTGACTCTCTTGATCAAAATTGAATGGCTGGAGCGTAGGGGGATGATAGTTCTTCTATGCGGTGTAGGGGAAGTATAGAAACCTTTCCCATATTATATTCCATCTTTTATCCTTACACAAAGTCATGTTTTGGATAGCCCAATTTTTTTTCTTGATTTTGTTTACCGAGGTTTTGGCCCTCTTTCTTGGTGTGATGTATCCAAAATAAGTTGCCAAACATGTTTTTATGCAAGATACCCATTGCAAAGTGCATAACCTCGGTAACATTACGCCAAAGACGTAATGTACTATAAATTCTTTATTTTGTTGAAACGAATTTTATTAACTAAAAACAAGAGAGAAACTACATTTATGAACAAAGGAAGGAAACAATATCAAGGAATGAATAATACAAGTAATAGAAGGCATAAGCCATGCACGTTTCAAAAATCAATCTCAAGGCTTGGGCGGGGCGAGTCCAGCCTTGAGTTTCTGGATAGTTGCAACATCAGTCTTCGAAGACTTGGCCAAGACCTCGTCACTAATCCCACTGGTGAAGAGAGTCGTCGGAACAGACACTGTTCCTGCACTGGCACTCCCAAATGACGACAAAGCCATGGCCGGATATTGAGCATTGGAGTTATATTGGTAGTGAACCAAGCCTTTCGGGAACACAAACATGTCTCCCTTTTGAAGGGTTTGAGCATAGAGATTGCCAGTAGTGTCCACCACCCCTACCTCCAGAGAGCCTTGTACCAAGAACAGGAGCTCTGCGGAGCGCGGGTGGGTGTGTGGGGGGTTAACGCCACCAGAAGGGAATTGCAGTACAGCATATGACACACTTTGGCCATCCAAAGCTGAGAATTCGGCTTTGGTAGCTTTAGTCACCTTCAAATTGGGCAACGGCTTGGATCCTACAACGACGCGCATGCCTATAAACGTGAAGAAGTTGCCGTCTGGAGCAGTGATGTTGGGAGGGAGGATGAAGTCTGAGAGGATGTCTGGGTCGCTTGCATTAATGGACATGAGCACCATGGCCCATGCCTAGCCCATAGACACTGGTGGAAGCCATTGGTAATGGATATTTAGGTCATTGTAGCAAAAGTTGAATGTTTGAGTTTGTGGAAATGGTATGGGGTATTTATGTGTATGTGTAGAGAGTGAGGAAAGTGGAAAGCAAGAGGTTTTAGTTGGGAAGGGTGGCAGGCTCAAGTGTTGAAAATCACAAAGGCCAGGCTGGCTTTGTCGAGCTTAGGTGATAACAGTGTTAGGGGATTGAGGGGGGTTTGTTTTATTTAGGCCGGCATCATTTTGATGCACAACTGTTCCAAATGGGTAGGGATTCTCACTCTTCACATCATGGGACGCCTTAGTGGGCTTTTTCTCTTAGGAAATTTACTTTCATACTGTTATGATCTGGTCCCAAAATATCCACTATTATTTATGCCGACGTCCTCGCTCTCCTATTTTTTTTTATTTTTTCCTAAGTTTGCCTTTTGTTCTATCTTTTAAACATCGAACTGCATATTAAATCTATTTTTCAAATATTTTTATATCCATAGGTTGGTTCCATGTTAAAACCATCAAATTGTGACCACCCTACTACCCTTTTTAGTGCGTTTGATGGTAGAAGCATCAAATTGCCATTTAGACCTCATTTTCTCAAGGTTAGGTTGTGCGATGTTTTAGTCATCGAAAACATCGTGAACCAACTAAAAAGTGTAGGCCACTCCGATTTTTGGAACACCGGACCACCCGTACTTTAGACATTGAACTGACCTATAAATATCATAAAACCAAAAAAATCAATTTAATATATGATTTGATGTTTAATACCTCGACCCAAGGTTTGGAAAACAATGAAAATTTGGGGGGACAAGGACAAATATCGCATGTTTTAGACCATCACGTAATAACGGTTAAATCAAGTGGTTCGGACATAGCTTTCCATTTTTTCTTATTCGCCCATTGAAAATCACCTACCCAAATCCGGTATGGTGTGTGGATGCCCAATCCGGTACGGTGTGTGGACAACCACGGTGTATGAGTCGATTAATTGCCCTATTCCCACCAATTTTAATTTTTTATACCTGGTGCTTTCTGCTTTGGTTATAGAGGATTGGCTGATCCGAATTGGAATCATCGATCGATCGGGATCGAGTTCATGAGTCAGCTATTCAATCGGGTTTTTAAACACGGTTCTTTTTACGTACTTTTATGACTTAGCTGTTCATTCAAGTTGAAATGGCTTAATATGGAGCCTGAGTTTCTTATACTTATTAATAATGACCTCTTTATTTATTGAAAAATTGATAATCAATCTTTTTTTTTTTTGGTAGATAAGTGGGGAATACAGTCCTTACTCGTTTTTAAAAATAATTAGTCATTTTTCAAATATATAAGTGGGAATGTAGCTGAGCTCAAATGGTGCTACCACCACGACCTCAACCCCATTCACGATAATGACTCACTTGAAATATTTATGTTGAGCATGACCATATAGATATCTCTTACCTCGTAAAAGGTTTCAATTTCTTTTGAGAAAACAAGGAAATTTGGAAATGAATGAGAAGTTGACAAAAGAAAGGCAAGAGGACTTGATAAAAGGAAGATAAATGCATAAAACTGTGCACTAACTTCTCAGCCATTCGATAGGGTAAAAAGATATGATATGATGATAATGATCATCTGATCACGATAACATCATGATCACACCGTTTATCAACAGGTTCGATGGTGATGGAAGTAGAATAGTATATCCATTTGAATGAATTACACTTTTTCATACAATATCGTTGTAGAAGTTTTACCTGGCGATTTAAATATCACAATAAGATGCACCTCCAAATAGTATTGAAAAATGTTGTTTTAGAATTGAAAATTTATAATATAGACAGAAAATATTTACCTTAATTATGAAACTTAAGGCTTCAAAAATAGTATAGATTAAGTAGATTTATGAATATTTGAAAATCTTGAAAATTGACGGTCTAAATAATACATTACAAGATGCACTATTTTTAAGGCTAAAATCGTCTTTTTTTTTTTTTTTTTTTTGTCTCTATACATCTCGAAATCAAGATAATCAATTGGAGAATTTTTTGGGTCAGAACAAACGTTTTTCCTTATGAAAATACAAATTTCCAATTGTTTTATATGCCTTGAGATTAGCCGTGCTTCAAATGCAAGTGATGAATCTTCCCCTTAAACACTTAGTCATGGTGTTTAAAGCATTGCTGGTGTGTCAGAGCAGATCTGGAACCATCCAAGCTAAGAATCACCCCTTTCACCCTTTTTTTTTCTTATCAAAACTTCCCAAGTTTATGAATTCAGACTTGCCCAAGTCCAACCGAGGCGATTCTAAACCATAGTGAGTTGGAGCCTAATGACTTCTTCTTTTTTTTTTGGTAGATCAATGGGGAATACAGGCCAGCCCGTTTTTAGAAATAATTAGCAATTTTCAAATGCATCAATTGGAACCTAATGACTTTTTTTTTTTTTTTTTGGTAATTCAATGGGGAAGACCGGCCCCTACCCGTTTTTTCAAGTAGATTAGGAGTTAGCTTTTTGAAAGTATTAGTAGAGTGGTGTTCATGATAGAAATGGAAACTATAACGTGGTAACTAAGGTATGGGGTGCTACCATCACCACCAAAACCCCTTTCCCAAAAGAGCCTAATGACTTTCTAAGAACGACTTGCATAAAAGGACGTGGTTCGACTTTCTAAGAATGACTTGCATAAAAGGACGTGGTTCTTAAAATTCAAATCTTTCATATGGAAACTAATGCAGGTTACCCGGACATTCTTTCAGACTTCATCCTCCCTGCCAACATCACTAATCCAGACGGCAACTTCTTCACGTTTACAGGCATGGGCGTTGTTGTAGGATCCAACCCACCGCCCAATTTCAAGGTGACAAAAGCTACTAAAGCCGAGTTCCCAAAGTGGTTCCTATGCTGTACTGCAATTCCCTTCTGGTGGCGTGAACCCACCACACACCCACCCGCACTCTGCAGAGCTCCTGTTCTGGTACAGGGCTCTTTGGAGGTAGGGGTGGTGGACACTACTGGCAAGCTCTATGCTCAAACCCTTCTAACTGGAGACATGTTTGTGTTCCCGAAAGGCTTGGTTCACTACCAGTATAACTCCAATGCTCAATATCCAGCCATGGCTTTGTCGACATTCAAGAGTGCCAGTGCAGGAATGGTCTCTGTTCCGACTACTCTCTTCACCAGTGGAATTAGTGACGATGTCTTGGCCAAGTCTTTGAAGACGGATGTTGCAACTATCCAGACACTCAAGGCTGGACTCGCCCCGCATAAGCCTTGAAAATGATTTTTGAAATGTGCATGGAATAAGTGCATGGCTTATGCCTGCTTATATGTGTCTATTACTTGTATTATTGATTCCTTGATTTTGTTTCCTGCATTTGTTCACGGACCCGGTTGCCATGCGGCCAAGCTTGCATATGTAAAAATGCAGGCTTATTAATAAATCTACTTTTGAAATGGATTTTTTGTGTCTTAAGTTCATGTAATCTCTAACATAGGGATCATGAATATGAAAAAATAAATAAATTTTAAAAACTAAAACTAATAATTCCACTAAGAAAACATTTGGACCGTTAGTTTCCATTGCTTTTTAATGGAACAAAGATGGATGCTTTAAACTTTTTGGACCTCATATATAGTCATGCGTTCCAACCCATATGGAACAATTTTCCTTTGCTCATACATGCAGTTTTCCTTTCTTTTTTAGTTAATAAAATTTTCCTTTCTTTTTTAGTTAATAAAATTGTATGAGGAATGACGTAAAACATACCTCATACAATTTTAATTTTCCATAACGTATGTTTAGTAGGACCCGATTGTGTAAATTAAAGATGCATGTACTTACTTTTCTTTATACAATATTTTCCTTCATTTTATGTGTACCCATATTAGGAAGGTGGTTCATTGTATAATACTTTCTTTATTAGTACACAGCTTTGTAACCCTATCAATTGGGGGGCTCCTCTTAAAAATCTATTTTTGAGATGGATTTTTGGACTTAATTTTTAAGGTAATGTAATCTCTAACATGGAGATCACGAATGTGAAAAAATAAATAAATTTTGAAAATTAAATATAATAATTCAATTAAAAAAAAATTGGACCGTCAGTTTCAATTGTTTTTAGATAGACCACCAATTTGCATCCATCTTCAAGATGAATGCTTTATACCTCTTAATGGTATATGTAGTGATGCAATCCAACCCGTACGAACCAAGTTTCCTTTTTAGCATCTATGGTATTTGAGTGATTTAAATACGGACCCTAAATTTCTTTCTAAAATACGAATTGCTTCATTTATAGATAGGAATTACAAAAAAAAGTCAGTCAACCGCATTTTTTTACTTTTTCCAAAATTGCTCTTCAATCAAAGGACATCCTCATACCGAATTTTAATTCTTTCTTCTTTTTTTTCTTGTTTTTTCATTAGTAGGGCATTAGCCTAACGTTTGAGGCATTGTCCTACTAATGAAATAACTAAAAAAAAGAATTAAAATTCACACCGAGGATTCCATCCTCAAATCGAAAGGAATTTTTGAAAAAATAAAAAGGCAGGTTGACCGAACTTCTTTGTAATCTCTGTACATAAATGGAGCATTTTTTATATTAAAAAAAATTTAGGGCCCATATGTAAATCACTTCTTAAATTATGTACAGATTTAAAATAATTACCTAAAATATGAAATCATCCGAGTATAGGCAAAAATTATAAACAAAGTTGGTCAACCAGCGTTTTTTAATTTTTTTTCAAATTGCTTCTCAGTCCATCCTCGGACCGCATTTTATTTTTAATTTTGTTTTACGATTTTCGTTAGTAGGGTAATGGCCCTAGCGTTAGGGGCAGTGCCTAGGTAGTCTGATGATAGAATCCTCGGACTACCTTACAAACACAACAAAACCCCAATAAAGCGGTCGGAGGTCCCATCCATAAACCGTTGTTTTTCTCAAAAAATAAAAAATAAAGTACGGTCCGAATATGGGGACATCGAAGTGCCCTTGAACTGAGTTTTACTCACCCAGAAAGCGGTTTGAGGTCCCCATCTGAACCGTTATTTTCTCAACAAAAATAAAGCGGTCCGAAGATGGTGACTTCGGACGCCAAGGGAGAACACCAGACGGAAATTGTTTCCATGTGCAATTGATACGAAAGGTACGAGAAAAATTTTCAGCAGCTGCATGTTCAGAGATAAAGAGAGAGAGAGAGAGAGGCAATTGCCAGTAAGGGATGCAAGTTGCATGTGTTATTTCCCTTTGAGAAGTATGGCATCAATAATTTCTTTTTGGTTTTTTGTAAAAACAGTGGTACAAGGTCTTCATTCTCGTACTGTACTTTATCTATTATTTTATAAGAAAAATAGCGGTCTTAGGATGAGACCTTGTCACACCTCAAGAATTTACAATACTATTATTCCTGAGATGTGACGGACAAAACATATATACATCTATTGATAGGACAAATTTACAGTGGCGAGGTCTTACATAGTAAGTAAAGAAAGCTAGCTCAACAACAGTATCTTCCAAGGTTGATCTTGACTAGCACTCAAAATGAATCCGTAGTTATCCTGAAAAAATGTTTACCATAGTTTGATGAGTTTGGCTACTCAGTAAGTGATCATCATAATCCTAAAAATAATCATGATTGAAAGATATCAATATTTTTCAAAATGAGATCTATTAATAGAAATGCATCAACAATTTCACTTTCAATAATTGCATAATTAAGTATAATCCGAGTAATTGAAATGCTTATAACACTTTTAACGACAGTACATAATTCAAAAGATTTCACAAAATACCCTACTGGCGTCCCAAGTAGGTCACATATATACCCCATCAGCGTCCTGATGGGTCCACTTAATCCCTATCGGCGTCCCAGATAGGTCCACTTAATCCCTGCAGGTCCACTTATACCTCACCGGCGTACCGGATGAGTCCACTTAAACCCTACCGGCGTCCCAGATAGGTCCACTTATATCTCACCGGCAAACCGGATGAGTCCACTTGCATACTTAAATTATTTCAAAATCTCTTTAAACATTCGAAAGCAGCAAATATCATGTACTCAACATATCACTGAAATCACTAATATGAATTTCACTAAAACCATTAATAACAGTCACTTTCAATAACATTTCAACCAATCAAATATTTTTGGCTCAAATTTAGAAAGGTAGCAATTCGTGAAGACATTCTAGCATAATTGCCAATATAATATGTATAGGAAAACTCTTATAGAAATTCAAGAATACGGAATTATCACAATTTATGGGATGTTAATTTGCAAATAAACATTTCACAATAATACTATAATCAAATGCGAAAATATCAATTTTCAGATAATAAGGTAGTCATTCGCATATGAAATTTACAATGTCTAAATATTTAAAAACAATAGAAAGAAATCTCACAATTTTACTAAAAGCAGAAATATCACATTTATTTCTAATAATTTGATAGTATCTAAAATTTTCTAACAATAGACAAGAAAAATAAATAAATTTATTTTTCTAAAAATTTCTATCATAGATAAAATATCACAATTTTTATTAAAAATATTATTTTTCAAGATAATGAGGTCGTGTGCGCATAAAATTTATCGCACCTAAAATTCATGATAATAAGCAGAAATAATTGTTTCATTTTATTTTTAAAAAGAATAGATTATTTTTCGAGACAATGAGGTCACTTACACATAAAACTGATAAAATAAAGATCCTAGACGGAAATATTACTATTTATTAAAAATAGACTATTTTTCAGAAAGACGATGTCACTTACCCACAATTATTTGAGAGGGAGCTTCCGATAAAAAATTTCGGTTCAAGAGAGAAGTTCACTGTGTTTCGACCAGAGAGAGAGATCTCAAAATTTTTTTTTAGGGTGGGAGTGCTCACATCCCCTATTTAAATTCTTATAACGTATTATTATATTGTTTTCTTACGCTCTACCTCATACCTGAGGTGTCGCGTTAAAAGCAGACTTTTATCGTACGAAAACTACGTCCGCTAAAGGACGCTGCCAGCTGCAAGCAGCAGGAGGCAAAAGCGGGCAAAGAAAAAAGTAAAGGCAAAGTAAACGTTAATTCAAAGCAAAAGTTTTTGAAAACAGTGATGGTCCCCAAGGACCATCATACTCAAACAGAACATCACCTATTTATAAGCATATTTTCTCCTTTTTTTTTTTTTTTTGAAATTTTAGGATTGTTACATTCTTCCCTCCTTAAAGAAATTTAGTCCTCTAAATTTGTGTACCTGATTATTGCAAAATATTTTTAAATTTCCTAAAAATCTTAAACCTATTGCTCTGATACCATAATTGTCACACCCCAAGAATTTACAATACTATTATTCCTGAGATGTGACGGACAAAACATATATACATTTATTGATAGGACAAATTTACAGTGGCAAGGTCTTACATAATAAGTAAAGAAAGCTAGCACAACAACAGTATCTGCCAAGGTTGATCTTGACTAGCACTCAAAATGAATCCGTAGTTATCCTGAAAAAATGTTTACCATAGTTTGATGAGTTTGGCTACTCAGTAAGTGATCATCATAATCCTAAAAATAATCATGATTGAAAGATATCAATATTTTTCAACATGAGATCTATTAATAGAAATGCATCAACAATTTCACTTTCAATAATTGCATAATTAAGTATAATCCGAGTAATTGAAATGCTTATAACACCTTTAACGACAGTACATAATTCAAAGGATTTCACAAAATACCCTACTGGCGTCCCAAGTAGGTCACATATATACCCCATCAGCGTCCTGATGGGTCCACTTAATCCCTATCGGCGTCCCAGATAGGTCCACTTAATCCCTGCAGGTCCACTTATACCTCACCGGCGTACCGGATGAGTCCACTTAAACCCTACCGGCGTCCCAGATAGGTCCACTTATATCTCACCGGCGAACCGGATGAGTCCACTTGCATACTTAAATTATTTCAAAATCTCTTTAAACATTCGAAAGCAGCAAATATCATGTACTCAACATATTACTGAAATCACTAATATGAATTTCACTAAAACCATTAATAACAGTCACTTTCAATAACATTTCAACCAATCAAATATTTTTGGCTCAAATTTAGAAAGGTAGCAATTCGTAAAGACATTCTAGCATAATTGCCAATATAATATGTATAGGAAAACTCTTATAGAAATTCAAGAATACGGAATTATCACAATTTATGGGATGTTAATTTACAAATAAACATTTCACAATAATGCTATAATCAAATGCGAAAATATCAATTTTCAGATAATAAGGCAGTCATTCGCATATGAAATTTACAATGTCTAAATATTTAAAAACAATAGAAAGAAATCTCACAATTTTACTAAAAGCAGAAATATCACATTTATTTCTAATAATTTGATAGTATCTAAAATTTTCTAACAATAGACAAGAAAAATAAATAAATTTATTTTTCTTAAAAATTTCTACCATAGATAAAATATCACAATTTTTATTAAAAATATTATTTTTCAAGATAATGAGGTCTTGTGCGCATAAAATTTATCGCACCTAAAATTCATGATAATAAGCAGAAATAATTGTTTCATTTTATTTTTAAAAAGAATAGATTATTTTTCGGGACAATGAGGTCACTTACACATAAAACTGATAAAATAAAGATCCTAGACGGAAATATTACTATTTATTAAAAATAGACTATTTTTCAGAAAGACGATGTCACTTACCCACAATTATTTGAGAGGGAGCTTCCGATAAAAAATTTCGGTTCGAGAGAGAAGTTCACTGTGTTTCGACCAGAGAGAGAGATCTCAAAATTTTGTTTTAGGGTGGGAGTGCTCACATCCCCTATTTAAATTCTTATAACGTATTATTATATTGTTTTCTTACGCTCTACCTCATACCTGAGGTGTCGCGTTAAAAGCAGACTTTCATCGTACGAAAACTACGTCCGCTAAAGGACGCTGCCAGCTACAAGCGGCAGGAGGCAAAAGCGGGCAAAGGAAAAAGTAAAGGCAAAGCAAAAGTTAATTCAAAGCAAAAGTTTTTGAAAACAGTGATGGTCCCCAAGGACCATCATACTCAAACAGAACATCACCTATTTATAAGCATATTTTCTCCTTTTTTTTTTTTTTTTGAAATTTTAGGATTGTTACAGACCTTGACCTCTTTTTGGAGTAAACAAAACTCCATTCCAGGGCAGTCTAAGGTCCCCATCGTCATCTAAGTCCCCATCATTGTTTTGCACTTTATTTTTTATTTTTTGAAAATAATAGTGGTCTGAGGATGGGGACCTCAGACTCCTCTACTCGGTTTTTATTGCGTTCGCCGCGCAGTTCGAAGATCCTAACCTCTGCCCGCCTGGCCACTGCCCCTAAACCATAGGGCACTACCTTGCTAAAGAAAAACCTCACCTCCGATCGAGGGGTATTTTGAAAGATAAATTTTTTTTTTTTTTTTATTGAGTAGATAATTATCTAATCTAAATAGACACCTCGAATGGCTTGAGTCACAATGTCACAAAGTGGCTCTTGAGTATCAGTGCTTAATCTAACAACTTAGAGGGTTCTATTTTTAGTTTTTGTTGAATAAAATCATTTCGATGTAAAATTTAGGGTGTGCACACATTTCATAGGGCTGCGCATGAAAATAATGCTATAAAGAAATATTTGTCGTTATGGAAAATTGCAATATACTTGAAACTTGAAGGAGCTTTTTAATCATTTATTAAAAGAAATATTTGTGGTTATGGAAAACTCCAATATACTTGAAACTTGAAGGTGCTTTTTAATCATTTATTTTCATCATAATTTTTTTTCTACATACATTTTCCAATACGAAGAGGGGACTCCCCAATTTATACCAAAAAATATTTTTTAAAAAAAATCAAATAATACTTTAACATGGTCTCGTGACATAAGCAATCCCAGCCATCCGTTTCATGTGAGATTAGATGCTTCTTACTATCAAGCGGTTTACTGTATTTAAATTTGGAAAAAAATTTTATGAGGTGTTAACTTTATGCTATTGAAGTAAGGTACATATAAAAAATCCTCTAAAAGAGTTTTTTTTATATTGAAAAATCTTCCATTTTGATTATCTTGATGTCAAAATGTATGGATATGAACAAAAGAAGAATTTTAAGTTCAAAAAATAGTACATCTTGTCCATAACTAGGGATGAAAATAGTTTTTGAAGCCATCATAGGGTTCTTGACACCGAAACTACCTCTCTAGACAAAATTTAGAGGTGTGCATTACCTATACTGTATAAGGAGGGTGCCTTGTACAAACTTCACCCTTTAAATTTAAACAGGTAAATTTAAACCATTCTCAAATAGTTGGAGATAAGGCTCTTATGATGATAATGACGAATTCATGAAACTAGGGCCTTCATCGAGAAGGTAGTACCCCCTCATTTCTAGATGATTGAGGTCTCAAAATATGCAATTCCTCTGAATCTCCAAGATTAAGATATTGAAAAATAGTGGTTTTGGAGCATAAAAATGCTCAATCTTTGATAAGGGGCTCCAAGCCGAGGTTGGTAGGTTACATGATATTTGTTCTATTCTCATCAGATCACAAGTTAACATTTCCAAAAAAATAAGAACATACTTAATTTTAACTGCCCCCTTATAATGCTCTGAGGGCATATCTAGTTAACATTTCCAAAAAAATAATGCCCTTTGATAACTCCCTATTTTTCTTATTTTTATTTACTAGATACGATGATCTTTCCTTGATGATGCAGTTTGTATTAGGATATTTGTTTCTTTTTATATATAATACAATGTTAAAAAAATCGACTCGGCCAAGGTACTCAAGACCTGGCCGAGGCGATGTACTCGTGCGAGTCCATCTCCTTTTTATTTTAAAGAAATGAAGAAAATAATGGTTTTATATATATAGGTGTGGTTTGTATAGAGCCTAGGCTCTAAACAATCAATTAGAGCCTACCTTCAAATAGTGTCTAGAAATGTGGTTTTAATACGGGACATCTTTGTGATAGCCTTAAAATATATTTTTATATTTATTTATAAATTTTAAATCTTAAAAAATAGTGTAGATTGACAGATCTATGAAAACTTGAAAATTTTGAAAATTGACAGTCCAAAATGCGTTATAAAATGCACTATTTCCAAAACTTGAAATTCATTTTTTTCTCATGCCCATGCATCTTGATATGGAGATGATCAATTTCAAGATATTTGGGCATCAAAATAAGCTCTCCTAGTGAAATTATTGAGGTAGGCTCAAATTTGATTGTTTAGAGCACCGGCTCTATTATAAAATTTTCCATATATATATATATATATATATACTACAAAATGCCTATAGGCAAAAATGAACAATGATTTCGCCTACCCTCATCACCATCCAAACTTCATCACACGGTTACAGTTGTCCAGTAGTATTTCATTTTTCACTTTTCATTTTTTTTTTACCAATCGCAACGATCTGAAATTTAGATCGTGTGTACGTCTTAGTGAGGCACACCTAATAAAAAAAAATATTTGAAAAATATATATCGACCAAAATACCTCTGTAAATTTTTTAGGGTATTTTGGTCAATTTATATTTTACAAATAATTATTTTTTCATATTTTTATTGGGTGAGCCTCATTAAGATTTACACACGCTCCAAATTTCAAATAATTTGGAGTTTTAGAAAAAAAAATGAAAATTGAAATACTACCAGACAACTGTGAACATGCGATGAAGTTTGGATAGTGATAAGGGTAGATGAAATCACGATTCATTTTCACCTATATGCGTTAGGAAGAGTTTTCCTATATATATATATATATATATATATATATATATATATATATATATATATATATATATATATATATATATATAAGAACTGCCCATCAACTGATGTAATCGTGTAAACACAACGGCCCAGATTGAATGTGGGCTGATCTGATGGTCAGACTGCATTTCGCAATATAATTTTAATATTTTTTATATTCGTCCAAATAAAATGAAATTTGGAGCATTTGCTCTCACAAAGAAGAACAATATTAAAAAAGTAATAAAATATCTCCTTATCCCTTATTTTTAACTTCCATATCTCATGAGACCCAAGAATTGAAAATATTACTTGTAAACAAAAAGTCTCTATCGTTTCTATCTTACAACCCCTGGACCCCGTTGATCATCAATTTTTTATCCAAGCAAACACTAAAATGACACCCTATTCAAACTCCATCTCTCTCTTTCTAAAACTCCATCTCTCTCTTCAATTCTCGGTGAGTTTACCAGCCAAGGGGTTTAGCTTGAACTCGAACTCGAGCACACCTTCTTATGTGTGAGAGAGAGATGGAGTTTGGGTTTTAGAGAGAGATGGATTTTTAGAGAGAGAGAGATATATAGAGTCATTTCAGAAGTTGTTGAGGTCAATAATACATGGTTAAAAGGGTTTAGGGGGTTGGAAGATAGAAAGGATGGAGTTTTTTTGCTTACAAGTAATATTTTCAATTCTTGGGTGTGATGAGATGTAGAAGTTAAAATTAAGGGATAATAGGACATTTTCCCTTTAATTTTTGTGACTTATTATTTTGATATTTTTATTAGATTCAACTATTAAACGCTTTAAATTTCAAGTGATTCTAATTTATAACAATAAAAAATTCAAATTCAAATATTAAATGCAATTGTGATTACCCAGATTCAATATTGGCTATTAGGCTTACATTGTTCCATCAGCTCATGGGAAAAAGCTACGTCAGCCCGTGGTCAGGAACAATGTAAGCCCAATGATCACGATTAGATTTTGTACTTGGATTTTAACTTTTTTTTACAAATTTAAATCATTTGAAATTTGGAGCGTCTATTCTTTAAAATAGTATAATCTTTAACATACTTGAGATGACATGAGTCATAACCGTCGGACCTTGATCGGATGGCTCATAGTTTTTTGCCTTGTATTTTTTACGCGACATATCTGTTTGAAGCAAAATATAGGCATGCAAGGGAGCACATGATAAAAATAAAAATAAAAATAAAAATATTTTTTGGGATAAAAAATTACCAAAATACCCCTGAAAATGTCAAGGGAATTTTGGTCATTTATATTTGGAAAATAGTTTGATAGGACTGCAACCCTATCAAAGTAGAGCCTCACCTCATAACTCATCAGAAATTACAATTCAAGCATGGAAAAACCTTTACAATGATCATCTCAGCTTGAACATTATAGCTGGAAAAAAAACAAGTTGGGTTTCATCTAGACCATACATTTCTTCCTAAAAATAAATATTCATAAAAACCGTAAGATCTGTACTATTTTGTGAATTTCAAATTTTACAGTCGGTGTTGAAAATTTATTTTAGAGTGAACATAGAGATTTTCGTTGCCAAAAGTGCTTTTTGGATGTAGGCTTTACTTTGTTTTCACAAGCCTAACCTTTATGGAAACTTCATCCTTTATATTTATGGGAAATGTTTGTTTTTTATTGTTTCCAGGTTCACACTAGGTTTATGATGGGATGCCTAACATTTCATCCAAAATTGTTTTTTGAAAAAATATAAATATATTTATGGGTCTGATTTCATGCAACGGTTATATAGTAATATAAATGAAAAGACCTTCAAAAATCATGTTAGTGCCATTTGTTTGACCCCAATTTTAAAATGCACACTCTTTTTCATTCCATTGAACAATCACAAAAAACAAAATATTAAAATGCATCCTAGAAAGTGTTAGTTTAGTCAACATGAGCCACCCAGTTTGAATCTAAGATGATCGTACAGTCATAACTATATTTTGTATTTGAATTTTAAGTTTTTTTTCTACAAATCCAAATCCCATAGAATTTGGGACGTCCACTTTCAATGGTATTTTGATCAATTTATTTTTATGAATAATGTTTTAGTATTGTTATACGGTGCGCTTAATTTTTAAGAATAAACCATCAAAATTTCAAGTGATTTGGATATGTAGAACAATACTTAGAATTTAAATACAAAATACAACCGTGACCATTAAATCAACCCATATTCAATATGGGTCATTGAACATTTACTATAGCTGTCAACTAGTGGGCTGACCTCAGACTATTGTTTTATATTTTATTAAATCTGGGCCATTGAGGTCAGCCCACTAGCTGACAACTACAATAAATGGTCAATGGCCCAGATTAAATTTGGACTGATCTAATGGTCACGTATTTGATATTTTTTTTTTTTCTTCAAATCCAAATCACTTGGAGCTTTGTATATTCATTTTTCGGAGTAAAGCGCACCTAATAAAAATATTTTCAAAATAATTCACAAAATATAAGTTGAACAAAATACCCTTGAAAAGGTTTTGAGGTATTTTGTTCAATTTATGTTTTGCCTATTATTTCTTTTATATTTTTATTAGATTCTCTTATTTCTAAAGAATATACACTCAAATTTTTAAGTGATTTGGATTTGTAAAAAAAAATGAAAATTCAAATGCAAAATGGTGTCCTGACCATTGGATTAGGCCCAGATTCATACTAGGCCGTTGGATGATATTATATCTAAGTATCCTGGCTGACTCTAACGTTTCGGGGGTATTTTGATCAACTTTTTTTTTTTGAATTATTTTTAAAATATTTTTATTAGGTGCGCCTAGATGAGAAGAATACACGCCTAAAATATCAAATTATTTTGATTTGTAAAAAAAGCTAAAAATTAAAATACAAAATGAGGTCATAACCATCAGATCAACCTAGATTCAATCTAGGCCGTTGGGCTCATATGTTCATATGAGCTAGTAGGCTAGTCTCAACATATATATATAACTCTTCCCAACGTCTATAGGCAAAAATGAACAGTAATTTCGCCTACACTCATCACCATCAAAACTTCATCGCACGGTCACAGTTGTCCGATAGTGTTTCAATTTTCATTGTTTTATCTACAAGTCTAAATTACTTGAAATTTGGAGTGTATAAACATCTTAGTGAGGCGCACCTAATAAAAATATGAAAAAATAATTCGTAAAATATAAATTGACCAAAATACTCCCAAAAATTTATGGGGGTATTTTGATCAATTTCTATTTTGTGAATTATTTTTTCATAATGTTATTAAGTGCATCTCACTAAGATGTACATATACTCCAAATTTCAGATCATTCCGATTAATGAAAAAAAAAAGTAAAATTAAAACACTACGGGACAACTGTGACCATGTAATGAAGTTTAGATGGTGATAAAGGTAGGCGAAATCGCTGTTCATTTTTGCCTATATGTGTTTTGTAGTATCTTCTATATAGATATATATATATATATATATATATATATATGACCATTTATGTTTGATACAAGGTGGTTATAATTTTTTATAACCATTTGATAGCTTGGATGTGTCACAAAGTTTGAGATAATTTCTTTTGAAGTATGAGCTTCGTCAATAGAATAATTGCAGCCACCTAACTTCATATCGAATCGTCAACATTATTATGACCACCTTGTATGAAAGATAAATAGTCTCATTTAAAATTTTCCCTATATGCACAAGCCCACTAACTCACAGCTACATATGAGCCCAACGGCCCAAATTGAATTTGGGCCGATCTGATAGTCACGAAGTCTTTTCGTATTTTAATTTTAATTTTCAAAAAAGAAAAAGTCAGCCCACCAGCTGATGGAATAGTGTAAGTACTACGACCCAAATTGAATCAGAGCCGATCTAATGACTACAATTGCATTTCATAAAAAATACGATAAGCTTAGAAAAAAAAATACAATTGGTCTAAGACCTATACTATTCTAAAATTGGTTCTTACCAACTTGGATTGTCAACCCGTATAAAAAATCGTCGGCTTTGTAAACACTGAATAATCCATTGTGGATAGAGAGATTGGGGCCCAGGACAACGTGAAATTTCCTAGAAGGTATCTATCATCCCCTGATTGCTTGGACAAAGCACTTAGGGGTTGTTTAGATATTTGGAAATGCATTTTCAAAAATGGTTTTAGGTGATGGCACATTTTAGTCATTGGGATCAAAATTTTGGAAATGAAAAGTATTTTCGAGAGAAATTTCTTTTCTTAGTTCAAGTTAAAAATAAAGAAATCTATATCATTGCCTTTACCCTTCCGAAATTGATTTTCAGCTAGATTTCCTTGTTACGAAAATGCCCACTTTATAAAATACAATTAATTTCACCAAAACATCCCCATGAATTAGAGAGAAACTATCTCACATTTAAATTTTAGAAAGAAAATATCTTCAAAAATATAAGGGAGAGAAACTATCTCAAATTTTCTACCAAGAGAAAATATTTCAAATCAACTTTTAAAGAGAGAAAATATATTAAAATTTTAAAGAGAGATAAATTATATTAAATTTTAGAGAGAGATATACCTAAAAACATTTTAAAGAGAAACTATATCAAATTTTCTAAAGAGAGAAACTACCTCAAATTTTAAGATTTACAAAGAGAAGGTACTTGAAAAATTTTAGAGAGACAAACTATCTCAAATTTGAAGTTTTAGTAAGAGAAATCAGCTCAACATTTTTAGAAAAGAGACTCTCCTAAACGTTAAATTTTATAAAGAGAAAGTACCTGAAATTTCTTACAGAAATAAACTATCTCAAATTTTAAGTTTTTCAGAGAAAAAATACCTAAAACATTTTAGAGAGAGAAACTATCTCAAAAATTTTAGAGAAAGAAACTATCCTAAACTTTAAGTCCTAGAGAGAGAAACTATGCCAAATTTTAAGTTTTAGAGAGAGAAAATACTCGAAAATTTTTAGATAGAGAAACTATCTCAAATTTTTTAGAGAGAAATTATTTCAAATTTTATGTTTTAGAGAGAACATGTCTCAATTTTTTTAGAGAGAGAAACTATATCAAATTTTAAATTTTATGGAGCGAAAGTTTCTGAAAATTTTTAGAGATAGAAACCATCTCAAATTTCAAATTTTAGAGAAAGAAATTACTTGAAAATATTTAAAGAGATAAATTATCTCCACATAAATTAAAGAGAGAGACCATCTCAAATTTTAAGTCTTAGAGGGAAACTACCTCAAAAATTTTCAAGAAAAAAACTATCTTAAAACTTTTAGAAAGAAACTATCTTAAAAAACTTTCAAGTTTTAGAGAGAGAAAGTATCTAAAACTTTTTAGAGAGAGAAGCTTTCTCAATATTTTTAGAGAGATAAATTATATCAAATTTTATGTTTTAGAAGGAGAAAGTATCTTAAAATTTTGGAAAGAGAAACTACATCAAATTTTAGAGAGAGAAACTACCACAAATTTTAAATTTTATAGAAAGCAAGTACCTAATTACTTTTATAGAGAGAAAATATCTCAAAATATTTCGAGACAGAAACTATCTCAAAATTTTAGAGAGAAACTATCTCAAATTTTATGTTTGCAGAGAGTACACTTGAAATTTTCAAAGAGAGAATCTATTTCTAAATTTTTAGAGAGAAAACCTTTCTCAAATTTAACATTTTAGAGAGAGAAAGTATCGTAAAATTTTAGAGAGACAAAATATCATAAAATTTTAGAGAGAGAAAATATCTAAAATTTTATCGAGAGAAACTATATTAAAAATTTTATATTGAGAAACTATCCCAAAATTTTTAGAGAGAGAAACAAATTTTAAGTTTTAGAGAGAGAAAATATGTCAAAATTTTGGAGAGAGGAACTTTATCAATTTTTTAATAAGAAAAACTACTTGAAAATTTGTAGAGAGAAATTATCTCAAAAGTTTTAGAGATAGAAATTATCTCAAATTTATTGAAAAAATGACATTATAATTAATAATACAATCAAAAGCATCTAACAAAAAACTTAAAAAAAAAAAAATCCATGAAAATATTATTGATCCATGTACCATCCAAAAAAGAGATTCTCTGATGTAAAATATTTTTCTCAAGAAATACAATTCAAAAGAAATTGATTTTTCTACATAATCTTTTTCTGTGGATTTAAACTGCCCCTTAACAACTATAACTTTTGCATGATCACATGGATTGTTATATATTCCTGCCTGGTCAGGTGCCTCGATCTCGCTGGGTCGCGATCGACCCCGATGGGACCCGAACGTGTGGGACCAGCCCGAGACCGCTCTCTCATAAACCGCAGCACGTGGAAGCCCACGTGCAGACATGATACCAACTAATGAGAGAGGAATTGCATGTGAGGTGGGACTTACCTCAGGTGGGTTCGTAACATACTCATGCGTTTCTCATGAGCACCCTCTTAAATCATGACAAAAAGCCCTCTAGCCTGAGGTTGGTTTGACTCCAACTGTCTTGTTTGCTTTCTACATTTCGTAAACACACACACATAAAATGGCCAGACAACTGGGTCAAACCCTAACTTGTCATTAGATGAGTATATAAAATGGGTAATAGGAAAAAGGGGTGGTGGTAATGTGAGGTCCTTCGTCGATTGGCTGCCTTGCGGTGCCATAACAATGAACGACTTCACACAAGTAGAAGCAAGAATTGTAGTTAAGAGAAGAGGGATATGGTGATGGAGAAGATTGAATAAAAGTCAGGGAAGTAGGGAAGGGGAGGAAGTAGCTTAGAAGAGACAGGGAGAGAATGAGTATCAGAATAAGAAGAAGAGGGAGAGAAAGCGAGAAGAAGAGAGAGAGATAGAGGGGTCAAGGAGAATAGGGAGAGGAGGAGAGAAGAGAAGAAGAGATGGAGAATGAGGAGATACAAAGAGAGGAGAGAGAGGTCGAGGAGAAGAAAGAGAGAGGAGAAGAGGAGAAAAGAGAGAGGAGGAGAGAAAGAGAGAAGGAAGAGAGAGAGAGAAGGGAAGTGGCCACCGGTCGGAATGAGGGAGAGACAAGTGAGAGAAAGAGGAGAAATGGGTAGAAAGAGAGAAGAGAGGGGGGATCGGCAGCTTAGCCGCTGGTCGGACCTAGGGAGAGAGAGTGAGAGAAAGAAGAAAGAGAGAGGAAGAGAGAGGCCACCGGTCAAGCCAAGAGAGAAAGAGTGAGGAAAAGAGAGTGAGAGAATGAGAGAGGAAGGTGACCGAGAAAGAGAGAGAAGGAGAGAATAAATAGGGGACCAACAGCTTAACTGAGAGAGAGAGAGAGAGAGAGAAAGGAGAAAGGGGGAGAAAGATAGAAGAGAGGGGGGACCGACGGCTTAGCCGCCGGTCGGGCCGAGGGAGAGAGTGAGTGAGAGAAAGAAGAAAGAGAGAGGAAGAGAGAGTGAGGGAAAGAGAGTGACAGAAGGAGATAAGAAAGGTCAGAGTGAAAGAGAGAGAGAAAGAGAGAAGAGCGAGCGGGGACTAGTGGCTTAGCCACCGATCGGGCTGAACTGTGGGACGTACCTAAGCCAGACTAACTCTGACAGGGCCTCCTTCCATGCAGAAGTGAAATCCATTCCGCCTTCAGAGCCCTCATTTTGGTGGGCGTGGGAGAAAGAGTGAGAGAAAGAGAGAAGAAGAAAAATAAAAGAAAATAGAAAGAGATGTTAGGCCGGCGGCTTAGCCGTCGGCCTGATTGGGCAAGAGAGAGAGAGAGAGAAAGAAAGAATAAAAAGAGAAGAGAAAGAGGGGTTACCTAACTTGGCCCTCGAACCGGACCAGGGCCTAGGTTGGGAGTGAAAAGTTCTAAGTGGGAAGTGAGGGATCCTAGGTTAGAAGTGGGAAGTTCTAAGTTGGAAGTGAGGGGTTCTAGATTAGAAGTGGGAAGTTCCAAGTTAGAAGTGAGGGGCTCTAGGTTGGAAGCAAGAAGTTCTAGCTTGGAAGTGAGGGGTTCTAGATTGGAAGTGGAAGTTCTAGGGGTAGTGACTTGTGGGGAAAAGTTCTCCCTCTCATCTTTTTAGGGAAAAAGGGTAAGAAAAAATTACAAACAAAAGGGATACTCAAGCCAATTTTTTTGAGATTATGGGGAACCTCTCATTAGCTTTTATTATCCCTTTTTGCCAAGCCCCATTACAATTAATCATGCATGTGTATCTATAGCATCCCCTTGAAACAACTGCTCAAAAACTAAAAGAAATTATATTTTCTTGATTTAATTTTAATCCTGTTTTTGGGAAAAATAACGATTTTGCCCCTACCCACAATCTTTCAAATGACATGATGGTCCCCAAAAAGTGGCCATTAACCATGATGATCTTTAGGGGCTCGTTTCAAATCCTCTCAGCTACCTTCTAGTGAAAAGAATACTGCGAAAGCGATGACCTCGGTGAGGTGTCGTTTTGATAAGCTATTTGTTCCATGATTCGAAGTTTCGAACCTTCGACGAAATCCTGCAAAAGATGAGAAATTTGTGTCTTAGATCTTAGATCTCTCTCATTTCTTGGCTCTTTGCTTCATAGAACGACGAGGAAGCCGCCACGATTGTTTGGTGACAAGAATGGCTCAATTTGATGACCGGATCATCACTTTCCGAATTGGGGATCTTGCCGGAATATGGATTCCAGTCGCTGGAAAATGCCTCTTTTGTAGCCATAGAATACTACCCTTCCGATCATTCATCATGTGCGATGCGTAGCTCAAATCGAAGCCCTTATCCTCATAGTCGCAACATGCCCACTTTCAAGCCGATCCGACATCGAGGATTCATGATGTGAAAATTTGATTGAAAGGATCTCCTTCTTCCAAAAATCTGCAACACATGAGTTTTTTTGGGCAACTTCTCTCTAGGATTTCTTCCGTCTCAAGCCACGTCATGAGTCGTGCCATATATCATGCGTGTTGACAAGACGTAGGTCTTCCTAAAAGTTGGGCTTGTTTCAACTTAAGATGGAGAAGATATAACCATTTAAAGGTGACCTCAAAATCATAAGACACAGTTTCCATAGTGGAAACTGGTTTACCGAGGGTGCACCAGAATAGCATGAAACCTACCTATTTTGGGTAAGTTGGCCAGAGAATAGTCTAGAAGCGTCCAAATGAGCCGAAATTTGGTATTTAAGGGTTTTTGGATCTTCTAAATCCAATGGAAGTGGTATGGTATTTATTTGAAGCCCCGGTGATAGGGCTGTAGTTATAATGTGTTCTTTCACTATGTCAGAGGCAGAATTTGAAAACTGATTTTGCATATGATCAACCTTAACTTCATCGGATCACGACAAAACTTGACGGATATTCTTAGAGCACCAAAATAAATCTTTGCATGCATTCAGGGGCCAATCCAGTGTCTTTCAAAATTCCATTCCAGATCAAGGTTTATTCTATTGGTGCTTCCGTAGTCCGCAGGCGTTTTGGTACCTATGGCCCTAGGTCACGAGTAGCTTCTTCTTTAGTAGCTCTAGGGATACAAGTGTCAAAAAACACCCTACAACAGCTTGCCCCCGCTGAATGTTGTTCTTCGAGAGAAGAGAGAAGAACAACATTTGGAATCAAACTTGGCCCTTCGGCTTTAGTTTTTCTTCTCGACCACCGGTATAAACACGACTGGAAAAGGGAAAATCATGTGAAGCTTCTTCCCAGGGGGATGACTGATGTTCTTCAATGGCTGAGGGTCTTGTTTAAGGGATTGTAGTCCTAGAACTGTCGAGACTTTTGGGAGAGAAGAGACTTAAGATACTATTGGGGGCCTTGCTTAAGGGAAATTCATGCGAAGCTTCTTCCCTGGGGATGACCGATATTCTTCAATGTCTAGGGGCCTTGTTTAAGGGCTTGTAGTCCCAGAACTGTCGAGACTTTTGGGGGAGAAGAGACTTAAGCTACTAGTGGGGGCCTTGGTTAAGCTCCTGAAGTGGGGGCACTTTAGAAGCTCTTTTTTTTTATCAACAACTGGGGGCCTTTCTTAAGGGCTTGTAGACCCAATTAGTTAGAATCAAGGTTTGTCTGGCAGTCGGGGGCCTTGCTTCTTTCTTAAGGGCGTTCTTCCCAATCAGTCTGTTTCGCTTTTTTTAGTCTTTTGGTGGGGGCCTTGATGAAGGGCTTTCCTCCCATTCAAGAGATGCTTGTGCTTTGGATAGACAGTCGAGGGCCCTTAATGGGGCGTATGAACTGCTACGCCAGGGTTCGGAGTTTGTTTGACAGGTGGGGTGCCTCTTTGGGCCCCAGTCTACCAGATCTAGTCAGGGGATTTTTGTTGGCCATCCTGAAAAGTTTGGACCATCAATAGGTGGGGATTTTTGTGAGGCGGTCTCTTTGGGACTTGAAGCCCCAATCTTACTGGGTCTAGTCAAGGGCTTTTTGTTGGCCATCCTGAAAAGTCTAGACCATCAACAACTAGGAACCTTAGGGAGACTGCTACCTTGGATGTCGGTGGAGGTATTGGTCTGGCTTGACAATCAATTACCTTTTGAGAGTATCTTCGGCTGGTCGACATGACTTTCTTGCTTTTGGTGACTTCTTGAAAATGAACTCTATTGGCATGGAGCTCCGGTTTTCCATCTTGTTGATTCTTCTGACTTTTGGGTTCTTCTCATGGATTGACCCATACTGTTGGAATTTCCTTAAGCTCTTTTTGGTTCCAGTAGTAGGGTACCCTCTAATAGGGGGTATTGATTCCCAAGTGACTGGCTTTCTTGTCTGGATTGTTGACTGAAGCCGTCTGTGGAGACAAGCGCTGCATCAACCTGCTTATTGGTTCAGATGCCCTTTCGAGTTTCACCTAAATAGGGGGAAGTTGCGTCGTAGAACGGTTTTCACCAACTTCCTTCTTTTATTGGGCTCTTTTACCCATGACTTCATGGTCACGTCCGCCTTCTTTCTGTTTTTACTCACAGTGCCCTTTCAAGTTTTCACCGCGCTGCTTTTTTTCTTTGCAGAACACTCTTACTCGTGGTTTCATGACCATGTCCGTCTGCCATTTCTACTCATGGCACCCTTTCTGGTTTTCACCATGGCCATTTTCGTCTTTAAGCTTCTTCTTTTTTACCCATGGTTTCATGACCATGTCCGCTCATGTTTATTTACATATATAAATGGAACTGATTGTGGGTGATGGATGATGATGGGGGTGGCCATGAAATGAGCATGGGGTGGCTCGACTCACTGGGGGAAATGACGTAAAGTCTTTGTGAAGGATGAATGGAGTGGTGACGGAGGATGCAACTCACTAGGGATTGAAGTGAGTTTTTGGGCAGGATGAGTGAGATTTTCCACTAGGGAATGGCGAGTTTTATATACAATGAAGGGGATGGCAAGTATGGAGACGATGGGTGCGACTCACTGGGGATTGGGGTGAATACGAGGGATGGTGAGCATGGGTGTGACTCACTGGGAATTGAAGTGAGTTCTTGTGCATGATGAGGGGGACGATCCACTAGGGGAACAAGGTGAGTTTTTATGCATGATGACGGGATGGTGGGATTGTGAGAAGGGGGTGCTCAGCACTCTCATGGTTAGTGGGTTTTGATAGCGAGATGGTTGTTTATGGTGGTGGCAAGTGTGGTGGCCAGCCACGTGAAAATACCTCAACCAGGGGGACAGTCGACTCATGTTCCAGTGGTAACCCTTAATTATGAATGGAATGACTCACTGGGGAATAGATGGTCTCATGTGTGAGTGATGGATTTGTTGTGAGAGTGTCGACTCATTGAGAAATGAGTGGATGCTCGAAAGGGCTGGGGTAATTCTTCATGGCATTAAGGATGTGTCATGAGGTAGTCTTATGAGAGTGCATGAGCTTGCAATGTGGGAGATGCGGGCTTGAGAGCCTAGGAGGTTGAAGGTTTAAATGGTTGAGGTGGCTGATGGAAGGTGCCTCACTTGTACTGGGCTGATTGAGGGAAAGTTTAAGGTCATTACCCACTTTAGACCGAATGAGGGTACTTTTAAAGTCCTCACCTTTGTTGAATGTAAAGAGGCTTTTAACGTCTTCACTCTCATTGGACGTGTGTAGGGGATTTTTAAGGTCTTTACCCCAAATGAACTGTTGAGTGCTGCTTTTATATTCCTCGCCCTTGTCGGACGTGTGTAGGGGATCTTTAACCTCTTTACCCCAAATGGACTGCTGAGAGGTGCTTTTAAAGTCCTCACCCTTGTCGGACGTGTTGAGGAAAAGTTTAAGGTCATCACCCACTTTAGACCTAATAAGGGTGCTTTTAAAGTCCTCACCCATGTTGGACATAAAGAGGTAGGGGCACACATGACAAGAAGTGGGGTCATGGGTAGCTAACGTTCAGGGTCCAGGGGACAACTGCAGGATTCATGAAATATGTTGCCCTTTAGGGGCGTTTGCGATTTGGTTGCTTACGAAAAGACTCCATAGAGGAGCCATACAGTTTTGAGAATCCCTTGGGGGGTTGTTTGACAGTTGGGGAATTGGGTCACGTGTGGCACTTAAGGCGTCACATGGTTCAAGAGTAAGGTATAGTCTCGTGGTTTGCCTTACACCATGAGCGGTTGAGGGGAGATGAGTGGACAATGGTATGATTGAGGTTTCACAACAGGGTGACGAATGATGGAAAAATAGGCCACTTGTGGCATTGAGGCACCACACGGTTTGGGACTAAGGTAGCAGTCCCCTGATTTGCCTTGAAACATGTATGATGGAGGCTTAAGAGAGCCATGAGTGGTGTGACTCCATTGGGGAAATGGAGACCATAAAATTTTTGGGAGATGATGTGTTTGGTGAGGAGCAAATGCTCATGGATCTAGCGATGCGTGAAATGGATAAGACAGGTGGTGGAAGCCCCATGTCGGCTGTAGTGGTATAAAGTCCCATAGTTGAGACTATGGAATGCCTCGATTGGGGATATTGCATTGTTTGTTATGCAAAGGCGGTGACATGGTTCAAAGGCACATAGTCGAGACTGTGGTACACCTCAGTTAGGGATATTGCATTATTTCTTATGCAAAGGCGGTGGCATGACTGTGGTATGCCTTGGTTAGGGATATTGCATTGTTTCTTATGCAGAGGCGGTGGCATGGTTCAAAGTCACACAGTCGAGAATGTGATACACCTCGGTATTGGAGAGCACTTTGCAATGTTGAGTTTGGAGCGATGATATGGCTTTATGAAGAGGCGATTGCATATTTTGAAGTCACACAGTCAAACCTGTGGTACGCCTCAATTGGGGAGAGCACCTTGTGGTGTTGAATTTGGAGCAATGGTGCTCTTCCACTGGGGATGTTGGAACGATGGTAGTCCTTCACCAGGGGTGTCATGAAGAGGCTAGATCATAGGGGATATATATAGCAAGGTGCCATGCGGCAACCCCATGGGGTATTTAGGAATGAGAAGCAATTTATAGTCATGCAAATGGACTGTGTGTCACGTAGTTTTAACGTCGTGCTACAGAGACGTAAGATTATGTCATTTTTACTTATGTTGGTTGACTTATAGGATAGGATCAACACACCCATCATTTGAGAGTTAGTGCCCCAAAGGGTTTCTACCACACTCCTTTTTTCACACTTTTGCCCAAAGCGCACTTGCGGGTTTTCAGTATGGGCATCCTTTCTTTTCTTTTCTTTTCTTTTCTTTTCTTTTCTTTTCTTTATGACATATTTTGCCCATGGTGGCTTTTGGGCGCACACCACGTCCGTCATTTGATAGTGAGTTCCCTGAAGGGTTTTCATCGAACTCCCTTTATTTTGAGAGTTTTTCCCATAGCGCCCTTGCAGATTTTCACTATGGTCATATTTTCTACTTCTTTTCTTTTTTTTTGACATATTTTGCCTATGGTGGCCTTTGGGGTGCACACAATGTCCATCATTTCTTCTCTCGTTTTGTTTTTTTGACATTTTTGCCCATGACACCCTTACAGGATTTCGCCATGTCTGTTTTTTTGTGGAGGTGTGTTTAAGGTCATGCCACCAGGACCTAAGCTATAGTTTAGGGTCGTATAGCTTGGACTAGTGCCACGCAGTTTTAAGGTATTGTGGCTTGAACCATGGTGTGGCACTTGATCATGCGTGGAATCAGGCCCCAAGTTCAATTTCCCATTGTCTATGAAATTCTCGATGATGTCTTTAATGGCATGTCAATCCTCGGTCATGTGACCAAGCATTTTATGATATCAGCAATAATTGGGCTCGTCATCCCTTCCGACTTCCTCTGGTCTTTTTGGCATGGGTAGCTCCATCGTCCCCTCGGATAAGAGAGTTTCAAGCAACTTGGGGACCATGCATTTGTCAAAGGAATAGCTTGTGTCAGTTTTGTCTTGAGGAGTGCATGGTATTTGGCATGGTGGCTGCTAACTAATCATCATCTTCGGCCAATGTGAAGGGCTCAGATATATTCCATGATGCTTGAGCAAGATTTCAATTTGTACTGCCTTGTCGACCATTTTAGTGAATGTGGAGGGTCATGCTGAGGTGACATAACATGCTAATTCTTGGTGCATCTCGTCTATGCAGTACTCCATCTCTTGAAGCTCACCTATTGGAGTGGCCAAATTGATGGCCAGATGGCACAACCTTTCGATGTACTCGCTCAACGGCTCATGTGACTTTTGTTTCATCTTAAGAAGTTTACAAAGATGCACTTTCCTTTCTATGTTGTAAAAGCGCTTGAGGAATTCTCCTTCCATTTGCACCCATGATGAAATTGAACCTGGTGGTAACCGAGAGTACCATTTGAATGTAGCCCTCGTAAAGGTTCCCACAAATTTTCGAAGCAATAGATGCTCATCGTTCGTTGTATTGCCGCAAGCAGCAGTAAAGTGGGATACATGATGTTGTGACAAGCCAGTGCCATCGTACTTGGGGAAGTCAAGTCTTTGGTAGCCCGGCAGGAATGGAGTTTGATGAACATAAGCTGGGTAAGGTTTTTGGTAGCGATTTAGCTCTTCTACCACTGGGATATTGCATCTCTTCAATGCTTCGGCTATCATGCCTTTCACTAGTTCTTCATTCACAACCTAAGTCGATGGAGAAGAGACCAGCAATGAGGGAGGTGACGGTGGGAGTAGCTCTTCTCTTGATGGTATTGTTTTGATGACCTAACACAGTGCTTGATAGATGGTAAAGAGCGTTTGGTGTGTCGAGGGGGCATGCTCAACCTCAAGGAACACCAACATCTCTTGGGGCATGGTTTCCATCATTTCATCTTTCGACCTCATTTCGGCTTAAAATCGCCTTAATATGGCCTTAAACTGCACAATCCCGTCTGCATAGGATTTTGATACTTCATTGATCACCATGGTTTTGACAACAGCCATATTTGAAGGTTCTTTTTCTATTGGAGGATCAAGTTGCTCACCATTAGGGAGCAAAAGGATAATGGAGGCTTTGGGGCTAATTGCCTCAAAAGCTTCCTTTGCATTTGGGGTGATACACTCCATTAGAGTTTGCCCATCACATGCCTCTTGTTCGATGGAGCTTACGATCATGAGTTCGACTACTGCTGCTTAAACAACATCATTGATGAGGGTCATTGGGCTTTCCCTCAGGCCCACTTTATTTTTCAAGGCTTGGGTATCCTTGTCATCGAATGAGAATGTGAAACTCTCACATGAGGATGAGATCACATCATCATCATTGAGAGAACATTTTTTGAGACACGAGGAGAACATGCAATCGACCTCATAAGCCATGGCACCTTCGAGGCATGGAGAGCCTATGCAATTGGCCTCATAAAGAATCATGAAGTTTTCGAGAGCTGGAGGTGCCATTTCATTGAGGTGGTCAGTAGAAGAAATGCTGCTCATCCCATCCTCTACTAGGGAGTGGTTTTCCTTGAATGACAGTGATGAGCTCTCATCAAAGGTAGGAGTAATTGGGTGGATAAGGATGACAGAGGTCACATCATCAAAATTGGGCTCCTCACCATCAAACAAGAATGTGAAACTCTCATAAGAGGACGAAGCCACATTGTTATTATTAAGAGCACACATGGGGCTTTCATGACGTGGGGTAATGGGGTAAGCATGCAGTTGGTTTCGTAGTGAATCATGGTACCTTCAGGATATGGAGAAGTCATTTCAGTGATGTTGCCAGCAGCGGGAGTGTAGCTCATCCCATCCAATACTAAGAAGTGGTTTTCCTTGAATGAGAGTGACGAGCTCTCATCAAAGGTAGGAATATTTGGGTGGAGGGTGAGGGAGGCCGCATTATTAGAACCAACCAGAGAAGATAGTGGTTCGTCAAGTCTATGAGATTCTAGGATGAATCCAGGTAAAAGTTGAGAGAGGATGAACAACTGCAGAGTCCCTTCCTTGTTTATAACATTTATCTCGACAATGAGGTTCTCAACGCTTTGAAGCAGTTCAAACAATACCAATTTCCTTTTTGGCTTCATCATGGGGAGCTGGGATGTCGAGGAAGAGTTTGGGTCGAGATGGTGGGTCATTCTCTTGCATCGTGGGAATAAGATCAGCCTCTTCATAGTTCAAAACTTGCACCACCAGGGCATCACTTTGCTTAAGAGAGCATGAGATGGCTTCTTTGGAGGGGGAAATATTGCTCTTTTCTTCATGGCCCATAACTTTCTTTAGCTCAATTTATGCCTTTTCAAAATCTTGGGAAGCACCCTCACATAATAGATCCCTCACAAATTTGGGAAGGGTAAATCTGGGCCTTTTAACAATGAGTGGCTTAGACCCATCCAATTTAGTCGGGTCTTTATTCTAGATTCATGCCTTTGCCCCAATTGTGGGTTCGACTTCCATCTCGCTTGAGACTCCGGGATTGCCCCGAGTTGATGTTTTTTGACTCAACAAGAATCTAGGGGAGACTTGTTCAGGCACATGAGCTGCCTGGAGCTCGGACTGAATTGGTTTAGGCTTCGGTATCATGATATGCTCGGACCTAGTTAGCTCGAAGAAGCCATTGGTTTGGGTGCCCAGAATTTAAATGGGCTCGAGTGGAGCTTCTTTGGAGTTCTGGACCGCAACGTGTAGAGCCCATTTCACATCTTTGCGCTCGACTCTTCTCGAGTGCTCCACTTGGATGCCCCGACTTGAAATGGGCTCGAGGGCTTGAACGGGTGATGGTTCGACTGTCTCAGGATTGATGGGATCATTGGGGTCAAACCAGCTCTTTGCCCCATTAGTAGGCTCTTCTTTGCCCTGAGTCAGGCCTCGAACCTTATAGATAACTGGCCTTACTATGACCCGAGCAACCTCTTTGATGTTCACCACTTGACATGCCTCTCCAACATCATCTGCATAAAGGGGGGTAAGAGGGGGAAAATGGTACACATCTTTGGAAGGGAAGTCTTTAATTCTCTTCTTTTCTTTACCTTTGAGTCGGGCTTTTAATGTCTTGGTCTCTCGGCCCCATATTCGGGCTTGACCATTATTTCCCTTCTTAATGGCCAGGTAGAACTGCCCCTGAGCAAAGGCGAGCTGTTCTTCCAACCTCTTTTCATGTTTGCCCTCAGAACTAGGGGAGGTTTTGGATCTGTGCATGTGTACAGAGTGCAAAGGTGTTGTCAGGGCGGTTTTGAGGCCGGCCTAAGAAGGGACAAAGGGTCCGGCTCTAGCGATGCCGGCCTTGTCGTGGAGTGTGCACGATAGGGCATCTTGGTGGCCACCATTTGTGTGGTGAACATGCATGTACTCATGTGGACCACAGCTAGGCTATTGGTCGTGTGCTCGTTGGGGCGTGACTTTTGAGCCGTCCAGAGCAGAGTGATAAAGATGCATCATGTTTAGTGGGCAACCTTTGGGTTGCTTTTGTGTGCAGGGCCAGGCCCTAAGAAACTCAACACGTGATGGTGGACCGGGGTAGCTTCGGGGCTGCCTCGAGATGTGGACCCAGCGGATGAACTGCTAGTCGTAGTAGGTAGACAAGAGGCAGTGGCCTTGAAGCCTCCTCTTCATGTCCAACCTTCAAAAATGGCGGTTTGGAGTGATGGAGAATCGGGCGTGGCCGTACGGCGACCTACAGAAGCAACGGCAGGTGAACTGCCAATTGCAAAAGCAAGGGAGGCGACATTTCGACTACCTTGAGCAGTACGACTGGCAAGTGACCTGTCAGGATCTAGGTGAATGCTGTGGGAGGTGGTTGCTATGCCACCTATGCAAGTTACACTGACGGTATGTCCGTTGATGCTAGGAGATGGGGAGTGAGGGACCTATGAGTCCCTCCTCACCTCGAGCTGCGTGAGGACCCGGGAGCACGAGGTTTGGTCGACGCTCAAAAGGAAAGTAGGGAGTGGGGTTCGTGAAACCTCGTCCCTAAGGCACAAACTCACAAATGTGGGGATGTCAAAATCCCCAACTCAGACATAGGGATTAAATGACCCCGATGACATGTGTGTGTATATGAACTTGACAAGCAAACATGGCCGACGATGGGGTAGCGATGTTCCCAGTAGAGTCGCCAAGCTGGTCAGGTGCCTCGATCTCGCCGGTTCACTATCGACCCCGCTAGGACCCAAACGTATGGGACCGACCTGAGTCCACTCTCTCGGAAACCATGGGGCGTGGAAGCGTACGTGAGGGCAGGATGCCAACTAATGAGAGAGGAATTGCATGTGAGGTGGGACTTACCTCACGGTGGGTTTGTGACCCGCTCGGGCATTTTGCATGGGCTCCCACTTAGATCATGATGGAAAGCTCCCCTAGCCTAAGGCTAGGTTGGCTCCAACTCTCTCGCTTTCTTTCTGCATCTCATAAACACACATACGTAAGATGGCCAGGCAAGTGGGTCAAAAGACCTTAACTTGTCATTAGATGAGTATATAAAATGGGTAAAAGGAAAAAGGGGTGGTGACAATGTGAGGTCCTTCATCAATTCGGCAGCCTTGCGGTGCCAACACGACGAACAACTTCACACAAGTAGAAGCAAGAATTGTAGCTAAGAGAAGAGGGACATGGTGATGGAGAAGATTGAATAAAAGTTGGGGAAGTACGGAAGGGGAAGAAGTAGCTTAGAAGAGACAAGCATAGAATGAGTATGAGAATAGGAAGAAGAGGGAGAGAAGGCGAGAAGAAGGAAGAGAGAGAGAGAGAGAGAGAGAGAGAGAGAGAGAGGGGTCTAAGAGAAGAGGGAGAGGATGAGAAAAGAGAAGAAGAGCAGGAAAAAGAGAATGAGAGAAAAAGAGAGGAGAAAGAGAGGTCAAGGAGAAGAAAGAGAGGAGAAGAGGAGAAAAGAGAGAGGAGAAGCAAAGAGAGAAGCAAGAGAGAGAGAGAAGGGAAGGGACCGGCAGCTTAGCCATCGATCAGACTGGGAGAGAGAGAAGTGAGAGAGAGGAGAAAGGGGGAGAAAGAGAGAAGAGAGGGGGGACCGACAGCTTAGCTGTCGGTTGGGCTGAGGGAGGGAGAGAGAAAGTGAGAGAAAGAAGAAAGAGAGAGGAAGACAGAAGAAAGGGAGTGGGACCGACGGCTTAGGTGCCGGTAGGGCCTAGAGAGAGAGAGTGAAGGACAGAGAGCGAGATGAGAGAGGAAGGGCGAGAGAGAAAGAGAGCAAAGGAGAGAAGAGATAGGAGGCGATAGCTTAACCATCGTTCGGATTGAGGGAGAGAGAGAGTGAGAAAGAGAGGAGAAAGGGGGACAAAGAGGGAAGCCACCGGTTAGGCCGAGGGAGAGAGTGAGTGAAAGAAAAAAGAGAGAGGAAGAGAGAAGAAAGGGGATGGGACTAACAGTTTAGCCATCGATCGGGCCGAGAGAGAGAGAGAGAGAGAGAGAGGGAGAGAGAGAGAGAAAGAGAGAGAGGGAGAGAGGGAGGGTGAGAGAGAAAGAGAGAGAGAAGAGAAGGGAGAAGAGAGAGGGGACCGGTGGCTTAGCCATCGGTCAGGCCGAGGGAGAGAGAGAGAGGGAAAGCAAAGAAGAGAGAGAGGAAGAAAGCAGACATTGGGTTTGATGAAAAATTGGCAGCACCACCCTTGCAAACTGGACATTTGACTAGAAAGGTGCCCGACCAGTCCTAGGCAGCTCAGAGGATGCTCAGGGAACTGAACTGTGGGACGTATGCCAGACGGACCCTGGCAGAGCCTCCTTCCATGCAGAAGTGAAATCCATTCCACCTTCAGATCCCTCATTTTGGTGGGCATGGGAGAAAGAGTGAGAGAAAGAGAGAAGAAGAAAAAAAAAGAAAAGAGAAAGAGATGTCGAGCCGGCGGCTGGGTTGAGCATGAGAGAAAGAGAGAGAGAAAGAGAGAAGAAAAAGAGGAGAAAGAGGGGTTACCTAACATGGCCCTCAAATCGGACTGGGGGCTAGGTGGGGAGTGGAAAGTTCTAAGTGGGAAGTGAAGGGTCCTAGGTTAGAAATGGGAAGTTCCAAATTGGAAGTGAGGGATTCTAGATTAGAAGTGGGAACTTCCAAGTTAGAAGTGAGGGGCTCTAGGTTGGAAATGGGAAGTTCCAGATTGGAAGTGAGGGGTTTTCTAGGTTAGAAGTGAGAAGTTCTAGGGGTAGTGGCTTGTAAGAAAGAGTGTTCTCTCTCATCTCTTTATAGAAAAGGGTAGAAAAAATAGTGCAAACAAAAGGGACACTAAAGCCAATTTTTTTTCAGCTTACGGGGAATCTCTCATTAGCTTTTATTAGCCCTTTTTGCCAAGCCCTTTTACAATTGGTCATGCATGCATATCATCCCCTCAAAATTAGGGTGGATGCTCAAGAACTTAAAGGAATTACATTTTCTTAATTTAATTTTAATCTTGTTTTTTGGGCAAAATGACAATTTTGCCCCGACCCACAATCTTTCAAATGACAAGATGGTCCCCAAAAAGTGGCCAGGAACAAGGATGATCTTTTGGGGCTCGTTTCGAGTCCTTTTGGCGACCTTTCAGAGAAAAGAATACCGCGAAAGCGATGACTTCGATATGGTGATCGTTTTGATATGTTATTTGATCTGCGAATCGAAGCTTCAAGCCTTCAATGAAATCTGACAAAAGACGAATTTGTGTTCTTAGATCTTCGATCTAGCTCATTTCTTGATGCTTTGCTTCGATCTTTCAGTCGTAGAACGACGAGGAAGTCGTCACAATTGTTTGGTGATAAGAATGGCTCGATTTGATGACTGGATCATCACTTTCTAAATTGGAGATCTTGTCGGAATATGGATTCTGGTCGCCGAAAAATGCCTCTTTCGGAACCTAAAATACTGCAATTTCGGCCATTCATCATGAGCGATGATTAGCTCGAATTGAAGCCCTCGTCCTCATGATCACAATGGACCCCCTTTCAAGTCGATTCGACATTGAGGCTTCATGATGTGACCATTTGATTGAAGGGAACTCCTTCCAAAAATCCGCAACACCAATTTTTTTGGGCAATTTCTCTCTAGGATTTCTTCTGTCTCACGCCACGTGCGAGTCGACGAGACGAAGGTCCTCCTAAAATTTGAGCTTGTTTCTACTTAAGATGAAGAAGATATGACCATTTGGAGGTGACCCCAAAATCATAAGATACAATTTCCATAAGTGGAAACTGGTTCACTTAGGGTGCACCATAATAGCGTGAAACCTACCCATTTTGGGTAAGTTGGTCGCAGAATGGTCCAGAAGCATCCAAATGAGCTGAAATTTAGTATTTGGGGCTTTTTGGACCTTCTGAATCCAATGGAAGTGATTCAGCGTTCATTTGAAGCCCCAGTAATAGTTCTATAGTTATAAAGTGTTCTTTCAGCATGTTAGAGGCAAAATTTGAAACCTAATTTTGCATTTGATCTACCTTAACTTCGTCAGATCACGACGAAACTTGACAGGTGTTCTTAGAGCAACAAAAGCAATCTTTGCATGTATTCTGGGGCCAATCCAATGTCTTTCAAAATTCCACTCTATATCAGGGGTTTATTCTATTGGTGCTTCCGTAGTCCACAGGCATTTTGGTACCGGTGGCCCTAGGTCCCGAGTAGCTTCTTCCTTATTCCCTCCGAGGATACAAGTGTCAAAAAATACCCTACAACACTACCACCCTTAAAACTAACTTCAAATAATTACAATTTACAAAACATTGCATGTTGAACTTGGAAGCGCCCAAGTCGAAGCAGAACCCATAGCCTCAAGGTCCTAGCCCCTCCCAACAGTTGAAGTCAGGCCTATGAGTGTAAAAAAAAAATATGTTTTACTATATTAAACAAATGTCTTTAGAAAATTTGAAGTTCTTAGATTTTAGAACTCTTTTAGCGGTCATTTGGATACTTCAAAATACATTTCCAGAAATGTTTTCCAGTAGATCATTCTGGTTCCTAGCCACTTTTTGGGAACCATCTTGTCATTTGATTCCAACGAAAAGAATACCGCGAAAGTGATGACTTCGACGTGGTGATCGTTTTGATGTGATATTTGATCCACGAATCAAAGTATCGAGCCTTCAAGGAAATCCGCAAAAGATGAGAAATTTCTGTTCTTAGATCTTAGATCTCCTCATTTCATGATGCTTTGCTTCGATCTTTCTGTCGTAGAACGACGAGGAAGTCGTCATGATTGTTTGGTGATAAGAATGGCTCGATTTGATGACTGGATCATCACTTTTCAAATTGGGGATCTTGCCGGAATATCGATTCTGGTCGCCGAAAAATGCCTTATTTGGAACCTACACTACTACAATTCCAGCCATTCATCATGTGTGATGATTAGCTTTAATTGAAGCCCTCGTCCTCACGGTCTCAATGGACCCACTTTCAAGCCGATTCGACATTGAGGCTTCATGATGTGACCATTTGATTGAACGAAACTCCTTCCAAAAATCTGCAACACATAAATTTTTTTGGGCAATTTCTCTCTAGGATTTCTTCTGTCTCTAGCCATGTCATGGGTCAGGCCATATATCAAAATGTCCGCGTCGATCAGACAAAGGTCCACCTAAAATTTGAGCTTGTTTGTACTTAATATGGAGAAGATATGACCATTTGGAGGTGACCCCAAAATCATAAGATACAATTTCCATAAATGGAAACTGGTTCACTGAGGGTGCACTAGAATAGCGTGAAACCTACCCATTTTGGGTAAGTTGGTCGTAGAATGGTCAAGAAGCGTCCAAATGAGCTGAAATTTACTATTTGGGGCTTTTTAGACCTTGTAAATCCAATGGACGTGGTTTAGTGTTCATTTGAAGCCCCAGTGATAGTGCTATAGTTATAAGGTGTTCTTTCAGCATGTTAGAGGCAAAATTTGAAACCTAAGTTTGCATTTGATTTACCTTAACTTTGTCAGATCACGACGAAACTTGACGGGTACTCTTAGAGCACCAAAATCAATCTTTTCACCCATTCTAGGGTCAATCCAATGTCTTTCAAAATTCCACTCTATATCAGGGTTTATTCTATTCGTGCTTCCCTAGTCCACAAGCATTTTGGTACCTGTGGTTCTAGGTCGCGAGTAGCTTCTTCCTTATTCGCTCTGAAGATACAAATGTTAAAAAAGGTAAATTTGAAACCTAAGTTTGCATTTGATCTACCTTAACTTTGTCAGATCACGACGAAACTTGACGGGTACTCTTAGAGCACCAAAATCAATCTTTGTATGCATTTTGGGGCCAATCCAATGTCTTTCAAAATTCCGCTCTATATCAGGGTTTATTCTATTGGTGCTTCCGTAGTCCACAGGCATTTTGGTACCTGTGGCCCTAGGTCGTGAGTAGCTTCTTTCTTATTCGCTCCGGGGATACAAGTGTCAAAAAATAACCTACAACACGGCCACCTCTAAAAGTAACTTCAATAATTACAATTTACAAAATATTGCCCGGTTGACTTGGAAGTGCCCAAGTCGAAGCAGAACCCATAGCCTCGACGTCCTAGCCCCTCCCAACAGTTGAACTCGGACCTATGAGTGTAAAAAAATATATATGGTTTACTATATTAAACAAATGTCTTTAGAAATTTGAAGTTCTTAGATTTTAGAACTCTTTTTGGGGGTCATTTGGATACTTCGAAATACATTTCCATAAATGTTTTCCAGTAGAGATGACACATTTTTGGTATTTGGATCAAAATTTGTGGAGTGAAAAGTATTTTTTCCGGTAATTGTATTCCTCATTTTAAGTAAAAAATAAAGAAATTTTTATCATTATCTTTACCCTCCGAAATTGATTTCCAGCTAGATTTTCTCATTACGGAGACATCCACTTTAAGAAATACAATTACTTCCACACAAAACAACCCCACGAATTAGAGAGATAAACTATCTCAAGAATTACATTTTAGAGAGAGAAAATATCTTAAAATTTTAGAGAGTGAAACTATTTCTAATTTTAGAGAGGGAATCTATCAAAAATTTAGAGAGAGAAATTTTTTCAAAGTTTTTTTTTAAAAAAAAATATTTCAAATTCTAAGTTTTGGAGAGAGAATATATCTTAAAATTTTAGAGAGAGAAGCACTATCAATTTTTAGAGAGAAAAGTATCTATAAATGTTAGAGAAACTACCTCAAAATTTTTAGAGAGAGAAACTATCTCAAATTTTAAATATTAAAAAGAGAAAGTACTTAAAAAAATTTAAAGAGAGAAACTATCTCAAATTTTAAGTTTTATAACAAGAAAGAACATGAAATTCTTAGAGAGAAACAATCTCAAATTTTATAGAAAGAAAGTATCTAAAAATATTGGGAGAGAGAAACTACGTAAAAAATTTTAGAACATAAACTATTTTAAAATTTAAGTTTTAGAGAGAGAAAAACTCTTCAAATTTTTGAGAGAAAGTATATCAAATTTTAGAGAGATAAGAACCTAAAAGGTTTTAGAGAAAGAAACTATCTCAAAAATTTTAAAGAGAGAAATTATTTCAAATTTTAAGTTTTAGAGTGAGAAAATACTAAATTTTTTCAAGAGAAACTATTTTAAGTTTTAGAGTGAGAAAGTACTGAATTTTTTCAAGAAAAACAATCTCAAAAAATTTAAAGAGAAAACATATCTCAAATTTTAAGTTTTATTGAGAGAAACTATCACAAATTTTTTTGAGAGACAAACAATCTCAAAATTTAAGTTTTAGTGAGAGAAACTATCACAAAATTTTAAGAGAGATAAATAATCTCAAATTTTAAGTTTCCTAAAGACAGTACCAAAAAATTGTTAAGAGGGAAACTATCTCAAATTTTAAGTTGTAGTGAGAAACTACTTGAAAATTCTTAGAGAGAAACTATCTCAAAATTTTTAGAGATATAAACTATCTATAATTTTAAGTCTTAAAGAGAGAAATTATCTCAAATTTTAGGTTTTATAGATAGAGTACTTGAAAAAAATTTAATAGAGAAACTATCTCAAAATTTTTAAAGAGAGAAACTGTTGACAATTATCAAATATTGAGGATATATATTGACTTTATAGAGTTTCCTACTTTGTGGGATTACAATTGTAATCGGATTTGTTTCCTAAAAGACAAGATTTGTCACTCTGTAAATCTCTGGTAAACTATGAATGAGATATTGGTTTACCTTATGTGAATGTTACTATGATTAAACCACATATATGCCTTGTTGATCTTTCTTTTTCTCGCTATATTTGTTATTGTAAATTCTACATGATATCAGAGCAAGCCATCGATCAAATAAATGACAAATTTTACATGGCATCAGAGCAAGCCATCGACCAAATAAGTGATACTTTTTTCAGCTGAACGGAAGCAAATTCCAAGAAGGCAAAATCACGATTCCAACAGTCTACCCCTCTGATGTGGCCTTAATAATCTTGCCCTAACTTTCTCCTTAGTATTGCCTTCACCAAGCTTAGCATTGTTAATTCCTTCAACACATGCCACTGCAGCATCGTTGGTGTCAAAAGTACCGAAGCCAAAGTCATTCCTCTTAGCTGACGGCATATTGGGCAATAATGAAGATGAAAATAGCAGCCACTTGGTGTAGCTGTTTTTTACTATTGATACACTTAGTCGTCACATAACATGTGTTTTTTTAAAAAAAAAAGTTTTCTATTTAATCTTTGGCCCCTATTTCAGAAGTATTGCTGGCCTTTTCCTCTATTTATCGTGGACGATTACCTTGGAGAGTTACTTCGTGCCATCATTGTTACTAATCTGGTTGCAGTTCACCCTCAAGTTTACCTTGATATTGATATGCCCTCGGCGATTTCTAAAAAGAGAAATTGTCATTCTCATTGGATTTTTCGGTTGTTTCTGATTGGGTCATCTTCTATTCTTTAATCGCCATTGCCATTGCTATTGATCAGCAACCAAATAACACTACTGGTTATTCCTCTATACATGATCATTCTTCTTCGTTCTCGGACACAGGTAGCCGTTGGAAATCAATTTCGAAGGGACAAAGACAATGATGCAAATTTCTTTATTTTTGACTTGGAATAAGGAAAATAATTTTTTGCGGAAATGCTTTTCATTCTCAAAATTTCGATCCCAATGCTAGAAATGTGCCATCTCCACCTAAAAACATCTTTGAAAATGCATTTCCAAATAACCAAATGGCCCCCAAGTGCTTTGTCCAAGCAATCAGGGGACGATGGATTCCATCTAGGAAACTTCACATTGTCTTGGGCCCCAATGGATTATTAAGTATTTTAAAATATGGTGATTTTTGGGTTGACAATTCAAATTGGTAAGAACTGAACCAGTTTTAGAATAGTATGAGTCCCAGCCCAGTTCTCCTCTAAAACTCCTCTTTTTATTTTTTTTTGTTTCTCAAAGCTTATCTAATATTTTAGGTGGCTCCCCAAAATCCCCACCCCATAAATCTTTATATTAATTTTTATTTTATTTTATTTTTTAAATTTTTTGTTTTTTGGGATCACCAATCCAAACGATTTGAAAACGATCTGAATCACTAATCCAGCCAATCAGGATTGAGATTGGGGGTGGACGATCTGCCCCACTAATCGGTTTTTTGAAACACTAGGATTACTGCTTACATTTGGTCCAGGAAGCCAAACACATCCTCCCACCCTTGACATATTTTAAAAAACAAAATTTGATGTTCATTCTGCCCCCATAAAGTTTCAGAATTACTTTGTAGGGAAATAAACCAAGTTTCAAAATTGCTTTGCAGGGAAATTACTTTGGAGGGAAGGGGTATCCATTGTACAAGCTGAGTGTGTCATACACAGGCAGCGCTTCTCCTACTTTCGGTGTATATCATTTTGCTCCCTTCTCCTACTTTCGGCGTATATCATTTTCATAGGGATTGTGAGCCGTATATACCGTCACAGGTTGTGTACGCTAAACTTTCCCGTGATCCGAATAAAACACCAAGGTTTAAAAACTTGCTGCATTGGATCGGAATCGTACGATTCAACCTAAAAGTCGTTGAAGCCGGTCTAATTCCAACCGTATATTGAGAATTGGGCTGATCCAGCTGCCTTATATTGTTATTATCTTCTACGTTTTTCTTTTTTCCTATAAGTTTTTAGAAAAATTATCGCTAATATACCTATATGTTACTATAATAGAAAAAGAAACCCCCAATTTTTCAAAATATCACCTACACTTTTTTTCACAATTTTCGGCTTTTTTTTACCAAAATAACCTTCACGGTAGTCTTTTTACAGTAAAGAACATTACGGTAATTTAAATATCGTAATAAGTTGAAGGAGCATTACGGTAATTAAAATACCGTCATACCTTAAAGTAGTATTACGGTAATTTAATTACCGTAAAATTGCCCATGCCTCATTAAAAGGACACAAAAGATTTTCTACTCTCAAGAGAGTCTACTATCTATTTACTCCCTCGACAAAAATACATGCTAGCTGTATTTTTTAAATCTCAAATTTTTAAGATATAATCTCTACTAATTATAGAATAATTTCAACAAAAGATATTTTCCAAGTAAATTCTTCTGTATATTAGAAAAACCTAACACTTCAAGATTGAATAGAAACTATCCAATTTTCAAAGAGCTAGATTTAAGCGTCACAGAACTCACAATTCAATTCTTTCAAAAATAATTTAGTAATTTTTATATAGTTCTTAAAAGTTTAGAACAAAAACATTCATAAATAGGTGTTTTTGAGCGAGTTAGTAGATCCACATCGTGCTCTCATGGAAACATCGATTTTTTGAAAAATGCAGCTTCGAAGAAGACTACCGTGAATGGAGGACAGGGGTAACACTGAAATTTGCTTCGTTTTGAAGCTTTTCAACCACTAGGGGTTTGGAATTGATCGGGAAAGAATTACGGTAATAAGAATACTATAAAGACTTCACCAAACATTACGGTAATTTAAATTACCGTAATAATAATTCAAATTATTACCTTAATTAAATTACCGTAATACTCTTTGAATTTTTTATGGTGTTCTAATTACCGTAAAGCTTAAGCTGTATTACGGTCAAAAGACTACCATGAAAGTCATTTTGGTCCAAAAAAAGCTAAAATTTGTGAGAAATGTTGTAGGCGAGGTTTTGAAAAATTATGGGTTTTTTTCCCCATTTTACTAAAATAAAAGTAGATTAGCGATAATTTCCCAATTTTTTTAATATTTTTTCTCTAGGTTCTCTCGACCGGATCGTCAATCCATCAAGCTGATCCACCGATCTCAACCGCTTCTTGGGACTGGCAATCTAGGTCACCGAACCTTGTTTTAAACCTTGAAAAACATCATAAATCAATAAAAACATAAGAAAAATGTTTATATAAGGCCGAGGTTCTACACAATCAATTTAGGACACACCTCAAAAAATCACTAAGGGCCAGTTTGGATGTCAAATAAAAAAACCTTCACATTGAAAAAAATCATAAGTTTCTTCATCTTTGATTGAGAAACATTGTCGTCTTTTTTTATTAATATGCTGGATGGAGTTAAAATACTAAAAGTAAAATCACATTCTACGCTTCCAAATTCTCTTGCCAATCCAAAAGATTTTCCTATATCTTTCGTACAGTAAACAATTTGTTTTCATACAATAAGCAAACCTGCAACTCGAGATTCTCCTTATTCACAAAGATAAAGGGTTTCTCATGGGTGTGGTATGAGAGAAAATGCTTGTCTTTTGTAGAGAGAGAAAGGGCATTGGCCTTACAAAAATGCCTCCTAGGGCCGCCATGGATGAGGCTTGAGTTTTTTTGGTGTTTTGCTACCTAAGCTTCTACTTACTCATGAAGAGAAGGGGCTTTCTATGGGTGTAGTATGAGAGAAAAGACTTGCCTTTTGTAGAGAGATAAAGGGCCTTGGCTTTATAAAGTCGTCGCTTAGGGCTGCTTGAGCTTCTTTTATTTTTACAATCTGAGCCCTTGGGTGTGGTATGAGAGAAATGTTTGCTTTTTGTAGAGAGAGAAAAGGCATTGGCTTTACAAAGATGCCACCTAAGGCTGCCATAAATGGGCTTGAGCTTCTCTGGATTTTTGCAACGCGAGCTTCTCCTTATTTATGAAGAGAACGAGCTTCCCATAGGTGTGGTATGAGAGAAAAGACTTGCCTTTTGTAGAGAGAGAAAGGATCATGGTTTTACAAAGGCGTTGCTTAGGGGTACCAGCTTCTCTAGTTTTTTTAGAGAGAGAAAATGAAAATGCTCTGCTTATTCAGGGAGAGTAGATCTGAGGTTTCAGGGAGTTGTTGGGTCATAGGTTGAGGTTCTCACTGAGTGAGAGAGATGCACTTTCATCAAAAAATTCAAGTCTGATTTGATCTTTTTTTTTTTTGTAACTTTTGCCTTGACACTACAGTCTTTTTTATTTCAATTTAAAAATCTAATAAAATATTGATGTTGTCCAAACGGCTCAAATCTGTTTTACAAGATTTTTGAATTGCAATAAAAAAATATTGTACTTTTGGGTATATCCAAGCTGGCACTAAAAGATATTGCTTTAAAGCTCAAAAATCCTCAAATTGATCATGTCGACATCAAGATGTATGGACATGAGAAAAAATGGATTCAAGTTTTAAAAATAGTTCATCTTGTAATGCATTTAATACCGTCAATTTAAAAGATTTTCAAGTGTTCATAGATCTGCTCGATCTACACTATTTTTGAAGTTTTAAATTAATTAGATACAAAAACAATTTTTCAAGCCATTACAAAGATTTTGAGTATTAAAACAACATCTTTCAACACTATTTGAAGATGCACCTTACTTTGATTGTTTAGAACCTCAGCCTTATACAAATCATGCCAAATACATGAAAACCGGAGATATACAAAACACTTGCCATGCCCAAATTGCTTTACTCACTGCTATCACGCACCATTCCCTCACGAAAAGATATCCGCGTGCCACTCGTCCAGAGAGTTGTATACGAAATCGATGGAGTACTCCTCTACTCCCTTAAATCATCCACCTTCAATTCTTTGCAGCAACAAGCAAAATGACGGTCCTCTCCTTTTTTATGCTCCAATATAATTATTTAATCATAAATTAAGGGTGGCAATGGACCCGATCAGGCTCAACTCAAATGGGTAGACCCAATCACGAAATTTTAAACCCGAATACTCTTTGGATTTGGATCTAAGTTCAGCCGGACACGACCCATGTCTGCTACCACGGCTGGCATAAATTATATATAAATTTGTTTATCGAGAAAGAGCCAAGCGAAAAACCACACAACTAAGAGGCAACTAAGAGGGGCCTAATGGATCCTAGGGCTCGGGCTGCCATTCAGTGCGCCCGACCAGTGGATCTACAAGCCAGGCTGACAGCCCAATGACATTCACGGACCTAGCGCCGACTTTTGTTGCTGGGCTGACATTAGCCCGGCCTTGCTCTATACATATACAGAGCCAATCAGGTCGGCTTAGGTTTGGGCCAGGCTTGGGCACTCACTTCAATTATTAGAGCCCGGATGTTAAATTTTGACAAATTCCAGCAGACCACGTCAATATAGCCCTATTTTAGTCAATGTTGGATGTCTACCATTTAATTTGTTCAAGCTTCAAACAATCCTGAGTGGAACACTGCAACGTACAAGGCAAGCAACTCTTCTTCCATTCAATCTTCTCATTCTCAACAATAAAACTCGCAAACCCCTCAAAGCAATCGTTCTCTTCATTGAATCCATTCCCACCATGTCTCTCAGAGCAAGAACTAGAAATCCAAATGATCCACCCCAACACCACAACCATGAAACACAAGAAAAACATAAAGCAAAAGAGCCTCTAATTTCTATTGGGCCCAGCCTTAGCCAGAGGGCTCTTTCTCAAGCCTTGGCTAGCACTGCCAACTTAGCCAAGCTCCTACCGACCGGCACCCTCCTCGCTTTCCAACTTCTCACCCCGATCTTCTCAAACAATGGAGCCTGCGACTCTACGACCCGCTCTCTCACACAACTCCTCCTCCTCTTCCTCGCTTTCTCTTGCTTCCTCGCCTCTTTTACCGATAGTTTTCGCTCAAATGATGGCCAACTCCATTACGGATTGGCCACCCTCAAAGGAATGTGGCTCTTTGATGCCCCATTAGAACGAGGGCCAACGCAATGGATCGCACCGGAATTAAACAAGTACAGGCTCAGGTTCATAGATTTTGCTCATGCAGTCACTTCGGTGTTGGTTTTTGGTGTGGTGGCCCTTCGAGATAGGAATGTGAGGAGTTGTTTGTATCCGAATCCTGATCCCGAGGAGCAAGAGGTACTGAATATTGTTCCAATCGGAGTTGGGTTGATATGTAGCCTGTTGTTTGTTGCTTTTCCGACCACACGACATGGTATTGGATACCCTGTTACTGGAAAACCTTGATCAAATATTTTCCATGCTCGTCACAAATGCGTTTTTTTTTTTTTCCGTCTCGAAACGATTGTAATTTATTAAATTTTGAATACATTGATGGCGTAATTACGATAAATGTATATATCACTCTTAAGATGATAAGAGAAAGAGGGGGTTGATTACGTAGGAGATGCTTTATTTTTTTTGGAAAAACATTTATACAAGGTTGAAGCTCTAAACAATCAAAGGGGCTTCTCAAAAATTCATTAAAAGTTGTTTTTTATGCCAAAATAAGATCATCTCAACCTTGAGATCATGGGCATAAAAAAAAAAAAAAATTATAGATACTCCAAAATCAACTTTCTACACATCTTATCCCCAATACTTTTTTCTCGCACCCTAAACCTCATATTATTTTTTCTTATATTTACCCCTAATCAAATAGTCAATAAATTTTGAGACAAAAATACATTATTTTATATTTCTCTATTATTATTTTTTTTTTTTCTTTTTCCTTTTAAATCACATGACACATTTGCTCTCTCTTTCTCTCTCTACTCCTCTCTTACTTTCTCTCTACCTCTCTCTCCATCCATCCTGTCTTGGTTTTTCGTTCTATTAATATTGTCTCTCACTTTCTGAATTTATATCTCTCTATGCATCTTGTCTCTTTTTTTCTTTCAACTTGCCCTCTCTTTCACTTTTTCACTCTCTCTCTACCTATTTCTCTTTCTTTACCTTCTTTTTGACTTTCTCTCTCTACCTGACATCTATCTCTCTTCATTTTTTTGATGAAATTTTTTTTTCAATCCTACATGCAGTGTGCCGGACCCAATTTTTTCTTTTACGATCAAGCACAAAAAAGTGTTGGACTGTAAAAAAACATTTTGGTCCGCCACAAATTTGTGCCAGACTAGGCCATAGGCTTATAGAAGTTGAAATTAAGCTTTTTCCATGTGTAATTTGAGAAGGGGTATCACTTGCTTTGTTGGAGAAAGAAGATGGAACTTGTGATAATGTGTTTCTTAACTACACATTACTACAAATATTTTGAAAAAAGTTAGAGTGCTTGTAAGAAGAGGTGTAATCAGAGTCAAATGCGTACTCAAGCCACGAGCTCGTCGTGTCGTCGTGCGTGTAAGTCTATTTCCCGTGTTTAGTATATGTCACTGTTCATTTCCAACAAAATCATGTTTACATAAATTTCTTTATATTCATACTTATTCATTGCTTGTACTTGTGAAGTTAACGTTTTGAGTATTTTATACAAAAAAAAAAGGTAAAACGTCAAAAGTTTGTGTCAATAATTTTATTATTTTTACTATTCATGTCAGTACATACTATTCACACATCAAATTTTAAACTCCACGAAAAACGTTAAACTATACGCGAAATGTTGAGGTAGTCCGTTAGACTATTATACTATTCATCGTAAGTAGGGGTTCAATCCCGGGGCATTATTCACTTGATACTATTCATGTATACTATTCACATGATACTATTCATTCAGCACTTTTCACGAGCACTATTCATCCATCATAGTTCATAGTTACTATTCATTTTGCACAGCACTATTCACTCATTTAGTTTTTATATTTTCATAACTAATCCCAAATTGTATTAGAATTTTACAGTATAGTAGTCAATAAGCTAATTATTAATAAACGTTTAAGTTTTAACACACTTCGCCCTAAATGATATCATAGCATTTTAGCTTTTAGTTATTAAATACGTAGATTTTACACGCTTCGACCAAATGGTATCAGAGCCAAAGACGATCCAAATGATCCAATAAACTCATAGGCAGAGCCAAATACAATCCAAATAATATGATAAACCTATAGTTTAAGAAAACCAAATTTAGATTAAGAGCCAAGTAATTAGTTTAAACCAGTGGCCAAACTCAAGTCAACTCAATACTTAGGTTGTTAACTAGAGTGTGTTACTAACTAGTACTGCTGAAATCTAGTTTTGCTTTAGAAATAGTTTTGTTTAAAGTTAAAATATAACTGGCAGTGAGGCCAACCGGTAGTCGAGGGTGGAAGCCAACCTGTAAGCAGTTATTTAATTTGTGTGGGAGGCCGTTGTATGCCCGTTTGAGATGATTACGGGCTTTTAAAGGCCGTTATTCACTGAAGCGGTTATTGCTAGGCATGACATTTTAAGCCTAAGGCAGGCCGGACGTAATTGCTAAAGGTTAAATGGAGACTTTGAACCAGACTACAATCAAATCTGAACTAGATCAAGAAGCCTTAGATAGTGGCAATTCTAGATTCACAATACTAAATACGGAAGAGCAGGAGTTTGAATCTTTAGCTGTCCTCACCAATTGGAAACTACCTACCATAAAACCCACTAGTATCTATAGGATAGGAACCTTCAACCTTAAAGCCAAATACATTGTGAGGACAATAGAAAAAACTGTCATTAAGAGATGATCAAACACTTATACAGTTATTCGATAAAAAACATTTAAAAGAAAATAAAAAATATAATTACGTACACATAGATACCCTACAAGTAGCTATAGTACCCCTAACTAAACAAGGTCTAAATATCGAAGCATTAGCCTGTGCTTAGGATAATAGACATTTAGATTTTCAGGATTCTTTAGTAGGAGTCATAGAAGCTAGTTTACACCAAGGCCCAGTTTACATTGCTGTTATCCTAACTATATATTAAGCTTAGTTGATCCCAACCTATAAAGGTCTAACTTTAACCAAAGGAGCCCAAGGTCTAAATATGATCCCCGGATCTCATAATAGAGTTGTAATTTATATAATATATTATAGAGTACTTAATTCACTTAATCCTAATAATAAACATAGTAACACTGGAGGTTTTACGACTCTATTTGAGTCAAATAATCATAATAAAACCATAATACCAAAACAAATTAAATGGGAAAATGTAACACTCCCGAAAAATTGGAAGCTGCTACTTGGCACCCTACATGGAGGTCACAGACAATTCCAAAGGACTGAAATAGATTATATTAGGGAATTAGCAAGAGGAGCGGTGCAACTTACTTTTCTAGAGACACCTTTCAGACTTGAAGCACTACCTAGAAGCTCATTAAAAGACAAAACTTTTAGAAGAATCTACTACTGATAGTAATAATAAACAGATGCACCCATAGGAGTTAGTTACCCTGCATATAGAAATAGAAATAGAAATTTTGTTAATGTCCTAGTCTTAGACGAAGAAATAAATTCTTTTGAAATAAATAAAGAATTACTAAAAAAATATTTTTACTCAGTAGAAAATAGAGACCAAAGAAAATTATTTTTAAAAAAATAATCGTAAAGAAGTGTAGACACCCCCTTGAAATTATGGCTAAAAGAACTCCTAAAAACCACGATTCTGAACCTAAAGGACCACACAAACCTTAGTAGACCATAAGTAAACTAGACTCAATTTGTTTGCTCAAAAACTACCAAATCTATCCCAAATTGAAGTAGAGCCCGAGATCTTTCCAACGGTCTAAGAATAGCCTCAATCGGACTTACGAATAAAATGATATAACAAATGACAATTCAGTCCCTGTGAGACCTAAGTGTCGGGCCGCAGGCCAGGCTATAACGAGGCTTGAAAAGCCCATATACAGCTTAATGATGCAGTCAACGCGTTTTATGATACAGTAAAGGTATTTCTTGAATTAGATAAGGCTAAAACTTCAAGATAAATTCAAAATATTCCGAAAAAATTCCATAAAAATTTAAAAAAAATCATCAATTGAATCTTATAAATACCCCCTCTCACTAACCCAAAAAGAAGACAAAAAAGAGACAAAAAAGAAACCCCTTAGAAATTTCTGAAATTAGAAAATTTGTCAAAAAAAACCCAAAAATAGGAAAAATCCTTAGAAAATTCCTAAAAAATTAAAAAAAAATCCCCAAAAATCAGAAAAAATCCCAAAATTTATATTCAACGTCTAGAGATCCCAATTATAATACTAAAAAATTTCTACTCCAATCCTAAGAAAAGCTTAGGTAGACCCTACCTAAAATTCTCAGCTTTTGCCCCTACTTTAGGAACCCTAGATCTAAGTTCAAGAACCTTAGATTTACCAATTCCAGCAAGCAAAGGCACCCAAAAAAAGAGATGGTGGTGCAGATCAGAGTGTAAACAGTTTGGCGCCCACCGTGGGGCACTTTGAGCTTGAGATCCATAATTTAGACTTAAACAAAAAAAACTTCTTTTTTTTTTTTCTCACATTTATTTTTCCAGCAAAATAAAAAATAATAATAATAATAAAAAGAAGAAAAACAAGGTAGATTTGAAAATATTTCTTTTTATTAGATTATATCTTTCCTTTCTAAATCTTATATTTTTCTCGCTCTAAAAATTTAAGGTTTTTTTCCTCTCAATCTTCAAATCATCTTTTAGATTTCTCTTAATCTTTAGATCATCTTTAGTTTATTCTTAGATAATCTTTTTTTTGGATTCATCTTTATCATCTTTATCTTTAGATCATCTTTCTTTTAGATCCATCTTGATCATCTGTATCTTTAGATCGTCTTTGTAGATAATCTTTTAGATCATCTTTATGTTTTCTTTTGAATAAATATTTTTTTATAAAAGAAAAAGAATATATATCTAGGCTTTCTCTACTTTATCTATTTAGATTAGAAATAGATCACATCTTCTTCTTTTTTTTATCAAATTTTTTGTTGTTAAACTTTATCTGTATAGATTAGAATTTTCTTGACTTTATCTTCTTTTTTTAGAAAAAAAGAAAAAAATCTTTTTCTGTTAGACACGTCTTTATCTTGTTTTTTTTAGATAACTAAAAAAAAAAAAAAAAGAGAAAATTTTTGTTACATAATTTTCTAGTCATGTTTGTAGTTCGTGATGACTCTGATACTGAGTCTACTACGTGGAAAGGTGAATTAGCCACGTTTATAGAGACCTTGGCTAAGATTGAAGTTCCAAATATACTCCCTCAACGATCTTATGTTAAGAATGATCTCGGGGATGTCGAACCCCTTCCTCCGGGTTTCGTGTTCCTAAAGTTTGAAAATAAGTTCAGCGAGAAGGGTGACCTTGATAATCATGTCACCACTTACTTGTTGACTATTCCATCATTAGAAGACAAACCACACTGTCTGAAGGCCATGTTTCAATACACTCTCTCCAGACCACCTCTAACAAGGTTCCAAGAAATAATGTCCAAGTACCTTGAGCAGACTCCTGACAAATTGTTTTGGCGATTCGTTGAACAATATCAAGGGACCAAGCAACAACCAATGACCCTCAGGGAGTTGGTTGCGACCAAACAAAACATTGGGGAGTCTTTCCCCTGACTTTGCTAATCTATTTTGAGAATCTGCATCAAAGGTCATTGATTGCGCACTTCTCGAGACCTCTCAGATGAGCATGTGCTTAGAGAATTCCCTACCAGAGTACATGAATTTCTTCAGTCATGGGTTGCGACCTTTCTCGTTTTAACAGATGATAGATCAATTTGCTTTCTATGAAAGGTCAAAGGTCACTGCTTCCAATGCAAAGTTTGAGAACTAGACAGTAGTTGTACCATCACAAACTAAAACAAGGGGCAATTATAATAACAATCACAAAAAAAAAAAATATTACTGCCCAGGTAGGCCAGATTGTCGTTACACTAGTTCCACCCCAAGCTCAAAAGATAAATAATTAGCCCAGGGGCACCGGTAGGACCAATAACTTCAACTTCAATAATAACGCAAACACTAGATACAGGAGGCTCCTTCTAAAAGTTAACCTTCCACCACTGCAAGAACCTCTCTCCACGATATTAATTAAGATCCTGCAAGCGAAGCTCATTGTTCTTCCAGACCCAATTCAACCAAAGTATGAGGTTAAAGATAAATTCAAATGGTGTTGATACCATAGAAATCACACCCATAGCACTCAAGACTATTATAACTTAAAGTGCATCATCCGGGAACTCCTAGATACAGTTGCTATCAACTACACTCCCACCGATGCACTGGTGGAGACCTCTAATCAGAAGATGTGAATATTTGTCAATCCACTCCCAAATAATGGCAAGAAAGTTGAAATTCAATCCCCCAAAGAGGCTAGTTTAGTTGTCATTAGAATGATTGAAGATAAGATACTCAGGGAAGACCTTAAAGTGCAAAACCATAAGGATACCCAAGAAAATCTCTCAGTTTCCCATTGGGAACATGCCATCTTCAAAAGCAATGCTTAAACATGATTTCATTTAACCGGGACTACACTCCATTACAAGATGAGAAAGCTGAAACTCCAGGAGAATCTAGAACAGGTGTCATCGTTGTGGCCCGTAAAAACTCTCAAGAGGTTGAGCACCTTACGAGAGGAGGAAGTCACTTCAAGCCACCTTGATTGATGGCCTACACTCTAGAGGAAAGGCTCAGAAATCTTCCTAAAGTTTATCAAAATCACGGTATGCCCAATGAAACAACAAGGAACAAGAAATGGACATTGTTGAGCCTATTCTACGGTACAACTTGTCAGCTCATGTCAGTAAACTTCCAGCATCCATTTCTATCATGGATCTAATGAAGAACTCACCCATTCATCGGGCCCAAATTGAAGAAGTTCTTGGAAGGACTCATGCTCCTGCCCATACTAGACCCGAAGAGGTAAGCAACATGATCAATCTTTTAATGGCACCGACCCCCATTACATTTACTGATGATGACAGACCTCCAGGATTCGATCGTTTTCACACCCATCCACTTTATATCATTGTTTTCATAAACGGTTATGAATCAGGAGAGTGATGGTTAAGAATGGGGCACGTCTAAACATCTTTCCCTTGAAAACTATTCTAAGAGTAGGTTTATCACGAACAAACACTGAGGTCTCAAACATCTCAATTACAACCTATGATGGGGTTCAAAGAGAAACCTTATGGATGATCCCTCTCATTCTTAAGATTGGGTCGGTGGTCCAAATAGTGATGTTTTATATCCTTGACATTGAACCTTCCTTCAATCTACGTTGGGGAAGGCCGTAGCTGCATGAAAATCTTGTTGTGGCCTCCACTTTGCACCAATGCCTGAAGTTCCCAATTGCTAGAGGAGTGGCTTGCGTATGTTCAGATGCAATCAAAGCAGAAAAAGAGAAACCCTCCAAAAATTTGAAAATCCAAGAGATCCCACTTCTAAGATATAAGAAAACTTGCGTCATGATCCATGAAACGCATGAAGTATCAGAGAAATTGAAAAATTATTGTAGTCATTATGATTTCGGTTCGTGCACAGCATGGAATATGCTATTGGCTAAGGGGTATTGCCCTGGCTCTAGCCTCGAAAAAAATGAGCAAGGTGTTACTGAGGCAATTACTCAATCCCTTCATGCTAAAGTAGCCACCGATGATCGAAGAGGGTTGGGTTGCACACTTTCTAAACTTCAATGCAAAGTCAAATCTTCTCGGTATCTAGGTTTTATTCTTGGAGGAATTCAAGGTCTTGACCACCAAAAGATCGAATCTCTTCCAAAACCAAAGATCATAATTGAAATTCCTCTAGAAAAAGAGTTATTAGAACGACAACTTTCGTGGCTTACACTTGGAGCACATAATGTTGCTGCCACCTCCTCGGCTCTCAAGAAAACTAGGGCAATTACTGAAATTTGGAGTATTACTCCCCTATCTATTGAATCCATCAAGGGGATACAATGATACTTTCAAGTCCCTATGCCAAAAAAACAGGTTGGTACAAGATGCCTAAACAGGCGTCCTGCGCGAAGCCTCTCTAACACCATTACACAAGATGCCTAAACGGGCGTTCTGCGCGAAGCCTCTCTAACACCATTACCTTTCCGATTGTAGAAAATGCAATCAAGACCCTTGACAAACCCAGTGAAAACTTAAACAAAGTCAAGGAAGAAAATGAAAATGAAACAAATGAGGGCTCATCTGCCAATGAAAATTTTGAGGCAGATGAAGAACCTCCCACTGAGGAACTCATGTTCTAAGCTGAGTAGTTTAAGACAAGATTTGACGATAGTCCTACTGCTATTGTCGAGGAGACCTTAGACATTAATCTAGGAACTGAGAAAAATCCGAAGATCACAAGAATTGGAGCTCTCTGTCACCAGCAAGATGATCTCCCTCTTAAAATAATACATTGACATATTCGTCTAGTCCTATGAAGATATGCCTGGCTTAAATCCCAAATTGGTACTATGCCATCTTGTACTCTATGAAGGGGCAAGAGTCATCAAATAGAAACTATGCTGACAAAAGCCTCACCTGGAGCTAAAGATAAAAGAAGAAATTGACAAACTTTTAAAGACAAAGTTCATCTTACCTGTGGACTATCCGGATTAGTTAGCCAAGCTCATAGTAGTCCCTAAGAAAGATGGGAGAATCACAGTTTGTATCGACTATAAGGACTTGAACAAAGTATGTCTTAAGGATGACTTTCCTCTTCCAAATATAGATGCCCTAGTTGACAACACTGCTGGACACCAAATGCTATCCTTCATGGACGGTTTCTCTAGCTACAATCAAATCCTCATTACGAAAGAAGACCAAAAAAAGACTTCTTTCATCATGCAATAGGAGCATACTGCTATAGAGTCATGCCTTTCGTTCTTAAAACTGCTGGGGTAACCTACCAAAGGGCCATGACTGTTATATTTCATGACTTGATGCATGACATTATGGAAGACTATGTGAATGACATCCTCGTCAAATCCAAAACTCGGGATGCCCACCTTCCCAATTGAAAAGAGATTTGACCAACTTCGAGAGTACCAATTAAAACTGAATCCTCAGAAGTGCTCCTTCGGTGTTGACTATGGCAAGGTGCTTAACTTCATTGTGAGTCAAAGAGGAATAGAAGTGAACCTAATGAAAATTAAGGCTACCTCAAAAATACCACATCCAAAGGATATTTGAGAAATTCATGGGTTGCAAGGTAGAATATAGGCTATCCGGAGATTTATATCCCAATTTGCTGAGAAATGTGGTTCATTCAATCGTCTGTTAAAGAAGGACATCCCGTTTATCTAGGATGAGACATGTCAAAAAGCCTTCGACCGTATAAAGGAGTACCTTTCTAACTCACCGATCTTGAGTCCACGTGATCCCAATAAACCTCTATTCCTTTACCTTGTTGTGACAGATAAGACAATGGGGTCGATGTTAGGGCAATATAATGACCAAGGAAAAGAGAAGATCATCTACTACATCAGTAACACAATGGTCGACTATGAAATATGATATTCGGATATGGAAAAACATTGTCTAACCTTAGTGTGGGCAATTCAAAAGTTGAGGCATTATGTGCTTTCTCATACCATCAAGCTGATATCCAAGATGGATCCACTCAAGTACCTGCTAGAAAGACATGTTCAAAATGGACGATTAGCCAAATGGAGAATGCTCCTAAGTGAATTTAACATCGAATATGTTACTTAGAAATTAGTCAAGAGGCAAGCAATTGCCGATCACTTAGCTGAGCACACCTGATCTAACGACGCCCAACATGCCTTGAGGCGATATACTCCTCAAGGGCAATATGAAGTGGCAACTGAAAAAGATTACCAAAAAGGCGTGAGGTGATCACTTACTCATTTCTTTCAAATAAGCCAAGTGGGGCATCCATGCTCTGCTTAGGCATTCTACTCCGTAGTATTAACAACCTAAGAAGTTGAAAAAAAAAAGGAGGAAAAAGATGAGCTTAGCCAACCCAACAAGAGATTGACGGATGAGAAAGCTGAGAGTGACTCCGAGTCTGAAGATCAAAGCTCGAGTGAAGCAATCCAAGGCGGAAAGATTCTATAAGAATTCGACAACCTTTTCCAAAGAAGTATCAGATACCAACTAGGGGCAAGGAAAATTTAAGGATAACCAAGACTAGAACCTCTTTGCCACTTGGAAGAAGGAAAGATGATCGAGTTCTTATCTGTCTTTTTAAGACGAAGTGCCACAAAAAGAAAAAAAAAATTGCCATCAACTTTTCACCTCTTTTTTCATCTTTTTCTTCTACAAAAAAAAAAAAAAATTCCTCCGAGATGAAAAATCAAAAAGAATCTCGAGCGTTGAAAAAAAGCCACTGGGCTGAACACTCAAAAGGGACCCTAGCGGTGGAGAAAAAAAAAAAAAACATCCGCCGGGTTGAAAATCTGAAAGAAACCCTGAGCGTTAGAAGAAAAAAAAAGGCTACCGGGCTGAACATCTGAAAGGGACCCCGAGGCGATAGAAAAATAGAAATTCTCTATCTTTTCATCTCATCTCCAGAAATTCTTCTCTTCACAAGTTAGATTGGCGTCAAAAAGCAAAGTAAGGCATCAATACAAGAAAACTTGATCAACTATCTAAACTTCAAAAGAGTGGTAGTGAATGAACAAAATTGGAAGTCCAAAAATATTCTGAGCACTTTGAGGCACATCCCATTTTATCCAAGACACCAGTTTGCTCAAAAAATAAAGAAAAAGTCTTCCTTGAATTGTGATAAAGGAGCCAATATTGGAAGATGAGGAAGTACTTAGTGATTCATCATCCTGAAAGTCCCAAGTAGAGGCTCGACCAGCTCATTAAAAAGAAAATAAAAAATAAAAATAAAGAGAGAGAGAGAACGAGAGAGAGAGAGAGAGAGAGAGAGAGAGAGAGAGCTTCATGGTAGCATGAGCCTAAACTGCTAACCAAACTTGTTTTTCAAAATTTCTTATCCATCTTCAAAATTTTCCCTATATGTCTAATGAGTTTTCAAAACCCTTAATTTCTTTGGTTAAAATGCAGCTCGAAACTCTGTTTCTGTTTCAAAATTCAATCTATCTTCAAAACTTGCTAAAATGTTTTAAAACAACAAAAGATTTTTATGGAGGCTTGGATATGATGTGTCCGTCCCCACCAAATCCTGGATTGTCATGCTTACAAACCTTTAGGAAAACAGAAACCAACCCCTAGGTTCGCATACCAAAATGCCTGAACATGTGGACCTCAAGAATCAGAATCGAAGGCGAACAAAAAGTTCAATTAGTCAGAAATTCATTATCCCATCATTTCTTCTAAATCAAAGTCTGATTATATTGGAGAATTAGACCCCAAGAAAGAGGTCTGAAGTCAAAGATGACTACACTGGTTGCTTCCTAGGTAGCATTGGAGTAACTACAACAAGGAGTGTCATCGGCTCAAAGATAGCACGGTTCCTGTTGAAGTTCACTTTGAATCCCAATTGTCGGAAACCTCTCAATCGCACTGACTTAAAGATAGCAGTGACAGTTCGATGTCTTGCGGATCAAAAGCATCCAATCGGCGTACTTCCTACCAAAAGGGTATCGGTCATTCAAAATAATAATCCCTCGAAAAAGGTTTTCTTTCCCACCGTATCTCAAGTGTTTAACCGTATCTCAAGTGTTTACTTCTTTTCCATTCACTTGATGCCTCAAGTAAATGCTAAAGAGGGTCCTCTGTAGACACCCTCTTGAAATTCTGGCTAAGGGAACTCCTAAAAACCTCGATTATGAACCTAAAGGACCACACAAACCTTACTAGACCATAGGCAAACTAGACCCAATTTAAGTTCTCCAAGACGACCCAAATCCTATCCCAAATTTAAATAGAGTCTGAGATCTTTCTAATGGTCTAAGAATAGTTTGAATCGGACTTACGGATAAAAAGATATAACAAATAACAATTTAGTCCCTGTGAGAAATTGCCCAAAAAATACCCAAAAATAGGAAAAACCCTTAGAAAATTCGTAAAAAATTATAAAAGAAAATCCCCAAAAATCAGAAAACATCCCCTAATTCATATTCAACATCTGGAGATCCCAAAACCCTTAAAGTACTAAGGAAATTTTACTCCAATCCTCAGAAACTTAAGTAAACCCTACCTAACATTCTCAGCTTTTCCCCCTAACCTTAAAAACCCTATATCTAGGTCAAAGAACCTTAAATCTACCAATTCTAGCAAACAAAGGCATCCAAGAAAGGAGATGGTGATGCAGATCGGAGAGAGCAAGAAGAGAGACAAAAAATTCAAGAAGAATTTTATACTTAAGAAAAAAAAATGTCATGCATTTTTCTTTAGTTGATTTTAAAATATATATTTAGAAGAAATTACATTAAAAGTACAAACTATCCAAAAGATAACTAAAACTTGGAAAACTATAAAATACAATAGAACCGATACATCTGCCGATGCAGCCTGTAATAATAAACCAAGAAGTGCACACTTTAGCTATCCCAGTAAGGGAAACTAACACAAAAATTGAAAGAATAAATGAATAATAATTTCAGTTTTCTTAAATAAATCTAACTAATTCTTCTTCATCTTTAATTGTTTGTTTCAATATACATTTTATTCATAATATCCGAAAGCAACTGTGAAAGTAGTTTTTTATTTATCAGTCTCCTTAATATGTATTTGTCATAATCTAGATTTCATATTAAATTTTGAGAATATTTTTGAAGTTTGTATCCTAGCTATTAGGTATAGGGTGTCATATCCATTTTAAAACTTTATTTAAATGTTTATAATTTATTATCGATCTTGGTACTCCTCTTTCTAATTATATGGCATTTCTACATAGAAAGCAGCATATGACCAAAAAGATTTACTTTTTCTAATTAATTTCTTTTTTAAATAGATCTTATATTTCTTTTGGGCATATTTCATCTGTATATGTCGAGCTTTAATAGGGATTTTATTTTCAATAAATCCATTTATATATGGGAGTTCTACTAGGTGTTTCTTCCTATGCTAGAAAGCACTGTGCAAATCTGAACAAACTTCTTTTTCTAGAAGTTCTTTGTACTCTTCAATTTTTCTAGATTTTCATTTTTTCCTAATCTTTCTTTTTTTCTAGTTCTATCAACAGATATTTGTAATTCATTAATAAATTTGGTTTTAGTATTAATTGAGTTTTGTAATTCATTGATTCTTGTTATTCTAGGTTTCTCACATAAATGAAAAGTAATAGGATAATCTCCTATCTTTCTACGAATTCCTCTTTCATCAACAGAGAAAGGTTGTATCATGGTCAGGAATGGGGTTCCAAAAATAATTATCTGTTGAATATCTTTAACTAATACAAAATTCATTTTGAGGCATAAACTATTATTGCATAAGTGCACATCTGTTAATTTATATCTAATATTCACTTTATTAAACTTTGCAGTATAAAATCGTTGATCACTTTTTTCAAAGTATCTTGGGGGAATGACTTCTTACCTTATGCAGTTTAGATCTGCACCAAAATCTATTAAAACGATAGCTTGAAATGTAAAATCTTTAATTTTTAGAGTCATCAATGAATGCTATCTCTGAACTTTGAATTGTTGAATTTGATTCAAGAAATCCTCTTTTCTAGATCGAAGTAAGAAGTAGAGGGTTTTTCTTTTTCTTCTAATTTTTTTTATTTTTTCTTTTAATTCTCTTTTTTTTATTAGTTTCATTTATTTTTAATTTTAAATCATTTAGTGAGAGTTCATTTCTTTTTTTTTCTTTTTCTACTGGCGTCTTGTAATATATCATGAAAATTATAAAAAAATTTAGGTTCTTTAGGCTCATTCAATTTTTCAAAATAATCTTTTAATAATTTTAATTTTCACTTTCTTCAAAAAAAAAATTTTGTTTTAGAGCCCACCTAAAAAATTTCATTAGAAGAGGTTGTTTGATGCCCAAATATCCTCAAATTGATTATCTTGACATCAAGATTCATGGACAAAAGAAAAAGTGGATTTCAAGTTTTGGAAATAGTGTATATTGTAATGCATTTTTTTACTATCAATTTTCAAGAGTTTCAAATTTTCATAGATCTACTCGATCTACACTATTTTGAAAGCTTTAAATTTTATAATTAAATATTAAAATATATTTTAAAGCTATCACAAAGATTTCCAATATTGAAACCACATTTCTAGACACTATTTTAAAGTATGCTCGACTTTGATTGTTTAGAGCCTGGGCTATGTACAAACTGCATTAAATTGTTCAGTGGTAAGAGGAGAGAAAAGTCAGGGATCTGGTTCATGGCCGCCATTTTCGAAGTGCATAGCAGGAAAGAGAGTTTTCCTTTTTTTTATTAGATAAGGAAAGAGGGTTTTGCACGAGGAAAGGGGGGAGTTGTAGAGTGCTCATCACACCCCTTTGGGGAGCCTGGGAGGGGCTTTGTAGGGTAGAGAGAGAGAGAGAGAGAAAGAGGACTGAAATCTAAGAGAGAGGGAGAGGGCTGAAATCTAGAGCGACAAGAGACGTGGGCTGAAATCTAGAGAGAGAGGGGCTTCGAGGCCTTTGAATGCACTGTGTGCCGCTGGCCTTTGAAATGAAGTGTGAAACCAAATGAACAATTTTGATCCCTGGCACAAGCAAGGGCCCGGTGACCCCAGTTTCAATATTGGGAATTGCGCAAAATTTGCTGAACGGTGCATATGGCTGCAGTCCAACTTCAATAACTAGGACTGCAGCATCATAGAAATTGCATCCTATATATATAGTGTGCGGTTTCTATAGAACCTAAGCTCTAAATAGTCAAATTAGAGCCTACGTTCAAATAATAGTGTTGAGAAATGTGGTTTTAATACTAAAAATCTTTGTGATAGCTTTAAAATATATTTTTATATTTATTTATAAAGTTTAGAGCTTCAAAAATAGTGTAGATCAACATATCTATTAAAACTTGAAAATCGTCAAAATTGACGGTCCAAAAATACGTTACAAAATACAATATTTCCAAAACTTGAAGTCCATTTTATTCTCATGTCCATGCATCTTGATGTCGAGACGATCAATTTGAAAATATTTGGGCATCAAAACAACCTCTTCTAGTGAAAATTTTGATATAGGCTTTAATTTCATTGTTTAGAGCCTCCATTCTATATAAACTTTTCCCATATATATATGGGTGCGGTTTTTATAGAGCTGAAACAATCAAAGTAAATCCCACCTTTAAATAGTATCGAGAAATGTGGTTTAATACTGGAAATCTTTGTGATAGTCTTAAAATATGTTTTCATCTTTAAATATAAAATTTTGGGCTTCAAAAATAGTATAGATCAAGCAGATCTACAAAAACTTGAAAATCTTGAAAATTGACAATACAAAAATGCATTACAAGATGCACTATTTCCAAAACTTGAAATCTAGATTTTTTCTCATGTTCATGCATCTTGACGTCAAGATGATCAATTTGAGGATATTTGGGCATCCAAACAATCTCTTCTAGTGAAATTTTTGATGTGGACTCTAATTTAAATGTTTAGAGCCTCGGCTCTATATAAATTTTTTCCTATATATATATGGGAAAGGATCCTGTCAGCACACGGGCCGATTGCTTCAGTGTCAACCAATGGCCCAGATTGAATCTATCTGACAGTTACGACCTCATTTTGTTTTCCACAAATCTAAATCACTTGAAATTACGTTCATTCTTCTCATAGAGACGTACCTAATAAAAATGTAAAACAATAATAATTAGCTAGATAAAAATTAACCAAAATATGGCTATTTTGGTCAATTTTTATTATGTGAATTAGTTGTTTTTTATATTTTTATTGGATTTTCCTATTTTTGAATAATAGACGCTCTAAATCTCAAGTGATTTGGATTTGTAAAAAAAAATTGAAAATTCAAATACGAAATGAGGTTGTGACCATTGGATCGGACTTAGATTCAATCTAGGCCATTGGATCGGACTTAGATTCAATCTGGACCATTAGCTGGCACTGTAGCAGTCAGCCTGTGGGCTGACACACACACACACACACACACACACACACACACACACACACACATATATATATATATATATATATATATATATATATATATATATATATATATATATATATATATATATATATATATATGGGATAATCTAAATTTTACAACCCTTCAAATTACAAAGGTTAAAGATAAAGAGAGTTGTGAATGGTGGATTTACTAATTTTACAGTCTATTTTTTAAAAAATGTTACCTTTTGTTATAGGAAAATGTTTATATAAGGTTGCAACCTTAAAATATAGAATTGCAGATGCACTTCAAAAATCTACCAGAAAATGATGTTTTAATATTGAAAAAACCTCTGATTGATCATTTAGACACTGAAATGTATGAATATGGAAAAGAAAAAAATTTTGAGTCCCATAAACAGTGCATCTTGCAATACATTATCTAGACCATCCATTTTCAAGATTTTCATATGTTTGTAGATCTATCAGCTTTTTACCATTTTTTGAGTTTAAACTTTTATAATTAGATATGAAAATAGATTTTAAGATAATATTAAGAATTTTTAAAAAAAAATGTTATGATAAAATTTGGAGGTGTACCTTAATTGGATTGTTTAAAGTTGCGACCTTATAAAAAACACACCCTTTGTTATATCTTTATCATTAAGTAAGAGCAATTTTGTAAATATTACTACAAGACAATGGGTACTTTTGTCATCTCCATAAAGGGCAAAGTTGAATTTTTTACTAAAAAGACACGTGTTCTCTACAAATAAAAATTCAAGACACTAACTTCCAAAATGCGATTGTACTTTAGTATAAATTTCAATTTTACCCTTGCTTAAGTTACCTATTAAAATAAATTTTTCAACAAAAAGTAATTATCTTTTTTTATAAATACATCAATCCCAACCCCTTCTAACTTCAATCTTTGTATTTTGAGGGGTTGTTAACTCTAGATAAACCCTATATATATTATAGGCAATGATTTCATGCAGTGGTTATATAGTAATACAATGAAACAACATTCAAAACCCATGTTATAACCATTTGTTTGATCCAAATTTTGAAATACACACTCTTTTCATTCTCATGAACAATCACAAAAAAAGAAAAATTTGAAAACCCAACCTAGAAAGTTTTTTTTTAGCCCAATTAGCATAGGTCGTTCATTTTGGTGAGATGCTTAGATCTAGGCCTTAGAAGAATTTTTTCATTTCCAAGTTTTTTGGATGGCTTTATTACCATTAGATAAACAATGTGAAGAAATAAAAAAATGATTTTGAGTTTACAAAGATCTTGAAATTCACCAAATGAATAGTCTAGATTCGTTTTTAAGGGAGACTCATTTTGACCATATCTAGAGTTCAAATTGAACTCTTTTTGTGGGATTGATTATTGTGATGAAGAGATGGTGTGTCCAAAATTTTGGGTCATACAAATACCACAAACATGGTTTTCTAGAAGTGTCGTTGCATTATACTATGATACAATCGTTGCATGAAATCATTGCCTTATATATATATATATATATATATATATATATATATATATAGAAAAACCTCAGTCAATCTATGAGTTCATGAAACAATGTAAGCCCAACGACCCAGATTGAATCTGGACCGATCCAATGATCACAATTGTATTTTCTAATTGAATTTAATTTTGTTTCTACAATCTAAATTACTTGAAATTTGGAGCGTCTATTATTTAATAATAGTCAATCCTAATAAAAGTATTAAAAAAAAGATTGCATAAATTAAATTAACCAAAATACCCCATAAAAATTTATGGGGGTATTTTGGTCAATTTATTTTATATAAATTATTTTTTTAATATTTTTATTAGGTTCCCCTTAATGAGAAGAGTTTATGCTCCAAATTTTATGTTATTTGGATTTATATAAACAATATTAAAGTTATATTACCAATATATAGTCATGACCGTCAGATCGGCCAAAATTTAATCTGGGCCATTGGGCTTACACTGTTCCATGAGTCTATAGGCTCACCCTAGCATATATATATATATATATATATATATATATATATATATATATATATATATATATATATATATATATATATATATATATATATATATATATATATATATATATATATGTGTGTGTGTGTGTGTGTGTGTGTGTGTGTGTGTGTACGTGCGTGCGTGCGTGCGTGTTGGGGGGGGAAGATCCTGTCAGCCCATTGGCTCAAATTGAATATGGGCTAATCAGACAGTCAGGACCTCATTTTGTGTTTAAATTTTTTTTTTTTTTTTTTTTTTTTTTTTTTTTTTTTTTTTACAAATCCAAATCATTTGAAATTTGGAGCGTCTATTCCTCAAAAATAGAAGAATCTAATAAAATTATAAAAATAATAATTTGTAAAATATAAATTGATCAAAATACCCTCGAAATATTTTGAGGGTATTTTGGTCTATTTATGTATTACAAATTATTGTTTTTATATTTTTATTAGGTACGACTTGAAGAGATGAATGAATGACTAAAATTTCAATTGATTTAGATTTGTAGAAAAAAAAATGAAAATTTAAATACGAAATTAGATTGTAACTATCAAAACAGCCCAGATTGAATCTAGGTCATTGTTTGACACTGTAGCAGTCGGCCCGTAGGCGCTATATATATATATATATATATATATATATATATATATATATATATATATTCATATATATATGAGTAATGATCCTATCCTACACCCATATATGTAGGACCCTAAATGATCACCATTAAATTTGACACAAATCTCTAGAAAAGTTATCATATGAGGTGGGACTTGATTTTTTTAGATATCTGTATCAAATTTAATGGTGATCCTTTAAAGTCCTACACACGTGAATGTAGGAGGACCTCATAGGATCATTACTTACACACATATATATATATATATATATATATATGGAAAATGATCCTGTGAGCCCGCTCACGTATCCTCTATAGGTGAACCGAACGGTCATGATCTGATTGCCATGTTTCAACAGCTGTGATGCAAGACCAGCTTTCCGAACGGTCATGACCTGATTGCCATGTTTCAACAGCTGTGATGCAAGACCAGCTCTCCCGTTCGAATTTGATTTGAACTACTGTATTGATTATGACCTGCATTCTCTGACGCCTCATGCAGAGCTCCATCTCACCCCTCTCTCTCTAGGAAAACTCTCCCTCTCTCTCGTGAGATCAACTATGACAAACCTTCTCTCCCATCTCACCCTCAGCTCTCTCTCGCTCTCCCTAAAAATGGACGAAGGAGATTTTTTCTTAATTCTCCTTGAAAATGGACGATGGAAATTCTTTTTTAATTTAGAGAGGAAAATGCCCTCCCTCTCTCCTGCGTGCTTATTCTCTTTCCTAATAGTTCTCTCTTCCTCTCTTTCAACCTACCAATTTCACCGGCATCTCAGAAACGATGAATTCAGCAGTAAGGATAATCTCAGGATCACTGTAGTGAAAGTTGTCAAACGTCTACTTTAGTTCTCGTCCCTTTCTCTCTTCGCACTCTCTCTCTCCACTTCCATACAATGCCGAGATCGACTCTTCGATCTACACGAGTGGTAGTCCTAACAAGAAATCAAATAATAGGGGCGCAATTACAAGGCAACGGCTGATACATTGTTGATCTTGAACAAAATGAGATCTTCTCTACAAAAATCATGTGTACTCTGTGCTAATCAAACAAACCAGCAAACCAAAGCCCAGACGAAATATGGAGGGTGAAATACAAGAGTAGAGAGAGAGCGCTTTACAAGAGATACTACATCTCTCTAAATATCTGTAAAAAATCTCCGATCTTCCCATTTAAATACGCTCTCTTACCGGAAAGATAACTTTGAGAGCAACCAATAAATTTTTTCTTTCTAGAAGTGAACTAAATCAACCCAAAACTTCTAGAAGTGAAAACTAAATCAACCCAAAACTTCATATGAATACTGCCTCTATCTAAGAAGTCATGACTTTCTATCATGGAGACCTGTTTCCGAAATCCATTCTCATAACCCCTAAAAGAGTGACCTCCAAAATGATGGGTATTATGTCTTTCTTGACTTTCTTTTATAGATATCACTTTCTTGTGTTTCAAGAAAGTTTTTTTTTTTTTTTTTATGATAATATCCTTCATTTTTAGAAAAAAATATGAGTATAGTGATTTCGTTATCACCAAACCCAACAAGAACAACCATACATTGATAGCCAACTCAACCCATGTTCCCATTTCCTAAAACAATATTGCGTAAAAAAATTCCCCCTTTTTTATAAAGACGAAAGAAGACCAACATGGAAAATTATTTCAATGAATGCAATAAACAATTGGGATTGTGTACTATGAGCCCATTTATCTTTGGTACAATGAGGTCACAATTGGTACTGACCAGTAGATGGCAAATTTGATGGCTTGGGGCGTATCACAAAGATCAAGAATTTTTTTTTTTACATTTGGGCCTAGTCAATGACAAATTCACAACCATACAATTTGAAATGTGATAGATATGAGTTATTGTGAGATCCTTGTATAAAAATAAATGGTCTCTTTGTATACTTTCTCTAAATAATTTTCAACATCACATCAAAGTTATCAGGATCAAACCGGTACCCGAACCGACGAAGGGATTGGTCCACTTAAAACCGGTCCAACTAGTCAAACTTTTTTTATATATATAAATAATTAAAATTTTGACTAAATTTCAAAATTTCAATAAATAAATAAAAAATATTAGGTAAAACTATTGAAAACTTGGCTATGACATCATTATTTATAATGTTGAATTGCATCACTGAAGAAGAACCGGGTACGCTTTTATTCCCATTAAAAGAGAGAGAGAAAACAACTGGTTCCAAATAGAGAAAAATAAAAATTAAGAAAAACTTCCTTTTAACCAAGGATTAAAAACTCGGTGAGCCGGCACGAAATCAGCCAATTTGACTTGGGAATTGATGATCCCATACCGATTCTAGCATAAAACATGGGACTGAGTAATCTTAGATGGGAACCGGCTATTTTTTTTTATTTTCTACAGCCGTGTCGACACGGTGACTCACTAAACCCGTGAGTTTACAGCCTTTTCACATAAATCGAGCATTTTTCACCAAAAAACTGTAAAAATCCATCTTTTTTTGCTCAATAATGGAAGGGAATAAGTTTCTAAGTCTATAAAACATATATTGGGCTTGGATCGAACCCAAAAAAAACCAATTTTCGTGAGATTATTGACTGAAATTTGGGGATTTTTTAACAGATTTGGGTTTTCCGCCAAAAACCGAATTTTGTGGTTGTTATTCATCAATTTGATCTTTTTTTTTGCTGAATAGTAGTAGTACAAGCTTTCATCAAAATTAGGCATGATGATTTGTTGTTTTGTATTTTAATTTTACGAATTTCTTTTTGAGCTTGTGTTCTATCCCTTTTTTAGCAAAACATTCATCAAAGTTCATCAAAATTCATTGTTTTTTGATGAATAATAGAGGGGAATCACTTTTTAGGTCCATGAAACATCGATTGGGGTTGAATTGAACTCAAAAAAATGTTGGATTATGAATTTTTTGAATGAAAATTGTGTTTTTTTAGCGAATTAGGGTTTTCCGCCAAAACTCTATTTCTGTGGCTATTCTTCATCAATTTGACCCGTTTCTTTTTTGCTGAATGATTGTGGTAAAACAAACTTTCATCAAAATCAGGTATGGTGATTTTTTATTTTATATTTTAATTTTATGTATTTTTTGTAGAGCTCATGCTCTTCCCCTTTTCTCCATCAATTTGATAAAAAAAAAAAAATTACAATTTTTTTTTTAGTATTGCTTTTATCCTATTTTTGTTTGCTATTGGGGGTCCTTGTATTCACAAACTGCCATACTGGCAGTAACAAACTTGTATACACAAATATTATTAGTATTTTGTGTTTATCACTTTTTAGTTCAGTGTGATAGATATCTTGCATGAGAATTCTAATATTCTAAATGTCGAAGAACCTAATGAAGAATCTCAAGAGAAGTTAGTTTTACTTGATCATTTGCATGCACATACTTTTTTTTGCTTTTAAAAGAAATCCTTTACTTCGACATTTACTTGTCAAGTAAAACTTTTTGGATTGCATATGACGTTCCTGTTTATAGGTCTACCCTCATACACACCAGCTCAAGCTCTGTGACATTGGAAATGTAAAAGTTTTGGTGGGTTTTGCTTCCTACATAATCAAATTTCCTTATAACTGCAAAAACTCATGTTTCTGGTTTTGATGATTTATATATGGGTGTGGTTTCTATAAGGTTGCAACCTTAAACAACCTTAAACAATCTAATTAAGGCACACCTTAAAATTTTATCATAACATATAATTTTGTTATAAAAAATTCTTAATATTATCTTAAAATCTATTTTCATACCTAATTAGAAAATTTTAAATTCCAAAAATGGTTAAAATCAAGTAGATCTATATATATATGAAAATCTTGACAATGGACGGTCTAGATAATGTATTGCAAGATGCACTATTTTCGGCACTCAAAACATTTTTTTTTTCATATTCATACATCTCAATGTCGAGATGATCGATTAAAGGGTTATTTTAACATTAAAATAATATTTTCGATAGATTTTTGAGGTACATCTGTGATTCTACATTTTAACGTTGCAACCTTTTATAAACTTTTCCCTTTATATATTGTGATTGACGGGTGAAAAGGGAGCCAAATATATCATATATTTATTCTAGATAATATAGAGCGCTGGAACTGATATTTAGAGCCACTGAGTACACCTCAGCGATTGACATATGATCAACTGGTTGTGTTCTAGCTAAACTCCTGCTTGGACAGGTGAATTTTTGCTATTGATTTCATTATGCTTATGTCATTGCTTTAATAATCATATATGATGAAATTATAAGGTTGCTAATTTATCGACAATGAACTTTGACGGCCTCGTCTTTCATTTTGGTATTAGGTCATATTTACGAATTGTAAGCTTTATTGTAGTCCATTTATGATTATATACTTCATCCATGATAATTATATGTTTCTCCTTTTGTGTGATGAAAATTTAATGAAGAACAGTAGTTCATACATAGAAAGAACATCTCAATATTTGCATATTGATACAAAAAATGTCGTACCCCTATTTCATATTGGATTCCTAAAAAACAACATTTATAATGAGTTTTTATAATTTGTTTGGATTTTTTAAAGTCAAATCCTACCAATTCGACCAATTCTCGATCCGAATCACCGATTCACCGATCCGGATGAGTTTTTTGGGTGCCCGATCTAAGACACTCATCTTTTTTTTAAACCACTACTTTTAACCATTTAGGGTGACGATATTTGTCAAAATCTTGAGATCTTTTCAATTAAGAATTTGGAAATAAAATATCATAAGCAAACAAAATAGAAAAGACAAAAAGAAAAAGAAAAAAGAAAAAAATAAGGCCAAAAAAATAGCAAGAGATGTGGGAGGAAAGATCAGGCCGGTTCATCAAGAGAACCGACAAAATCGGCAGTCAGAAAAACCAGTGGTCAAGTGGTTCAACTGGTCAACCACCGTTTTTGACCGGTTCTTATATCGAACAGGACACACTGGTTTTGCTAGTGGGACTGCCGGTTGGGTCCGGTTTTCATAACTATGGTTCACATTGGTCATTGGGTTAGAAGGAGATTCCCTCAAAACAATGAGAAATCAGAAAGATAACAAAATCAAGCAGTTGATGAAGCATGTATTGGCTATGTTAAAATTAGAATAAACTATCTTAATAAACACAACAAATCACATAGGGAAAAAAAACGCATTGAATGAGAGTAACCGAATGTCCAAGCCAAAAAACGGGGTTTCCTCACGCAAGCAGCCGGGCTATACCCACTTCCATTCAAGAATACAGTATTACCTCTTCATTTCAAAAGGGGCACTACAATGAGTTAAATCTTTATACAAAACACAATCAATACAAAACAATAGAACAAATGGGGTTTTCCATTTTCACATTGGACAAAATTCGTATTGTGACCTTCATTCATCCGAGTCTTTGTTCGGTGACACAATACTGTAGGTTGAGCTCAACTCGCCTTTGTCACTCCCAACCTGAATCACTAAATCAAACCATATTTCCATTCAAAATCAGCATGAATGGGAGAAGTAGAGAAGAATATATATATAATAAGATAGGTTTCAATTCAGTCTATCAAAATACCAATTGTACGAAATGGTTTCTGAATTTAGACCTGTAAATGATTCACAAGTGAAGTTGCAACAAGTGCCCATGATCTTTGTGTAAGGTAAGGGTTTCAACCCACTAAAACAAATTGCAACAAGTGCATTAACGAATAAGTTTGCTAATTACGCTGCCCAATAAATTCATCAATATAGCACTCAATGCAAAAAAAATTATGAGGATTCATAGTGTACGAAAAATCGGGCGGTTCAAATTCTAAGAGCCCGGTTAGATAGGAACTGGCCACCGGATGAGTATTTTAAAAAAAAAATCAAAAACATTTATGTAAAATCTCAAAAAATAAGGGATTTTATTTGTAATATATATTTTACTATGTTTCATCATTTTGGCAAAAATTGGAAATTGTTTTGGCCATTAATACTTATTTTTACATGTTTCCATCTTTTTCAAAAAAAATTCAAAATACCCCTACACACAAATCGATTCTTTAAAAAAAAAAAATTCATTAATTTTCAACTTCATTTGGATGCGTTTTGTTTAATCATGTTTTAAATATGCTTTTCATATTTTATTAGATTTTTTTTGTATTTTTTATTTTTTTGGCACTTTTTTTACTATCCGGAACTTGCCCGGTTAGGCCAGTTCAACACTTCTAACCCCATATCCGATTAATTGTTCCAATTCAATTTTTCCTACATCGATTCAAAGCAATACAATATAATTCATAGAGCTTCTTACCATCAATTCTCATATTCCTTAATATGAATCAATGGACTCCACTTGAGTGGCTGGAGTTTTTATATCAGAAAAAATTGCTAGAATAATAGAAATATCGTAGTCACTAGCATCCACATCCACAAAAAAAATTGGATTCCCTTAAAGTGCTATCCTTCACCATCCACCTATCTTATATATAGTGATTGCTAATGCAACTATGGTTCTGCTACTTTTGATTGGATACATCATATGCTGTACTTTGATAGGCTCCATTATATTTTGATTAGATACATCATAATATCATATTTTGTAATGTGTGAAGCTCCATTAGATTTCGATTTGATACATCAACAAATAGAAAGTTTCCGAATTGCTTTCTTTTTTGGTTTCCCCCTCTATCCTCTTTCCCCTCTCTCTCTCTAACTACTTTGCCTATTTGTTTAATAATCAAATGGATGAAACTTTTGAGCTGAAGAGTTGAATTTATGGTTAGGCTTGATGCTTCTTAATGCCATTAGCTTGGACATTGTAAAGAACTTAGCGATATGAAGAGATCTTGCTGTATTTTTTGCCTTTCTTTGTACCCCAAAGGAAATGAAAGTATTTGATGAATTTTATGCTTTCTTGTTTCTCTGTGGCTTTTTTTTGTTTGTAGGATTATAAAATTTTGTCGGGCTATCGCAATTTGATTATTATGTCGCCAAAATGCTTGCTTTCTGCTATTTTTGTGATCCTCACTATTTTCCAGCTCAACTTGATAAGATCTTATTTGGTTAATTGAGATGATTTTTAGTATGAATTTCATCAATTTCCTGCAATACCAATCTACACCCAAATATTCCCAAATCTACTGCTTTTCAGTTACATAGTTTTGGCGCTAATCTAGAGCCATCGGCCTCAGTTATAAATATATATTTTTAAAAAAAAAGGAGATATAAACCCTATTTCTAGTGATTGAAAACTAGTAGAGAGAGGTCCTCTTTGACATGATAATCATTAGTGTACCAGTCAATTGCATCATATGTGAATGCTGTTCTTCGGATTGCTGAGAAATTCAGAGCTTCATGCAATGGTGGAAACGGCGCTGTTTGGCAAGCTCCTTCACTCCAAGGGATCAACATTTCACCATGTGATCCCTGGTTTCATGTGTCAGGGTGGTGATTTGATTGATGCCATCAATTAGCTATTAGATTTCCTTTTTAAGCTAAAAAATATCACCTATGCATTCTTAAAACCTCACTGATCTATCATTACATGGCAAAAAAAGACGTAAAGAAGCTAGAGTGAGATACCAGGAAAAGGTTTGGAACATATTTTAGAATTTTTAATAAGGAGAAGGGAAATTTATAATTGGAAAAACAAGTGTAACTAACAGTACAAATGTTTTCTTAATATAATTATTATTGCTAATTTTTATTTTTTATTTTTTTTTTTCATATTCATGATCTCCATATTAAAGATTATATATTCCCTAAAATTAGGATCAAACTATATTTAAAAATATATATTTATTGCCAAGCCCACATTTCTACAATATGCGGGCTGGCTGCATAGAAACCGTGTCCTCAATAATTTGCTCCTCTGAAAGAAGCCACGTGTATCTGGAAAGGCCAAAGTCAAAATCATATCATAATAAAAAACTATTACATGGGACTGTATTGGTAAAAATCCCTTTAAACAATGAAACCTGATGCTACAGATACAGTACGTCAATTTAATTCTAAAAAATGAGCCACACACTTTCTCTTCAACTGCCAAACCTCCGGAGATGTAATCAAAATCTATCATCATTGTCACATGGAAGGAATTCGCCATCCACAATAAATTGGGCTGGAAGAAACTAAAGAGTGAGATCCTTCGGATCCTCAATTAACTTAGCTAGAGTTTGCAAGAACGAAGCTAAATCAGCACCATAAATAATACGATGGTCAGCCGTGACATTCACCTGCATGAATTAACAATCTCAACTTCAGAATATAACAGATTGCACAAACAGAGATAATTCCTTCATTCCTAACCATCATGCAAAAGAGGACAGAAGAAGTATTCTAAAGGCATATACTGCAGGACAAAGAAGAATAAGTTTTATTGTTCTGCAGGACAAAGAAAAATAATTACCTGCATTTGACTTTTCACACCAATCCGGCCATCTTCAGTTGCAATTACAGTAGGTTGAGATGCTCCAACAGCCATGATAGCCCCCTGCCAAACAAATTATTGTGCATAAGTTGAATTATTCATTTGTAAATTTGGGCCAAAGGAAAACATGTCACGGTCTTGAGTGTCCATTACTTACAGTTCCAGGAGGCAGAATTGCATCAAAACGATCCACTCCAAACATGCCAAGGTTTGAAAGCGTGAATGTCCCTGTGGAATTAGCAGAATCACACCGACACATTCTCAGAAACACTGATATAAGACAGCAAAATAATGCATGAAAACTTATCATATTAAGTAATCGAGATTCAAGACCTACAGAGAGAGAGAGAGAGAGAGAGAGAGAGAGAGAGAGAGAGCACTACAATAAGAAAATAACAAGCACCACAATGGCTAAAACATCTAGGATTAAAGCATATCTAAAATGGGATGGATGTCCAGTGCGAGAAATGTATCCACAAAATGCTTATTTGACTTGAAATTTTGCACATGGAAACTAAGTATGAAAGAGAATATAAGAATATTGGCGTAGATGATGTAGGGAACTTAAGGGAAGGTCTGGATTTCCAAACATCTATGATCAGTGTAGCACTGAAATTGAGATGGGGACAGTGCCTGATGTGTTGGGAAAAAGATTGATATACAATAAAAGAATTTTAATCTTCATGATTTCAATTAATAATTTTCTTCCGGCTTTAACTAGTACCACATATGTATTACGTACTTTTATATTTCCTTTATAACATGGATGTGTCACTGTTTCATCAACTTTTAGGATGACATGTCAGTCTAGATAACATTGATATTGATATTTTTAGTTTCAACTTCTCATTAGATATCTAAAGTTATAATCCTTCAATCTAATATAAAGTTCTAAGAACATAATAGAAAAACGAACCACGAATGAAACTCAAAGTTTCTGAAAAGAATATTTTGGGAAAAATGATCTGAGTATTTGTTTTTGACATTTTGTAAATTATGTAATAAATTTATTCAGAATAAAGCTTGGATACATGGGCTCAAAGAGAAATATGCAAGTTAGAGGCTATTTTATTGGATTTTTTACCTCAGGTTTCTATTTGGCCGTGTCACACCTTTCTGTGTCAATAACATTTCATGTCAAGAAGTGGCTTCCAATCAGGAACAAAAAAGGCGCATATTCTAGTCACTCCTGCCATTATTTCAAGATAGACTCTTTCTTCTTTCTTTTTTTTATCCCTTTCTGTTTGTTTTGTTTTTCCCCATATTCAAAGTGAGCAGGGCAGAGAAACAAGAGCTACTCATGAAAATCTACAGCAGACTAAGCTATCACTAAAATAATTTAAACTGGGGCAAAGACACATGACCTAAACATGGAAACCTAGAGCAGACGAACAATCCCTAAAACAGTTTCAATTGGGGCCGAGAAATGGTGCCATCTCTAAATAAGGGACCCATCATAAATGGCACTTAAGAGCAACCATGCGAAGAAGAGAAGCAAAATAGAGCATGATACATCAGTGATTTAGTATGTTACTTTACTCAAGCAACAGAATTTATCAAGAAAATCATTTCCCTCACCTTGTCACAAGTATCTAACATTGATACTACAAGCACGGAGGAGTGAATAACAACCACAGATCCTAACATCTCTAACATTGATATTACAGAAGAATCAATTGAAGAGGATAATGAGATCCTCAAGGGGAGATATATGACATTGGTACAAGTAGGAATGCCATAGAAAGTGGTCAAAGATGAGCAAGAGGAGTGGCATTGGCAGGGGAATGGTGATAATTAAGATAAAGACAATGATAAAAGCTTTCAACAAGAACAATACTCGAATCCAGTTAAATGAAGAGTGGATTCGACAGGCCAGCCAGACTGGGAACTAGTGAGCCCATCAGTCAGACTGGTAGATCCTAAACTGGTGGACCAAGGAATTAGGATCAAATTAACGAATGTCAAGTTAACGCCTGGACTTACCAGTTCGACCAATCCAGACCAAGCTGAACAGTCCCAATGGTGCTGCAAGAATTTCCAGGCAAGCCCCTTATTTTTTTAGTTTTTAAACATTTTAAATCATTTCCAGGTGGTTTTTTTTCTGTTCTTTAAAATGTTGTTAGGGGCATTTGGATTTTTTGAATTTTTCCTGTAAGTTATTTTCTGTGTTATAGTTCGAATAATTATTTTTAAATTTTTCCGTTTTTTTTTTATTATTTTTTCCTATTTTATCTATTTGTCCAATTTACTTATAGTTTTTCTATTTTTATTTTAAATTTAAATTTTTGGCCAGTCTGACCAGTGAACTAATTGTGTTCAACGGGACAAATTGAAAGAGTGCCACCACCAGATCAATTTTGGGTTAGGTCCTGATAACATTGCTCTAATCATCGATGTCACTCAAATAATAGCTCTAGTTTTCTCCTTCGCAATGATTGGAGGTTCAAAGCCTTTTTTTTCTTTTTTCTAGAGAAAGGAGGTTCAAGTCCCTCATTGATATCCAAATGAATGCTACATCGTCAATGCAAAGTAAAATTGAAAAAGCACAAATGAATGTGGAGATGATTCTCATTTCCATAAGGTTAATGAATGTGAACATGACTATATATTTCTTTAAAATACTATATTATCTAACTTAGTCACCAAAATTTTATTTAATTGTAAACTTTACTTTTTTTTATCTTTTCCTTTATCTATCTTAATTTTTCAGAATTTTTACATTTTAGTTATAAAAAAATAACAAAGTCTTCCACCGAAAGAAGCCAAATACTGCAACACTTTCCAATCAAAATGGAAAGTAAAATTTAAAACCTTTTAGCATTATTTGAAGTACATAGGAATGTGAATCTATTAAAGAATGATAAAAGGGCATGTGCTTAAGGTCAACAAGTCGCATCAAATGCCTTCAAGGAGGCTATTCTTCCGAATAGTAACAGTACGTGAAAATCTTGAGAGACTCCGTTCATGCATAAGAATAGTACAATGAAGTGTATGGAGTTAATGGCATGTATGACAGCCATTAGAATTACTGTCTAATAAAGATAGGGATCATCAAATGGAAAAAAATAAAATTGGGTGTCTATTATTAAGAGGAGGGAATCTAGGGTGAGAAATGTGCAGATGAACATCGAAGTTTGTCGGTGGTGCCAAGGTCTTCAGAAGTCCCCATGGGTTCCTGCATACCCCATCTCCCGAAGAGAGGATAATTACATTTGAGCCTTCACTTTCTGGAAATCTTTTATGGCACTAGAAGAGAAAGAAAACAGAGAAATTTTCAAGCCTATATGCTAGATATGAGCTGATGAGGGGCACACGAGCTTTAATGGTCTCATAGACCCTGGATTGGGACAACATTACAAATTTAGACTTTTAGAGCTACTGACCGGTATGATTCAAGAGTATAAAAAAATTCAATATTCCTCTAGCAAATTAGGTGTTTTACCACTGGATCCAAGCCCCAAAGGAAATGGAAATCAATAGTTTTTCACTAAATATTTATTAGCAACAAAACAGCAAATCCAGACATAGCGCCCAGTGAGGTAAGCTAGAAGCTGAAGTCCAGAATTCGTAAGTTCAACCTTGATGATAGCTCCTCAAGAAAACCAGTTTTAGTGTGGTGCGCAACCTACTTAGAGATAATCAAGAAAGAATGCTCAAGACTTTATTATTTGGCAACCATCTACAACTTCACCTCTGTAGAAATTAAATCCCTCATTATGGGACTTGAAATATCCAATCATCCTGAGTGCCCAATGGAAGGGTGAGTCACTTAACGTCATTCAATGGGCATGGAAAAAGGAAGCATTTTTTTGTTGGGGCTATGCTTTCACGAAGAAAGAAATTTTCAGGTTAATAGAAAAGGTGTTATTTTTTCTTCCTTGCGATCAATGATGACTACCAAGTAAAACTGAGCTTATCAGAATTCGTATCAATTGGGGACGACATCTCACTACCATGAGAGCCGCATCTATACAAGTAAAGGAAAACAAAAAAAAAAAGGAAAAAAAAAAGCAGATAACTAAAGGATGCTATTACGCTTATACCACAAATGGATAACAGACACAATCTTATGTAATGCCCCCCCAATGATATATGATGAAGGGCGGGTCTACATGCCAGGGAAGCAAAGATTAGATAGGATACTTTTAAAAAAGAAAAATATTGCTGAATAGATAGAATAATTGAAGCTGGAAAAGAAATACCAGAAACAGGGATTACCAAACTGAACATCGATAATTCCTTTGGTAATCCAGGTTAAGCAATACGTTGCAGAACAGTAAGGATCAGTATGTAAATGTGTACCGTCAGACATGCAAAAATGCAATGAGCCAGAAAATTTACACAACCTTCAAAGCTCAGCTGCAAGTTACTCGATTCTTACACTAAACAGCAGCTTTCCTTTATTAGCTAGCTGACTGTATAAAATTTCTCCAATAAAAATCAGAGAATCTACGCAGACAATATGACCATGGAAATATTAGGATCTATGGCTTTATTCACCACTTGTTGGATGGTAATAGAGAAAGTAAGGACGTGCATACAATTTCATTAATTGAATTGTATGGCAGGACCAACTTCCCTCCATCGCTGCCCAACCCATTGATGGGAGTGATAAGCTCATGGTCATGTGGTTATGATGACCAGATGGATCCATATTATTTGGTCCCATAAAATTCTACCTAATATGTGGGACACATCCCATAAATAAACGAAGTAAAATTCATGCTAGTGAAATAAAAAACTCGCTAATCTTAGAGTGTTAAACTGCATATTAGAACAGCTGCTTCAAAATGCAAAAAGTGGGCAGAAATCCCAGAAACATAAATGTGTAGTGTAAGGTACAAAGTACCAAGTATTGAAGCCAACAATCCTTTTTGATTTTTTTTTTTCTCGTCATGCTGATGTGGCACATATGCGGTGCGATGCACTATGCGGTTGCATTTGAGGTGCGATGCGGAGCATATGGCGCATCCCACCAAAGCGCATATGTGCTGTTTTGCAATGCACCTCGCATGATGCGGCCGCATTTTAAAACAATGCTTGAAACACATGGACACGTGGAATCCAACATACCAGGATTCTTTTCCTAATCTAATCCTATAAAAGAGTATTATACTTTGAGGGTATTTTTCTTTACCTAGGCATAGAGAAAGGGTAAAACATCTCAAAATCAAACCTCTATTTCATAAACCTTAATATATTCTACATCTGCCACAGTCAAATACTCATGAGTTCGTTCACTATAACTTTGCTGGATGCTTGGATTCTCCATTTGTTCTTGTATGACTATTATGTGCATCAGACTTCTGCATTTTTTAGCAGCAGAACACTCGTGGAAATCACTAGGATTTAATCATGCTCCTCATCTTGTTATACATCCATTTTCCCATATGTCCCACTGGCATCATCCTCAAATAGATGTCCAAACAGGGTTCATTAGACCCCAAATTTTGGGAATGGACTTCAATACACTTAATAAAAAAACTTACAAAAATTGATTCTGAGCACATCTAACCCTAGATCCAACACTACACCTGTGGCTCATGTCAAATGAAGCTTCTTTTTCCTCAGAAATGTTTTTACGTTTCCTCTCTCGATGTTTCATGGGGGTGTTTGCTAAGGTCAATAGGATGTGTTTGCAAAAAAAGTATATTAAACAAATAATCTTAGCATCATTTTCTTCCCAAGGGTAGGGTGAGGGATGGCATTCCACGGTATTAGCATAGTGGCTAATCTATGGCTATATATATAATCGACACCCTATACCCATATCTAACGGTGACAACCACACCCGCATTCATGCAACATAGCCTCAATTTCATGCACCAATGGTTCCATACTTCATGCACCTGTACTTGTATATTTAGTGAAAAATGTAATTATGTAAATCAGTTTGTGTAAGGTAGAGATGGTTCCTCTCTTGATATCCATCGTTTTCAACAGATCTATAGATAGCATTTTTTCTCATGATAATATATCTCTATAAAATTCTTTACAAGGTAGTACTAACTATTTTCTGGGGTAAGAGTTAACCAAAGATGACTCCAGTGTACAAACTCCACCAAAAACTATTTATATATGTCGAAGTACTAGCAAAAAATGAAATGAGGTGAACAAGAAGGCAAACGTAACCAACAACACCAACAACAATAATTGTTTGTAAGATAAACAATGAGACCAGTACTTAGGGACCATTAATATACCTGTGCTATATTCTTGAGGTTGAAGCAGTTTTGCACGGGCCTTATCAACCAGCTCTTTCCATTTCCTCGACAGCGTGTAGATATCAATCTAGCAGAAAAGCAGAACAAACCCCCACATTGAAAAAAATGCAATTGCGGAAAAAAAACCATGTCACGACATAGATTATCTGATTATTAGATTCACAGAAAGCAATCATAATAAAAAATCATCACTATAAAAGTGCAATGCTGATATAGGATGGCTATGAAATTTGAATACCTTGTCAGCATCCTGAAGAACTGGAGTGATCAATCCACCATCCATAGCCACTGCCACAGCAATATTGATGTTGTTGTTGTAGGTGAAACTCTTTCCATCTTTGCAGCTGGCGTTGACAACTGGGTGTTTCACCAATGCAAGAGCAGTAGCCTTTGCGACCAATGCTGTCATGGTTACTCCTTTAGATTTGATCTACCACCAAAGGAAACTCTTTGGGATAAATATTAAGCAATGTAAAATATCAGCTAACAACCCCATTTCACAGATTTTCACAAATCAAATAGAATCATCAAATAGAATTGTATAGAATAATCACTTCACATAGACTGACTTCTATCTAACAAAATTATCTGACAGAATTTCATAAATAGACCAATCAAGAATACAATTGAAAGAAGAATAAGACCACATCCCAGAAACAGACTCCTGAACAATCAGACATACCATGAAAGAGCATCAAACCGACAATAAGGTTGCATTCTACAGTGTGGTTAATAATGACTACCTAGGGACTATATTAACAGTAAAACTAACAACATGAACAATCAAGATGATTGTAAAAAATAACTGAAAATCTGATTATGAGAAGTCACCCCTGATGTAGTAATTGAAATACAAAGCCTACTGCCATTACACTCCTGGACACGTAATCAATTAATAACAAAATAGTATTCATACCAATAACAATGCAATTACCAATATCAACAAATGCTACCAATCAACATTAAGCTAATAAACCAGTCCCATTTGAAAAAAACCAATAGATCAATATTGCAGAGTAGGTAATGGCGATGGATGATTGTCCACAAAATCCTCATGACCAAATGCATCTTTCCAATCTTGACCAACTATAAAGAAAGACATTCTGCAAGTACTTGAAACTTACAATAGATGAATTCTCGAGAGAGAGAGAGAGAGAGGATCCTACCTTCTTGTAGAGAGCATCTAGGGCATCAGTGGTAATGGTATATCCAACCCTAAAAGCAGGAACCGAGAGGCTCTCCATCATGTTCCTACTCACCGCCCCCTGCATCGTTGTGAACACAGCACTCGTTCCTCCGACCACACTAGCTTGAGAAGCAAAAGAAGAAGTTGCAGGCTTAGCCTGAGAAATGACAGGCACAGGAGCAGCAGAAGAAGAGGAGGAGGAAGAAGAAGCAGCTTCTTCAACATCTTTAGCAACAATTCTCCCCATTGGTCCACTCCCAGTAATGGATCCAAGCTCCACCTTCAACTCCTTTGCCAACTTCTTTGCATAAGGAGTCGCCACCACTCTTTTTCCCCCTTCTGAAGCTGGATGCTCAGAGCTCACACTAACTGCTGGCGATGAATTAGCCTTATCAATTAGGGTCTCAGATTGAACCACAGGAGGCTGGTCAATTAAGGTTTTCTTCTCAGATTGAGGGGAAGGCACCTGATCGATCACAGTTTTACCCGTAGAACCTGACGCCTTCGACTTGGCCTCTGGAATTTCCTCCTCTGTTTCAGCAAGGAGGGCAATGGCTGATCCCACTGCTGCTACTCCTCCATCTTCCACCATGATTGCAGCCAGGTAACCATCATAAAAGGTCTCGACATCCATGTCTGCCTTATCAGATTCGACAACAACCACACTCTCTCCTTTCTGCAATTTTTCGCCCTCCGACTTGATCCAAGAGACGATCTTGCCTTCAGTCATGGTGGAGCTCAGAGCTGGCATGAATATCTCTCTGATCTTGGCATTGATAGTTAGGGCATTGGGATGGGATTTGCAGAGATGTAGATGGGACGGGGGTTTTAGAGAGCTAGGGCATCCCACGAATGCAGAAGACGGGAGTGAGGTTGCCATGGGAGAGAGAGAAACTCTGGTTCGACTGTTATTGTTAGTTAGAGAGAGAAGCAGGGACTGCAACTGTATGTTAGAGAGAGAAAGAGAACCGTTTGAGTCAATGAGAATGAAATGGAAGGGGCATGATATTAAATTAAATTAAAGAGGGGGAATTAAGGTGGGTGATTTGTTCTCGGTGTCATCGAAAGTAGGCGGAGTTCACAACGACGCAAAAGCTCTCTCGGAGAGAGAAAGAAGAGAGAGGAGAGAGAAAGAGAGAAGGGGGCGGAATTTTTGTTGCAGGAGAAGAGGGTGAGGTGGCCACGGCCACCGCATGAATTGCTCAGTCGGATGTCCACGTCATCAAAATCCTTTCGAATTGGACCCACCTCCACATCTGGAGGTGTTTAGGACTTGTTTGGAGGAGTGGCTGTACTCCCGAAAGCATATGAAATTATCGTGCGAGTAAAATCCCTTACAAGTTACAAAGGTTTTGCGTTTTAATTTTCAATTCACATATGTCGTTCATCAAAAAGTATCTTTAAAAATACCCATGTCGTTGTTTTTTGGTAATTGGGGACCTTCTTCAAGTGATCTTTTTGAGGTACGTCATAATTTAATTATTTAGAGCCTGAACTTTATATGAACTTTTCTTTATTTTTGTCCTATTGAATAAATGATATATGGGTTACCTACCCAATAAAATAACGTGTAGAGGTATCAACTTAACAACACAATAATTTTGTAGAATTGGGTAGGAGAAGGATGGAAGAGAAGATATTGCAGCAGCAAGAGGAGGTTGAAATGCTTCCAAGGCATTTTGAAGGGATTGAGTTGTTTCATTCCACTGATAGGGTATGAATGCACCACAGGGATTTGAAGAGATTGACTGAAATTTGTAACAGAGATGAACAGGGTATGGAAAATGGTGAACCACGAACTGTTGACAGAGAGATTATATCACATGCGATACTTAGTAAGTAGGTAAGAGTGAAAAGAGAAATAAAATCAAGAAGGAGCACAAATAAATGAATAAATAAATAATAGAAAACACTTGAAAGATCCAACCGAAACTAAGCATAATATTTTCTGCCAATCTAATGATAACTATGCTAGACAAGGAGCCTATCGATAGTTCAACCAGTTGGATCAACGGTCCAGTATCCGGTCCGGAATAAAGCCTTGAAAATATGATTTTAGTCAAGAAATAGTTCCTTTTTATTAAATTTGACTCAAACTGTGCACGTTTTTCAAATAAATGAGTTTCACAATTGCAAAGGGGTTTACTAAAGGTAGCAGGCATGCTCATCATATTGAATTTCATGTAAAAGGCTTTAAGATTTTGATGAGCCCAATGATCAATGAACCTATTTTCTCTCCCTAGAACACTATTTTCTAAGGTTAAAAAGACACAATCTTACTTCAAAATATGAATACCCATATATGTGATAAATGAAAATACAGAAGCCATGGTCGAAGTGAATATTTCATTGCTTTTATAGATGATTCATTCTAGGCATTTATATACTTATTTAATAATCAGCAAAGATCGAACATCAAATAAATTTAAATAACATTTAATTTAGAAGTTGAAAGTCAATTAAATAAAAAAAATACAAAACTTAGAAGTGATCGAGGATAAGAATATACGTCAAATGAGTTCAAGGAGTTTTATAGTGACAGTATAATAATCAGGCAAACCTCTTGACCTTGTACCCCTCAATGGCATGGCTGAGAAAAAGAATAGGAACCTAATTGACAGGGTCAATTATATTATATAACAAGCAGGTGTGGAGTATTATTTCTGGGATGAAGCTATTAGGGTAGCAAATTATATATTGAATCGAGTGCCTTTCAAATCAACTAATTGTTTCGGCGTGTTTTGTGAGATTAAGTTTTAACAAGGAGTAACCTACATAATTGGATCCCAAAACTCATGTCTGCCTTGGACAACCCCAAATGCCATATGGTGAAGGCATGATGAATAAAAGATGCCCCAAAGCCTCCCATATAAAATTCCCAATAAATTAGACACTGAAAAGTACCTATACTATTTTGTATCAGTTAACCATGAACAGAATTGGCCCCCTCCATAAGTTGTGCTCAAATGAGTACAAAACTCTCTTCAAAGCATAAAATGGGCTCAATTAGCCCACAAGACCAAAATCATGGACTTCAAAAGACAATGGAAGAAGGTTGAATTTCACCTCGGTTCTTGATGATGGCACGAAACCTAGAAACCATGGTCAAAAACCGAAACCTGTAATTTATGAGAGCGGGATCTTTTTTACTCTTTTGGGAATGAATTGACCCTGAGAGAGAGAATTTGTGGCACAACACTGGGCTAACCCATAGAAGAGAGAAGCACTAAGCATTGGTCACTTAACAACTGCGATGAAGACCCAACTGGCTCATATTTTCACTGGGTGAGTTTAGTCCCAAGTACTTAATTCCTGTTTGAGTCCATTGTGTAATTAGATCCATTTCTCAAGGGTTTTTCATGTTTGTACAAAACAAACTTGAATGTAAATGAAAGAAGTGAGCTGCTGATCCTTGGAACTCCTCGTCGAACATGTACTTTATTGGAAAGCTTCGGATCCTAAATGATTGAAGTAAATTTGGTTCTTTGATTTATGCTTAGCTAGTCACTGGAGTATGTCTTCTCATGATTCTTTTAAGAACAGGTTTTGCGCAAATCACCAATATAACACCTTTTGAGTTAGCATGGTAAGAAACTCAAATATCAAATCTTTTAAGCACAGATTTTAGGCAAATTCCCAATATAACACCTTTTGAGTCATTCCTTGGTAAGAAACTCAGCGTAGCCCATGTTCATGGGGTTTTGGCACATTTTCATATTCCTTGTAAACTAGGACCCTAGTCAAGGTCATATTAGTTGGGTACTCAAAATGATTATGAAAGATATAAATTTTATAATGATGCAATTAAAGAAATTAGTGAGAATAAAGAAGCTCACTTCTTTGAAGAATTTGAAATACCAAAGGTCATATAAGTTAGAATTCTAGAAGAAAGTGAGCTAAAGGAATCATAAAGCCTCTACATAATTGATGTCAGGAGCTCTTTTAAGCTGATACTAATCATAAACTTAAGGAACCTAGATGAAGCATCTGGGAGGGTAAAAAGCATAGTTATTACATGATTGTCTTCTGTAACAAACTAAGGCATGCCCCCTATAACTTTAAAGAAGCTATTGGTTACATGGAGCGAATAGTTTGATGGATGCTATGAGGGCTTAATATGAGTCCTTAATAAACACATACATAGTAGTTGGTATTTTTATTTATTTTAAGAATTTTGTCCAATGAGATTTTGAAGCTAAAAAGTTTTTCATACTGTGCTGATCTTCGATAAGTCACATGTGTAATCATATGATACAAGTGTGTGAAATAGGACACCCAGTGTGTGAAAAGTGACATCTAATGAGAACAAGGAGCAAGTTTGAAATTTGAAATTTGAAATTTAGAGTGAAAAAAAAAATATAGAGAATTAAGCGGCAGACCCCTTTCTTAATTTTATTTTTTACACAATTATTCAAAACCATAGAGTTTTATGTAAATAGTTTTAAATGAATTTTGAAATTTGAAAAATGAAAAATGAAAATTGTGAGGGGAAATTTGAAAATTAAACTTGGATTATGTGGGTGAGGTGACAAAACCAATACCCATTATCATGATAGATATATGGTAGGCAGGTCAAAATATCTCACACACTGCAAATATCCCACATCATTGGCTCATATCAAATGTATGTTAAAGTGCTCACACATTTTCTCTCTTACATGATAGAAAATTTTGGCCACCCTAATCTCTCATTTGAACGCACCTCAAAACCCAATAGAGACTAGGAGAAGCCCACGCATTGGGCCCGAGAGAGAGAAAGAGAGAGAGTACTATGGTAGATGGCACGCACCCCACATGGTGATCTTCTTTTTCCTGCTTCTACAATGGAGCCTATGTCATGGATGAAACACCTATAACCCCCAAGCTCCAACTTGACTGCCTTTACTAACCTTTTTGGAGTCATTTACAAGAAGGTAACAGTCCACCCATGCCTCTGGCTTGCTTCGTTTCAAATTCATCTCATGCTTGGCTTCCTTTCATCAATTTCGTATAGATTTATTTTGGTTTTTATGAGTATGTTTTGACCATATTTTATGAGATTCTAGAGTACATAAAAGTGAGCATTTAAAGCTTATTTATATATACAAATCCCATATAGATTTATTTTGGTTTCTATGAGTATGTTTTGACCATATTTTATGAGATTCTAGAGTACATAAAAGTGAGCATTTAAAGCTTACTTATATATACAAATCTTCATTTTATAAGGGGAAACTATACCAAAGTTTTGTCCCATACATGTATAATTAAGCCTCACTTAATTCATCTCTAGATTACCATGCCATTCACCTGCTAGCACATGTTGCCATGACTCCTCATTTACCTCGCCTATTTTATGGGAGGAATCCTATGGGTATTTTTTTTAATGCTAATCCATTGTTAAAGTATTTTCTTAAATGTAATATATAATATAAATACATATATATATATATATATATATATATATGAAGATACTACAAAATATCAATAGGTGAAAATGAACAATGATTTCGTCTACCCTCATCACCATCCAAACTTCATCACACGGTCAAAGTTATCCGGTAGTGTTTCAATTTTCAATTTTTTTTTTTTTTACCAATCGGAATTATCTGAAATTTGGAGCATGTGTACATCTTAATGAGACGCACTTAAAAAAAAATGAAAAAAATAATTCACAAAATATAAATTAATCAAAATACCCCGTAAATTTTAGGGGTATTTTGGTCAATTTATATTTTATGAATTATTTTTTTTATATTTTTATTAGGTGTGCCTCACTAAGATGTACGCACGCTCCAAATTTCAAATAATTTAGATTTGTAGAAAAAAAAATGAAAATTAAAATACTACTAGACAATTGTGACCGTGTGATGAAGTTTAGATGGTAATCAGGATAGGTGAACTCACTGTCCATTTTCACCTATAAGCGTTGGGAAGAGATTTATATATATATATATATATATATATATAGAGAGAGAGTAACACTACGCAATGCCTGTAGGAGAAAATGAACAGTGATTTCGTCTATACTCATCACCGTCCAAAGTTCATCGCACAGCCACAGTTCTCCGATAGTGTTTCAATTTTAATTTTTTTCTACAAAGCAGAATAGTTTGAAATTTGGAGCATGTGTTTATAAAAAATAGGATAATCTAACAAAAATATAAAAATAATAATAATTCCTAAATATAAATTGACTAAAATACCTATGATAATTTGTAGGGGTATTTTGGTCAATTTATATTTTATAAAATATTTTTATTAAGTGCGCCTCACTAAGATGTACTCACGCTCCAAATTTCAGATAATTTTGATTTATAGAAAAAATATGAAAAATTGAAACACTACTGAATAATAGTGATCGTGCGATGAACTTTGGACGGTGATGAGCATAGGCAAAATTAGTATTCATTTTTTCCTATAGGCGTTGAGAAGAGTTTTCCATATATATATATATATATATGTTTGTCTAACCCCTAAAAAATATAAATGTTCAAGTTAGAAGGGCTTGTGATGGGTGAATAATCGTGATCGTGCGATGAACTTTGGACGGTGATGAGCATAGGCAAAATCACTGTTTATTTTCACCTATAGGCGTTGGGAAGAATTTTTCAGATATATATATATATATATATATATATATATATATATATATATATATATATCATCTATTTCCAAAGAGTTAATTTTCTTTGAACCCTACATTTGTTTTTGTAATGGCCAACTTTGCCACAATTATAACAGACAGGGATTTTCCTTTTTCCCCTATGTTTAAAAGATGGTTTATCTTGTAAAAAAATTTTCTTTTGCCTTTGAATAATGTTTGAATTTTCTTTTTCTAAATTTTTCATGTCGTCTTTTTTAGAAAGGCTTAGAAAGGGGTAGAGTATTAAATCCAAATTGCTCGCAGAAGTCTCCTAATTCCTTTCTGCCTTTTATTCTCTCTTTTTCTAATTGTCTTCGAAGTTTCAAGTCTGTACATAAAGCCAGACTCTTAGCACAAATTTCAGCTGATAATTCTCCTAATGTATACAGAGAATAAATATACTTAGAGACAGTATATATTCCCTTGTTGATCATAGAAAATGAGCATCAGTTCAAACATCCGACTGAAATAGCTGCTTTATACCTCAAGCAGCATATGCATCCTAATATCGGCGAAAAAAGCAGAGAATAGTACGAATGCATCCTGATAGAAACAAGATCAGTTTTTGTAGTTCATCATTCCAGAAATAATGATAATGAAATAGCATATTAAAAGATCCAAATCAAAAAATTTGTTACATACAAAGAATGGGGATCGGATCCTTTAAAGCCAAGGATCATGAATACGAAAGGATTTAAAATTAAATCATATCATTACTATGAATACATAAAGGCTTGGGACGAAGTCTTTTCATACCATAATACAAAAAATTCCCATAGCTGGTATATTCAGTTCAAAAAAATTGAGCCAAATAATTTTCCAAATTGGTTTTAAAACTGGTTCTCCATATGGGGATCCACAAACCAAATACTATCAAAAGAACTGCAAATTTTACAGAGAAAATTCTCTTAATATAATAGAAAGAGTCTAAAAAGAGACTACCATATATATATGGGTTTATCTAGAGTTAACAACCCCTAAAAAATTAGAAATGTTAAAGTTAAGAGGGGTTGTAATGGGTGTATTTATCAAAACAATCATTACTTTTTTATTAAAAAATTATTTAAAAAGGTAACTTTACCATTAAGCAATTGAAAATTTGAAATTTTCACAAAAGTACAATGACATTTTGAAAGTTAGTATCTTGGAACTTTATTTGTAGAGTTCCCTTATCATTTTTTTAAAATTTCAATTTTACCCTTTATGGAGATGGTAAAAATACCCTGTCTTGTAGTAATATTTACAAATTTTCCCAGCAAAACGTAACTTTTTTAAAAAAATAGACAACAAAATTAATAAAGCGACCATTCACAATTGTCTTTATCTTGAAACTTTGTAATTTAAAGGGTTGTGAAGTTTAGAATATCCATATATATATATATATATATATATATATGTGTGTGTGTGTGTGTGTGTGTGTGTGTGTGTGTGTGTGTGTGTGTGTGTGTGTGTGTGTGTGTGTGTGTGTGTGTGTGTGTGGAAAAAGTTCATGTACGCCCATATGCGTATCGTTACAATAAACGCCCAACGGCCACAATCGAATCTAGGCCGATCTGATGGGTCACGGTTGTCTAAGAGTTTTTGAATTTTAATTTTTTTTTCTACAAATCGAAATGATCTAAAATTTGAAGCATATGTACATCTTAGTGAGGCGCACCTAATAAAAATATAAAAATAATAATTCAAAAAAACAAATTGATCAAAATACCCCTGAAATATTTCGAGGGTATTTTGGTAAATTTATTTCATGTAAAATATTTTTTTGATATTATTCGTAGATTTGCCTATATTTTATGAATACACGTTCTAAATTTTAGATCATTCTGAATTGTAAACAAAATTACAAATAAAACACTACCGGACATCCGTGATTATCAGATCGGCCTAGATTTGATCTGGCATGATGTTTACTATAGTGGTACGCGAATAGGCTTACCGTAGCATCTTTTATATATATATATATATATATATATATATATATATATATATATATATATATATATATATATATATATATATATATATATATATATATATATATATGGGGAATGATTTCATGCATCGGTTGTATAGTAGTTTAATGCAACCATCTTCAAAACCAATGTTAGAGACATTTGTTTGACACGAATTTTTAAATAAACACTCTTTTCATTCTGAAAAACAATCACAAAAAGAAAATTTTGAAAAAATGCTATAAAAAGTTTCCATTCTAGCCCAATTAATATATGCTGTCAAATTTATTGAGATGGATAGATATAGGCTTCAGATGGATTTTTTTATTCCCAAATTTTGTATAGAGCGTTATCATCATTAGATTAATAATGCTAAAAAAAAAACGTGATTTTGAATTTGTTAAGGACTAGATCTTGAAATTCACCAAATGGATGGTCGAAATTCATTGTTGGATGGGTACTAATTTTGACCATATCTAGGGTTCAAATTGAATTTTTTTTTTCATAAGATTAATTATGAGGATGAAGAGAATGTGTATGAAAAATTTGGGGTCATACAAATGCCAAAAATATAGTTTTCTAGAGGTGTGGTTGCATTATACTACTATACAACTGTTGCATTAGATCATTTCCCTATATATATATATATATATATATATATATATATATATATATATATATATATATATATATATATATATATATATATATATATATATATATATAAGATACTACAAAACTCCTAAAGGCGAAAATGAACAATGATTTCGCCTACCCTCATCACCGTCCAAAGTTCATCGCATGGTCACGATTATCCGTATGTTTTTCACTTTTCATTTTTTTTATACAAATAGGAATAACCTGAAATCTGGAGTATGTGTTCATAAAAAAATTGGAATCTATGAAAAATATCAAAAAAATATTTTACATGAAAAAACTTGATCAAAATACCCCCAAAACATTTCAGGGGTATTTTGGTCAATGTTTTTACGAATAATTTTTTTTATATTTTTATTAGGGGAATCTCACTAAGATGTATATACGTTCCAAATTTTAGATCATTCTGAAATAAAAAAATAAAATACTACCGGACAATTATGACCGTGCGATGAACTTAGAACAGTGATGATGGTAGGCAAAATCACTGTTCATTTTCCCCTATAGGCGTTGGAAAAAGTTTTCCTATATATATATATATATATATATATATATATATATATACATGTACACATGTATATACGTATACTGTTATGTATATGTTATGTATATGTATATATATATATATATATATATATATATATATATATATATATATATATATATATATATATATATATATATATATATATATATACTTTCTTAAGAAGAAACGTAATCAAATTTCCCATTAGAGAAAGTTGGTCCGAGAGTTGAGGCTAAGAACACTCAGTCTCAGAGACCGCTAAGGCCAGGAGAGTCGCTTAGGTCAAGAAAGACGTAAGAGGTAGTTAAAAAGGCACTCATCCGCAACCTAATAATGGAAAATTTCATTAGGAATCTATCTAATAAAGCTTTACCTCAGACTAATAATATTCTTAAAATAAAGAACATGGAAGAAATTCTTATTGATGATATAGAAAATCAATTACAGAATTGGAATATACTAAAGGTACCCATATCTAATATTTATCAAGAAGGAGCCTTTAATTTAAAAATAGGTCATACTATTAAAACAGTAGAACAATCCTTATCTGTAACAAGCACACAAGATAATTTTCAACTATTATCAAATAAAAAAATTCAAGTACATAAAAATAAAAGCTACAACTATTTACATATAGGGCTTATACAAGTAGCTATTAAACCATTAACAAGATTATGACTTAATAATTCAATACTAGTATGTCTTAGAGATACGAGACATAATAAGTTTTAAGATTCATTACTAGAAATGGTAGAAGCTTGTCTTTGTAGTGGACCTATGTATTTTAATTGTTTTCCCAATTATTCGGTTTCATTAAATGATCCCAATATTCTTAATGTCTTAACATTAAATGTAAAAACCCAAGGTTTTGATATGATCCCATGATCACAAAATATAGCCATTATATATAGAATATATTATAAAGTCATGAATACTTTATACGCTAAAGTAGTACAAATGGATACTAAGGGAAGAACTATTTTATTTCAAACTAATATAGAAATATTCAATACTATAATACCAAAAACAATAAAATGGTCAGAAATCATACTACCTGAATCTTGGTCACTACAGAATGAAAATATTGATCACCAAATACCTTCAAACAATATTCTTAATAAAATTATTGAACACATAGATGGTAATATAGAAATACAGTTTGCAAGTTCAGAAGAAAAATTAAAAAGCAAGGATGATTCTGAATTACAAAAATCAAAAATAAAACTAGAACCATCAAGGTATTCAATTTCTTTTACGTCTAGTTCATCAATAAAACCCCAATTGCAAGGAGCAATAAGAACTAGGGAAAATATTGTAATACCCCAATATAAACCAATACAGAAGGAGGTCAAAGGAGACCCAGAATTTTCTGATTCAGAAATGGATTTTCATGTATTACCTTTAGAAGAACAAAAAATACATAAAGCTTATATAGAAGCAGATTACTTATCTGACGAAAATAAAGAAATAAGGAAATGGTATCTTAAAAGATTTGAACCAAGATTAGTAGAATTATTCCATAAGAAATATAATAAATTTCTTAAAAAAGAAAAACAAAACAAAGGATTTTTCATATGGCTAAGAGAATTATCAGAAGAAAGAAAAATTCCAGTTCCTAATTTTGAAATACATACTTTAGAAAGTCATTAAAGGACGTATGATACAACATAAGGAAATAAAATAACCAGTGTACATCCTCCAAAAAGAAGCTTAGTAATAAAAAGAAAAGAAACAGATCATTCACCAACCTTAGAAACAAAAGCTACTCCATATAAAATGACGACCAGAGAAATAGTACATAGAACAAAATTAATTCCTCACATAATATGCAATCTATAGGAAAACAAACCTTAAGGATATAAAATATGCTAAGACCCGCACTAATACAAGAATTACAAAAATCTGTATTATTTAAACTACCTCCTTTTTAAACAAATAAAGATTTCATATAGGAGATAATAATAAAACCTTAATGGATCAACTAATATCAAAATTAACTAAACTTGATATAAAAGAAAATACTAAAGACATAAAAGGTAAAGGAAAAATTCAGGAACCAGAAACCCTAACTCTTCAAGAAGAATAACCTATCATCAATGATACTATAGAAAATATGGAAATAGCTTTCACTGAAAATAATAATGATCAATCTATTCAAAAAATATCATACAGTAGAAATTGGAAAGCTGCTACAGCTAGACCTTATCATCATAGACCAACCCCAGTTGACATACAATTTGAAGAAGATCTTATATCTCATACAACTTCCTATTCAGAATGAACCATAGTTAATTGGAATATAGATGGTGTGTCTGAACATCAAATCCTAGATACCACGAAACATATGACTATGTATGCCTCAGCCTGTAAAATGGTTGGAAACCACGACTAAGAAGTTGCTAAAGCCATAGTCTGTGGATTCACCAGATGGCTTCGTGGTTGGTGGGATTTTCATCTACCTAAAAATACAAAAAATCAAATTTTAAATACTACCAGACAATGGACTGTTAATAATGAACAGAATCAAGATGTATTATACTTTGAAAGTGATGCTGTTAATACTCTTATTTATACCATCACTCTTCATTTTGTGGGGAGTATAGCCTTACTTGAAGTTCGATTTGAAGACTTATTATCTAATCTCAAATGTCCAACATTATCCCATTATAAAATGGTATAAAGATGTATTTTTCTCAAAATTATTAACTAGGGAAGATAGTCAATTAGACCATTAAAAGGAAAAATTTATAGCTGGATTACCATACTTATTTGCTAAAAAAATAAAAAATAGGCTCAAAAGTAAACATGGAGGTATAATACCCTATTCTGTTTATATATTAGGTGAGCTGTCTGCTGAAATATGTGCAGAAGGATTAGCCCTATGAACAGATATGAAACTTAAAAAACAATTAGATAAACAAAAAATGACTGATAAAAAAGAGCTTGGAGATTTTTGTAAACAATTTGGTTATAATATTGAGAAATCTAAAGATAAAAGTTATAAAAAGAAAAAATATAAATATGAGAAAAAAGAAAGAAAATCATATAAAAAACACAAAAGAGAAAAATTTATGAAAAGGTTTTCACCAAAACAAAAATATAAAAAAGGAAAGAAGAAATTGCTTGTGTGTTATAAGTGTGGAAAAGTGCCATTATAAAAGCAATTGCAAAGTCAAAAAGAAAATATATTCACTAATATTAGATGAAACTATTAGAAATCAAATATATGATATTATACAAATATATCATAATGACAGTTCTTAAACTAGTAATGCAAAACGTTCTAGTGATACCTCATTAATAGGTAACATTGAAGATGAGAATCTTATATGGATTAGTATTGAAAAGTCCGATAAAGAAATACAAGAATGTTCATGTAATATGTTATCCAAAGAAGATAATTTAATCCTAGATTTAATAGAAAACATCACAAACCCAGATGAAAAACGAGAGACTATATCACAATTCATTAATATTACTAAAGCAAAAAATAAACCTACTCCTTTAATAAAAACCCCAAATGAATATAATTTTGCTGAAATTAATAAAAGAATAAATAAGAAAGATATAGTTCAAAAAGAACCAACAATAATAAAATTAAAAAAGGAAATAAATGACGTAAAATTAGAAGTACAACAATTGAAAGATAGAATTAAAATATTAGAATTACAGAGTGAAGTTTCAGGAAATATAACTGATACTGATGAAATATAATTTGAACAGTTCATAAGTCAAACAGAAAAACCTGAATCCTCAGGAGCTAAACTAGAAGAATTAGAAAGTAATAAATCTGTAAATCTAATCAATAAAATTATTACTCATAAATGGTTTGCATTAATAAGAATTATAGTAAATAATGACTATAATTTTCAATCTTTAGCATTAATAGATTCTGGAACAGATTTAAATTGCATTAATGAAGGATTAGTACCTATAAAATATTTTGATAAAACCACCTAAATATTGAATACTGTTGATAGAAGTAGATTATTCATCAAATATAAATTATCTAATGATGTTGTATGCAATAATGGACATTGTTTCCCTACTCCATTCATAATGGTAAAAGGACTAAGTCAAGCAGTAATACTTGGTGTCCCTTTCCTTACTCTTTTATATCCAATCACAATTAATAGTAAGGGAATAGAAACAACAATAGCAGGAGAAACAATAATGTTTGAATTTGTAGATAAACCAAAATTAAAAGAAATAAATAGGGTTAAAGATAACATCAAAAATAAAGAGAATTTTTTATGCTCATTAAAAGAAGAAATTAAACATAAAATGATAGAAGAAAAATTACATTCTAATGAAGTTAAAGAACAAATAAAAAACATAAAAAAACAGATAGAAAATGAAATATGTAGTGAATTACCCAATGCTTTTTGGGAAAGAAGAAAGCATATAGTAAGTTTACCATATGAATCTACCTTCATGAATCGAGGATTCCTACAAAAGCAAGACCAATATAAATGAATACAAAATTATTAGAATTTTGCAAAAAAGAAATAGATGGCTTGTTGACTAAAGAATTAATTAGACCAAGCAGTTCTCTTTGGAAATGTAGCTAAGAATGCAGAACAAGAACGAGGAGTTCCAAGACTTGTAATAAATTATAAACCCCTAAATAAGGCACTTCAATGGATTAGATATCATATACCTAATAAAAAAGATTTATTAGATAAATTGTTAAATGCTTATATCTTTTCAAAATTCGATCTAAAATCTGGATACTGGCAAATCCAAATAAAAGAAGAAGATAAATACAAAACAGCTTTTAATGTCCCTTTTGGACAATATGAATGGAATGTCATGCCCTATGAACTAAAAAATGCTCCATCAGAATTCCAAATGATCATTAATGATGTATTTAATCCTTACATGATAGTCTATATTGATGACGTATTAATCTTTTCTGAAGATATACCACAACATATAAAACACATAAATGTATTTATAAATACTGTTAAACATGCAGGATTAGTTGTTTCAGCAAAAAAGATGAGTTTATTCCAAACAAAAATTATATTCTTAGAACATAATATATCCCAATGAACAATCATACCAATAGATAGATCTATTCAATTTGCTGATAAATTTCCAGATATTATTCTAGACAAAAAAGAATTACAAAGATTTTTAAGATGTCTTAATTATATCGTAGATTTCTATAAAAATTTGGCAATAGATGCAAAACCTTTATATGATAGACTAAAAAAGAATCCTCCCAAGTGGATTGATATTCATACTGAAGCAGTTAAAAAACTTAAACTCAAATCCAAAAAATTACCTTGCCTTTCACTTCCAGATCCAGAAGCATTTAAAATAATTGAATGTGATGCTTCAGAATTAGGATTAGGAGGAATCCTTAAACAAAGAATAAATTCCACTGAACAGCTAGTCAAATATACATCCAAAGCATGGAATCCTACTCAACAAAATTATTCTACTGTTAAAAAAGAAATTTTAGCAATAGTGCATTGCATTACTAATTCCAAGTGATATTCTTAATACTACTTTTCTGATTCGTACTGATTGTAAAGCTGCTAAAGATATTCTTCTTAAGGATGTGCAAAACTTAGTTTCTAAGCAAATATTTGCAAGATGGCAAGCTATTCTCTCTACTTTCGATTTTACGATTGAACATTTACATAGTTCTCTTAATCATCTCCCTGATTTTCTCACCCGTGAATTTTTGCAGGGGGGCAGAACAGACAAATCTGATCCAAAAGAACTCAGGGGGGGCAGAACAGACAAATCTGACCTAGAAGAACTCCCTTTAGCTTTAATATTGTTCAATAATAATAAGAATATGAATACTAATAATAAAGGAAAAATGCCAATGGACATGACCATGGATTTAGTTCCAACCACTTCATCACCATCACCAATCAGAAATTTGACACTATACTCTCCAAGCAACCCAAATAACCCAGTCTATCCTTCATATTCTAGCCAACCTCCATCATCCCCACAGACATGGTATAAAAACCAAGGAATGGTTTGAGATGCTTTTACTGAAAACAAGTTATATTCCCATAACTCATTACTATCAAAAGAATTCAAAAGTAATATCATATTCAAAATTGCAAATACGAAAAGTGTTACATTTCAATGAATGGGATTCAGACCCTTCTAAAGCCAAGAGATTAATATCCCTTGGATTCCCAAATACACATTATAGGTATTCTGAATATGTTGAAGCCTGGCATAAAGTATTAACAGTACAAAACCAGTACAATTCTCACACTTGGTTTCTCCAATTTAAAATGTCAGTTATTGACCCATTCCCAAACTGGTTTAAAGATGGTTTATGGTTTGGGGATCCAAATCCCAAATAATGCCTGAAGCCTTGCAAATATCCCAAGATAAATTCCTTGTTTTGCATTCTTATTGACATAAAATGCAACACCACTCCAAGGAGAACTGCTTGGTCTAATTAATTCTTTAGTCAACAAGCCATCTATTTCTTTTTTACAAAATTCTAATAATTTTGTATTCATTTGTATTGGTCTTGCTTTTGTAGGAATCTTAGATTCATAAAAGGTAGATTCATATGGTAAACTTACTATATGCTTTCTTCTTTCCCAAAAAGCATTGGGTAATTCACTACATATTTCATTTTCTATCAGTTTTTTATTTGTTCTTTAACTTCATTAGAATGTAACTTTTCTTCTATCATTTTATGTTTAATTTCTTCTTTTAATGAGCATAAAAAATTCTCTTTATTTTTTATGTTATCTTTAACCCTATTTATTTCTTTTAATTTTGGTTATCTACAAATTCAAACATTATTGTTTCTCCTACTATGGTTGTTTCTATTCCCTTACTATTAATTGTGATTGGATATAAAAGAGTAAGGAAAGGGATACCAAGTATTACTGTTTGACTTAGTCCTTTTACCATTATGAATGGAGTAGGGAAACAATGTCCATTATTGCATACAACATCATTAGATTATATATATATATATATATATATATATATATATATATATATATATTAGGAAAAGATCATGTCAGCCCATGTGCTGACAGCTACAATGTCAGCCCATGACCTAGATTGAATCTGGGCTCAATCCAATTTTCACGACCTCATTTTATATTTGAATTTTCATTTTTTTTATAAAATTTCAAATTACTTGAAAGTTTGAATGTCTATTCTTAAAAAATATTAGAATCCAATAAAAATATTAAAAAAATAATTTGAAAACTATAAATTGACCAAAATACCTCTTTTTTGGGGGTATTTTAATCAATTTATATTTTACGAATTATTTTTTTTATCTTTTTATTAAGTGCGCCTTGATGAGTAGAATTCACACCTCAATTTCAAGTAATTTGGATTTGTAGAAAAAAAATTGAAAATTCATACGATATAAAGTCGTAACCGTCAGATGGCCCAGATTCAATTTGGGCCATTGGCTGACACTGAAGCAGTCAGCCCGTGGGCTGACAGCATCCATTCCTATATATATATATATATATATATATATATATATATATATATATATATATATATATATATATATATATATATATATATATATAAGGGAAAGTATCTCAGTACACTTTCCTTTTAGGTTTTATTTCTCAACAAACGCAAGGTTTCAAAACTTATCTGGTGGCATAAAAATCTGATATATTATTTCATCTAACCCCCGGACCAACTATACCCCATCTTTTTATCCTAAATAAAAGTTTAAAAGACTCTTTTTTCTATTTCTATCTAAATCCCTTCTCTCTCTCTTCCCGTGTTTCTCTCAAAACCTCTCACTTTTTTTTTAACATTGAAAAAATATCTTTGAAAAAGCACCTTTTGTTTAAGGTGCACCTTACTTCTATAGTTTAAGGTCCAACTTATACAAACTTTTTCCTCAATATCTACATAAGGGAAAGGCTTCCCCCTAAAGCATTGAAGATATATGCTCCCCTACCATCTAGCAGTCCAATTTTGATCATGTGAGCCAGTCACCGTTTGATCTAGATCTGACCCCTTATAGTATTTTATTTTTAGTTTTTTTTTTATACAGAATATATGAATGTGAAATTTGGTAGATGCCTTCTTCTTATTGGGGTGCACCTAAACAATAAAATATAATAACCAAAATACCCCTTGAAATTTATATGGGTATTTTGGTCATTTTATGTTATTGAGAATTTTTTTTATATATTTTTTACAAGTGCGAGATTAAGAGAGGATTGGTCACCCAATATTTGGTGTCAAAATACTGTGTAAGAAAAAAGATTAAAAAAATATCGTGTAGAGATGTGACATTGTGATTCAAGTTTTCTTAGCCCTCCATTCAGAATGGATGGTTGGATAAGGGGGAATATGTAAATTTTATGCTATAAGGGAAACATAGAAAGCTTGGCCTCTACATAATACATTCATACAAACATATAATGTATATTAGAATATTATACAAACAAACTTCTTCACAGCCCATTCAAAGAAATAGATGATGGTTAGTTTGCTAGTTTCCCTTCTTGTCTTTTGTTTTGGGTAATTCAGTGGGGAAGATAGGTCCCTACCCATTTTTCTCAATAGATTAGGAGTTACATTTTTTAAAGTGCTAGTGGGGTGGTGTTAGTGGTAAGAATGGAAACCGACTAGGTGTAAGAGATGCTACTACCACAACCCCAATCCATTTCTTAAGCCCTTTTTCTGAAAGGAAAATTATTTCATGCGAGCTGGACCGCATTTTTTAGATATGTGGTCCAAAAATATAAAGCATCCATCTTGTGGTATTTTAAAACAATAGAAACTAATTGTCAAAATGTTTTCTTAATGGAATTATTATTTGTAGTGTTTTAAATTTATTTATTTATTCATATCCATGATCTCCATGTTAGAGACTGTATGTCCTTAAAACTTAAGTCAAAAACTCCATTTCAAAAATAGATTTATTAAGAGTCCTGCATTTCTACATATGTGGGCTTAGCCAACATGCTAACCGAGTCCTTCTAAACCGCGTCCTTCATAAAATTTTAAAGTGCTTCATTTTTTTAGATTTATTAAGAGGCCTGCACTTCCTTCCTAAAATTCCAAAGAGCTTCATTTTTTAGATTTATTAAGAGGTTCGCATTTCTACAATTGCGTGCCAAACGCGCTGACGGCATCCTTCCTAAAACTCATGCTATGCGAGTCCTTCTAAACCGCGTCCTTCATGAAATTTTAAAGAGCTTCATTTTTTTAGATTTATTAAGAGGCCTGCACTTCCTTCCTAAACTTGCACTTCCTTCCTAAACTTCCAAAGAGCTTCATTTTTAAAATTTATTAAGAGGTTCGCATTTCTACAATTGCGTGCCAAACACGCTGACGGCGTCCTTCCTAAAACTCAACAGAGCTTCATTTTTTGCTCTGTTTTTTTTTTACATGTTACTGGTGGGAATGGAGGGTGGGACGTTATGTTGAGGCATCTGCCTCCCTTAACCACTGATAACCACTCTTCAGTTCCCACCTGATATCAGTGAGTGTGAACCTCGTACTTTTTTTTCTATATTCACAGTGATTGGGGCAGATTAACAATCCCGTGTGTCTCGGACTACAAACGTGAAATTTTCTCTTACCCCTCTCTTCTCTGGTTCACACTGTAGGAGGACTGCAAACGTCACTTTGTCTCTCACCCCAGTCAACACGGCCAAACTCTTGAGTCTTCTAAAAGACTCAAAAATTCCAATTCCGTGTCCCCCCTTTGACCCTCCACTGCAATTATCTTTGACAGAAACCATCTTCATCTATTAGAACCATGCCTTGTTCATAGCACCTGTCACAAAAATCTCAGCTTCAAAATGAGGCATGTCTATGTACCCAGTTGCTCTCTCTTTCTCTTCTTCTTCTCCTTCTCCATTGAATCAGCTCTCTCTCAGCTAGCTCCTGAGCAAAGACATATCATGCTTAGTATCTCCTCTCACATTTGGAACACCTCTAATCCTGACCCATGTAAATGGAAGGGAGTGACCTGCAATGGAAATTCTGTAACAGAGATTTCTCTCTCTGGTGTTGGCATTAACAGTAGTAGTGTTTTAACCACTTTTTGCCAGCTGGGTTCTCTTCAAAAGCTCGACTTTTCAAGGAACAGTGTCAAAGAGATTCCTCCTGGTTTCACAAACAGCTGTAGTGGTTTGAAGGTCCTTAATCTTAGCAGTAACGGCCTCTCCGGAAATATACCTCCTTTTGATGGTATGCTCAGTTTGGAGACTCTTGACTTGTCTGCAAATTCTTTGGAGGGAGAAGTGAGTCTTCAATTTGATGGGTTGGTGGGGCTCAAGAGCCTCAATTTGAGCTCTAATTCATTGGGTGGTTCTCTTCCTTTTTCTCTTGGAAAAGCCATGGCCTTAGAGGAGTTGCATCTCTCTGCTAATCATTTTGTGGGGAGGATCCCTGAGAAGATCTTTGACTATACCAATCTAATACTATTGGATCTTAGTGAAAACAATGTTTCTGGTTCCTTGCCTCATAGTATAGGTAAGCTTTCCAAGCTCAAATTCCTTGTTCTTTCAACGAATAAACTGGTTGGAACAATCCCTCAGAGTCTACTGAACATCCCGACTCTTTTCAGGTTTGCTGCTCACCAAAATGGATTTACAGGCACAATTCCATCAGGGATCACTTCATCTCTTCATGTATTAGACCTTAGCTTCAACTATTTAGAGGGCCTAATCCCATTAGACCTTCTCCCTCCTGTGAATTTACAGAGTGTGGATCTCAGTTCCAATCGCTTAGTTGGGCACATCCCTAGGAATCTATCAAAGAGCTTATTTCGGCTTCGTCTAGGAGGCAACTTACTGAGTGGGAGCATCCCTTTAACAGTGGGAGAGCTTCCATACTTGACATACTTTGAGGTGGATGACAACAACTTATCAGGAGAGATTCCATTGGAATTGCAGAGATGTAAGAGTCTCAGTCTCCTGAACCTTGCTAATAATGCTTTGAGTGGATCAGTGCCACCCCAACTTGGTAATCTCAGTGAGCTAGGTGTTTTGAAGCTTAATAGAAATAATCTCCGTGGTGAAATTCCCAAGGAGCTATCCCAACTTCAAAATCTCTTCACTTTAAATCTCAGCCAGAATTCACTCTCTGGTAGAATCCCTGACACAATTTTTCAATTACCGAAGCTTCAATTCTTGGACTTAGGGGGTAACATGCTTAATGGATCAATACCTTCTACTGCCCATAATTCAAACTCTTTGTTAGAACTTCAATTGGGAAACAATAGATTGACGAACCCCATTCCATTGATGCCTCCTAGATTATCATTGACCCTAAACCTGAGCAGCAACCTTTTTCAAGGAAGAATACCCAATTCCTTACAGGATTTGAGAGACCTAGGTGTGTTAGACCTTTCTCACAATGAATTCACTGGTGAAGTCCCCCTTTTCCTGACCCAGATGGGATCCCTAATGCTCCTTATACTATCAAACAATAGGCTTTCAGGAACTCTTCCCCCTTTCACAAAAAATGTGATGGTCAATACCACTGGTAATAAAGACCTCCTCATACCTAATCCCCATCCTACCAGCCCAGGCAAGAAAAGTTCTTCGCATGCTATTTTGACAGTGGTGGCAATTATTGGTGCTATATCAGCTCTTGGGCTAGTGGTGTTTGTCTTGTTTCTTTTAAGACGTGCTTATCGAGTGGATACTGGGGTTTCAGAGATGGCTGAAGAGCAACCACAGGTTATTGAAGGCCATCTTCTCACAGCCAATAGCACCCACAAGTCTAATATTGACTTTGAGAAGGCAATGGAAGCAGCCTCAGATCCCACTAATATCATTTTGAAGAACAAATTTTCCACCTATTACAAGGTCACCATATCTTCAGGGACGAGTTACTGTGTTAAGAAGCATAACTGGAGCGACAAGATTTTCCATTTGAGGAATTACAGGAAATTCAGGGAAGAGCTAAGCACCATCGCAAAGCTGAGTCATTCAAATGTTGTAACACCTTTGGCCTATTTCTTGACTAGTGAGAGTGTTTATCTTTTCTATGAATATGTTCATAAAGGGACCCTCTTTGAATTTCTTCATCAAAGGGTTGAGGCAGTGCTTGATTGGCCATGCCGCTATTCCATTGCCCTGGGTTTGGCTCAGGGTCTCGCTTTCCTTCATGGATGCACTAACCCAATCCTCCATCTTGACCTCTCAACAAGGAGCATATTTTTGAAGTCAAATAGTGAACCTTTAATTGCTGATATTGAACTCTGCAAGATCATTGATCCATCGAAGAGCACTGGGAGCCTCTCCACTATTTCGGGTTCTGTTGGTTACATTCCTCCAGGTTAGAATCTTAGAAGTTGCTCATGCTCCATTCTTTAAGCATTTTAGTAGCAAACAATGAATCTAAGTTTACCAGAAAAAAGTCTTAAATGTTAGTTCTGTTCCGATCATTTGGTGCAGAATTAAAAGTTTTATCTTCAGTCATGTCCTTCATTTGCACACTCTGTTTTGCAAGTAGAGCCTCCTATAACTGTGAGTCGAAATGAAGTCTCTGTTCTTGCCTCACAAGTCATGGCTTGACATTAAAGTCGGTTTCACTTTTTTATATTAAAATAAAGTTTTCTACCTCATTTTGAATCTAGCCTACTTGTGTATTCCATCCACTGCAATACTGCAGCATCTCATAACTCATTTCAATGAAGTATCAGATCTTATCTTCAGGTGTCTGACTCATGGTTGGAGAGGCCAGTCGATGCATGTAATTATGCCATTTGTTTTTCTTATTTGTCCTCTTCAGTGTATGGATTTTCACAATGATATTAGCAAACAAGAAAAAGAAAACAGGTTTTCATAATCAAAGCACCTTCTTTTATGTCATATCTTTGAATGTACAGCATTAGACTGGGATACTAAAATTTGCTGCCTACTTTTTGTGCTTGTGGTTTGGCATGTGGTTCTGATTTGGCAGGATGCTTTTTCTTAGTATGATTTTGTTAAAATTCTTGGGCTAATATTAGTGCTTCTTGGTTTTCAGAATATGCATACACAATGAGAATCACAACGCATGGTAATGTCTACAGTTTTGGTGTTATCCTACTGGAACTGTTGACAGGAGAGCCTGCTGTTTGCAAAGGCAGAGAGTTAACAAAGTGGGTTATGGACACTCCTTCTCGAAATGAAACTTGGGAATCGATCCTGGACTCCAGAATTAGCAGTTCGTCGACTTCCATTCAATACCAGATGCTGCAGATCCTTAAGGTTGCTCAAGCTTGTGTTAGTGTCTCATGGAATGCAAGACCCAAAATGAGAACTGTAATAAGAATGCTCCAAAATGTAAAATAGAACCTCCTAAATTACAATTTGACAAAGGAAATTATAGATTCGCCTAGTTAATTATGGGCCATCAGGTATAATCTCAACTTTTGATCAGTGCTAATTTATATTACACAGTAAGGATTTCTTTGCCAATGTGTAAATATTTCGCTTTGAAATTTCCTTTGTTGTAAATCCATGGTCCCTTCACAGATTGTCAAGCCTTTCCTTATTTACATTTCCCATCAACTATTGTATCAATCTGTTAAAATACCCAGTTCTTGTAACAAGTTAAAATGAATGCTTATAGGGATAGAACCAATGGTTTAAAAAACGGATCGGTGACCCGGATCGGGCTTCCAAAAAACCGATCCGGATCGGCGAATCGGCGATCCGGATCGAGAATCGGGTGAATCGGTCAGAATAAAGCTTAAAAAAAATTCGAAAAAATTATTAAAATTCATTATAAATATTGGTTTTTAGGAATTCAATAAAAAATGAGGGTACTCCATTAAGAATTTTCATGTTTTTGAATGAATATGCGAATATTGATATGTTCTTTCCCTGTATGAACCGCAATTCAGTATTTCGTGCTCATCCCTACACTGTTGCTGTTGGGACTCGATATGTGAATAATATGGCTGGGATAGGGTGGCCTCAGAATCATCATCTCTCTCGTTTTCTCTTTGAATAATATGGATTAAAAAAAAAAAAAACAAATATTCAAAAAAATCGATCATGGATTAAAAAAAAAATCACAAATTTTCAAAAAATTCTATCATGTATTACAAAAAAAAATTCGATCATGGATTAAACAAAAAAAATCACAAATTTTCAAAAAATTCAATCATGGATTACAAAAAATTCGATCACGGATTACATAAAATTTGATCATGGATTACATAAAATTCGATCATGGATTACAAAAAAAAAAAACAAAAAAAACAAACAAAAAAAACAAAACATTCAATCGTGGATTACGAAAAAAGAAAAAAATAGTTCGATCATGGATTACAAAAAATTCAATCATGGATTACAAAAAACTCTATCATGGGTTACAAAAAAAGCAAAAAACAAAAAATTCAATCATGGATTACAAAAAAAAAAACAAACATTTCGATCATGGATTACAAAAAAAAAACAAACATTTCGATCATGTATTACAAAACATTCGATCATGGATTACAAAAAATTCTATCATGGGTTACAAAAAAAAAAAAAAAACAAAAAAATCGATCATGGATTACAAGAAAAGAAAACAAACATTTCGATCATGGATTACAATAAATTCTATTATGGGTTACAAAAAACTAAAAAATTCGATCATGGATTACAAAAAAACAAAAACAATTCGATCATGGATTACAAAAAAATCGATCAAGTATTACAAAAAAATCTATCATGGATTACCAAAAAAAAAAAAAAAAAAATTCGTACGGAATCGCCGATTCACTGTTCTGACTCGCCGATTCCGTACAGTGAATCGGCGATTCACTGTACAGAATCGTCCGGTTCTCTCTAAAACCGGACGATTTCCGATTTTTGGGCGATCCGGTCCCCTTTTCACGATTTCCGAGTCGCGTTTTTTAAAACGCTGGATAGAACCAATTGCTGCCCCATTTGACCATCAGGTTTGGTGTATGTGTTCTGATTTTGGTTCATTTGACTTAAATCTAGAGGAAGACCAAATGGCATCTTCCTACAAATTTTTTGTGCCTCTTGATTTATTTTTTATTTTTTTATTTTATTTTTTATGGGTAAGTAATAACCATTCTGAAGGAAGGGTAAGCCTAGGAATCTCCTGCGTTTTCATTAACACCCTCTGGTCTCTATCTTCTCCTATTTACACCAAATTATTGGCCATCCCATCTGACGCCAAATAATCATTGAGATGCTCTTTTCACACTGGTTTCATGTACGAGGTGTTCAAGCATTGGCTTGATTGTTGAGAAAATGAGGGCTTTGAGATGGCTTGGCCAAAAAAACTCCAAATACATCAAAAACTCCTCATTCATGAAGTGAACGGCCGCAATATTGGTACTAATCAATGTTGCACATTGGCTTCAGAGTTTCTTATAGGGTTCTTGTGAAACCCTTAGTTTGCGGAATCGGGAATCCCAAACACCGGGGTTCCACTCAAGATCATATACATAATTGACTAAATGCGAAGTATATGAATATAACTATAAATCGAGTGCGAGAAATAAAACAACTATAAAAAACACACTACAACAATACACGATTTACGTGGTTCACCCCATAGGGCTACATCCACGGCCTCGACAACTAGAAATCCACTATCACAATGAAGATTATAGTTTTGAGTTACAAGAGATAATACCTATGTTTAAACATCGGTAAAAAATCATCACCGAGCTTCCCTTTTAAACCCGCTCTCCCGACCGAGCAACACTTTCGATCAACTTACTTCCCACCGCAATGCCACTATCGGAAAGATAGAGAGCAATACAAAGATTTTCTCTCTCTAGAAGTGGAAGTTAAACAACTCAAAACTCATTGGAATACCGCCTCTCTATCGGAGGCTATGTCTGTCTCTCTTGGAGACCCATCTCCATAAGGAGATTCATTTCCATAACCCCCAAAGGGGTGACTTTCAAAAAGATAGGTATTATGTCATCATTCACTTTCTTATAAAGAAATCACTTTCTTGCTTTTCAAGAAAGTTAATTTTTTTATTTCCCATAATACCCTAATCTTTAGAATAAAATATGGATATGGTGATGTAGCTATCACCAAACCTAACAATCTCCACCTTGATAGCAAAATCACCATAATTGCCTTGACAACCTTCATTGAATATATTTATTGATTTCTTCATACTTGCCTCTATTGTGAAATTTTCACAAACATTTTGCCTTCATATTTTTTTACCTCAAACCATGGATATTTTTTTATTTCTTCTCAATTGCTTTCATTGTGGAATTTTCACAAACACTTTGCCTCCATATTTTTCTGCCTCAAACCATGTATCCATCAAACTCCACTATTCATCATTTTCTTAACGCAAGCCTTAACTCCATACACACCTTATGCTCTGATACCAATTGTAGGGTTCTCGTGAACCCCTTAGCTTGCTGAACCGAGAATCTCAAACACCGAGATCCCATCCAAGATCGTGTACATGATTGACTAAATGTGAAGTACATGAATACAACTATAAATTGATGTGAAAAATAAAGCAAACATAAAAAACACGCCACAATAGCACATGATTTACATGGTTCACCCCGTAGGGCTACATCCACGGCCTTAGCAACTAAAAATCCACTATGACAATGAAGATTACCGTTTGAGTTACAAGAAATAATACCTATCTTTAAACATCGGTAAAAAACGTCACCGATCTTCCCTTCTAAACCCGCTTTTCCGACCGAACAAAACCGTTGATCAACCTCATTCCCATCGCAATGGCGCTACCGGAAAGATAACCTTGATAGCAATATAGAGATTTTCTCTCTCTAAAAGTGGAAGTTAACCATCTCGGAGGCCATGTCTCTCTCTCTCTTGAAGACCCATCTCCATATTAGATATCCATTCCCATAATCCCCAAAGGGGTGACCCTTAAAAGGATGGATATTACGTCATCATTCACTCTCTTATAAAAAACCACTTTCTTGCTTCCCAAAAAATTCAATTTTTTATTTCTCATAATACCCTAATCTTTAGAAGAAAATATGGCCATGGTAGCTATCACCAAACCCAAAAAAATTTCGATTTGTCGAGAAAAATGAAGCAATTCAGTGTTTCGGCCGATTCAGGGGAAGACTTCAGACTTTTTTATTTGTATAATTTAATATAAATAAATTATAGGAAAACTCTTCCCAACGCCTATAAGTGAAATTGAACAGTGATTTCGCTTACCCTCATTACCATTCAAACTTCATCGCATGATCAGTTGTCCAGTAGTGTTTCAATTTTTTTTTTTCAAATTACTTGAAATTTAGAGCGTGTGTACATCTTAGTGAGGCACAACTAATAAAAATGTGAAAAAAAAATTTGTAAAATATAAATTGACCAAAATACCTCTGAAATTTATGGGGATATTTTGGTCAATTTATATTTATAAATTATTTTTTTTCATGTTTTTATTAGGTGCGTCTCACTAAGATGTACATACGCTCCAAATTTTAGATCATTCTGATTAGTAAACCAAAAATGAAAATTAAAACACTACTAGACAAATGTGACCATACGATGAAGTTTGGATGGTGATGAGGGTTGGCCAAATCACTATTCATTTTCGCTTATAGGCGTTTTGTATTATCTGCCTAAATTATATATTTATATATATAAATATATAAAAATAATGAACAATTAAAAATAAAAATTTCAAAAAAATAATAAAAAATTACTTTTATAAAGATATTTCCTTGCTCAGGTCAAAGTGACCGAAGCTTTGGCCGAATCAGCTCGAAAAAAACTCGAATCTGACCGAAACAGCCCAAACTGACCAAGGTCGAAGGCTTTGACCTCTTCAACCGAAGCAAAACAATGTGATAACAGTGGTACTAACGGGGTGTTCAACAACTACATCTTTAGTTCGCAGACAACCTTGGTTCAGGTTCAACACCTATGGATCTCATATCACAACAGTAAGAGAATAGTAATAGTGCCCATTGACATTTTCCGGTGCTCTTGACGTAGCTTTTACACCCCAAAGGCATCTCTTAAATCTAGCTTTTTCTTATTCATTCATATCTATGCACCACACCTAGCAAGACGTAAGGAGAAAATCAGCACTTCTTAATGGCTGTTTACACATGGGTAATTCCAATCCATAGTTGACAACAAAGCAAACCTAACACATTGTTAATTTCATAGTTATTTGGAATTGTGTATTTTCTATTACTATTTGGTGCATTTGGATGGAACAGAATTTTGAGGTACATGGTGGAGGTAATATGCCCAAGGAATTTCTATTAAGGTGCATTTTTCATTTGGTTGGAGCATTGGTAAAAGTAAAAAATTGGGCCTTTCATTCTTCTAAATTTAATATAGCTTCCAACCTTCAACTACATGGGAATTTAGCACCTCCCCGAGTTCATATTCAGGTGGCATGGCTACTGTTGTGAGCGGAAGCGCTAAACCCAATGGGTTAATTTTTGGCAAATAAAGTACGAGAAATAAAACATTCAATACACACCACAATAATACAAAGATTTACGTGGTTTACCCCAAAAGGTCTACATATACGAGCATGCCAAACTGAAATCTATTATACCAATGAAAGTTACATTAAAGATTTTGAAACAAATCCCGATAAAAAACCCCAAGTCGAGCAAACCCTTTTAAACCACTCTCTCTTCCTTCTCTTTACTTCTGGCAATATCGACAATACCAAATAAGAGACGCAAGAGTAACGAAAAACCGACTTTATCTCTAACTAAAAGAAAAACCATCTAAAATATTAATGGAAACTGCTTCTCTACAAGAAACCAACCTCTCACTACAAGAAACCAACCTCTCACTCTGACGAAGTCTTCAGGAGGCACCATCAATGTTTCTCTTCATGGGAAGTTATTTTCTCTCTAAGAGGAAATTACATCTTATGCACACGAGGCTCTAGCTCCCTCTCTCTCTAGAGGAACCGCCATTTCCATATAGTGATCCAAATATGACACACTTTTTCTATCTAAAAATAGCCCATTATATAGATAAAAGAGACTCACCAAAAAAAAGCTCACCTGATACTTTCTATTCCTTCTTTTATGGGAAATTAATCTTTATCTCTTTAAATATGAGCCTTCAAATTCATCATAATCCAAATAGAACTTATCCCAATAACCAACTCCTAAAGAATATCTAAGTGGTTAATAGCAATCCCACACAATATGCTACCTCCTCCTGTAGGATATTTCAACCTTAACATCGATGAGGCCTCTAGGCAGAATCCAAGTAGTGCTGGTTGTGGAGGCATTATCAAGAGTGATGCAGGTGGTTTTATTGCAGCCTTTGTAGCCCTTTAGGGAACCAATTAGAATAGCACGGCTGAATTCTATGCACTTGAGAGGGGTATTTCTTTGGTGATGGAGCCGAATTGCATACCTCGTCATTGAGAGCGACTCTAAACTCCTTGTTGACTTTTGAATTGACGTTGCAGGCGTTCTTGAAGATTGCATTTAATTTTACTTAATAATATATCCAAGCCTGCATCTTTCACAGACCAACAATGGAAGGCCCAACATAGCTATAGGGAGGGAAATATGGCTACAGGTTCTTTGGCCAACGCAGCGGTCTCTATGAATGAAGCAACTGTGTGGTGTGCGCCCTCTTGATTGTGTAATGCCCTATATTTCATCTGATGTTGCTAGTGTTCCCTTGCCAAGGGTTGTATAAGATGTGTTTATGTAAAGCCCTTTTTGTTTTTTATAAAACGGGTAGGGGCCCGATATCCCCAGTGATTCACTCAACAACAACAACGATTCGATGGATCTTAAGATAAACACCTAGTTTTATGGGGGATTTGATGACGACAACAAGAACAACAACGATCTGATGAATCTTAAGGTAAACACCTAGTTTTATGGGGGATTTGATGACGACAACAACAACAACAACGATCTGATGGATCTTAATGTAAACACCTAGTTTCATGGTGGATTTGATGGATTTGAGGTAGCATTTTGGCATCTAGACCAAATGTACAGTCTGGTTTCATAGTGCTACCAAATTTGTTTCACACATACATATAATGGGAATATGTGTTGCACACTTTTTTGTCTGTGTGCATATATAACCAATAAGAACTCACCAGAATGTTAATATCAACATCTATGAACCGACGATAGTTAAAGAAATCCACACCTACTTTTTCTATACAACCTATATCTTTCTCTCACTAAACAAACTTTCTAAACCTATCAAATAAAAACTTTTTAAACCTATCAAATAAATAGGAAAATAACTAATTCAAAAATAAAGTCCTTAGCAACTTATTATTTTCGAGTTGGTCATTTTGCCTTCAATGTTCTAATTCCAAATTGAGCACCCAAAATCGTGAACATTGCTCTGATACTACTTGTAGAATAGTAAAATTGAGCACCCAAAATTGCGAACATTGCTCTGATATGCTTGTAGAATTGTGTGCAAAAAGATCCCACACAAAAAAACACAAAATTAACCAACGAGCACGATTTTAACAATAGCGCAAATTTGCCCTTGACATTGATCTCTACGAGCACCTCACTCCATACCTCAACACACTACAAACACATGAATGGCCATTTTTTTTTTGGGTAATTCAATGAGAAAGACAGGCCCACCTGTTTTTTCAAATAGATTAGGAGTTAGCGGTTTGAAAGTATTAATAAGGTGATGTTAAGGGTGAAAATGAAAACCACAACACGACCACAAAATTATGCAAACGCAGGAATACAAAAGATAAAACAATAATGTCAAGCACTACAAGACCACATACCTAGAGAGAGAGATCGTGTACTCCATTCGCTGATTCAATTGCACCATACATTTATATTTGTACATGGGAGGACAATGAGGACTTCCTCAACCTAAGGAAATATAACAAGATAGCTTTCTACTATATGTCGGAGCCATTAACTAAAAGAAAATTATTTGGTGAGTCCAAGCCCGCACATATTACTAATAGGCTCAGAGATTTACACCGTCCATGAAAACCGGGTCCTGTAAATAATAGTTTTTCAAAGAAAAAGTAAAATCAACGGTTCAAATATTTTTTCCAAAATATTATCATTTCTAGTTTTTAAATCTTATTTATTTTTGCAGATTAATAATCTTCGTGTTAAAGATTAAATATTCATAAAAATTAAGATCAAATTTTATTTCAAAAATAAATTATTAAGATGCCCGCATTTTTACATGTAAATCCATTGCTATCCATCAACCAAATCTATTTCAACCAAGTTGAACTATTTGCCAACAAATATGAAAATAATAACATTATCACTAAAACTTAACTTAAAGCTATTGACCCTATCAAAACTAATATTTCTATGTTGGTTGTTATCCCACAATCGTCAGGTCATGTGCGGCTTCTGCTGCTCCCGATGGCCCGAGCCCTTCGGATGGCTTTTGCTGCTCCGGATGACCCGAGCCCTCTGAATTATGCGAGAGGAGGCTCAAGTGTTTTTTCAACTTATGGGAAAGACTTTGAGGAAACATTTAAAAATTGTCCATGCGATAAACCTTGGCTGCAATGAATGGTGGAAGCTTCATTAGATGCATGTGAAAAATGTATTTTGGAGTAGAAGATTGACAAATAGGTACATATGCATCAGCCCGATGGATATAAGAAGCCCATGAAGCTTCAATATGTGTGCCAATTAAATGACGACTCTATATGGCTTGAAACAGGCATACAAAGTTCTCTCCTGATAATTTGTTCTCTTTACAACAAATTCCTGCATATTCATCAATCGCTCTTCTAGAGGAACAATTATCCATGCTTCGTGTTGATGATCTAATAATTACAGGTAGCAACCCAAAGCGACGCGAAAAAATTAAGGATTCTCTCTCCCAAAGGTTTAAAATTTTAAAGATTTGGGAAAAAATCAACATTTTCTTGAGATCTAAGTTGTAAGGAATGAAAGATGCATATCGACCACGCAAACGGATCTACCAACGAAGTTCGTGTTGAAACGTTAAAAACCGACTGCAACACCACTTGATATGAACTACATGTCAGGAGATCTTCTATAGAAGATGCAAGACCATACACTGAGATGGTAGCAATCTGATTTACCTAACCATGATCCAACCGTATCTAGCTTATCTACTTGGGTACTTGAGAATTGGGTGTGAAGGTATGAGAGAAAGTAAGAGAGAGAAAGTTCGAAATTGGTGTTAAGAGTTAAAGAGAGAGGTTATTGAGCCACAGAGTTCTAGAGAGAGAAAGTATAGAGAGAAGCATAAAGCCCAATGAAGCCGTTTTTTAGATAAAAAAGTTTTTTGATTCACCCCAAAATGTGTTTAATTAAACTAACATATTTTTTTTAGCACTTGTTGCCTGAGGGCACCTTATTATTAGTTATTGTCAGCAACAATTTTTTAAAGTGTTTTCATCGGAATAGAAACATAGCGTCATGCTATATTTCCATCAATTTAAACCTAGCCCAAAGCATGACCTCTGGCTTGGCTCAGCTCAATTGACTTCCCTCCTTTTGTATGTACACAAAGACATCCACACCATGATTGAAAATCTCTGATCTTACTCAAAATCAAGTACTTTATATTGAGATCATCAAATAGGTGATTTTGATTTGAGGAACCTCCAAATCACCCGTTAACTCACTGATTTTTAGCTTCTGATTTTTATTTCTTTGTTAATATGGCCCAATCCAACTCGGTAATTGCTAGAGTCCGATGTATCGAATTGGCATCAAACCCTAAGTCGAAACCCGATTCTGAATTTTAAACCCCGAATCTGTTGAAGGTTAAGACTAGGAGAAGGAATGCAAAGTTTAGGGTAAATCAACGGGAAATACGGGCCCTACCTATTTTTAAAAATAATTAGTAGTTTTCGAATGCATAAAAGAGAAAGACGATAAGATCTATCTTTAGATAGGTGGATAGGCCAGGTGGATAGGCACTTGACAACATCTATATTTACTTTTCCATTTCCAAATTAGCAAAATTAGGGAAAGCATATTGTGCCTTGATGCGGCGTATGTTCACAGGGTCATCATTGTCTCATTATCTATGCCGACCATGAGTCATGACCACTGTGATCAGGAACATAAGATCTGCCTTGATGCGGAGTATGATCACAGGGGTCATCATTGTCTCATTATCTATGCCGACCATGAGTCATGACCACTATTATCAGGAACATAAGATCTCATGCTTTTCAAGTGTATAAGAAATGGTAACGTGCAAAATACTTTTTAAGAACGGTTAACCTTCAAAAGTAAAAAATGATTAAAAAATTAATCGGTGGGTTGAACTTGGCCACCCAGCAATCGATTCGTCGAGCTGGCTTGTGAATTAGCAAAAATAAATAAAAACTAGAAAAGGAAAATTACAAAATTTTCAATTAGATTCAATGTGATGAAATGGTTAGGGCTGATTTAGACCAACTTGAATCGAACAATCTACACAAATAAATTTAAATCAAATATTTAAATCGAAAAGAAACCAAAATCAAAGGGGAAAAGAAACCCACCATTTATAATTGAGATTCGGAATTGAGATCCAAATATGATAGAGGATTAAACAAAGAATAAGATGCCTCCAATATTGCAAAAAATATTTAAAACCATGAGAAAAATTAGAAAAAATGTCAGATAGGATATAAAAATTAACCCAAAATAAATGAAAGGCGTTTCGGTCATGGAAAAAGTTAAAAGAAATTGAAATTCAGCTTCTACTTTTGCTAATTATGAGTTTTGACAAACTTTTATAAATATCACACAAAGAACACAAAAATGAAGAGCACCCCTCAAATTTCATTGAAGATCATTTAGAAAGGGAGAAAAATGAGAAAAAGACGAGGGATTCTTTTTGTTGGTAGGTAAGGATGGCCATGAGGCCCCAAACATGTCATATTTCTCTCTCTTTATCTTTATCATATATTTTAATATTTATTACTGGAAAAGCTTCTTAGAAAGAGAGAATGCCTTTATCCAACGGGTAGAAGATAACTACCCATCTCTCAGGATTATAATGCAACTCTTTCTCATAGATTCCAAGAGTAAAACCGAATGTTGGAGAACGACCTCTTTCCATCCCTCGTTAAGAAGGGTTTCATGGCTATGAAGATGAACACAAAGAAAACACAGAGCCAATTGTTCTGGTAAAACCTGATCTCTGTGATCCACAATCTTACGACAATGCCTTCGACTCTTGAGTGGGGTATCAGAGCGGGGTTGATGTCAATGTGCAGTGAAATTTTTCGTTTATGCTCCTTGCCTCTGTGGTCATCTCTCTTCCTGCTCACCATCCCTTAAGATTTATGTGGTTATCTTGTTAAACATACGTGGTTTCCTTATTATTTAAGAGGCAAGAAAGGTATACATAAATTCACTGCATTGCAGTGAATTTCGATGAAAACAAATTTTCTTATCTCTGCCATAAAGGTCGGCCACAATATTTGTTTATCAGGTAATTTTGAAGAAATTAGGTACTTATCTCCCCCAAATTTTTTTTTTCTCTTGGATGAACCGGTAATGTTGAAGTAACCAGTTACTTATCTCCCCAATTAAAGTACTTATCTTCCTTCAAATTTCTATCTTTCATTTTTGTTGGTGTTTATATCTTATTTTTTCTGAGTTTAATTTACAGTAACTTGGATATTGTGCTTTGTCATTCCCGTATATCTTGCTGTAAATTTTTTTCTAACCTTCAATATAATAGTCTGAAATTTTTAACTCCATTCTCTTTTTCTCTTTCATGGTCCATTGACACTAGCACCCCCATAAGCACGCAAATTTGTTTTTAACAGTTTTCATAACTCAGAGCAATAAGGCACCATTGGTTTGTTAACTCAGAGCAATAAGGCACCATTGGTTTGTAAAAGCAGCTCTTGATTTGTGGGTTTGTAAAAGAACCTCTTGATTTTTTGGGTCGCACTCCATTTTATTGACTACCCCAACCTCTACACAGGGAGGTCCTTAAAATTTGCTCCCTTCCTCTTTAGAATAAAACAAACTTATGTTTGATCCAATGGTTTAAAAAACGGATCGGCGAATCGGCGATCCGGATCGGAAATCAGGTGAATCGGTCATAATAAGGCTTAAAAAAAATCCGAAAAAATTATTAAAATTCATTATAAATATTGTTTTTTAGGAATTCAATAAGAAATGAGGGTACTCCATTAAGAATTTTCATGTTTTTGGATGAATATGCTAATATTGATATGTTCTTTCCCTGCATGAACCGCCATTCAACATTTAATTTACATCACACAAAAGGATAAACATATAATTATCATGAAATAAGTATATCAACATACATGGACTACAATAAAGCATAAAATTAGTAACATATGATCTAAAAATAAAATGATAGACGACGCTATTGTTCTTCTTGGTCACGCTGGTGCCATTGATTGAATTCGTTTAACAATTCATTGATTCGATCTAAAACGAATCATCGATATTAGCAGGCGTCTGACTATTCTCAAATCCCGGAGTGTTAGTGTTTTGTTGTGTTCCCAATCTAAAATCCCCGAAGATTGTCCATCCTTCATGCTCACCTGCACTGCCGTACTCATCCCTACACTGTTGCTGAATAATATGGCTGGGATAGGGTGGCCTCAGAATCATCATCTCTCTCATTTTCTCTTTGAATAGTATGGATTAAAAAAAAAAAAAACAAATTTTCAAAAAAATCGATCATGGATTAAAAAAAAAATCACAAATTTTCAAAAAATTCTATCATGGATTACAAAAAAAAAATTCGATCATGGATTAAAAAAAAAAAAACACAAATTTTCAAAAAATTCTACTATGGATTACAAAAAAAAATTCGATCATGGATTACAAAAAAAAACAAACAAAAAATTCAATCGTGGATTACAAAAAAAGAAAAAAACAATTCGATCATGGGTTACAAAAAATTCAATCATGGATTACAAAAATCTCTATCATGAGTTACAAAAAAAGCAAAAAACAAAAAATTCGATCATGGATTACAAAAAAAAAACAAACATTTCGATCATGGATTACAAAAAAAAAATAACCATTTCGATCATGTATTACAAAACATTCAAGCATGGATTACAAAAAATTCTATCATGGGTTACAAAAAAAAAACAAAAAAACAAAAAATTCGATCATGGATTACAAGAAAAAAAAACAAACATTTCGATCATGAATTACATAAAATTCGATCATGGATTACAAAAAATTCTATCATGGGTTACAAAAAAATCAAAAAACAAAAAATTCGATCATGGATTACAAAAAAAAAAAACAATTCGCTCATGGATTACAAAAAAATCGATCAAGTATTACAAAAAAATCTATCATGGATTACAAACAAACAAAAAAAAAAAAATTTCGAACGGGACTCGCTGATTCACTGTTCGGACTCGCCGATTCCGTACAGTGAATCGGCGAGTCACTGTACAGAATCGTCTGGTTCTCTCTAAAACCGGACGATTCCCGTTTTTTTCGCCGATTCGATCCGTCCATGGCGATTCCTGAGTCGAACCGGGCGAGTCCGGTTCGACTCGACGTTTTTTTAAACACTGGTTTGATCATAATGCATAGGCTCGTGCGAACTTCTCTTTACTGAGGAAGGAGAGTTGGCAAATCCGAAATAGCATCACCAAGGACAATTGCATCTTCAGATTGTGTGGGTGATCTTCATCTTAAGCCACTGAATTTTTGCTTAAATTCACATCGAGCACCAAACTTGTTGCAATTTAAAAAAAAAAAACAATTTCTGCTACCACATATTATTCTGTTTGTTTATTTATTTATTTTTCTTATTTGTAAGCTTGATTTGTAATTTAGGGATATTTCTACATATTCTATTTGCATAATAATTACCATTGCTTAGCATCTATGCTTTGGTCTCTTTAAGTGAGAAAATTTCATGATCTTGAGTTAGTAAACTCAATTTTTGTGATTATGTTATGCCATATTTTTTGTTAAGAATATCAAATATTATTGTAGACTCTCTCTTTAGAGCTAAAACATATTCATATATTTATGAAAATTAGTCTTGTGCAAGTATTAACATAAAGTAGCTTGTTGCCTTACTTTATTAATTTTTTGTTGCATCACAAAAGTGCAAACATAAATAGTTCGAGAGAATTCTTCATTGAAGTCACTGCCCATATAAAGATGGCAACATATTGATTTGACTAGCAGGCAACCCTGTTCTTAAACACAATTAAATTTTTTGAACCTTTAGGTATTATCTAAAATTTAAAATTACATCTAGGTTAGTCATGTCAAAACTATCAAAACTTGAAAAACTCAATGGAATCAATTTTTCTATGTGGAAAAGAAAAATTGGATATATTCTCTTTCAAGATAGGGTGCACTATGTTTTAGGTACAAAACCACCAATTTTAGAACCTAATGTCAATGGTCAAGCCAAAAGGCGACTTGAAAAATGGTTAGAAGATAACAAAGTTGCTAGGACTACTATATTGCGCTTTATGGAAGATGATTTAATTAGAGTATTTGATGATCATACTACAACTCAAAGTATGATGGGTGCCCTATCTGGAAAGTATGAGGCCACTTCTGAGACCCATGTAAAATTGTTATTAGAAAAATATAATTCTTATAGAATGAAGGAATCAAACTCTCATCGTCCGAGCATGTGCTCCCAAAGGACGTTGTTGCGGCCGGGATTCCAGTCCCCAACGCATGCAAGTGTCCATTATTCTTAATAGTCTTCCTCCATCTTGGGAGCCTGTTGTAATTGTATTGAATCACTCTGCATAAGATATAATTATGTTGAATCTTCCCATGCACCTCAATATTGAAGCTGAGAAAAAATGATGAAGAAGTCAAATGAGCTCCACTTTACCCAAAGTTCATCTTCTCATATTTCCAATAAACCTTAAAATAATCAGAACTATAATAGGTATAAAGGAAATGAGTGAAATTTAAAAATCAAATAATAAGGTTGAGAATACTTGTTTTTATTATAAGGAAATTGGGCACATCAAGTTTAATTGTCCCAAGCTAAAAAACAAAAATAGGAACCAGAATAATAATCATGCTCAAAATAATCAAAATAAAAGAAATTACTTAATCTGCATAGTCTTAAAATCTTTAGTTGCCAATCATGACCTGAGAAATTGGTGGGTTGACTTAGCCGACCAATGACGGATTCACATAATTGAACGATATTGTAACCGGTAACTAGCGAATTTATATAGGAAATGACAACTATTTTGTGAGATACTTGGTATCAGTACTTTCAAGTTGTGTTTACCAAGAGGAACAAATGTCCTATTGATTGATACTTTGTATGCGTCCAATACAATGCACAATTTGATTTCTATTCCTAGATTAGATAAGGGTTATAAAATAAAGTTCAGGTCTGGTTGGGTCACCGTTGGGAAGCATTCTATAATTATGATGTATCGTACTAAAGTTGACAATTTTGGTCGATTGAATATTAATAAAAGTTCATTTTTTTCTGGTTATTCTGATGCCTCTTTTGATGCTTTTGTATGTGTGGATTACTTATATTTATGGCACTTAAGATTATGACATATAAATAAAAATAAAATCAATTACATGATTAAAAGAGGCTTGCTCCCCAATCTAAGAGAAATTGTGTTCAAAACATGCGAGCCATGTATTTCTAGTAAATTAACTAAGAAGCATTTCCCTAAAAGGAAAATGTCTAGTGAACTACTTAGTATTACTCACTCTAATGTATGTGGCCCATTAAATGTAAAAACACATAAAGATAAGGAATATTTCATAACATTTATAGATGATTGTTCACGTTATGGATATGTATAGCTAATTAGTATTAGATGCATTAAAAACATTTAAATAATATAAAGCTGAGGTTGAAAATCAATTAGGAAGACATATTAAAATTCTTTGAAAAGATAGGGGATGTGAATATTGCTCCACTTATTCATGGAATTTTATAAGGAGTATGATATAATTCACCAAACCACCATGCCATATATACCACAACAAAATAGTGTAGCTGAAAGAAGAAATAGAACTCTAATGAACATGGTTAGGTTCATGATGAATCATTCAAACTTATCACATCATTTTTGGGGTGAGGCTTTCAACAATGCCGTGTATATTATTAATCGTATTCCAACGAAATCTATAGACTTAACCCCATATGAATTATAGACAACTAAGAAACATACCCTTATTTTCTTGAAAGTTTGGGGTTCTTGAGCCCATGTGCTTTTACCACTACAAAATAAAAGATAAATAACAAAGTAAAACTATAAAATGCTCTTTTATAGGTTATTCAGAAAATTCTAAGGGCTATAGATTCTATAACCATAATAATATATCATTAATAGAGAGCCGTGATGTTCATTTATTAAAAAATATAGATGATGAAAATATTTTAAGTAAGTCTATTGACTTACACGAAATTAATAAAGATAAGGGTCTCCAATACCATATTTCTTAGTCTCACTCTACAATTTGTGAGAATGATTCAATTGAATAGAGTATAGCAGATAGGCCTAAAAGAATTAGAGCCTCATCTATGACTTTAGAAGAATTTTATATATTTATGAATGCAGATAACTATTCTTCAATGAGTGATGATTCAATAGATGAACCTCGAAGCTACAGTGAAGCTATTAGTTCACATGACTCAACTAAGTGGACTCAAGCAATGAATGATGAAATCAATTCTATTAAAAGAAATCAAGTTTGGGAGTTGGTTGACATTCCTAAAGATAAAAAAGCCATTGGTTACAAATGAATCCTAAAGAAAAAGCTTAATACAAATGGATCTATTGATAAATATAAAACTAGGTTGGTAGCTAAAGGATTTACCTACAGGGAGGGCATAGATTATGTAGCCACTTATTATCCAGTAGCCAAATTTTTATCTATTATGATCATCCTAGCATTAGTTGCATATTATGATCTAGAATTATTTTAGATAGATATCAAAATAGTTTTCTTAAATGGAGAATTGAAAAAAGATATATACATGAAACAACCAGAAGGATATGTAATTAAATGTCAAGAAGACAAAGTATACAAACTTAAGAAATCTTTATATGATCGAAAATAGTCTTCTAGGCAGTAATACTTACTTTTCATAGTGCAATCACTAAAATTGATTATGTAGCCATGATTAGACCATTCTGTATATGTCTTGAATAGTGAGAGCAATTTTGTTATATTATTATTATATGTAGATGATATTTTGATAGCCAGTAATGATATTGGCATAATTAACTATATCAAATCATGGCTAAGTTCTCATTTTGAGATGAAAGATATGAGAGAAGCCTCATATGTATTGGGCATTCAGATAACAAGAGATAGAAGTTCGAAACTTCTATGTTTATCTCAAGAAAATTATTTAAAAAGTATTTAAAGAGATTTAAAATAGAAAATTGCAAGCCTATAGATACACCCGTTTATAAAGGCTTAAAATTATTAAAGAAAATGTGTCCATTAAATGATAATAATAAAGCTGAAATGGAAAAAATTCTATATGCTCAAGCTGTAGGATGTATAAATTATGTCATGTTGTGTACAATACCTGATTTGAGTCATGTATATGGTCTTGTGAGTATATTTCAAAGTAATCTTGTTATGGCTCATTGGCAAACGATAAAAAAGATACTCAGATATATTCAAAAAACTAAAAATTACAAGTTGTGTTTCTAAGCTGATAATTTAGAGATTACTAGATACTCTGATGTAGACTTTGCACGAGACACAGATGATAAAAAATCAACCTCAGGACTTGTATTCCTCTTTGGAGGTGGATGTATTCTTTAATCTAGCAAGAAACAAGGTTGTGTAGCTCGGTATACTGTGGAAGCCGAGTATATTGCTTGTGGCATTGCTACAACGTAAGCCGTCTGAATATAGCCAACGAACCCGTTAAAATTTTTTCTGATAATCAAGCAGTCATCTCATCAATTAGAAATAGTGCTTATCATTCTAAGGGTAAGCACATTGAAATTGATTATCATTACATTTATGATATTATTGAAAAAAATAAAATAAATATAAGTTATTTGTCACCTTCAGATATAATTTTTAATAATGGGATTAAGTGTAGAAATAATATCAAAGCATGTAGCTTTGATGAGACTCAGGAATATTTAAGTTAGGAACTCCCAAATGCGATATTTTTCTTTAATATCTTAGTCAAGAGAGGAAAAGCAGCATTAGCGTGAAAAACCCCATGACATGACTTTGAATATAGTTTTTTTGTTATGAGATATATAACTGAACTGGCATAAAAAACCTCTAGACAATTATATGTTCATAAATATTAAACTCACTATGTGGTATACATTTTATAATATTTCAAAATATCTTGCCCCCATGGCCAAGTGAGAGATGTTGGTACATATGGGTGGCCATGAGGCCTCAAACATGCCATGTTTCTCTCTCTCTTTATCTTTATTATACATTTTAATATTTATCATTGGAAAGGCTTCTCAGAGAGAGAAAATGCCTTCATCCAATGGGTAGAAGATAACTGCCCACCTCCCAAGATTACAGAGCCACGTTTCTCAGAGATTCCAGGAGGAAAGCCGAATGTTGGAGAACGACCTCATCTCATCCCTCTTTAAGAAGGGTTTCATGGCTATGCAGAGAAATACATAGTTCTCAATTGTTCTGGTAAAACCTTATCTTTGTGATCCACAGTCTTACGGCATTACCTTCGACTTCTGGGACTTTGATGCGTTCATGTCTTCCCATTAATAATTCAATAGTTTTCTATGTAAATAGGATTGACTCGTCTAATTTCAATGGAAACTCTGGCTTGGTTTCTAACACACTATAGAGAATGTACACAATGATAGCATTGACTTTCTATTCATATGATAAAAGCATTTGGCAGCCACCCATTTTCGATATAGTTGAGAGATCATTTATGATCAGTAGGCAACTATGATAAGTATTTTTGGTATGCCAACTCTAAGTTTTTAGAATTTTAAAATCAAAATCAAAGTTATAGAATAAGAATTATGATTATCAAAATTTTGGACAACCATATCTAAGACGTAGTTTGGATGTCAAATAAAAACCACCTTCAAGTTGTAAAAAATTGCTAGTTTTTTCATCTTCAATTAAGAAATATTGTCATTTTATTTTATATTACTGGTAGACTGTTTGGATGTCTGTGAAGATATTACAAATAAATCTTAATAGTTAGATATGCATGTCTATTAAAATATTAAAAGTATATATTAATAGTTAGATTTGTCTGTTTGGATGCTTTGCAAGTAAATTCCGACTTCATATTTTTTTTTTTTTTTTTTCTTCTTATAACAACTGTAACCAACCTTGATAGTAACTTTGTTCTTTCGTGGGTTTGATAAATAAATAGTATAGAAAAATTAATTGTTTCCGACATAAAAATAAGAGTGTTTATGCCAAATCCATAACCCATGGAAGAAAATCTTAATATAGTGCAATTTAAAGATATGGATCCCAACTCGTAATAATGCAAGCAAAACTATGTATTAACCAAAATAAATGCCACAAAATATTATAATCCATAATCTGTCACAGAAAAGAAGCATGAAAAACACAATTATAACCAATCATATCTTTGTATGCTAATTTGTACTCAATGGTGAGCACAATAACCATCCCAAATTGCATTAGCAATACAATCTCACAATTCATCACCATCATTTTATTAGCTCAATGATTTACTTTGTTATATCGATCCGATCTCAAGTTATTTGTTTCTTCAATTGATCCAAGTTCAAGATCGCTATCATACTCCTCACAAAACCAATCATCACCACCACTTATAGTTCAGATATGGCTATATATAACGTGCAAGCACCAATGACTACCTTAACTTGTGTTCTCATGAGGAAATGATGTTGCTACTTTCAAGAAAGGGAACAATTTCTTCAACAAACCAAAGGCACGTTCAATAACATTTGACAGAGATGAATGCCGAAGGTTGAAAAGCTTCCTTACATTTTGTGGAGCTATGAAGTTTCCTGTGTTCACATAACCGGCATTAACATGATAATATTTACTTGCATGTGTATAAATGACAATATTTAGTTATATATACTAAAAACAAAGTTATTACTCTTGTAGGAAGTCGATAAAAACTACGAACTTTAGCAACCTTGCAATGAAATTCAAATATTCTATAAAAAAAATATTTTTTTTACAATTAAAAAGCACTTTAGAAGGTAAAAAAAAAAAAAAAACTGTGACTTGGAAACCTTAAAACCAAAATTTAGTATGACTTTTAACACATAGAATCTGATGATGATCCCTACCAGCTAGCAAGTACATATAAAAAACTTTTCCTATTATGAGATAGAGCTTGATCTCCAATAGTAATACTCATTAGGATATATGTAACATCTTCTTCTTTTTTTGATTGTTAGGAATATGTGTAACATCTATTACCCCAATTCAATTCTTCAAAAAACAAAATAAGAAAACTTTAATATAATTTTATCGACAGTTTCTCGTAACTCTAGAAAGATGCATGCATTTAAAATAAATCCGTTGAAGAAAGGATAATATATGGTTGTTTTGTGAATTTCTAGAGGTGTGCTACTAAACGAAGATGAACATAGTAAAACGATAATTTATATGCTGCATTGAGAATGCTCTCAAAATGATAGCTAATGGTTTTCGCCTTAGTGTTGAAACCAGTCTTGTTCTGTGCGTTTGCTCCAGGTCTTTTCCATGATGTATAACAACATTGCCAACCGCTTTTCAACCTTTACACATCGGTGTCACTCAAAAGATGTCTACTTGGAAGAATTTCACAAAGGTTTTAAAATATATGTAACTCCATACGACAAACTTGAATGCATCGTTCCTTATGACCTTTAAGTATTTTTTCCATTGATGCAGAACCAGGTAGAGAAGAATTACAAGGAGGTATATTGTTCATGTAAATTTCATTATAATTACAAAGTGCAAGTGTATGTATTAGCCGTCTCTTACGTTGTTGCCTCTCATGCTATTTGGCTAGTTCCGTCTCAATCATGCTTCTTTGTTGATTATGCGTGACCTCACAATTAAGAATAATTGAAAGAGATTCAACAAAATTGAAAACAATAGTTCAACATATGCATTGTTAAAAAAAGGAATCACATATTCTTCTTTAAATTAACACATGGCAGATAATAACAAAAGCAACAAAACCCATTTATTACTTTTAAAAAATATATATCTAACTCAAACATATCAAATACATATCTATTCCAAATATATCATTTACCATAACAACTCAACTTCAAGAAACAACAACCGTTACATTATTATTCCTCAAAATATTATGTTAGCCAAATTATGAAGTTCTTCAAGTCCCTCAATGAAGAATCCTTAGCCAAAAATTAAAATAGAGAAAATAGATGTATCTCTACTATCCTCCGTGACATTTAGCAGACAACCAATCCAAACTTGGTTCTCCTTCAAGAGTCATAAATGCAATAGTCACTTTTTCATTAGCAACTATATTGCCTGCAAGCGCTCATTTTGACTTAACCCCTCCAACTGTTGCAATTCTATCAAGCACTTCTTATACGAAACTCTTCATTTTCTATTGGCTTTTGTATTGTGTGTGAGGCGGACATTTCTAGCCTGACCAAATTTTCAATTGTTGCTACTTACCTACTTGCAAGGCTAGACCTCTTTTTTCTTACCATGATGTGGAATTATTTTTGTAGTGGCTTGACGTGTGCTCCTTTTAGGTATTTTTATTGGTATCTCATTTGAAGAGCTCAAATCATTCTCATCGTCATTATTTTGGAGGTCTAATTGTGGACTTTGCTTGGAATCGTTGTCATCTATGCCATCTTCTTGTGGCTCTTTGACAAATAGTTGATAATTGTCCTTTCCATGTAGCATGTCTAGCAATAGGTATAAAATGTCATCTTCTAATGCATTTTATTGTGTGATATGAAATAAAGTAAATATTAAATATAATCAACAAAGTGGTAAAAATTTCCGTCTAATATTATGATAAGCTGATCATAAAGGGGGAAACTCAACCTTTTAAGTAGTTTTGCTTCAAGATATGTATGTTTTCTTAGATATGTGAGTTTTCAAACATTTTGGATAGATAAATTTGAACTATAATTAAAAATAACATTTAAAACTTACTTGCAGATATCAACCCCATATGTCATTCACAACAGTTACAACATGAGCATGGTCATCCTAGCCAAAACCACTTTGGCCAATAAGATCCTTCACAATGAAATATTACTTCTTAAGTATGGCCTAACGAGTTTTCAATTCTTGTACGATATTTTGAACGCCAATATTTTTATTAAATGCATCCAAGATAGACCTCCAATCCTTTTTCTTCCATCCAATATCAGACCTCTTCCCAAAAAAGTGTAATTTTTTCAAAGGAAAGGCTTCTATACTTCCCGTACTTTATAGAAGGTATATACTTCATCCCATCTACCCATCCAATTTAGATCAAGTGGGCTACTGACCATTTGATCTAGATCCGACACCTCTGGATAATTTATTTCAATTTTTTTCTAAATATTACATGAATATGGAATTTGGTGCATGCCATCATCTCAGTGGGGCACACTTAAAAAAATATTAAAAAATATTTTTGATAAAATACAATGACTAAAATACGGCTAAAAGTTTTAGAGCCATTTTGGTTATTTTATTTTATTGAAAATATTTGTTTTATATTTTTTATAGGTGCAACTTTGAGAGAGGAGTGGACACCCATAATTTGGTGTCAAAATATTTTGTAAAAAAGTTAAAAATAAAATAGTGTAGAGGTATGACATTGTAATTGGTGCCATCTCAGCCGTCTATTTAGAATGGATGGTTGGATAGGGGGAAGTATATAAGTTTTATACAGTAAGGGAAGTATCGAAAGCTTGCCCTTTTTTCAATTCGTTTAACCATGGATTCATCGTGTGTTGCACTCCATTTGTCTTTTTAGGATCTTGAGCAGTAGGGGGGTTGTGTAGACATCTCTAGGTTGAATAACACCCTCTTACACTTGTCCATAAGAGTAGTAAGGGGTTGTGTCAACATCTCTAAGTGGAATGACACCCTCTAACACTTGCCCATTTATTACACAATTTTGACTTTATGTAAATACACTACTACAAAATTGAAATAATTATGTGTTGTACAACAATACTTTATGATTTTTAAACATTATATCATGAGTTCTTTATAATTTAATCCAATATTACAGTAATGTATATTGGTTGAAAATTAGTTTAGGAGTTGATTGATCAGTTTGCAAGTAGAATGATCAATAACAAACTACTTTGGATAGAAGGGCACGTTATTGTTGCATAAACCTCACCAAAACTAGCTGATGATTCTTGTTTACTGTTGTGATCACTAAAATTCAATAATGAATCCCTATAATTTGGCCAGACAATAATATGTCTTTTAAATGATGAATTTCATGACAATTTAGTTACCATCACTCTATCAAAACTTTATGACCGCAATCATAAACTGATGTAATATCATTTAAAAGTAATTTACAACAAATTTGAATAGAATCAAGATTAAAAACCAGCTGAATTTTTGGTGATCCTTGCTTATTAATTTTGATCTTTAGATCATAATCAACTTTATTTGATTTAGATTATTTGATAAGTTAGTTTAAAAGCTAGATTGATCAATTAGATGAATGATTGATCAATCAATTTGATCTTATATGGTATATGCTGCTAAAAACTACAACAACGTGTAAACCAAATGACTAATCCAATATATATATATATATATATATATATATATATATATATATATATCATACAAACTAAAAACTCGAGAAAATTATGTAAATATCTGTTATTTTTTCCGTTATTATGAAAATACCTGAAAGTTTATATTATTACACATATGTTCTTTTTTTCACCATCATAATGTTTTTTTTTTTTTTTAAAGATCGAATTGCTCATTTTCGGTCTTTCAAAAACCAAAATGGAAACCGCCAAAGAATTATTATGGCAATTCACATAAGCTGCTGGCTCCCATTAAGTCTTTTGTTATTTGGATTGATTTTAGTTGTTTTGAAGTATTTGCAGTGTTTGTTGACTGATTGTTGTATGTGAGATTTTAAATCATATGACAAGTAATATGTAATCCCTATTTCAAGCCTATTGATATCAATTTAGAGGGTAGAGCGCAGGCATTCCAAACTGCAATGTGCATAACGAACCTAATATTTGATGACATTGTCGAGCCATATATTTGATGAAAATAATAGGTTGCCCTCATAGGAATACAAGACCTGGTATCGCGGAGTCACTCATCTTATAATCCACAATGTCGCAAACCCATCAAAGGATATAACGCAACCTAGTAACCAACAAGAAGAAGAGGTGGATCATGTACATGAACCATAATATATTATGAGACCTTGATGTTATAATGACGAGATTGTATGTTTCTATCTACCTCAAAATTATTTTAGTATTATACTTACGTATTAGTCTCTCAAAATTGTTTTAGTACTATACTTACATATCTTGTTTCTGCTGGTTAATGAAGTTCAAGTTAATACAACTTTGATAACAGAAGCATTGGCCTTGTGACAAAAGTGAAATCCAAAAGTTATGGATCGTGTTACCAATGTGTTTGAAATTATGTCCAAGTATATGCCTGTGGACCTTGATGAAATAGAAGTCAGGATGACAAATTTATAACGTGAAATAAATGTTGAAGGGGTACATGAGGAAACCAATGCTGAAGAGGTGTATGATGAAATGAATGTTGAAGGGGTGCATGATGAGCTTAGAAGTGGTGTAAAGGGTAAAAGTAGTCGTATTGTAAAAGACCTGGCCCCTTCCACACAGCCTGTGGTTAAATAGTCCAGAAGGTATAATACCTGAAAGAAGCAATATCAGCCCAAGAGAAGGCGATGACTCCTAATTTCGTTTTATCTTCTTATGTACAATTGGCATTGTATTATGTGTTATTTAATGTAATGGAATTTGCCCCAGATACTCTTGGAATCTGGGCAGTTTTATACTTTTGAATGTTTTGTATTGATCAATTTATGAAGAAGTACATGATACTTTCCTATGTCATGTTCCTTACTGAACTGTATTAAATAAATACCAAAATTTGCGTTACAGACAATAAATAAAATAAGACATAAAAAAAATGGGATATATAACTAATTGAAGGTTCATAAAGTATGAGTTTTACGTAATAGATATGGTGTGTTGGCTTTGCCCATGAGGCAAGTCTGAACAATACAATGTACTAGTAAATAAATCAATTATTCAATCAAAATTTATCCAAAATAAATCCACTTCAAAGATAATTAACAAATATTAATTCAAAAAAATTTACTCAACAGTATAAGGCAAGAGTAAGAAATGTGACAATCTAATGCAACTATGATTCCAATTGATGTAAATTGATGCAAAGAAATAATAACACCATAAAAATAAAAAGAAAATATTAAGAGAATATACCCTCGTTTAAGGTCTGCAATGGAATCCACCATAATGTTGAGAGAATATACCTTATCTCAAGGTCTGCAAGGGAATCCACCCCAAGATAATATCTTAACGCAACATTTTATTAACTCTTTCACTTTTTCTTACAATGAAGGGAAACCTCCCAGACTAAAAAATGAGATAAACATTAACAAAAAAACAAAAAAACTCTCTCTATACTTTTCCTATTTTATCTCTTCTTCCCTATTTTCTTTCACCTGTTCTTACAATGAAAGGAAACCTTCCTTTAAATAGACTAAAAAATAACAGACACGTTAACAAAAAAAACTCTCTCTGTACTTTTTTTATTTTATCTCTTCTTCCCTATTTTTTCTCTGTTAACATCACGTGCTAATTTTTCCCTATCTTCTTTCTCTTTAATTCATGTATATCTTCTCTTTCACCTTTTTTTATAATGAAATGAAACCTTCATTTAAATAGACTAAAAAATAATATAAACGTTAACAAAAAAAACTCTCTTTATACTTTTCCTATTTTATCTCTTCTTCCCAATTTTTTCTCACTTAACATCATGTGCTAATTTTTCCCTATCTTCTCTCTCTTTAATTCGTATCTATCTTCTCTCTTTTTAATTCTCGCCTTTGATTATCCTTGATAAGGATAAACTCTTTCTAAACTTAACCTTATCTTATTTATATTCCTAAACTACCTCCTCTAATTTAATCTTATCTATTTATATTCCAAACTAACTATTTATATTCCAAACTAACTAACCCAAATCAATCAATAATTAATTAATTCAAATCCATAAATATCAACTCACACACGAACTCAATGCCCACAAATATCCTTGCACACCTCCTTTCTTATTTTTGAAGAGATAAACTAAAGAATAATAAAAAATTAAAATAACCTTAATATTATTTGCATCACAATTAAAATAACCCTAATATTATTTGCATCACAATCATAACTTGACAGGGAGAAAATATGTTCAAGTTCTCGGATTAGAGAGAGAGAGGGACTTTGAGAGGTTGAGTGGAAGAGTAGGGGAGAGAAATTTTTTTGGAGCCCTAAAATATAGAAAAAATGCTTGTAGGATAATGTTATTTGACGGGTTTTAGCACAAAAATTATTAAGTTTTCAACAACCGAAAAAGTTATGAATTTGGATTTTCAAAATCCAAAATTCTTAAATTTTTTTTTTTCAAAATTTGAAATCTTAAAGATTTCCGTTTTTAAAATACAAAATATTTGTAAAAAATCAGTTTTTGAAAAACCGAAAAGGGCAATTCTATTTTTTTAAAAAAGTATTATAAAGTTGGAAAAACGGATATAGGTATAATAACATAAACTAAAAAGTATTATAATAGATATCTACTTAATTTTTCCAAAAAACTATAAAGTAGAAAGAAAATCATATGAATACATGGGTTAAAGGTTTGCAAGAGCCATGATTGAATTTAAGTTTTGCAAGAGCCATGATTGAATTTTTTTTTGCTTATTTTAAGTGGTTGAAAGGTCTCAATGGTAATGTATTGGTTAATGGCTCCAGGATAAAAGAGAATAAGGACAAGTACAATGTATTCTCTAACAAAAAAATGAAAAATGAAAAATAAAATATTATTTAATATCAGATCTAAGATGAAATGGTTCACTTAATCTAAATTAAATTTTACAAAGAGGAAATATATATTTTCAATGCCGTAGGCAAATATAAAAACGTTTCCCATATCAACTCCTTATCTCCCCATTTTCCATTTATCCCAACATTTTCTTTCTTCTTCAACACTTACCGACTTCTCTGAAGCCTGGAGAACCTAGAGAGAGAGAGAGAGAGAGGAGAGATAAATTTTAACTTTTTTATCCCTTCCCTTCCCTTCTGTCTCTGTCTTAACGAATCAATCCTGCTGCACTCACTCACGAAGCATACGACGCAATCATAATGACATCTCTCTATTTCTCCGATCAACACCTTCTTCTTGTCTGAAACTCCACATTTACTCGTCCTTTCCTTCTTTTTGTTATTAAACCCACTGCTCTCTTATTATTCCCTCCATCATTAGAGAGAGAGAGAGAAGAGACAGAATATAGAGAGACAGCTACTGCAGAGAGGAGAGAGAGAGAGTTTGTCATTTTCAAGATCTGCATTTGTGTCATTATGCATGTTATATGAATCGAGTTTTCATGGAGGAGCGAACGCATGGATAGGAGGTTAGAGGCTCTGTGCATGTAAGTGGATCTGGTTTTTTGCTGGATCTCTCAGCGTTTGGATTCATGGGTTTTGGTGTCTCTGGTTTCGAATCGAGGTTTAATTCATACCTTGAGAAGAGTTGGAGTTTAATGGTGGCTTTGAATCGGAGTTCTACTGGTGGTTTGGAATTGAAGTTTTAGTGGTGGTTTTGGTTTGGGGCTTTTTTAGATTTGGATGGCGACAGTTTCAGAAGGTTGGCCCTCTTACAAGGGCATGTCTTCTGACAATGTCAAGGGTTTGGTCCTTGCGTTGTCCTCGAGTTGTTTTATTGGTGCGAGTTTTATTGTGAAAAAGAAGGGGTTGAAGAAAGCAGGAGCTTCGGGAATTCGAGCAGGTAACGCGTTTTTTTTGTTGAGAAAGTTAACTTTCGAGCAGGTAATACATTTGATCCAACAATGGACCATTGCTTCATTTTTCTCATTATTTTTGATAATTTTACAATTGATTTATGTTGGGTTTGATTATATTATTGAATCTGGTGCCAAAAATTTTAGTGACGTGTTGTGATTTAGTTTGATGCTGTGTTCTGGAGGTTGCATGAGTGGTGACTGGTAAGGGAGGGGGAAATGGTTAGGCCTTTCGTCAAGATTTCAAACGTTGGTTGGAGTTTGGAGATTTGAAGAGATCATTTTGCTCTTTGGCCAATTGTGTAGTTTCGTGACAATAAGTGAATAATTTGAGAGGAATTATGGAACGATGATTCATCCTCAATAATCAACTGAACTAACTTAACTCAAGGACTGGATCTTATCATGATAGCTGTGCTTCTTAAACCCTCTTTTGCAATGACAATTGCTGTATTTTAGGATTTGGAACATGTAGTCCTGATTGCTGCCCTTGTACTGTGGTACTTGAAAGTTGAACGGTCTTGTCTTAGGCGCAACTTGGATGTATCAAGTTAATATATTGCGTTGATTTAGATTCTTCATTTCTAGCCACACAATAACTGGTTGGGATTCTAGAGGTATGCTAAGTTGGTAATAATCCTAAGTTTGTTGTAGTTGTTTGATAATCTCTGTTCTGGCATGAGATGCTTTTTGGGGCTCTCAATATGTTCTATTAGTTCTAAAGGTTCACTCTATCCCCTTTGTTTGAAGTTACACAGCAGAATAGGGGAATTATCTTGCTATTTAACTTTTTTGATGCAGCAGAAGTTTGGATTTTTGATTTGGATCTTCATTTTATATGGTTATGTATGCTTTTTATGCTTTTTTCTCCTGCAAGTTGACAGTTATTGTTACTTGTAATTGCACATGTTTAATTCATTTTTCTTGCTACAATCATCACCTGAGATGTCCCAAATCATATGCTTCAACATAGAAAAGTATTCAAGTGTAGAGACGCACATGTGACATGAAAATGTTATGGCTTGTAATATTTGACTGTTGGATGGTCTTGATCTATTTTAGTGTTTTGTGTATCGGTGTATGTATGTTGGGTGTGGGGAATTTGGGTAGGGACCGGATCCCATAGTCATAAGGGTTCTGGCATGCCTCCACTAGAGGTACAATCTTTAGACTTTCAGAGTTTAAGGACAGGCATCATAACATTTTATTATATTGGGATAAGGGAGACATTCTATTATATTGGGATAAGGGAGTCAAAGGATGGGTTTATAGTTGAATTGAATCTTGTGTCCTCAATGCATTTGAATTCAGAAATGTTTTATTCTTCTTTTCTTGTACTTTTTAATGTTTTCACGGTGTTAGTCCCTTTTGTCTTCATATAAACATGGATCTTTTTGCCCTTTCTTTTATAATGATCGTGTGTGTAAACCAATGTTCGCAAAATCGAACCGGGGCGGTTAACTGGACATTGGCCTGGAAGCGATTTAACTGGTCTAACCGGTAAACCGGCCGATTCAACCGCTCTAACCGGGCAAGTCCTGAACGATCAAAAAAATGTTGAAAAAAATTACAAAGATACAAAAAAAATCTACTAAAATATAAAAAGCATATAAAGAATGTGATTAAAACAAAACACTCTCAAATGAAGTTGAAAAATAATAAAAAAAATGGATTTTAACGAATCGATTTGTTTCTAGGGATATTTTTAAAATTTTCTGAAAAATATGAGAAAATATAAAAGAGAGTACCAATGGCCAAATTTTTTTTTAATCTTTACCATAATGAAAAGAATATTAAAATAGTGTTAAAAATTTACATGACCATCTCTTTTTTTAAAAAAAAATGAAGAAAAACATTAAGTTATATACAATATAGGCCATTTCTTTTTGTAAGTACGTAGTAAATGGCTATTGATTAGTGAGTCTAATAGGCAACTAAATAGTAAATGGTGTAATGGTTAGTGGGTTTAATAACAATGATTTCTTTACAAGAACTTTCAAGTTGTGGGCAAGTAATTTTTTTGAACCAATGTAATGAATTCTTGTGGGTAATTAAATTTTTTGAACCAATGTAATGAATTCTTGTGGGTAATTAAATTTTTTGAACCAATGTAATGAATAAAAAAACAAAACCGCTGAACGGATGTAATATGTAATGAGAACCAATGTAATGAATAAAAAAAAACAAAACCACTGAACAAATGTAATATGTAATGAATTCTTCTTAAAAAAGCAATTGCACGCTGCGGGATTTGATCCACGATCCTTATAAACTTTAACCATCCACAGTAACGAACATGGCGATCTAAAGTATTTGGCGTATTATTTATTTAAAATTTAAAAAACCGGTTGATCACCAAAACTGCCCAAAATCGGAACCGGCCGGTTCCGATCTAACTGGGCTGTTAGCGGTTAGATCGGCGGTTGTGCGAACACTGGTGTAAACTAAAGAGATTAATAAACTTGCATAATATCATTTTATTAATTACTTCCTTTAATATGTTTTATCGGAAATTTGGGACTTCCCATCTACTTTTTCTTGTATAAGTCTGGTAACTTTTATTTGTATATGCATATTCCTATGTGTCATTACTTACACTTAAAGCTGGGCTTGTTGGTTATTTTTTGAGTAAGTTTTAGTGTTGTCTCTCTCATATGTGAAATTTTCCAGATCAGATGTCACTTTTTCCTTGGGCGTTTTATTTCGAGTGCTCTGGGTATCGAACTTTTGCTTTCATTTCTTCCTGTGAGCATTGTAATTTTTGTAAAAAGGGAACCAATCACAGTTACAGATGCATGTGATGATCTGTAAGCCACCAAATTATATACAGGGGCTCTATGCATCATCCATGCTGGTGCATCATGGGCAGATTAGGTGTTACTATATACTATTTAGCAGGAATTCAGAATGTGTTGCAGTGTCTGTCTTTTTCTTTTTTCTTATGCTGCTTACGCAACATCCTTAAATGAATTAAAACAGTTCAATGAGGGTCACACTCCTTTATGATGAACATAGGGATACATCGTATGTCCTAGCATCCGTAAGATATGACCTAGGGCTAATTGATTAGGGGCTGCCTCTAGAAATCTGGAATATGTAGCTTTCTGGCAACAGTCACAGTTCTTGTGGTTAAAGGTAGAGGATCGTGTCCATGGTAAATGACATTGCTAACAGGCACTGGAATGCCTGTGATGAGAGGATGTTGTCTATGTGGCTTTCTTGTCTGGAAACATGGGAAACAGACCATTCAATTCCATGGAAGACAAACCTTATTTTGGAGTGGATGTTATGACAGTGTGGTAGAGGCAGTCTGAACTTGTTTTTATTTCTTTTACTGATTGAGAGGGCTTAAACTATAAATATATGCTAACTTCTAATTACCTTCAGCCTTTGAAACATAGACAGGCGTGTCTTGGGGTCCAATCATGAGTTGACACTTGGCTGACACTAACATGTGTGTCGACACTCTTGGACATGCATACGATACCTTTTATTAGTATCCACTACTTTGTCCCCTTTTTTAGACACGTTTCTTTTTTTGAAAGTGATGTTTCTTTTTTAGAAACTTCATTCTTCATTGAAGAGTATTTATTTTGAAAATAACAAGTAGTTTAGAATAAAATAAGTAGTTTAGATAAAACAAAAAATATTTTTATTTGTTTATCAAAAAAAAAAAAAAATTTAGGGTTTCCATAAAACATTGTTATTATAAATAAAAAATACGATTTATTTCAACTGTCATGAAAATTGTTAGGGTTTCGTCCTCCTCAACTAGTTTCTCCCTTTGGAAGCCGTGGATCACTGGTTTGTCCCTTTTGCTCACTAGGAGGCAAGATGAATACAAGTCCATGTAGGTATTGGGATGTGTGCGTCAATAAAGACAACATATAAGGACCTACAAAAATTGACATTGAGATCGTGGTGTCTGATGAACCAATCTTAGAAAAAAATGGACCTATTGAGGGTGGAGTGGGATGTACTACGTTTTGAAATAATAATTAGCTAATACTGTATAGCTTTTTTTCCATATTGTTAGGATGCAACTTTGGATTGGTCTATAATAAATTTTGATGAATAAAATTCTGACTCACAAGTCACAAAGCAACCTTTTATGGACTATTAATTTAATAAGTTTTATTTTATGGATGCTTTACTATTGTTGTACGGCATGAATTGTTGTATGTATAAATGTAGTTTACACAACTACACATAGATCTCAATATATGCATATATAGACACGCATTTATGTAGATACTTGCATATTATACGGACGTGTCATGTCTAGATGAAGTTTTTTGGGGTTCATGATTTTGACACTCGTATCTGTGTCATAAATAGACATGCATGTCCGTGTCGATGTAACATAGCCTTCAGCCGATATCCTAAATCCATTCTTGCTATCACTAATTCAACTTCAGCTCCCAAAGAATAGATGCCACTCGCACCTTCTCCCAGTTTTGAATCCTAAATGCGGCTCCTAAAGAAGTTCTTTTAATGTGACCCTTGCCATAGTTGAGCTTGTCATCTGAGGTCCTTAGGTTGTTCTTGTCTCTGTGTGTGATGCATGCTCAGCTGTTGTTCCATTTTTTACACTGAGTAGGTTACTTCTGATGTATCCAGCTGAATGTGTCCGTTAAACATGCATTAGTTGGTTTCAATGAATAACAAACTTTTTCACTAAGGCGGGTACTGTTTCTTCTATTCCCCTTGGACCATAAAATCAGCTTTAATAAACCTTTTTCAGCATGTCTACTGATGAGTCTGTTTTATGGTCCTTGTTCCATCTTGTTGTGGCATTTGGGAAGTCTACCCTTTCGTCAATTTCAACCGGTGTCACATAGACATAGGTGGTTGAATCTGGTTCCTACCTAAGTGTCGAATGCAGTAACCTAATATGAACATACACAGATGTGGGATTTATACATATTCACCATTTAAAAATGTAATTTTTTATTGACAAAGTTTTTCGGTTGCATTTCACCATCATATTTGAACGCATTGCTACTTACACCTTCCTCTCTGTCCGACAATGTTCGGCCCCCATGATCAATGGGGAGAGGGGGAGAGAGAGAGAAGGGGAGAGAGATAGAGAAAGAGGTGGCCCATCTACTCAATTTTTTGATGGTTTTAGAGAGAGAGAGAGAGAGAGAGAGAGAGAGAGAGAGAGAGAGAGAGAGAGAGAGAGAGAGAGAGAGAGAGAGATGTCTCATCTTTCCTTTATTTTGCTGCGTTTAGATTGAGAAATCAAATGTCTACCCATTTACTATTGATTCAAGAGAGAGAGAGATGGCACATTTACCTGACAGTTTGTTGGTTTAGAAAGAGAGAGATGGCCCATCTAAACATAGAGAGAGAGAGAGAGAGAGAGAGAGAGAGAGAGATTTCCACTTTTCAAGAAGCAAAAACTGAAAAGATTAACTTGCGGACTCCTTCATCCAATTGTAGAATGAAAATGGAAGAAGGCTGTTGGCGTCGGGGGGAAGAACCGTAGGGTGATATGGTTTTACAGAGTGAGATGAGCCACACAAGCTCATTGAGAGAACCAAACTAGACATTTGTACTCATATCTATAAAGAAAATGAATCTAATGTTGTTGACTATTATACTATAACTTGTTTCTTGATGTTCTCTTGTATAATTATGTTCTTTTATATAATCTGTATTTTGCAAAATAGTGTCTTTTTCTTGTTGAAATTATATTAATATTTAATTTATCGCATAAGGCCGTCAACAATTGGAGGCAGAGCTTGTGGCTTCAATGCAAGAAGTCATGAGTTCCAACTTTTGCCTCCACAAATTGGGACACCTTGTGTTTAAACTTTTCTATAATTATAGTTGGAAATGGCCGGGCAGCCGGAGTGGCCTAATCGGCTCGACCCTAAAAAACTAGGGCCTAGGTCACAACATGTGGCCTGAGGGCTGGGTCAGGGAGGGCCCGGCCCTTCCCTTTATTTTTTCTCTTTTTTTCCTTTGGGTCTATTAGGTCAGCCCATCAATCCAGGGTCGGGGTCGGGACTGGGGCCTCTTTGGCCCATTCTGGGCCAGCTGGGCTATGGCCACCCTATAGGAACTAGGGCCAGGGCTGGCTGGCCCGGCCTAGGCCCTGCTAGTTGTCAGCCCTATCTCTTGTGATAGTCATGCCTGATGCTACCGGTCCAGGTGTGCCCCTGTACCCATGAGTATTGTATCGTGTCAAGATAGCGTGATGTGTTGGCCTGCAAAACTTGGGGAATTTGGGAGTGTTTGGATAAGATCGATCTGAAGCTGGAATCTTTCTACCTCTTATCACTATAATCTTGTTATATCTGCCAGTGAGAAATAAATGTGGCATGCTGTGCTTCATCTCAACCGAAGATACCACATCGTGAAGCTTTTCATCCATGCCTCTTATAAAGCTAGCTCTTCCTTTAATTTTCATTATGCATTTCTGTGTATAGGTTTATGTATAAAAGCAGTTTCGGGAATTAAACCTGGATCTGATAAACAAATCTTCATTTGTATACCCTCATATTGGTTGCTTACATGTAATCTCTGCTAACATTTTCCTTCTTTTTATTTAGTTTGCTGCATTAATTTCTTAATGTCTTGTTTCTTTTTTTTTTTTAAATCACTCACTTTGTTTGCTTATAAGTAATTTGTGCTATCATTTTCTCTTTTTCTAATTGGCTGCATTATTTGGATAGCCTTGATGTCCTGGAAATTGATTTGACTATTTTCTGTAGGAGTTGGTGGCTACTCTTATCTATATGAACCACTTTGGTGGGCAGGCATGATCACAAGTGAGTTTGAAAATTTGCGTTAGTTCCTACATTTTTCATATGAGTTGAGCTAAGATCTAAATTATATTGCCAATTCTTTTATCTTATTGCTCTAACAAATATGTTATCCAGCTTTACTTCTTTTGGGGTACTTTTATATATTATTAGATTTATTCTTGGTAATTCTGTTTGAATTTACATGAGAAGCTCTATGGTGTTTTGGAGCATGTGCATGTCTTCTGTATTAATATTTGTTTGATAGTGACTGCTGAGGAACTCTTAAATCATCACTTCATGCTTTCGAAATTGCATGGTGGGGTTATAGATGATACAATTTAGTTTTTCAATTATTGAATGCTAAGTTCAACTGTGTTTTTCTTTTTTCGGTCAATGCCTAGATCAACTTTATGCTGGAAGAGACAACTTTAAGATTTCAAGATGACTGTGTTATCTCTTTTCCTTTTTCAATAATTCAATACCAGGTCTATTTGTTTTGCTGATCGCAATCATCGAGTTATTATAATGTTAGCTAGCAATTGGTTTGATAATTCATGACCAGATAGAAGGGACACTTTTCAAGATTTTAGGACTCTCTTGCAGTTTGTTTGGGTGGCAAATTTGGTGATATCATGATACAGATTTGTCTTTTAGGTTTGTCAACCGGATGATTTTATAGGAAATGCACCTCAAGGTAAAAATATGTTTCTAAGATAGACATTGAAACTGGAAGTTGAGGGAACCATTTTTTAACATCAAAAGCAAAAAAGACCTTAAGAGACAGGAAAGGAGGCTTGGCCCGGCTGTGGCGGTGAGTATGCTAGCTTGGAAGCATGAGAATCGAGTCAGACTATTAGTTAACATTTCAGATTTGGTTCTCTTTATAATATAGCCATATCTTTAAATCTTGTTCTTCATGATTTCGACACATGCCCATGTTCATGCAATATGTTAAGGGAGACATATTGAAGCCAAAAAGGGTTTAAGGAAAACCATGCGGTCTAATCCCAAATTCAAAATACATTAACCTAATATTGCAATTACTAAAGTACTCCTCATATCTTTCCTACTGTATCAATCTTCGTTTGAGGTTGGGTACGTGAGATATGGTTGCATTGTCATGATGAGTGTAATATGTGTTAACTTTGTATTGTTGGTTTGCTGTTGCACTACTTCTAAATTTTTCTTATGATGCTTTGGGAAATTTTATCACTCATAGACAGTGTTCGCAAAACCAGCATGTTAGAACCGAAACCGGCCGGTTAGATCGCTGCCTGTGTGGGGTGGCAATTCCGGTTAGGGCCGGTTTTGCGGTACACATGGTAAGACGGAACTCCAAAAAAAATCGGGACCAAAACTGGCTGGTTCAATGTCGAACCGGCGGTTTTTCTTCAAAATCGGTCCGGTTTGCTTTTGTTTTCGTGCATTATAGCGCCGTTATAACGCATCAAATAACGACTGTTATTTGACACAGGCCTGTTATTTTCATAGATCAAGATTTTGCAGCTTTTTTTTCTTCCATTTTGTAGTTTTTTTTTTTGTTTTTTCAGTCAATATTGATGTTATACACCGTAAAGTTTCTATAGATTATCTATTGTTGAATCAAAAGTCGAAAAACAAGGCGTTCTTGGCTGATTGAAATTGGGATTTTTGAAAATTAAAAATTTCCGCCATTCTATCAAATGCAGCTTTAATTAATACCTCATATATTTTCATAAAAATGGAGGGCTTTGATTGATTGTTGAAGGATTCAATGTTTACATATTTTAATTTTTCCAAAACAATGAAAATTTGAGGTTTTTTTGGGGCCAAAGTACTGCTGCTCGAAGAACTGTTTTTATCCAAACAAATTGATTTCTGATCGATCAATTGATCGATTTTTATCGAATTAATCACTGAAGTTTGATGATGAAGTCCTTATCTATCAAATAAACTAGTTATTTTGATTTACTATTGATTAAATTTTTTTATATCGATTTTGTTTTGCTGCGTTTTTTCCAGAAATTTTCGTGACGTAAAAAATTCGCAATTTTTGGAATAAAGATCTCAATAGTGAATAAGTTTTCATGAAATTTGGAGCATTTGAATCTTAATTGAAGTATCTATCATATCCCCATATCAATTTGTTCAAAAATGAAAGATTTGGGGTTGATTTCGACTCTAAAGTTTATGTATTCTTCCGCTCGATTTTAGGGTTCTTAAACCAATTTTTTTTGTAATAAAATTACGTTTTGTTTTTATAAAAATATAAAATTTGTGATGAATATGAGAAAAAAAGAATATATTCTTTTTTCTAAATTTATATATTTTTGGTGAGCTTGTTGGATTGTTTTTAATGTTATATATTTTTTTACTAAAATATGTTTATTTGTGATGTATATGAGGAAAAAATTTGTTTCTTTTTAATGTTATACATTTTTGGTGAGCTTGTTGGATTGTTTTTTATGTTTTATATAATTTTTTATAAAAATATTATTTTGTGATGAATATGAGAAAAATATTGTCTTTTTAAGGTTATTTTTGGTGTATGTTACTGTTTAGTTGTGACATTTTCTTATAATTTGTTTTTTTATTTGTTACAAGCTCTCTATCGTTTGTTTCAACTTCATACTCCTTAAATCTGTTTATTAGCCTCTATGAAGAAAGGAGGTAGAAACTAAAAAGTGTTTTACTCATCTCTCATGTTTCCACATGCTGAAATAGATAAAAACTTAGCCTGCTTATTTATTTATTTATTTAAATATGCATCTTAATTCTACATTTTAAAGTTGCCATCTTATGTAAATTTTTTTTTTCTCGTTAAAACCCATCTCAAAAGGTTACTGAGTAAATGAGGTTTGGCCATTTCAAAAACGATTTGGTCATTTCAAAATCGATTTGGCCATTTGAAAATCGACTCTGCCATATTTTTTTAAAATATGCGAATTGGCCATTTGAAGCAGCACTTAACACCTTGACCCACACCCTGCATTTGATAACCAAGTTACTAAGTAAATGAGGTGCTCTCTCTTACTACCTTGACTCACAACCCTTCGAAAAGCTGGGAACATCATGCTACAAAAAAATACACTCTCAAACCCAATTCTAAACCGGATTAAATTTTCAACATTAAAACAACATTTTTCAACGTCAACATTAAAACAATATAGAAGCATATATTGTTGCATCATCCATTGTTAGTTGGACTTTGTAACTTCACCCATTGAATTGATGTCAAATTATAAATTGTCTTGCATACTTTCATAATATTCAAATATTACATTATATAAAAAGTTGTATCAAATTTTTTTATAAGATAAATGTATGTAATATGATGGTGTATACTTAATCTAAGTTTTTCTATTTGTTTTTAATTTTTTTGGGGATTTTGACCCATTTTTTTTAAAAAAATCTACTTGACTGGTTAGTTCAGTTTACCGCTTCGGTTAGTCCGGTTCCGGTTCGAACCGCTCCCAGCCTCATGACTGGTTAACCGTTCCGGTTCGATTTTGTGAGCGTTGCTCAGAGAGCTGAAAACCTAGACCCAGACGTAGTTTTGCTAGGTAGATAGGTTAGGTTGAGCTGGCAACCTGGTGGGTCAAAGCGCATGTTTTTCATAATTTTTAGAATAAATATTCTAGAAACTAGTCCCCGAAGTCCTATATATGTAATCCAAATTTGAAATTCTCATAGACATGCAGTTCTCGTTCATGGTTTATTATTTTTTTATCATACATTTTAAGTTACTTATTCATCGCCCATCATAGCGTCAATCAAAATCGAAAGTTTCACAATAAAAAAGTTTGCTTATATATGCCATAGAATAGACTTTATAACTTGAAAGGATTTGCAATGACTATTTTTTCCTGAAATAACGCAGAAAATGATTTGTCCTATCCATAGTGAACTTGATCAATCAGCTAGGATTAGGTCAAAACTTGAAATTTTTGGTTTTTGTGAGACATGATGTTGTAACCCCCTGTTTGGATGCTACTTATATTTTGATTAGACTATGGTTAGCATTCCAAAAAAATGCAGCATTTTGCAAGTTGGGTGAAACTGATATTTTCAATTTTCGTCTCACCCACAAAAAGTTACTTGGGGTTCTAAAGTGGCATGCAGAGGAAGCACTCAACCAGAAATGGTCCTTCACCTAAAAAGCTGCCCTAACAGCACTAAACCATGTTTGGGCCGAAAGAAATTGAGGCCCAACTAACTGGGTCTTGTCAACTTGGGAAAGTTCCTGGTCGACCTGCTGGATTTTTGGGCTAATTACGTCTTAAGGCATTTTACCTTTTTCCCACTTGGCTTGCATGCCTGTGATTTGATTTTGCTTGTAGACATTGTTCATATTAGTTCTCACTAGAGACCATTTTCTTCTTTCACTTGTGAAGGGTTAACTAAGAGTATTAAACATTTAGAACAATGTTATCTGCAGTATGCATATATTGCTGTTCTGTAGTCGAGCTTATCTTGTTATTTTTTCCTGAGTAAAGTTCACTATATTGCATTAGTAAAAGGAGCTCATCTTGTTATTTTATTTGCAAGCTTCTTGAGTACGGTTGTTTTGCTTCAAAGCACCTGGAAGTTACCCCTTCTCTGTGGCCTTGATTTTTTCTATGGTTTCTTGGACTTATATTGAGTTCAAATCATTTTTCCAAGCTATAGATTTTGATGATAAAAATGTAACAGTGATCGTTGGAGAAATTGCCAACTTTGCAGCATATGCATTTGCTCCAGCAATTCTCGTCACTCCTTTGGGTGCACTCAGCATAATTATCAGGTTTGCAAATAACATTTGAATCAAATTCTCCATGAAACAATTAACAGGATTCAGGATTCTTAACTGTTACATTTTCTTTCAGCGCTGCACTTGCACACATTATTTTACGTGAGAGGTTGCATATATTTGGGATTCTTGGCTGTGTTCTATGTGTTGTGGGTTCAACAACCATTGTCCTACATGCTCCTCAAGAACGGGAGATTGAATCTGTGAAGGAAGTATGGGATCTTGCCACTGAGCCAGGTAATTTTTTTTTTCTGGGAAAGACAAATTTTTTTCTTCCCCATGATTAGTTATATAATTTTTTGAAATTGGGATTCAATGTATATGGCATCATGCTTATGTCATAATTCTTTTATGGCGGTTATTGGCATTACTTTGATGAGCTGACTGTTATGTTTGTTTTTGGCAGCTTTTCTTCTCTATGCGGCTTTAGTTATGGCAGCTGTTTTTGTTCTTATATTCCATTTTATCCCACTTTATGGGCAGACTCATATAATGGTGTATATTGGGGTTTGTTCGCTTGTAGGATCTCTCTCGGTAGGTGTTGAGTTTAGGCTTCTTCTTGGAATGGATCTCCATAATTTGTGGTGTTTTGCAGACCTGTCTTTCTTTTTCCTATACATAACCTGTGACCTCTCTGTAATGGCAGGTCATGAGTGTTAAAGCTCTCGGAATTGCTCTGAAGTTGACATTTTCTGGAATGAATCAGCTAATATATCCTCAAACGTGGGCTTTTACTCTAGTTGTAATCATGTGTGTGGTGACTCAGATGAACTATTTAAATAAGGTAGCCGTTTCTCTTTCACCTTTCTTTCTTGAGGATGCCATCACATGTGAAGATGTTTTTCATCTCACTAATTGTGATTTATACTCTTGCTGAAGTCCTGATTTCAGGATCCTTATTAATAGTGGGGGAACTTACTTTAGTTTTCGCTTACCAAGAAGAAAATGAAAGTTGAATGAGGTCTTCTTTGAATAGCATTATGTTTGTAGGCAACCTATTTATCTTTTTCTATATAAATCATAACTAAATTAAGAGACAAGTAGTCATGTACAAACAACATCAAGAGATAGTATGCCTATGTGGCATAACTCCCATAAAAGCAGAACGAAATTTACGTATACCCAATGTGGTGTGTTATTTTCTGTTTACCTCCTTTAGGTACATGGATTGCTTGAATGGCATTAACAATTCAGTGATTTCTGAGCGAAACCTCATGACCTGTATATTTTATGGCCATGTATACATGTGTCATTGTTGGACACAAGTAAATGGCGACAGATTCCTCATGTCATGGAGAACAAGATTTGGAGACACGGCTATGGTATAAACAGAATTAAATCCAACGATTGTAACTAATCTTCAGTTTCATGGTGTGAAGAAGGTTAATTATACCTTAATTGGATGAACCCATTGATATTCTCAAAGTTTATAAGTGTCTACTCGAAACAAGAAGGAAGATGAAGTCTTTAAAATGTAGTCCATACATAGTTAAACGAGAAGAATTCAAACTCTTAAGAATCCGGATCATATGTCTGACGCGGTTACAACACCCAAACATAAGTATCCATGTAATATACCTAGTGATACATTCACGGAAGAGAGAGCTCCCTTCCTAGCTACCCAATAAAATTAAGGGAATTATCTTAATAACTTAGGGATTAATGTTACCTAAACCACCTTTATGTCAAGGCATTAGACCAAAAATTTACCAAGCCTGGGTCTCTGTAAAAGAAAGGTACTCATATCCCCGACAGTGCTTGGGTGCTCATGAGGTTTTTTACTTTAGGCTTAAACCCAAGTACACTTGAGTTTATAAAATTAATTTGAATTAAGGCATGTGATCATGTGGTTTGGAAATATCTAAATCATGTCTAAAGCAGATGGATCTTTGAGGGGTTATAGATTCCGTGAAGGCATCCTTGTATGACATCATTCTTTTCCATCATCATAAACAGGAAACCAAGAGGTTATTTAAGAGTTCTAGGAGCATGAGGCATGAGGATACATTGTCTACCTATTCTCGAATTGAATATGGGTGATGTGGTCAACACAATGAGTTTGTGGTGGGTGATGAAAAAGGTGAAGTGCATTAGGTATGGTACAAAAGTTTGATATGGTAAGTGGAAGATAAGAGTCCTTGTGCAGTGTTCTTTTCCGATCTTGTTTTTCATTCTATGTCTTTTTAATGAGGTGGTAGAGTGTGATGTGTCTCCGTATATTGCTTGTTCATTTTGGGTTTAGCTGTCCAGTCAAAGCAGTACTGGAATCAGAAAAGGTGGCAATTACCACCAACTGCCCCTGAAACTGCAAACAACCACCTGGGAAATTTGATATTCCCGTGACGAGGAGTTTATTAATATTCCACAGGCTGCATCACTGATCGAAACTATGATGCCGACCCATTGCTTGCTTGCTATTTCCCAGCCGGCCCTTTCCATACTGGCTCAGTCCCTCTCCTTCGCTCAGCTTTATCACGACCACCCATCCAATGACACCTTCCCCCCTCCTTCGCCCCCCTTCCCTCCCTCCTCCTGCGTTTTTGGGCCTCCTCTCTCACCATTGCTGATCGGGTCCTCGGTCATTTGTGTCCAGGACAACTCCCTCCAACCTGCCGTGGCTCTGCTCAACTTTCTAGTAGGTGTTTTCAACCCCCCCAGACCAGACTTGCGTGGCACAGAAAAATGGGCTTAACAAACTTGGAATGATCCCAACATCGGATGCCGATCCCTTCAAAGAGGGGTGTTCTCTTTTGCTTCCCCTCCCGGGAGGCGTGTACTCAAGTACTGAGATATTCCTTGCCAACCTTGAAAGGAGCATCTCTTTCCATCTCAAGATGGAACGCTAGCCTAGGAGCTTTTTTCCCTCTCCATATTTGGCTGCGGGTGTTCAACATTCCCCTCCATCTTTGCAACCCAATAACTTTTAATCAAGCAGTGACACAGTAGGGGGTTTCATCAGCATCCATTGGAAATACTTAGAGTTCCTTCCCCTCGGATCTATCCAACTCGTTGTTGAAGTGATCTCTCTGGAGTTTATCTCGGAAGCTACCTGGATTTCGTCTAATGGCCTTTTCTATAGGGTCCACCTGGCCTGAATTCCCGCCTCGCCGCCTTCAACACGCCATTTTCAGGTACTCTCTTCCTCGAGGCCCCTTAGGGAAGATAGGGATGTTCTCGAGCCCTCGTTTTCTTCAGATGGATGGATGAAGGTGCGCCGGAGAAAATGGTATTGGAGAAGGAACTACTTCAGAAGCAGCCGTCCTCGCCATTTTCCGACGAAAGCCCTAGTCAGTTCAGCTGCTGGTCGCGTCAGTAGCCCTAAAAGCCGTCTTCCACTTGCCTTCGTTGTCCTCCTGCCTACTGAGCCGACGCTATTGACCTTCGCCTTCCCCCCCCCACCCCCACCCCCACCCCACCCCCACCCCCACCCCCACCCCCACCCCTTTTCGTTTCCCCCTGTTGTACCTCCTGCCGTTTTGCAGCCTCCCCCTCCTTTGGGACATGTGGTGACACTCCCTATGCCATAGATGTTGCTCTCTTTGCTGCCCCAGGGGCACGCGGCAGTCTCTCTTGTGCGACAGGTGTCATCTCCCTAGTGTGCACTCGAACTCGCTTTTCCTCTTGTAGTTCCGTGCCCTCTCCAATCTCCATGCGGCTACCATTTTCTGTGGACTTCCAGGGTCCTCGCAACTCTCCATTGCCTAGCTCCCCATCCCGTCGCTTCCGGTTGGCCTTTCTTTCTTTGCAGCTCCTGCCTCGCACTACCCCCTTGAAAGTTCGCAAATCTGTCGTGGGAGAGCCCTCCCTACTTTCGGTCCCCTGCCTTCGCTCACCCTCTTCGCAACCGTGGTACAGAGCCTTTGGTGCACCCTGTGTCCCCTGCTTGCCTTCACCCTCCTGGGGATATGCCTCTCCCTCTCCTTTCTAGCCACCCCACCCCTTCTCTGGCTCTCCCTTTGGCCGTCTCCTCACCCCCCATCCCCTTGCCATCCCCTTCCTCGTGCTCTTTGGGAGCCTCTGCTCCTGCTCTTCTCATACCCCCCTGCTCGTCTTCTTCTACCCTTCATTGCTCCGCTCCATCCTCTCCTTTCATTGGGCTCCCTGGTAACCCCAATGCCCCCCTTTGGCTAGTGTCCCCTTTCTCTTGAGCCCCCCTTGTCTTCGCACATGCTGTAGAGCCCACAGGGTCTCCTCTTCAATTCTCTGCAAGGTTCTCCCCTTTCTCCCCTCTCCTTGTTCGAGTGGAGCTTGCCTTTTCCCCAGTCCTTCTGTGGGGCCTCTACTCCTCATGCTTCTAGAAGCTGTCCTCCCTCTCCCTCTCAAGCTAGCTCTTTGGGGACTTGTTGAGCTCCTCAGACCGGGCCTCGGTTGATTCCATTTTTGGGAAAAGCCCAGGGCGATGTTCTCAAAGTTATGAAGGTCATGGGAACTGTCTAATCTTGATCGACTTTATCAAGAATGATCCCCAGTTCAAAGCCAACTTGACTTCTAAGGGAAAAAGGGAACTGTCTAATCTTATTTGCCATATTAAGTATGATTGGGCTCCAGCCTTCCCGGATCAGCCTCTTGTTTCTGAGACTCCTTCGATTGGTTGCCCTACCACTAGACACTTTGGAAGGCATCCCGCTCGGTGTCTTTCCCTTCCTTGAAGATCTTAACCTGGAATATTAGGGGCCTCGGCGACCAATTTTTGTCGGCAACACTCTCCTGTTATCTTGGCTTTGCTGTAAACTAAGCTTCAAGAGCCTTCGCTACAAGAGATTTACTAAGTTTGGGGTCGACGCCTGTGTCTGTGGCTTGCAGTACCATCCAATGGAGTCTCGGGGGGCATCTGGGTAATTTGGGACCCTGCACTCCCTCTCTTCTTCCTTTGTGAGAGAGTTCTCTGTTTCCATCTCTCTCCTTAGAAATTCAGATGGGTTGCCTTGGAAGTTTTCAGCAGTTTATGGCCCACATTCTGCTTCCTGTAGATATTGTTTGTGGCAAGAGCTCTAAGAGATTGCTGATGTCTCCCCATCGATTTGGTGTATTGGGGGAGATTTCAACATTACCCATTGCTCCTTTGAACAGAATTCCAGCTCCAGACTCTCTCCTCGATGTTAGTTTTCTCATATTTTATTACGAGAAACCACCTGGTAAATGTGCCTCTCCAAAGGGCCCGCTTTGCTTGGTTGAACCATTTCGAGGATCTCTCTTTGTTTAAACGCGACTGGTATCTCCTTTCGCTGGATAGGGTTTCCGTGTTTCCCAACTCCCACTCAGTGGCTCTTCCCAAGCCTACATCCGACCACAGGCCCATCCTTCTCAACACAATAGACTCTGGACTCGGCCCTAAGCCCTTTCGCTTTGAGCTCTCCTGGCTGGAAGAGTCCAACTTCCCTTCTTTGGTAACCTCTTGGTGGCATTCTTTCGCCCCTCTCGTTCTTGGCTGGCCGGGCTTTCATATTCAGAGAAAGCTCTATATTCTGAAGCACACTCTCATCGAATGGCGCTAAATCCTCCCCAGAAACTTCCACGCCCCAAAACAACATTTTTTCAACTCAATCCTCTATCTTGATACTCTTGAGGAATCATCGCCTCTCTCTGCTGCTGACCTTAATATGCTCCTTGAACCCAAATTAGCTCAGCAATCTATTCTTTGTAAGGAGGAAATCTTCTGGGCGCAGAGATCGAGGGTCAAGTGGTTAAAACTTGGCGATCCAAATTACCTCCTCCTTTCTTTTTTTTTGAGAAAAAGTTAACATTGTATTGCTGTAAGGAGAGAGAGTACTAAATTACATCCTTTCATAAAATTGCTAATGGTCGGAAGCACGACAATACCATCTCTCTTCTCAAAGTTGACAACCAGTTCTTGGAAGACAAGGATCTCATTGAAGAGGCCATTATCAATTATTTCAAAAATCTCTTCACGGAGCAAAGGGATTCACGGCCTATCTTGTCATCCCTTAATTTCAGATCTATTCCCTTTGACAAAGCGGTGTGGTTAGAGCGTCCTTCTGACGAAAGGAAATCCTTGAGGCAATTAAGTCCTTAGGCCAAGATCTATTGCCCGGACCCGATGGCTTTCCCATTGCTCTCTTTCCATCACTTTTGGGAAACTCTTGAGGGTGACATGTTGGCCTTCTTCACAGATTTCCACTGCAGCGACATTTTTAGTAAGGCTATGAGTGCCACCTTCTTGGACCCTATTTCCAAGGTTGAAGGTGCTTGCCTCAAGAATTCGAGAAGTTCTGGGATGGGTGATCTCTCCTACTCAAGGAGCCTTTGTCAAAGACCGTCAAATTCTGGATAGTGCCCTCATCGCTCATGAGTGTCTTCACACTCGCCATTTGGCCATAGATTGGGAGAAGGCCTATGACCATGTAGATTGGGATATCCTCGACGAGACCTTACGTTGTATGGGATTTGGTGATCAATGGCACATGTGGATGAGAGGGTGTGTATCTTCACCTTCCTTTTATGTTATCATCAATGGTACCCCCAAGGGGCTGTTCCACGCTTCGAGGGGTCTTTGGCAAGGTCACCCTCTCTCTCCATTCCTTTTTTCCATAGCTGCCGAGGTGTTTAGTGCCTCCCTTTCGGGATTGTATCAAGCTGGTCTTGTCAGGGGACTCTAGGCTAGTCCTAGAGGCCCCTTTGTCTCCCACCTCCAATATGCCAACGATACCCTCCTCTTTTGTGACGCGCTCCAAGACCAACCTCAAACCCCTCGCCTCTTTCTCAAATGCTTTCACTGGGCAACGAGATTTAAAGTAAACCTTGCCAAGACTTTCATGATGGGGGTGACCTTAAGCCTAGAATCGGTAACACAATTTGCAAACTTGTGGGGCTGTAAAGCCCAACTATTGCCTTCCACCTTCTTAGGATTGCCACTATGCATCGGCAAGCCCAAAGCAGCTCAGTGGTTCCATATCATCGATAAGTTCGATAGGAGATTCGCGGGGTGGAAAGGGAGATTTGTTTCCCCTGCGGGGAGACTCACTCTCATCAAGGCAACTCCTTCTAGCATACCATCTACCAAGTTTCCTTATTCAAGATTTCGGCTTTAGTAGCTAACCGACTTGAGCAGCTCATGAGAAATTTCCTTTGGTCTGAAACCGAATGGAGAAAATACCACATTATTGCCTGGGAAACAATTTGTATCGAAAACGTCAGGGAGTTCTCGGAATTCGTAATATCAAAAGGGCCAACGTTGCCCTCATGGGTAAAAGGTGGTGGAGATTTGTGTCACAAAGGGACCACCTGTGGCAAGAGGTAGTTCGCCTCAAATATCGCTGCCCCCTCAATTTGTGGTTCTCGACAAGCAGGCCCCCAACAATGCCTCTAGCATTTGGAAGGGCTTCCATTCTTGCCATCCTAGATTTATTGCAAATATCTGCTTTCGACCCAGAGAGGGTACCAAAATTGCTTTTTGGTCGGATACATGGATTGGTCACGCCCCTTTGAGGGAGTCTTTCCATTTCCTTTTTCGTTTGGCCCGTTATCCCCTATCCCTTATAGCTGAGAATTTTTAACTCTCCCCTGTAGCAAGGTTTGGACCCCACCTTTCAGGAGGCTCCCAAACTATGCTGAGTTGCCTTCTTTCATCGAACACAAGCCCTTCTCCAACTCTTCTTCCTCCCCCCTTCCGGTCTCAACAAGGTAGTCTGGACACCCTCTCCCTCAGGTGCTTTCTTGGTTTCCTCGTTTTACAATGCCCTTCTCCCTTCTCCCCAAGGTCACTCCTGAACAGATGTATCATGTGTTGGAATGAAGCCGAAACTAATGCTCACCTCTTTTTGCATTGTCAGATTGCTTCCCTCCTTTGGACTTCTGTCCTCAATCTTTTTGGAGGGTATTGGGTAACCCCACAGTTCATCCTCCATCTCTTCTCTTCATAACTCTCACCCCCGTGGGCGAAATTTGGTATTCTACTTTGGGAAGCCTCGGTTGCAGCCATCCTTTGGACCCTGTGGTTGGAAAGGAACCAAAGAATCTTTAGGGGAGAGTTACCTAATTTGGAAACCCTGATGGAAAAGGTGCGGTCCATGGTCATATTTTGGGCAACTAACTCGAAACCCTTCAAGCATATTTCTCTTGAGGCTTTTCACCAAAATTGGAAAGCCTGGCTTCATCTGAGGCCGTACCACATCGGGCATCGTCTTTGTCCCCCCTGCCCCTGGCACTACCAAGCTTAATTTCGATGGCCGCTTCTTGGGGAATCCTGGCCCTTCAGGTGTATGTGGGATCTTTCGGGACTCCGAAGGCCGCACCCTTTTCTCTGTTGCACACTCCATTGGTTCTTCCGACGTCAACCAAGCCAAGGCCATGGCTCTCTTAGTTGGCCTGATAAGCTTTAGTTCTGACTGGGGAACCTCTTTGGTAATAGAAGGAGATTCTGCCAAGGTCATCGTGTGGGCTTCCAAAGCAGCCCAGTGCCCGTGGAGGACCCCATTTTTGAAGAGATTTACCTTAGAAGCTTGGACCTACACATTGCCTGGAGGCATACTTGGAGAGTAGCTGACACCATTGCAGATTCCCTTGCCAAAGAGGGGGCCTTGGCCTCCACCCCACTGGGAATTCCTACGTAGTTCTCCTAGGAGTCATCCCTGCCTCTGTGCTTTTTTAGTTTGTGGTGTAATTTTCGCTTTTTAACCCTATAAAGGGATTTACTGACTGCCCATCTTGTGTGTGGTCGACTTTGTATACTTTTCTTCTACTCAATACAACAGTAAACTTTACTCAAAAAAAAAAAATGCAAGCACCCACCTCCCAAATTGCCTCCACCCCCAATCACTACAGGCTTGAACCTCGGAAAATGAGAAAGACACCCACTCTTTGATCATTGCCAAAAATCTGTTGCTTTTGTTTTGGCTTGGCTCTGCTTAAATGCATGTTTGTCAAGGGGATCCTTTTTATTCGTATCTGCTGACTGAAGGTAACACTTCTCGAGTGTTATCTATGGCTTTATGCCATTAGAGACTGCATTACTGTTTATTTGATCAGTTATCTCCTAGGGTTATCATGGTGAGACTGTATACCCATTGGTGCATGGGCTGACCCTGCACCCCCCCATTGCCACCTTCAATGAATCCTGACAAAGACTTAGCGTGTGTGGTGGCACTTGGTGGCACTTGTAAATACAGAATAATCAGGGAATATGAATTTTGGCATAGCTGGATGCTGGCAATGGGTCCTGCACAGTTCCTCGATGCGACAACGATGCATACTGTGTGTTCTTTATCACATTCTCTTATATGTTTAATTTATCAGATTTTGTCTCTCTGTATGCTTAATAAATAATCACTCATGTGTGTATGACAAGTTCCTTTCTAATTGGTATTTGTGTTGTGCAAATTCTTTTTAAAGGCATAGAAGCCCTTATAGAGCTGTTTTATTGTGTTTACATGTTCTTTTTCTTTTGATAGTTGAATTGTCATTTTGCTGAAGTTATGTATGCATCAAGCAGACAGCGCACAAACGGAGATGTGTACATAAATGGCTGGATGACAAGAGAGAAAAAATGAAAATCACAAAATTTGGGATTGGTGGAAGCATAATTTTTGTTTACCATAATCGATTCGGAAACCAAAGCAATTTAGGAATCAGAAGCATGGAATTGCCGCTGGCTGGAAGATTTCTGTTTTCGGAATCGACTTCCGTACAAGATTGTGGGGGACGAGATTCCTATATTTAAGAATCAAGATTCGACAAAAATAGATGGAATTGAGATTCCTAGCTCTTTGGAATCAAGTTTCCGACCTAGTTGGAATCAATCGATATGGAATCAAGATTCCTTCATTTATGGAATAGAGATTCCGACATCTTCGGAATTGAGAGGGAAACAATATGTCTGAATTCCATTCATTGACCGACATGCCACACATGCACATTTACATTATTTGTATTATATTATTTATGTTATCTTGGAGTTGCAATATCCCCATTCAATCAATACAATGCATACTTAAATAATTAAGTAGAGAACGTGGACCACCACTTCGGTGTCTACTGGTCATTTCATGCCATAAAAGATGACTGCACCTTGTAGCTTGAGCTTGATTGTCTAGCTTGAGTAGTTTGATGCTTTGAAAACTTCTAAATATCACTTCTCAGGAAAAAAACAAATAGAAATAAGAAAAGGGGGAGGTGGTAGGCTTCTGATAAATGTGGAAACCAGTTTCACCAAGTGTAGAATCGAGATTCACCAATTGCGAAAGCAAGAATGAGTAAGTATTGGAAACACGATTCTCTAAGTGTTGGATATGTAGGTTAACATTCTCCAAAAAAAAAAAAAAGTCTTGGACATATGAGATTTTTAAAAATAAGGAATCGAGATTCTAGACTTCACGGAAATGGGTTCCGTGAAGATTCCTAGTCGGAATTACCGAATCGGAGTTTCGAATCAGAATCGCGACATTCGGTGAGAGATTTTTTGTAGTTATAGGTGGAAGGCAACATCATTCAGTTATTATAAAACACCTTATGACCCCTTGTGTTCCTTGCCAATAGGACTGCTTCATTGTTGGCCTCCCCGAGAACATCCCCGGAAGATGTATCAGGTGAGTTAGCCGAAATCTTGTTCTCCTCAAAAGAGTCCCTCATTCTCCATGCGTATGATCTCACCCTCCTTGCGAATATAATCCATTGAGAAAATCCCCTTCTACAATTATATGACACAAGTATCTTAAAGATTGCTCCCTTATATCACAAAGAACTGCCAAGCTTGTTGCCTCAGTTGAAGAACAAAATCCGTTGTTCTAGAGGTGTTCATTTCCACGTCCCCTAGGTCATTCCTTAAAATACTTGCAGTCTTGCTAGAACCGGTTTTTGATAGAGCACCCATCAAAGTGTAGCTGAAATTCGCATATGGATGGAAAGAATTTGGGAATAGGGCCAGTTTCTCTTTCACCCATTATGACGGACTTATGTATCCCAGCTTTTCAACAAAACACTGTCAAAATGTCCTTGAGCACGAAAAACAGGAAACATCTAGTTTGCTCCCATTTATAAATGACTCCCTTGCTTGTTGGAGTTGTTCAGCTGTCCATACCCTCAGGTTGGGGTTCTCACACAACCCTCCAGGTGAAATTTGTAGATCACTAACCCCTAAACTCTGAAAAGATGCCATATGGTGAAGCCCTTATAGGTTACTCCACAATATGACGAAGTCACAAATTTTGCATGTTTGGTATAGACGTATAGCCATGCTGCTTGCTTACTGCACTAGTCAGGGAATTTCATCATCGTCATCATCTAAGCCTTATCCCAACTATTTACTTTGATGGACATAATTATTTGAATGGTCTCCACATTCATCTTGATTGATATGATGAAAAGGCACGACCAAGAATCCTTACATTTTTGGAAACTCAATCTGTACCAAAGTTGATGAAGGTCCTTTGTATAATATCCTACTGCATTTGGACTCTTTTTAATAGTTGTAACCTATGTGTATGCTGACCTGTATTGTAATCCCCACTTGGATACATATGTATATAGTACACATTGCCTTATGATTAAAACAATGACATAGACATTAATATTTTGCCCAATCGTTGTGCTTGAATTTTTCTCTCTACTTCCTCAAACCTAACATAATTATTATTTGTCAAGCATTGTAGGCTTTCTTTAGCAACTAATCTAGTCAACACATATTAGTGTCGTCCATGTTCTCTTGAAACTGTTACGCAAAGGTGCTCAGAGAATTTTAAACGTTGAATATAGAGTGCTACTCAGATTTTTTAATACTTACTTGATTGTGACCAAATTCATTTACCTTTTCTGTCATATTTGCTATAGTATTGTTAGGACTTGTACACCATTTGATTTGTGCCTGGTGATTGCAGGCCCTGGACACATTCAATACAGCTGTTGTATCACCTATATATTATGTGATGTTTACATCTCTAACCATTTTGGCTAGTATCATCATGTTTAAGGTAACTTTCTGTGGCTTAAAGTTTCAGTTCTGTAAAGTACAAAGTTCTCTCTTGACTACTTAAGATATGGATACGGCGCGATGGCTTTAAATATGATTTAATTGATGGCTTGAAATACGAGATATAGATTATGCATATAGCTTATGCGTAGGTCATTCAAAATCATGGAAATCTCATTTTTGGTTGAAAACATCTTAAAATAATATGTCCAATTGCAATCACTCTACAATTACAAACACATAATTGAAATGCATCTTTCATGTTGCTATGGATACCTTGCATCCCCAAAATTTGCATAGGTGTATGCTTCCTGGTTCGGTTCTTGCAAGGTAAAAGGACACAAGAGAAGACATTATGGTGACTGTAAACTAGACAGATATTGTCAGAGTGCCATAGCAAGGATGGATCACCTTGACCCCTGATCTCACTTGATAATGTTGAAGTTTCCGTTCATAATCTAAGGCTCGAAGGATCCATCCTTATAGACCCTTAAACCTTGGAGCATTGCTTGACCCATGTCAACCCTCATGTTGTCCCTTGTGATCAATCCTACCTGGCATTGGGGTATTGGTTACCTTTAAACGTACAATTCAATATCGTATTGACAAACCCCTTGGAAGGAAGATGCCATTCCAGCCAATGCTGCGCCTTGTCTATGTTCAGTTAGGTTCTTTATTAGCTCAACCACAATGAATGCACAAACTTCCTTCAGCAAACTGAAAGAATGAGCAACTCTCTCTTTTGGCAAGCTGAAAGAAGGTAGTGTAGCGTACAAACCGTTAGAATTCACAATTGATTGATTATATTCACCCTACCAACTAATTTCCAAGCCCATGATATGACGCTAAATTGCGAAGTATGATCACCAGTGGCTTGTCAATATGACAAGCTTTTTATGATTTCAATATTTTCCTCAGGCACCTTCATGGCCGAGCAATTAAAGCATGCTACTGATAAAGGTGGATTGGTGACCACAAAAATAAGCTTAGAATTTTCAGAAAAAATCTGTCAACACGGATTATCCAAAACTCTGAACTTCACAAGTGCTACGAGTTTTGAGAGAAATATCTTCAAATTTTGACATGTGTGAATTAATATAGGTTCTGAGTTATTTCTCCAAATTTTGACATATTTGAGTAGCACTGAGATATACTTTTAAATTTTGATGTGTGAGGGTTTGAGTTGCATTTCATTGAATTTTGGCGTCTTAAGAATTGTAGAAACTTGACTGCCCATTATTGAAAAAGTTAAATTCTTTCTCAGGTTGACATTTGGCTGTAAGCAATAGTTTTCTTTCTTGATACGTTGGCTGCTTTTTCTTTATTTTTTCCAATCCTCAATCCTGTTCAAGTTAGCATTTATTGAATTAAAGTGTTACATGCCTTATGGATGTTCGGCATATGTAATTTTATTTACAGAAGAGCTGTTGATGTGCTTTTGGTCTGGACAACCATAGTATCCATGAAACTATAACTGTTATCTCTTAATGTTTTAACTTGAAAGATCATTGGTTCAGAAAAAATTCCAAGGTGTATCCTAGAGGCCTGTTTTTTAATGTTGTAGATCGTTCATCACTTGATTCCCAGTAGGCTTGCTAGATATATTACAGTGCACTCGGTGAGTATTGTAAAGCTTTATCTTTTTAAATAATGCTGCCCTGGTTCTACCTTGCATAAGGAGGATATGCCATCATCATCATCATCATCATCACTATTGGTAAAGTAGGACAATGATAATTTACTGCATTGCCTCAAGTTTGGAATGAACCATGGATGCATGGAGCCAGAGCTTGAGTGGAGCTTGCTCCAGCCCCCCATCAAGGATTCTCGATCCCTCTGTCATAGGAATCTCGATCCCTGACTAAAACGGATATCTACCTTATGAAAGGGGACCTCAATTGCATTGAAAATGGGGGTGCAGTCCTGGTTTGAATGTCATGATCCCAATGGGAGTTGCAAAAGTTTTTCAATTTTGAGTCTTATATCTTTACTTTCGTGGTAATGTTTTGCTTTTTGACAATTTACCAGTTAATGACCACCTAATGACGGTTTTGTTTCCATTTTCATGGTTGTGGTTTGCATCGGTGGTTGAAAACTAGTGAGCCAGCACATAATTGCTCGTGTTAACTTGCACGCGAGGGCATCCTACAGAATCGTGTGGGTTATCCAGAATTGCGTGATTCACTTCAGTGGATTGCCCGATTCACTTTAGGGACTCATGCAATTCTTACTTTTGGTTCTTATTGAATCCCTATAATGCCATTTTTCTCAATTTTTTATGTGATTTTCAGGCTAAGGAGTTCTCATTCTGCATGCATATAGATAATGCTAGAAAAGTGGATTGTACATTTTTCATTTTTTGAATAACACTTTAAAGATAAATTAAAATAATATATAGACGATCAATTTTAGATATTAAGCGAGACGGTACGCCCTTTATTTTTTCGATGTGTCCTTTCTCTTCAAATTTCATCCATTTAATTTCAAATAAATCCTACTTTGTCCTTAGCTATATTTTTTAAAAATCATTTTCTCCTATTTATGAGATATATGTGCAATATTAAAAGGAATTTTTTTGACCATTTTTAAAAAGTTTCCTTCGGGGGAAGAATCACTCTTATTAAAGCCACCCTTGCCAACATTCCTATCTACCACATGTCCCTCTTTCAAATCCCATCTCTGTAATTTTTTTTTGAGAAAACTTAATTGTATTCCATTTAAAGAATTTACACAGAAGTAATAAAATCGAGGGTCCCTTTTCTGTGGGACTCCTCATAAAAGGTTGTCAGTCAACCCTATACAAAGTTGGTTAAAAGGACAGCCCTTGATGCTACAAGATATACAATGATATTAAAAAAAATAGGCTTTATAAAATTGCCCCTTTGTACAAAAAAACTCTATGATATACGTCAAAATTAGGTGGCCAAGAACTGCTGTTCCTTTATCCCTCTATGGTTCGGATCAAAGGTGACCCATAAAATCTTCAGTGTGAGCTTTGGCCCCGTCCTTTGCTAGAAGATCAGCCAAGTCGTTTGACATCCTCAAGGTATGCGTCCAAGAGACGTCCATATCTCTGCAAATGTCAGCGATCTCATAAAAAATGGGAGCAAGATACCAAGGAGGGGAGGAGCCCCCTGATGCCCAGGAAATGATGTTACTAGCATCCCCTTCCATAATAAGTTTAGCCCCCAAGACAAATTGAAGCTTTTCAACCCCAAGAGAAGGGTCATTGCCTCAGCATGCTAAGAGTCTTGGATGTCCAAGTATTCAGATTACGTTAACAAAATTGACCGGTGGTGGTCCCTGAACACTCCTCCCTCTCCGGCATGACAAGGGTTCCCCAAGGAACACCTGTCGAAGTTGAGTTTAATGTAACCTCGGGTGGGGGGTTGCCAGTTATGGGATCTTTGGGCCTTGCGAGGACGGTGGAGCATAATGTTTTTCCAGTTGTAGAGGAAAGTATTAGTAGGGAACCCTGGAAAGATGCCGTTATTGGAAGCCTAGAAAGTTACTAAGGATGTAACTTTTGTGGAACAAAGCTGGACCTTCGGTAGCAATTCCTAGGAAAATCCTAAAATTCCTCCCATTCCAGAGTGTCCAAATAATTGCTGCTACTACGGTTCTTTTTGCCTTTGGCCAGTGAAGGACGCGGTAAAGAGATAACAAATCCTTGCCTGTCGCTAGCATGACCCATTGGACTCCACAGAGTTGCAACATTTGACCCCAAAGACCATGAGCCATGTTGCAATGGAGGAAAAGATGTGGGTTAGATTCTTCTTCGCAGAGACATATCACACATCTGTTGGGAATTGGAGTTCCTCTTTTTTGAAGCTGATCCACCGTAAGGGCCCTCTGAGATCCTGCTATCCAGTTGAAACACTTAACTTTGGGAGGTGTGATAGTGCACCACACCTTTGATAACACCGAAGGGGGGTTACGAGGGAAAGTGGGTGGTTGTATAAGTCTTTTATAGAGAGATGCCACTGTGAAATTACCAGGAGTGAGAGGCCAAACCAACTGATCCCTCCCATGGGTGGCAATGAAAGAGTTTTGAAGAGTAGTGGAGAGAGAAAGGAAGTGTGAGAGTTCCTCATTTGAGAGATTCCTTCTGAAGGAAGGCCACTCCTTCGATTTCCCACCACTGCCATTGCTTCTGCGACAATGGCTTCTTTGTTTGAGGTAATGGAGTAGAGGGAAGGGCACAGTTCCCTATAGGGGGTGTGTCCAAGCTAGATATCCAACCAGAAGCGCACTCTTGTACCCTCCCTTGAGTGGAATCGAATGAAATTCCTGAAGGAGAGGGAGTACGTGAAAGATCTCCACGCTCCTGAAGCCTTGTTAATATTTATCATCTCTGGCACCCATGTACCCTTGGCGATCTTGTATTTATGGCGCAAAACTTGAACCCAAAGGGAGTCAGTCTGGGTTGTGAGGCGCCACCACCATTTACCTAGGAGGGTCTGGTTATGTTTTCTAAGTATTTTGATCCCTAGGACCCCTTGCTATTTTGGTAGGCAAACTTTATCCCAAGAGGTTAGGTGAAACTTAGATTGCTCCACTTGGCCTGACCACAAAATTTTTTTCATATGTTGTTCTAGCCGGTTTTCCACAGAGATTGACATTTGAAAGGGTGGCATAAGGTAGATCGGAGCATTGGCTAGAGTTGCTTTAATTAGGGTAGAGCGACTTGCCTGAAAAAGGTATCTACCTTTCCAACCCGCCAGGCGCCGGTCGACCTTGTCGATAACGTGTGACCAGTGCCTCTTTTTGGGTTTGCCAAGGCCTAAGGGCAAACCAAGATACATAGTGGGGAGATCCTCCACTTTGCATTCCCATGTCAGAATCAAATCCTTAATACCAGTAGAGGAAATGAGGACACCTATCGTTTTTTATTTTTCCATGTTTACTTTGAAACCAGTGGCCTCTTCGAAGCGCTTGAGATACAATCTCAAATTTTCAACTTCTGCTGGAGGGCATCTAAAAAAACTAATATGTCGTTTGCATACTGCAGGTGTGACACCACAGGGCCTCGACGAGATGTATGGAAACCCGAGAGAAGGCCTGCCTGGAAGAGGCGGGAGATGGACCGGCTAAAGACTTCAGCCATAATAGTGAAGAGAAAAGGGGGAAAGAGGGTCTCCTTGGCGCAGCCCCCTTGTGGAGAAAGAAACCTTTTGGGGAGCCACTGATAAGAATCGAAAAAAATGGGTTAGAGATACAACCTATCAATCATTTCCTCCACCGATCTCTAAACCCCCATTCTTCTCATGGTCTCATCTAGGAGGGCCCAGACTACATGGTCGTAGGCTTTCTCCCAAGCAATTTTGAAAATGAGCCCCGGCTTTTTAGACAAGTGCTTGGAACGAATACACTCGTGAGCTAGTAACGCTCCATCTAGGATTAGTTTGTCTTTGATGAAAGCAGATTGGTATTGGGAGATGATGGAAGGGGAGGAACTGCTGCAGCCTTGAAGCCAAGAGTTTGACCAGGATTTTGTAAGAGGAATTCAACAGACTTATTGGCCGAAAGTCCTTAAGCTCCTCGGCCCCTTCCATCTTTGGTACCAGAGCTATAAAAGTGGCGTTAATAGCCTTATGTAAAATTTCCCGGTGGAAGAATTCTTCGAAGAAACTCAAGAAGTCTGAGCGGAAAGTATCCCAAAATAATTTGAACGGGGCTATGGGGAAACCCTTTGGACCAAGTGCTTTGTCTCCAGCTAAATCATGTTGGGCTTTAAGAATTTCCTCTTCCAGAAATGGACGCTCAAGCCCATCTCTGTTATTAATCGCCTTGAGAAGTTCATGTGTGATTTCTTGTGGTTGGGTACTGAGAATAGCCATATTTTTTTCACCTCATTACCTGGGATAAAGTTTGCACCCTTAAGAAATATGGTGGGCTAGGCATCAAGAAACTTCGTACCATGAATATTGCCCTACTAGGCAAGTGGTGGTGGAAATTCACTTCTCCTCATCCGCTCTTGTGGAAACAGGTCATCCAAGCCAAGTATGGTCTTAGTAACGAGGATTGGCTGCCTAGATCCTCCTCCCAATTATCCTCTGGTGCCTGGAAGTGCATTATTTCTAATAAAACTGCCTTCTTTTGGATCAGAGATATACCTCTGGTGCCTTGGAAGTGCATTATTTCTAATAAAACTGCCTTCCTTTGGATCGGAGATATACCTCTGGTGCGAAGTACATCAGGTTTAGGTTAGGATACGGCTAGACAAAAATTCTACTCTGACCTTTGGATCGGAGATATACCTCTTAGGCAGGCCTTCCCCTCTCCGTTCCTTATAGCCAACAACCAGGCGGCTGCGGTTGCCGACTACGTAGAATTTAGAGGGTCACCTTGGTTTGCACGCCTATCTATAGGAGAAACCTTTCTGATCAGGAATCCACTTCCCTGTATCCACTCCTTCAATTGCTTGCCCCCATTTTCTGCCGTCTTCTTCATCAAGATTCGATCATTTGGTCCCCTAACCCTCAAAGTTCTTTCTCAGTCTTCTCTTTCTACTCCTCCTCACATTTAACAAAATTTTGTTCCTGCCAATCCCTAACAAAATCCAAGCTTTTATCTGGGTACTCCTTCAAGGCAAAACCCTCACCTTAGACCAGCTTCAAAGAAGGGGACTCTCCTGTCCTAACCGATGTATCTTGTGCCTCCAAGAAGAGGAGACAATCATTCAACTCTTCATTCACTGCGAGGTCTCCTCAAGTCTCTGGTCTTCAATCCTTAAAAATTTTCATGGCCTACAGTGGGTCACTCCCCCTTCTTTGAACAACCTCTTCTCTTCCTTCTTTTTAGAAAAACGGAAGAAAACTTTGGTATTTGTTTGTTTCTACCCTACTGTGGAGCATTTGGCTTGAGAGGAATTCCAGAACTTTTTTTAAGAATGTTAACCTTTAATAAGTAGAAAAAAGAGTACAGTGAAACATCGAGAATGGGCTATCCATAGGGTGGATAACTCAAGATACAAAAAGCCCTTCTGAAAAGGGAGGTGAGAGAGTAGAATAGAAAAGCCTTCTTTTAAAGGATACAATGACATAGAAGCAAAGGAACCAACAAAAAGAAACCGATCCCAAAAAATCGATCCTATAATCCATCAAGGGCCGCCACTTCCTTAGCTAGAGCATCTGCTGCCTGGCTTGACCCCCTCTAGGTATGCCTCCATAAGACGCGTGTATTCCTGCAAAGGTGGTTAATCTTATAAAAAATATGAGCTAGAACCCCAGGGGGCAATAACATTCTTGGAATCTCCCTCTATGCTAACAGACTCTATACTGTGAAGATGAATAAGCTTGAGTCCCTCAAGTAGTGCAGTGGCCTCCATGGAATCAGTATGACCGATGTTTTTGGATATGGAAGCGATAGTTGATCCCAAGTGGTCCCTGAGGATGGTACCGATACTGGCAGGCCCGGGGTTATGCAAAGAGGAACCATCGAAGTTAAGCTTAAATTGGCCCTGGTCAGGTGATCTCCAATTTGATGCTTGAGGTAGACATTTTCTACAGTGCTGTAGAGTAGCAGTCCAGTCCTGCTAAAAGGCTGAAGGAGGAACCCTTTTAAAACTTTTAGAGGCATTTCGAAGAGTCAACATTCTATCGTTGACTACATTATAACCTCAATCTCCCTCTGGGCCAAGATGATCCTAATATTTGTTTCTATCCCCACTCACTTCCTTGCCAATTGGCAATCCCTTTTGAATTTTTGTGCCCCTCTAAGGAGATTGAGAGCAGTGTGGACCCCCCTCCCCCACCTGGTTTCCCCAAACTCCACACAGATGGCTCATCCCTAGGAAATCCTGGATCCTCCGGTATTGGCGGTACTTTGGCTGATGCTCCAGGTTTTCTTCTATCCTTTTTGGACTACATTGGATCTAAGGACTCCACCACTGCTGAGTCTTTGGCCCTTCTTGAAGGCCTCAAGCGAGTGCCTCAATTTGGGCCACACTTTCAAGGACTCATAGTCTAATCTGATTCAAGCAACACCATTCTGGGTCAGCCACCAACCGCAGCCACCGTGGCATCTTCAGGTTATATTTGAGCACATTTACTTTCTATGCAGTTCCTTTTCTCAGGTTCTTTTTAGGCATATACTTCGACAGGCTAACACCGAGGCAGACAGACTGGCCAAAGAAGGAGCAAGTCAAGCCACAGGTGCACCCCCAATCCCCTGAAGTCACAAACTGTTCATTCTTCTTTCTCTCTCCGCTCTCCCTCTTCTCCTCCTTTCCTCTCGTCCTCCTCTTGCCTCTACTCCAAAAAGAAAAAGGAAAAATAAAAAGGGCAAAAAAAGGAAGGAAAAAAAAAAGTTCTTTCACGTTCTGCCTGCTGTCTATTGCCCCCTCGCTTAGCCCCCCTTTTTTATCTCATGCCGTCTTTTTCCCCTCCCACCTTCTCCTTCTCTATAAATATCTCTCCCCCTCCCTTCTTTCCTCTCTTAACCACTCTTCGCTTCTTTCCCTCTCCCCTCTGCCACTCACCTCCAATTTGTTTGTCTCGTCACCCCCTCTACCTAGCACGACAATGACATCCTGGAAAGGAGAATCTAAAGACCTGTTACAACAATGTGGAGGCACTAAAGTTGCACTCCAAGATGGCTCCATATCGCCCTCAATCTTTTCTCTTTCTCGCACAATTCTCTATCTAAACTCTCTTCTCTTCAGCCCATCTTCTTCCCCTCTCATCTCTCTCCATCAATATCTCTTCCCCTCCCTTTCTCTCTCTCTAAACCATCTTCCTTTTCTTCTCCTCTCCCATCCGCCCCTCATCTTCCCTGTGCTTGTGCCTTGTCACCCCCTCTCCCTAGCACGACAAAGACATCTTGGATAGGAGAATATGAAGACCCGTTACATCTTATGCGAAGGCACCGAAGTCCTTCTCCACTCTCGAGGTGGCACCATACAAAGAGCCTCTCAAGTAGAAATCCAATTTTCCTCTTTTTTCTTTTCCTCTCTAGTTCTCGTCTCTCACCCAACGTTTGGGTAGCAGACTTTTGTTTGTGTAATCTCTCTGCCCCCGTCTCTCTCTGTACCTTCTTTTCTATGCTCTCCTCGCTTCCCCTGCAATTGTATATTTTATCGTTTGAGCACCCAATATGTGGGATGCCGTCTTTTGCTTCCTTTTGATGTAATTCTTTATACTATAAATACAAAGTTAACCATTCCTCAAAAGAAAAAAAGGTTTACTTAAGGGTGAGGCCCTAAACAATCAAATTAAGGCACACCTCAAAAATTCACCCTTTGTTGCAATTTTTGCAATGTCCTTGTTGCATGTACCCTTTGTTGCTCCCAATATCTTTGTTTGATTAATTAGAAAATATTTTATATACTCGTTTTTTAAATGTGGCAATATGATATACTCTTGACGGTTCTTCACTAATATATTTAGTAAATAGGAGTTTAGTTAAGTCTTTCACAAGCGAGAAACCTTCTTAATGAACATATTGAACTCTTTAGTTATTTTTGCTTTGTTTTATGACTTTACGTGATAGACAAACATTCACTTAAGGAGTTGTTAATGTATTTCTCTAGGATATACTGCTTAGAAAACGTTAGCAATATTTTGGTCCTCATGCTCAAAACTTTGAATTTCTAGTCAGGGTGAAATTTTTGGAGTTATATGTTTTCTTGTGATACCTCAATTTGTTTGAGTTAGATCATCGTTTGCCTTTGTTGCTTTTCCCATCAACTGGCATGAATATGTAGGGTCAAGAGAACCAATTCTACTATCTCAAAAGAATATGTTCTTTACTGTCTCAAAATAATATGTTCTTTGGAGTGAGATATATAGTACAATACTGAAGATTCAATGTGACATCTCACTGATGACGTCTTTTTTCACTAAACCTGAGCATGGCATTCACCATTCACCACGGTTATTGCTTGCACCCTCCCCAAACTAATGGCTTTCTTTTGAAGTTGGTTCCTAGGTTAGGGTCCTAAGAATCCTTCTAGGTAGGGTTTTACCCAAGGGAGTGAAGTCCAAAATGATCCCATGAGAGTGTGCAGTGCTTATTGTCCCAAATAGAAATTTCATCAATATCTTGGTCCGAACCCCTCTCAACTGAAACAACTGCATTCCTTTGAATATTTATTTATTGGGGATGAGAATGATTATTAGTTTATTATTTCTTTCTCATAATTATTTCTCTCAGTTCTGAGTTTGTGCTCATGCTTCTCAAAGTAACTATTCAATTTATTAAAGTCTACCACAAAATTATCTTAAGTCACTTTTATTGGCTCTTTTGAATAGGACTGGGATCGGCAAAGTCCAACCCAAATAGTGACTGAGATGTGTGGGTTTGTGACAATCCTCTCAGGAACATTTCTGCTCCACAAAACAAAGGACTTGAGTGATGGTAACTTTGCATGTGTGTGTGTGTTTCCGTTATTTTGTTTGTTTTGTACATCATATTCTTTACATAGTATAAAAGCAAAGGTAGTTTTGAAATGGTTTAGTCTCATGTGAGATCTCAAGAGTGGCAGTGTAACATGGACAGGTTTATCGCAATCATTATCAATGCGTCTTCCAAAGCATGCTGATGAGGACGGCTTTCCCACTGAAGACATCCCACTCCGCTGTCCAGACTCCTTCCATTCACCCTGATGATTATGGTTGATATATGCCGATGATGATGATGTGTGCCTTTTATTTGCCGTCCTTACTCTTCTTCTGTGTTTTTTTATGCTTTGGATGGCCTCCGATTCTGCCCCTCTTTGTAATCCTTGAAAGTATTTGAGTATCATATTCTTTTTGTCAGAGTAAATGTAGAGGGTTCTTCCAAGATGAAACACTTAATGTGAACCCTTTTTTGCCTGATACCTGAGATTAAGGTATCTCGCCATAGTTATGGGCTTTATACCCACGGTTGTGTAAAAAATGAAGCAATTCAAGCCCGTTCTTGAAATAATTACTGAAATGAGAACCATAACACCGAATTTTGATTTAAAACTGAAACCCGAAGAGCACTCTTTCTGAGCATGATCGTGTGCCTTACTTTCTCTGTCCTTTTTTCCCCTCTTGTCCTGTCTTATGTGAACTCTTTTCTTTATGCTTCCTCAACAGACGTTCAAAATTACAAAATCAGATGTACTTTTGCCCACCCTTGTTTTGATTGTGAACAGTAAAGATACAGGCGATAATAGCAGCTGCAGTTGTTTATATATCTTCAATTTTAACCTACTGTTTGAAGAACTGTCTCCAATATCTTATGTTCTTTCCCATTGATCTTCCTGAAGACAGTTCAATCGTGTAGAAGTGTTGAAAGAAGCAATAATGCGATCGATTCTTTTCTTTTATGTTGGAATATGGATCAAACTAAAATCCATATTCTTTGCAAAGGGTGACCTAGGGAAAGAATTAAGGGCTAGTTTTGCAAACCTTATAAATTCGGTCACTCGGAAAAAGAACAATTGCTGCCGGTGGCTGAAGTTTGTTACTGAACAGGAGTTATCAAGGAAAAAACAGATGTTCCCTTGCAAGATATTTCTGTGGGCTTGGTTACAGGCCCCTCTCTCTCTCTCTCTCTCTCTCTCTCTCTCTCTCTCATGTCAACTTGGTTACCGGTGCGAATGGAACTCTGAACATTATCCAGTGGCACGTGCTGCCTGTAACACCTCCGCCTGGCTGCCTGGGGGCTGTTAGTGCCTCAGTTTCTCTCTTACGTGGCGATTTTCTATCCATCAGTCTATACCAGTCTCAATCCATCAGTGTCAATCCTAGGTACTCTCTCTCTCTGGATAAACAAAAACTAGGTCCCGAGGAACTCGGTGCAAAATGCAGTACATGGCATTTCAGGGCTTAGGGTGCTTAATTGAACCGAGAAAGTCCTGTGTATGCGTTTTCTAAAGGTACCATTGATTATAAAACAAAACAAAACAAACTGATCGTCAATTAGTTTATTGCCAATTCTTAAAAGGTGGATTATGCAGATATCGATGCACCGATTGATACATTCAAATGATTGCTCCAATTGTGAACTTTAATCATTCCATTGGATTGTATACATTGAGATCATTTATCTTTGATACAGGGAGGTCACAATTACTTATCAATTGTGAACTTCAATCATTCCATTAGATGGTATGCAATGAGATCATACATCTTTGATATAGGGAGGTCACAATTACTTACAACTATTTGATTCGATGTGAAATTGGATATAAAATTTTTTTTTTGAACTTTAAATTCGATGTGAAATTTGAATGTCAAAAATTTCTTTTGAACTTTGAATGTAATAGAATCAGCATGTGTTTGTCGTAATAAATTACGTCATGAAGATCAATTTGATGATCGCTTGATCAAAAGGTTTCCTCAAAATTCGAAGTAAATTTCTTTGCACCACCAGTCCAAGCAAAGCACTTAAAAATACAAAGCAAGTTCTAGAATATTAGGGAAGTCTTTGAACTACGGGCCAATTGACCTTTGTATGACTATTTACAAACTCAAATTACAGCCTAAAAATATTACTATTTCCTCTCCATTACGATCTATAGTAAATCCAATAACAATAACCATTTAATGATCCATCCCATATCACTACAAAACCAAATTAATCTTTCTTTGCAAAGTGAGAAGTGTGAAGCATGAGGAGCTTCCTCAGAACCTTTAATATCATTTGTAAACCTGGCCTTTTCAGGGGAATTCCAGCCTTAGAGATCTTTAGAGCTTGAATGCAACCAAGATGCCCTATCTCATGTCCTTCGGCGTCGGACTCGAAGCTTGTCACTGACTCGGCCCCCTTCATTTTCCGGCAATCTTTCACAGTTAAAATCTGACCCACCCCATCTTTTCCGGCCAAAATCTGACCAACCCCATCTTTTCTGGCCAAAAGCTGACCCACGTCATCGTTGTACTCCTCCCATAGAGAATCCATCCTTTCTTCATCTTCTTCATCGTACCCGTCATCATCTCTAGCACTGACAAAGCTCTTTCTACCATCATCTAAATCTATTGAGAATTTTCGAAGAGACCCAATTGCTTCTTTTGCAGTGATTTCCCATAACTTATCCATAGATGAAGTGTGACGACTGGGAAATGCTTTAGGCTGATAAGTTGGGATCTCGAATTCGGGTGAGTTGGTTTCATGGGCTTGGGCACATATGGGGAAGGAACAATTTGAGGCCTTTCGAGCACACACCCAAAAGGAGTCCTTAGAAACTGAGAATTCATGGTAGTCATTTGGAACGGTTGGAAAGGTGAATTCCTCTGTTGATTCTTGATCGAAAATCGTCATGAAAAACCCACTTGTAATCTCTCCTCTCTCTAGGAAGGGGTGATGGTTTTTTTGAAATTGGAGGAGAGAAAATGGTGATGGTCTCTCTTCTTACCTCTAGCCTGGATGTTGTTCTATGCAAAGTTGAGAAGCGATATGGTTCTCTCGTTTTCTCCCTCCCCTAATAGCTGTTGTTTATGAGAGAGAGAGGGAGAGAGGAGGGAGAACTTATGTTTCATTGAAATGGGATAGGGAGGTGATAGCCCAAGTGGGGTTGAAGAGAGAGAGCTGTAAAGAATTTTGGTGGAGAAATGGGACCGAGAGAGAGAGAAATGAAATGAGGTGAAAAATTGAAAATAAGAAATTTTCGCTTTCAAGGGGGTTGAGGAATCCCATCTACTGCCGGGTTCCCCGGGTGTTGCGATAAGAACAGCTTTTCATTTCTTTGAAAAAGGCGCGATGCTTGGCCAAAATCTACCCATTGGACGTTTTTCTCTAACCTACCTAAACAGCGATGGAATTTATCTTCTTCAAACAGATTATTTACTAAATGAAGATCGTCCCAAGGGATCATACTGTTCACTTACTGCCGGGACCGACAGAGTTACTTTGGAGAATTTTTCAGATCTGGATTTTTGGGCAATTGAGACCTCTAGATGATTATTTTTTAAAAAGAATGGATTTTCAATTCTTCAAATGTTAGATCTCAACTTCCAAAAGTTGAATGGTCTCAGTTCAATCTTAGAATGGTTTTTCTGAGGCACAAACAAAGTGAGATTTGACTTTTATTTTTAAGGGTAGTCATGAGCTTCAAGAGAGCTTGGATATTGTCCGAGGGAGTAAATGGATAATATGCTCTCTAGGACCACGAAATCCTTTGACGCAGTGGAATACTTGAACTTAGGACTCAAAATATATCTTAAATCACTTAAATTCATTGCTCCCTCAAATCCATAAATTCAGAATTCTAAAAATAGTGTGGATTGGTATGAAGAATTAAAATGACTGGTACACATAGAATGTCCAAAATGTACTATTTTTAAGGCTTGGAATTTATTTGCCTCTTTTTCCTTTACACACACATACAAAACTAGTCCAGAATAAATCTTGGAAGAGACCTTTGTAGTGCAATAGGTGCATCCAAGGACACACCTTTTTTTATTTCGGTAATTTAGTGGGAAAGACAGGTCCCTACCCATCTTTTTATATAGATTAGAGAGTAAGCATTTTTAAGATGTCAGTAGGTAGTGTTAGCAAAACTAGAAATCACAACGTGGTAACTGAGTATGGAGGTGCCGAAGCTCCTTTTCTAAAAGGGGGATTTGGCCCCCTACCCCTTTAATAAATGTGAAAGATGAGGAGTCAACGTATGAATTTTATGAAAGGGTACCCACCCTATCCCCCACACACTCTCACCCATGTGAGGAGGACGAGCATAGATGAGGAAGTATGCATTCTAATGGGACCAAGCAACCTGTCTTTTTGCTTAACACACTTCCTTTGGATTTATATGTGCACCGGGGATTGCGGTTTAGATGGGCGTGACTTTAAGTGAGGAAGTTTAAGGTGAAAGATAGGAACTTTCTTTATGGTGAAATGTGATTTTTCTATGTAGAAATTAATTAACAGATCCTCATTTCTTAAAGGGTGCAGTTTGCTTACGGATGTAGAGGTAAGGTGCACCTTCAAATTTTATCATGGTATATAATTTTGATGTAAAATGTTTTTAGGATTATCTCAAAATCTATTTTTATATCAAATTATAAAATTTTAAATTTAAAAAACGGTTAAAATCAAGTAGATCTATAAACATATGAAAATCTTGAAAATAGACAGTGTAGATAATATGTTGCAAAATGCACTATTTTTTATACTTAAATTTTTTTATTTTTCATAATTATACATCTCGATGTCGAGATGATCAATCAAAAGGCTTTTTAACATTAAAACTGCCTTTCCGATAGAGTTTTGAAACGCATCCGTAGTTCTACATTATAAGGTAGAATCCTTATATAAACCTTTTCCTCTCTTAAATAAAAAAGTAACACACACAAAAGTACTCAAAAGCCAATAATATTCCATTAATTTAAGAGGTTCCTCCCTACTGTCCCCAATGGAAGAGGGTCCGTCCACCTTGTTAAAGGAGTACTGATATTCTTACATTTCTTGTTTATGTATTTATTGGGAGCAAACCTTTAAAATTTGTCCGCCCTTTTGTATTTAATGCAAATTCCTTTTATAATACATGCAATATGCTTTGAATCATTGTAGTTATTGTAGAGAGGCTATTTCAAAGAATCTTAGTGGAAGAAGCACCATGAAGTTTCAGTAGGAACTAATGATTATTAATTGCTGGGTGAGGTGGCTTTGTGATGTTTTTAATAGGATTGGGGCTGACCCTTGAATTGGTCCATGTTAAATATGAAATATTTTTATGATCAGATTTCAACATGAGCCAAGGTCTCTAGGGACCACCTTGAGGCTAATATGAACATGACGTACCTTGCGGTATCAATGTGACTTTAGCCGGTCCATAAATGTCTCACTTTTGCTCAAATAAATGCTCAAGAGTGGCAGTTGTAAAGAGCCCTGTGCTATTTCTATTTGCTAGGAGAGCACAAAAATGGAGTTTTTGCAACTTCTAACCCATTCTCTAACAACTCTACCAAACCCACCCTCCATAGTTGGCATGGTGGTCGGTGGGTTTGAAAAGGCACCAATACTCTCACAAATACATGTTCCAAAACAGAGTTAACAAACAGAAAATGAACAAAAAAAAACAGACAAGCACCAAGCACTACAAATTCGAAAACGGAGTTAAATAAGAGAAAATGAACAACAAAAAACACACAGGCAAGTACCAAGCTCTTGAGAGAGAGAGAGAAAGAGGTGAACATCGTATTTCCTCGCCCAAGACCGCAAGAGAAGAGTAAATTGCACCAGTAGTAATAAGGAGGTAAGAGGGGGTTCATATATGTCTCTGGTGTTTTAAACCCCATCAACTTTCCTATTGTAGTCATTGTGTACTTCATGTGGTAACTTATTGTATTGTGATCTTAAAAATGGATAAAATTGTATAAATAGAAAATGCATCTGAGGTTGAGGTGCCTTGGGTCTTCTATTCCTCTGAAACATGAAGCTCCTAAACGAACATGATCTGGATGGTTCAAATTTGTATGATTGTATCTCTACCTCGGGTTCATGTGTACACTTTCGACACTACAATTTTGATAGAATATCAAGCTTTCTGAAGAGAAATCTCTGCGTATATTGATCATAAGTAATATAAATGCTTTGTATAAATATACAATAAACATGACAAGAATAGAAAGATATCAATGTCCTTACAATACAAATCAATGACACCTATAATAAACAAATCTTACCATAAACAAAAAATATTATATCTACGTAATATACACTTTCTATAACACCCTCCCTCAAACTCAAGATACTTTAAAAGCACACTTTCTATAACACCCTCCCTCAAACTCAAGATACTTTAAAAGCACACTTTCTATAACACCCTCCCTCAAACTCAAGATACTTTAAAAGCACACTTTCTATAACACCCTCCCTCAAACTCAAGATACTTTAAAAGCGAGCAGTTGGAGTTTGGACAATAAATAGCACAAATTAAACGCTTGAATGGGCCTTTGTGAGAAGATGTGTTAAATTGATCCTTCAAAGAAACAAATGGTAGGATAAGAGTGCTTTGAAGAAAATGATGAACAAAGTGACAATCAATTTCAATATGCGTTGTATGCTCATGAAACACATTATTTTGAGCAATTTGAATTGCTCTTTTGATGTCACAAAAAAGTGTAGCAGGACCAATTTGAACAACACCGATATCTTGGAAAAGCCGCCGCATCTAGATAATTTTAATAATAGTACGTATAAGAGCTATGTATGCAGCTTCAACACTTGAGCAAGAAACTACCTTTTGTTTCTTACTTTTTCATGAGATAAATGAATCACCCAAGAAACAAGAAACCCAGTAGTAGATCTACGATTACTAACATCCCCTACCCAATTCGCATTAGAATAAACATGGAGCTCAAGAGCAAAAGTGGAAGACAAGAGCAAACCTTGATACAAGGTACTTCGAACATAGCATAAGATGCGAAGGACAGAAGCATGGTGAACAGAGCGAGGGCCAGACATGAATGGACTCACCGACATGAATGGACTTACCATAAGAACAACGTGACTGATGGCAGGGCAAGTGATAGTTAAATAATTACGACCGCCAACAATCTGCTAGTATCGTGTAGGATCAGAAAGCAATTCTCCATATGTATGGCAAAGTTTGACATTCAACTCAAATGGAGTGCCAACAATTTTGTTATCTGTTAGAGCGGCCCGAGACATGAGATTAGATGCATACTTCACTTGAGACAAAATATATCCACGAATTCAAGAATGCACTTCAATGCCAAGAAAAAAAAGAAGTTGTCCAAGGTCCTTAATTTCAAAGTACTTGTTTAAGTGCAATTGAGTATCATGAATGCTAGCTGAATCACTACCAGTGAGCACCATATCATCAACATAAAAAATCAATATAGTAAAACTGTGAGCCAAACATTGAACAAAAAGTCTTGAAACATGAGCACTTTGAATGAACCTCAATGTGTTGAAAACATAGCAAAACTTCTCAAACCAGGCACCGGGTGCCTGTTTGAGACCATGTAATGCTCGTCGAAGCTTGCAAATCTAATGAAGCTGATGGAAAAGTCTAGACTACATCAATTAAGGTCTACACTTAGGTTGTTTGAGTAACTGGTGTAAAAGTCTCTTCATAGTCAATCCCATACTCTTGAGTGAAGCCTTTTGCAACTAATCATATTTTGCATCATTCAATTGGACCATATGAACTAGTTTTAATTTTATAGACCCATCGATAACCGATTACAAACTTTCCAGGGGGTATATCAATAATATCCTAGGTAAGAGTTTTATGTAAAGAATTTAATTCATCTGCCATAGCTTGCTGTTAGCTTGTATCTAATATAACTTTTTTATTTGTCTTAGTGTCATGAAAAGAAAGAACAGTGGTTAGGAAGTAGTGAAAATCATGAAGACGCTGAGGTGCAGAGTGCCCTTGTGCAGGATATGACATTCATGGAGAGGAGGTTGCATATCGCTCCCAGGAGGCGCAGAATCAGAACATGACATATCAGGCTGGGGTTCAGATGGGATACATGGACTGGTCTCTCTATTATCTTGAAAGTTCTCTTGATGATTGATAAGAGAGACATTAGGTACTACAAGATCGACTGAGGAGTCAATAAGGGGTCAAGATATTAATTGGACTTAAGAGGTGAAAGGGAGAGACAACGAAAATGTGAAAGTGAATACACTGGTATACATTCCCAAAAGGTCATGTTTTATGAAATATGAAGTTTATGTGAAATGACATCATAACATCGAAAACCTTTTTGCTGAAGATCATAACAACAAAATACGCAAATGGCTAATTTTTTGGACAACTTGTTTTGCTCAATTTTCTGTAAGAGAACAAAATATATTGATAAAAAAATACGCAGTTGTGAATAATCAAGACTAAATGAATAAATTCGCTCAAAAGGATACAGGCCACCTAAAATAGATGATGAAATACATTTGATAATATAAATAGAAGTATATACAACCTATCCGAAAAATTTACGTGGAATAGAAGAGGAGTTTAGTTTTCATAAAATAACCAAAATGAATTGTGAAAAAAATAATAATAAAATTTCATAAAAAATTTGAAAATCATAATTAAATGAAAAATGATTATAAAAAAAAGGAGTTACCAAATCACAATTTTAAACATTAAATAAAAAGCATGTAATAAATAAAATTTTTGGAACATGAATTTATCAGCAAGTATGAGTTGTCATAGCGGCTACTCTAAATCTCAAAGATCATGTCTTTCTTTCTCTGTCTCTATCTCACGCCACCTATCTCTCTCACATACTTACTCTTTCTCTCTCTCTCTCTCTCTCTCTCTCTCTCTCTCCCTCCTATCCTAAGATTTCTCTCTACCATCTTGAATACCCCTATAGCCTTTTTTCTCTCTATATATCCTCTGCTTCCTTGTACAAAAACAAAAAGATCCATGCGCACTGATTATGGAGGCACAGTAGGAATTATCTCTCTCTCTCTCTCTTTATATATATATATATATATATATATATATATATATATATATGGGTCCCTTTCTTAGGTTCTTGGGTGAGCAAGAGTATTTGGGTAAGTAACTCTCTTTCTCTCTAATATAAAGGCCCTCAACTTTTGGATGAGTAACATCTTTTTATGATCTCTCTTTCTCTCTTTCATTCTCTATCATAAAGGCCCTAAGCTCCAACCACATGACTGAGGCAATAACTCCCTCTAACAAATGATCTCAAAGAATAAAGTAAAGGTAAAAAAACTAAGATTTAAAAGACAGAGAAAGAAATAGAGAGAGAGAGGAGCGTACCTTCCTACACTTATCTGTCTCTCTAACTCCTTACTCTTATAACAAACCCAACCTTCTTTACTTTTTGCTAAAAGGGTAATTGAGAGATTGAGAGGGGGTCAAAACTTCATTTTTAAAACCCTGAGGATTTGTTCCTTAATTTTCAATTCAAAAAATCCAAAAATTACTCACCCAAGAATCCTTTCTCTCTCTTCTATTTAATGACTTTGCATATTGGAAATCCAAAATCAAGTAAAAGCATGGCAAAACTATGTAATGAAAATACAAACTTTAATGAAACTGAACCAATATAACATAACAAACCATAAAGCAAGAAAGGGGAGCTATTACCTCAAGGAAATACTATCTATATATATTGGAAATCTAAAGTCACGTAAAAGCATGACCAACAAATATATGATGATGAAAATACAAAATTTAACAAAACTGAACTAATATAACATAACAAAACCATAAAGCATGAAGAGGCGAACCATTACCTCATAGAAGTCCAAAATCAGGTAATATTGGAAATCCAAAGTCACGTGAGCATGATGAACCAATATATAAGAAAACCATAAACATGACGAACCAAATATATATAAGGAAACCATAAAGCACAATTTTTTTTTTTTTTTTTTTTTCATATATTAAGGAATATAGAATCGATACAATATAGTTTCCCTCTCTCTCTCTCTCTCTCTCTCTCTCTCTCTTATTAAGATATAGAATATGATATATTTAGATAAGGATAGAATATGATATCTTCCTCTTGATTATCTAATCTCTTAAATATCTATCTGTATCTTTCTCTAATTAGGATATAGAGCCTTTCCCTCTCTCTCTCTCTCTCTCTCTTTCTCTCTCTCTAGATCTCTTTCTAAATGCAAAATAATTTCTCCCTCTCTCTCCCCAACGTCAATCTCTCTATATCTCACCTACTTCTCTCTAACTAGGATATATAGTCTCTCTCTCTAAATGAATAATTGTCTCCCTCTCTCTCTCCTCAACATCAATCTCTTTATGTCTCACTTCTAAAATAGTATTCTTATATCTCTCTCTAAATGGAAAATACTCTCTCCCTCTGTATCTCCCACTGAATCATTTGTCCATAGTTTTCTCCTCAAATCTTTAACTCCCATTAAAATAGGAGTTTTTCTTTAGCTCTCACTTTTCACCCTTATCTACTCCATAATAACAAACTAAATTCTAATTAGGATAGAATATGGTATCTCCCCCTCTCTATTTTAGCATGCACATCTCTCTCTCCCTCTCTCTCTCTCTCTCTCTCTCTATTCCCAATAGAGATTGCTATCACCAAGATTTGAATTTTGATGGGAATGCCCCATATCCACTTCTTCGCTCTTCGGATGATTAAAATGAATAACTGTTGATTTATGGTGAATACTTGGGTCATTGCATTGATGTTTTTGATGCTATATGGATCAACATTTACTTAGGGGGCGGTGGAAAGTTTCCGACTTTCTCATGTACTGTTCCTTTCTCAAGTTTGGGAACAATAGAAAGTGGAAAGTCGTATATCACTTTTTCCCCAAATCACTATTAGTGTTGTCACTTTCAAAGAAAACAACAAGTGGGAGAATACTACAACATATTTAACGGGTAGAAAAATAGGGGTAGCTACAGTAGACTTAACGAGCAGAAAAATAGGGCTTATAAGGAGAACTTTGGAGAGGAAAAGCTTTGCAAATCTTTAGCTCCCTCAACTACCAACATTGAGGATGCTCCTTGCACTGATCTCTCCCTCTCATCGCCTATTTCTTGTCATCCTTGTTGCTAAAAAGCTCCCATCTCTTGCCCTAGAAAACACGGAGAGTTGTTTCTTCTTTTTTTTTGAAGCTTGAACAATATAAATTTCAAATCTTGTACTTTTATTATGATTAGGATTTTCCCTGTTGTGATCACTGAGTTGTGATCTATGTAATCTCTATTATTGTTTTACTTGTATTTTGTAGATCGTAAAATATGTCTAAATAAAGTAAAGAAAAAGAATAAAGCAGAATCAAAGTGAGATTTTATTTCTGATATTTCTTAGGTTCTTCTTTTTTCTGATTAAGCTCAAACAAGATTAACCCCAAGTCTACAGAGAGCTTTTTTTGTTGTTTTTTTTTTGGTTATGCACAAAGAAGAAAATCCCCATATTGACAGAGTTTATTTATTTATATTTATGTTTTATTTTCTAGTTTGACACATAAATTTTAATGTGAGTTTTTTGTTTATTGAGAAGTACTATAAGGGGCTCGAGAGTTTGATTAGTTTGATTGTGTCTATGTAAAATTTTTTAGTCTTTAGGTGTTTGATTAATTGATCATTGTTGCTATTATTGATGATGTTGTTTTTGTGGTGTATCATTGAACCAATTTTCATTTGGTTTTATGAGTTAATATTACAATGTTTTTTTATTCTTTTAATTTTTTATTTATTGATGAAAACTTATTCAGGAGGTTATATTATGCAGTAGGATTTCATACATAAAACTGGGTTCTATTCTATTGTTATTTGCATAAACTCATTGTTCAACCCAATGAATACAAAAACCAAATAATATAAACCCCTGTGAATTATGTAAGAATTTTGGATCCACAAGTATTGAGAATTAATCAGTAAATTGAATGGGTTTTGAAAATATGCATGTTTGCTAGACAAAATTTGGAAGCACAAATTGAACGTTCAACAAACACACTGAAACTTATTGTAGCTTAAGCTTATAGAGAGTCTGCTACCAAATGGTGGGTGATAAGTGGGAAGTAGGATGTCTTAACTATTGAACATGTGCATAGCCAAAATTTTTGAATAAAGTGGTATTACTGACTCTGTTTATAAAGTGAACTTCTACAATATGGATCACCATTATATTCCATTGGGATAGTTTCACAGATGAGTGTTTTTTAATATAATACTAATTGCTGCATTCAAATATGGATCACTGTCATATTCCATTGTGGCATGTTGACGTCTCATAGACAATTTGGCTATCCATATTCTCTATTCATGTCTCTTGCTTGTTCCTTATACTTTTGGGGTCTAACATGGTTTTTCTTGTTAGTAGGTCATTAGAAACGTGAATTTATCTTGCTTCTACATTTTGTGGAACACAATGAATGGATTAGTAGAAACCTGAACTTATCTTGCTTCTACTTTTTGTGGAACACAGTGAATGGATCATTAGAAACCTGAACTTATCTTGCTTTTACTTACTTATAGATTAGCTCTATCGTGAATGGGTTTTGGTATGTTAATGTCTACTAGTGTACTAAGAATGGATGTTAGTATGTTCAGTGGATGGATATTGGTATGTTTATTGAATGGATGTTGACATTTGAGTATTTGGTATGTTTAATTCTTGTTGACCATATAGGAATTAGGTCCAAATATTTTTGTGTTTGCTTATCCGTAAAACAAAATTTTTACATTCAACGATTAAAATGTTATTTGTTTCCACAACGAACGAAGGTTATCCGTGTCGTACCTGTCCTCTTTGTCACTTACCATGCAATACAAGTATATCAAGTTCCCAAATGAACCCTAGGAGAGTGTACTTTAGGTGTCTATCTTACTTTTTTCCATTGGTGTGATGATTACATTGAAGGGATGAACTACAATGCAAACTTTAGGCATCACAACACAACGAAGGATGCAATCCCCACATTTGCAAGAGTAAGTCATGGTTAATCCAGATGAAAGGGTCATTCAAGATCCAATTGTTGATGTGTTGAGGCATGTCCAACAATATCTATTTTATTTATGTATAACATACACATTTATATTTGTATTAATACCTTTTAAAAACATTTGATTTATTTGTGAAATACATTGTTATCTTTATGTGGTCTATATGTATTTAGAGTATTCGTCAAAGAATTTTTGTATGTATGTGTGTACTAAGAGTGGATGTTCGTAAATTCAGTAAATGGATATTGGTGTGCTTATTGAATAGATGTTAATATTCAAGAATTTGATATGTTTAATTCGTGCTGATCATGTAGGAATGAGTTCCGATAATGATGGAAATAATTACCAATGGACAACACCACACGATGAATCACTTCTAAAAATCATGGCCGACTGTGCAAGAAAGGGTATGACAGCAAATGGGCAGTTTATTAGAGAAGCATGGGCAATAATAATACGCTACATGTGTCAACAGTATGAACCAGGGTTTCAATGACTAAGGATAAAAGGTAGATTGAAGACTTTAAAGACCCAATATTATGAAATCAAGAGACTACTTTTGGAATCTGGATTCAGATGGAATGATGATAGGAGGATGGCCACTACGTCATGGCTTGCATGGGAGGATTATGTTGCGGTACATGCTAAATCTGTAATCATTTCCTTTTCTAACAATTAGTTAGTAATGTAAGTGTTTATGCTCATTGTGTATTGTTGTTGTTCACAGCGACCCCAGTTGGCATTAAAATATCAGAGCAAGAGCTTCCCTTCCATGAACAACATGGACGTAGTGTTTGGGGACGGGATTGCACAAGGAAATAGAAGTTAGCCAGTATTAGATGGTGGTCAGTGTGAGTCTTAGAATGCACAGGATGATGAATTGAATTCGATGTATGAAGAGGAAGATACAGGGGAGGAAGAGCTAGGGGAGGAAGAGCCAAGGGAGGCAGAAGCATCTGCATCTATTGGCCGGAATACAAGGAGTGTCACCATTTCTAAAAGGGAGAGGAATGGAGGTTAATCTTAACGAGCTAGGGGATCCTCTCAAAGGCAAGAGGTCATTTCGATTGGTCATGAATTGACTGCTACTGTTGGCACGTCTTCATTAGATCAGACGTTGGATCATTCAGTCCTCTTCCAGACACAACATATGGAAGCAAGGGTTAGTGTTTATAAGGATGAGGGCATGGATCTACTTTTTTACATCAAGGTTGCAAACTTATTTGCAGATCCTGTGAAGGCTCGAATTTTTCTATCCATCGATTCGAAGTATCGTAAACTATGGCTCCGAACACATATACCCCAAGATTAGATTCATAGGTTGCTTGGTTTTTAAACTCTTATTCTTAAATCCTTGTCATATCAGGGAGAAAACTTTAAAATGTCTTTCATAACTTTTGTATGGAAGATGGTTGGTTTATAATTTTCCTCTTGAATTTGGTTGATTATATAGACAACTATAACTTTTTCTTTTTTGGTGGTTAATATAGATGTTTATGCGATTCATTTTTTGTGGTTAATGTGGATGTTTATGTAATTCATTTTTTGTGGTTAATGTGGATGTTCATGTGATTCTTTTTTTGGGGTTAGTGAGGACGTTTATGTGATTCATGTTTTGTGGTTAATGTGGATGTTTATGTGATTTATTTTTTATGGTTAATGTGGATGTTTATGTGATTCATTTTTTGTGGTTAATGTAGATGTTTATGTGATTTATTTTTTATAGTTAATGTAGATGTTTAAGTGATTGATTTTATAATCATTCTATTAGTGAATTTTTATGTAGGTGATGAACTTTTGGATATCTTGTGCTCGATTTGTAATCCCCTTATGGATTTGAATGAAGGATAGACTTTTAATATGGATCCTTATTATAGACTATATTATGTTGTATGTGTAGCTGCCTTGAATTGTGTCTGGTATTACTACCAATTCGTGACACTAAGGAATTTCGTTCACACTACTTATTTCATCAGTAATGCATTTGTTTTGTACTTACTTAAGTCCCATAAGATCAATTGTTTCAATTTCTTGTGGATGGATACTTCATAATTCATGATACATGATGGTAGAGGAACAAGTTGCTATATTCATGTACACAGTTGCACATAATGAGCGTAATAGAGTGATACAGATTCAATTTCAACATTCTAAGCAGGCTATTAGCTATTACTTTGACAAAGTCTTAAATGCAATATTGGGACTGGCCCCATATATTATTGCCCTTGCCTCGAGTGAAACACACGACGCAATCAGAAAGAAGAAGACATTCTTCCCATTTTGCAAGGTTAATATTGACATCTAATATTTAAAAAATGACGATGGTATTAACTACAATTGCTTACAAGTGAATGTCTTCTTTTAGGATTGTGTTGGAGCGCTAGATGGGACCCACATTCCACTTCGGCTCCTATTTTCCTGCAACAACGTCACCATAATCGGAAGGGGGAGCTATCTCAAAATGTTTTGACTGCAGTTAACTTTGACATGTGTTTCACATACGTACTAGTAGGTTGGGAAGGTTCATCAGCAAACTCTAGAATTCTACATTATGCAATTGTGAGGTATATGCATCCATGAACAATGTGTCTCAAGATAATATTGTTTATCACAAGTTGCGAATGATAGATACTGATATGTTGTCCATATTTGGTGTAGGACAATATTACCTTGTGGATGCAAGTTACTCCACTACATGTGGATTCATGACTCTATATCATTGGGCAAGGTACCACCTTAGTGAAACCCAAATAAGGAGAAATCCAAGGACATCATAGGAGCTATACAATCATCGGCATTCATTATTAAGGAATGTCATGGAGCAGATTTGGAATTTGGAAAGCAAGATTTCCCATCTTAAAGTCCTAAGATCAATACTCAATTGCAACACAGGTCAAGATTGTAATTGCCACCTGTATTTTGCACAACTATATCAGTTTGAGGAGAGCACAAAGTTCTTTGACTGAAATATTTTTTGAGCTTCAAATTCTTAGGCAAGTGAGACTAAATATCACGATACGTGCAAGACATGAAGAAGAATGCGAAAGTGAAGAGGCTGAAGCAAGGGAAGAAATTGAGCAATTGAATTCCCAAAGTAGAGCTGACCATAACTTTGAGGTACTATTGAGAGATGAAATTGCCATGCAAATGTGGGTTGTATACTGAAGACGTCATAATTATTAGTGAATTAATAAATGTTGGTGTGCTATAAGCTTGTCTTCACTCTCTCTCTCTCATTTGTCTTTCATCATACCTTCGCGGTGAACTTTTGGTATCGTTATGTACTCATCTTTTCTAGTATGCTTGTGTGGTTGAAGTTTGAATTTTTATTGGAGGTATTTCTTAATTTACATAGATGTGAGATTAAATTTCAATACTGACCATACATTGTAAGCAATGCATCAGATAGGTAGTAGAAGAGAAAAAATATTCAAAAATATACATTACTTGTACCAAATCATGGAAAGACATAATGAATGGTTAAAACATGTAGTTTTGTGCTTTCCCAGCATCAACATTACCGAACAGGAGAAAGTAGCAGCACCATAGTTTATCAAACAAGGTTCACAGCTTTCAGGCTACCAATTTTTACTTTTTTTGAAAAACATAAAAAAATAGGAAGCAAAAAACATAAAAAAGTAGGAATTAAAAAAGATGAATTTGAGAATTAATAAAAACTTTTCTTTGATTTTCTCTTATCATCAATTTTTAGCATAAAAACAAATTAGTTTTTTTGCATAAACCTCTTGGTAATTTCAGAGTTTATGATTTCAGGGCTTGCATTGGGATAAATCTATTTAAAATGTATTGCATTTCATGATGAACTAGGATACATATTTCATGGTTTTTTTTCCCCTTTAATTTTCAATAAATAATTGATATTGCTACACACACACATATAAGAAAATCATGCGATTCAAATTCCTTGCCGCAATATATATTTTTGGATCTTTTAATATTGTGAATTTTCATTTTTATTGCTCTATTTTAAATGTAAGTTTTTCCACTGGCTTTCCTTTATGCCACTTAATTTATGGGTGAAGATACTACCCCGAGCTATATATATTTGTTGTTTGATTTATTGGGGCGTCGATGATTGAATACTTTTGTGCCATATATGCTATCATGAAGTAACTGAAAACATGCTTAAATACAAGCTCTGTTTTTTTATGAGTGCTCCTATTCCAGTTGCCCATTGCATATTTGAAGCTCACCGTTTTTTTTTTTTTTTTGCTAAAGTTATTACAAGTTTGTTTACAAGGTTCTCCATTAGGGTTCTCACTTCATACCTAGGGAAATCATGAAAGTTTTTATTTTGATGCTTTATCTCTTTACTATCTTTATGATTTAGGATGTTATAATTATTTTTGGCATCAACGATTAGTTCTTTAGGCATTTTTTTACCGTAGCATTTTTTTTTTTTTTTGAATGGCATCAAAGATTAGTTCTTAGGCTTTTAAGATATGTATCATAACTAATTTTTTATATATGTTTTTAATTTTAGAAAATTTATCAAATATGTCTTCGAGATGAATGGTTTAGCATTGGTTGTCTCAAAATAACTTCCTCTAATCAACTATTTGAATGTTGACTGACCAGAAAAATAAAATTTTGAGTCTTTAGGTTAAGACAGGAAGTTTCCAGCTTTCTCAATACCAAACAGGTGAAAATAGCAGCACCACAATTTATCAAACATGATTCCCATCTGTGAGGCTACCAAATTTCCTCTCAGAATCCAAGGCTGATATATTCCCACCGAAACTATAGAAAAAGTTTTCACACGCACCCCTAATTTTGCTAAATACCCCATGCTTATCATATTTTCTTCCATTTATAAAAAGGGATTATGCTGTAAGTCTATTCACTTTTGGTATGAGGTTACAATGATTCTTAGCTATTGGATGTGAAATTAGACCAATTAAATTGTGTCATAATATTTAAAAAATATTATTTTGGACTTTGTGCCTAATGAATAAGACACCCTTACTTGATTTCATATCCAACGATCAATAAAGATTGTGACCTCCTGGTACCAGAAGTAAATAAGTTTATTTTATATATTTCATTAAAAGAAAAGTAACCTGTCATAGCTAAAAAAAATATGTCGAGTGCTTTATGTACTGACCCTAATTCTTTTCTTCTAAAATAAAAAATAGTCCAATTAGAGGTACGAATTACAAAGATTGGTCAATCTAATTTTTTTCAAAATTACCCATCGGTTTGATGATGGAATTCTCGGTCCGAATTTTATTTTATATTTTATTTTAGTTTCTTTTTTTCGTTAGTAGGCACTGCTCCAAGCTTTAGGGCCGTGCCCTACTAAAAGAAAAGCTAAAAATAAAAAATAAAAAATAAAATTCAGTCCTTGGACATCCTCAGACAGAAGAGTAATTTTGAAAAAAATAAAAAAACAAATTGACCGACCATCTTTGTAATTTCTATCTATAAATGGATCATTTTGTATTTTAGAAAACTTTTTAAGGTCCACACATAAATCACTCAATTTGTTTAGCTATTTAAAGGGAAACAACACTTCTCCTAAACCACCCCTCTACGCCATTAAAGCAGTCACTTTGTGAGATTTCATGCTCTTGTAGGAGCATTGTGTCCATTTGCTCCCTTGGACAAAACTCAAAGTTACGAATATCTTTGGGAGACCAAATTTTGGAGATTGGATACCAAATTTTGGATGTAATCTCCGTAGAGACCAACCTCAAAGAAGCGCTCTCTATATGCCTAGAAAGAGATGAACAAGAATTGTTTAATTTTTATTGGGAAAGATATCAATGTTCAAGAACTCAAAATCCAAAATTTTTATCCATAAAAATAATAATATCGTGATACTTAGATGGACATAATTTTGGATAAAATAATCTTGATGAAGTTTCTAAGGCTTGGGCTTTATGAAAATAAATAAAGCCTCACCTCAAATCCTCGTCTAGAAAACACTTTTGGCAACATAAATCTCCATGATGGATCTCAATTAATTTCCAACATCTATAATAAAATTTGAAAATAAAAAAATGGTACAAATCTTGGGGATCTATGAACACTTATGTTTAGGGTAAAATAGACGGCCTAAATAATTTGTTACAATATACACAATTTTTAGATCTTAAGAGGGAAAATATCTCCGAACCTATTTTAGGTTTTTTTTTTTTATCTCCATATACTCAAAGTTTCAAAATATATCTTAGCATATAAATCCGAAGTTTTATATCTTCTAACCCTTTAAACTAATTTTATCCATTTTATTTATATTTTTTTAACCTAAACAAATTGTATAAACACAGTCATTTCCAAACATATCACTTGGTCTTCTTATCTCTCCTTGGTAACTCTTCCCAAACCCCTCTTTTATCTCTGCATGTTACCTCCACTCTTTCTCTCTCCATATCAACCCCCACTCTTTCTCTCTCTCCATATTAGCCCCAATCTCTCGGTCTCTTCGTGTCTCTCCCTCTCTTTCCCCCGTGCTTACCTCAACCCCCTCTCTCTCCCCCCAAACCCCTTCACTCTCTCTCTAAGCACAATAACCTGCAAAATGCAAATTGTGAGCCCAAATCAGCCACAAAACAACGTATCAATAAAACTAAAAGGAGAATGTCTCTGATGAACCCAAAATCAGCTGAGATGGTGGCAAACTAGAAAGCTATACAGGGACCATAAAAGAAGAGTATTGTCGATATGCAACTGAGATGTTGCCATACTGGTCTAATGTGCTGAAGAATTGGAGAATTTATGGTTGTTTTTTATATGTTTTGGAAAAGCATTGGGCCAATATGTCCATTTCCAAAACAAGATTAATGGAGATTGCTATATTAGATGGGATTAAAGTGCTTCTGGTTAAGTGGTGATGATGCTGGAATGCAAAGAAAATCATGGTTAGGATGATATTAATTGGCTTGTCAAGGAGCAGAGTAGCAAAGGGAGATGTTTGGGAGCATTGAATCCCATAAACCACTGCAACTTTATCTTTAGTAACACTAACAATGTAGGACTGCAGGTGGGTGATGGTTCAGACTTCAAAGATACAATTTTTGGTTGAACCACAGGACCGAGGGTCGAACACTTCATGGACCATACCCAGAGCTGCTGCCGTGGCACTAAATCCAAGTGCCAAAGTTGCTCAAGTTGTGGAAGGATGGGTGCATGATGCTATTTCGACACTATGCTTCAGTTAAGCATTAAAGGACAAAGAGACAAAGGTTCTCACAACTTTGCTCCAGAGGTTGAAGCAGCTTTTGATCATCCTAAGTTCACCGAGAGAGAGAGAGAGAGTGAAAGGGGTTTGAGGAAACAAGAGAGAGAGAAGTTGGAGGAGTGAGAGAGAGGGGCTAGGGGAGAGAGAGAGAGGTTTGGGGGAAACAAGTGGGAGAGAGATGGGGTAATATGGAGAGAGAGAGAATGGGGTAATACGGGGAGAGAGAGATGGAGAGAACGAGGGGTAATCTGGGGAGAGAGAGAGGGAGAGAAGGGGCTTGGGGAGAGTCTCCTAGGAGAGGGAGAAAGAGAGAGAAGTTTGAGGATTGACACGTGAAGAGTAGGAAAAAAGATGTGTTTGGAAATGATTGTCTTTTTACAATTTGTTTGGATTAAAAAAAAAATGATTAAAAGCCGTAAATGTAATCTAGGGGGTTAGAAGATATAAAACCTAGGATTTGTATGTCTCAAGATATGTTTTAAAATATTAAATTTATGGAGATATGAAACCTAATAGGGGTCCTAATTTTTTTCACATGCTTTTTTGAAGTATTATGCGCTTTTTATTAATGTATTATGCGATAAAATGTTATTTCTCTTTGAAACGCTTGCAGCGTTAATGGCCATGCACTCAAAGATCCTAATTTTCACTGTATAATTTTATGGGTGCAGTACAAGACCGAGGAGATGGAGGAGTCCAAAGTTTCTGATGGGGATGGTGATGTTGAAGGTGGAGATGGCGCGACTTTGGTTAGTATTAGGTATGATCGTTCAGGAGGCATTCTCTCAGAGGCACAGTTCCCGGTGGTGGGATTTTTCTCTCCCCCTTCAACAGATATTTTCGGTCTTTCTGATTGAGCTAAAAGGAATTGGAGATTGTCATAGGCTCCAGAGGTTAAAGTTATGGGGAAGAACAATATCATATTTCTCCTTTTCTCTAAGATAGACTTTGTTGAGGCTTTGAAGAATCGTTTTGTACGTATTGGAAGGGAACTGTTATCCTTTAACCCTTGGAGGCCGGATTCTCATCAATCGTACCTACGAAAATGTAGTCTGTGGATCAGACTATTGGGTGTTCCTGGCCATGCTTGGTCGTTACAAACTTTTTGTAAACTCGCTAACATATGTGGTGAGTTCTGTGATGTTGACAAGTCTGCTTTTACTTGGGCTGCTCTTAGATCTGTAAGAGTTCACATCTGGAAATTGGAAGTTGCACACATCCTAAAATATTGACCTTGTGAGTGGGTCAAGAATTTTTCTCTTTTGTGTGATGCAAGAAACTATTGAGAGAGGCTCTTTTATTCAAGACTGCAGAAGGTTGACAATGAACCTGATGGAAAATCTGGGTGGAAGGAGGTCGTACACCTTCATAAGCCTAGGCTAGAAAAGTGGAATTCCGGCTAGCAGTGGGTAGGTCCTCGCAATTTCGGTAAGTTGCAGAGGAAGTTGCAAAATTTGAAAATTCGTAAGCGTTGGGTGCCTGTGGGACGTTTTACGAATAACATGGCGGGCTTGGAGCAATCTGTTATTGACCGTGTTGCTGGACCAACAAAGGCGACCGAGGGTCCATCAAAGATATGTTTGCAAGTTTCTAAGGAAGTTTCCAAAAAGGATGAAGGTGTAGGTATGGGAGTTTTATCGAGTCGCCTAAACGAGCAGTTTTCCTTGGGATGAGTGTAATCTACGGCGGTTAGACACCTGTAGCTCCCTGACATTGCTAAGAAGGGCGGTGATTGGTTCACGAAGGTGAAGGCGGTCGATTATGAGAGGTTTGCCTCTCATCCCTTAAGTTCAAAGACAACGCTCCTCCAACATTTCAAATCTTTGGCTTCACAGTGGGAGACTCAAAAGAAGGTAATAACTATCCAGCTGATACTTGCAATTATGGCCATCATGTATCCTCTGTGGCTTCGACGTGCAGCAAGGAAGACCCGAGTTATGAAAAGGTTGCCTTTCGATCCTCTGTTGGTCAATCCACTAACTTTGGTGGTTATAGATGATGTTGAACTAATTGTTATGGCAGAGGATGGTGATGTTGAAGACCCTGTGCTGAACTTATTAGAGAATGTTGCTGTGCCTCAAGAAGAAGAGCAGGAGTTGGTGTCGAGAATGGAGGTAGTGGACGTGGCCCCACTTTCTGTGATTTGTGAGGAACATCCCCTTCTTCTTCATCTCTCTAAGATGATGCCTGGTTTAGTGCCGACGGAGAATCAAGACAGCAAGTAGAAGGGTATGGATTCGACTTCTGTGGTGGATGGTAGGATTGATCAAGAAAAGAAGTTAGTAGGGTCGATAGTGCATGATAGTGGCATGCACTTCGATTTACCCTTTGGGGTAGTTTTTAATGATATCATAGAGAAAATCAGGGTTGGAAAATTGGCTCCCACTGACGGTGAAAATCAAAAGTCCAATTCATTAATGTCTGGTGGAGATGCTGAAACTCTGACCCCTGTTAAGGAGAAGAGTGCGAAGAAGAAAAAAGGTAAAAGCCCTGTTAAAGGTACTCGCTCATCTGTTAGATTGTTAGCGAAAGGGAAGCATGCTATGATGGCCGGAGAGGTGATCAAAGAGGCTAAAATTAATGATATCGCCACCACTTCTTCCTCAAAGGATGATGCTGATGATGTGACCATGGAGGAGGCAATGATGCTCGAACAAGTCTACTTTGGACCAAGGGATGATGGTTCAGGTTTTTCCCATCCTAAATCTCTTTAATGTTATTACTTTCTTGGAATGGGTGGCCCCAAACGTAAAAATGACATTTTATTTTTGGTTAGTAAGTATAAACCTATTGCTCTTATTTTGCAAGAAACCAAACTTCCTAGCCCTACGCTTTCTGGGGTTAGGGAAGTCTGGGGATATGGAGCAGTAGACTTTGTGGGCATTGATTTAATGGGTCAGTTTGATGCTATTTGGATGATATGGGACCCTATGGTTTTGCTTTCTTTCTGTGTTGTCAAAAAAGATTTTTTATTGCTTGTTGGCTTTATGGGTCCTGAAGCTGAGTTTCAATGGGGTCTGATGAATGCCTGTGGTCCACATAGTTATGCTTAGAAATTTTGTTTTATAGAGGAGATGACTGAAGTCATTTCTCAATTCTTTATCCTATTTGTATTGGGGGGGATTTTAATTTTACCCGTTGGCCGGATGAATGCTTTGTTGGGGGAGCGATTACTTCGTCAATGCGTCTATTTAATAGATTCATTGAGTCGCATGCCTTCATTGACATTCCAATTGTAGGGGCAAAATTCACTTGGTCTAATGGGAGTGCGTCTTCTCTCTCCATGTCTAAACTAGGTAAGTTCTTGGTTTCCCTTGAATGGTCTGAATTTTTCTCTGTAGCCTCTGTTAAAGCACTCCCCAGGCTCTCGTCAAACTATACTCCGATTCTGTTAACCTTTAAGATTTTTTTGGGAGGTACTATTTCGTTTTGAAATTGGATGGTTAAAGGAAAAAGATATTCTAGACTTTATCAAAAGCACGTGGGAGAATACGATTATCAATGGGTCACGTGATTTTCAACTCCATAAGAAATTGCTCAATATTAATCATAAGCTTATGGATTGGAAGAAAGAGAAATGTTATTCAATAAAAAGGAAAGTTGATGAAGTGTTACTTTCTATTGAGACCACATACTAAGTAATGCATCAAACATGATCTTGAACTATAGAGATGGCTGGGGAGAGAAGTGCCAAGTTGAATGAGTTACAAGAGCTTAGGAGGGTGGAAGAAGTGTATTGGAAACAGAGGTCCAGGTCAAGTGGCTGAAAGATGGGGACATGAATACAAAATTTTTCCATGCTATTGAAAATGCCAGGAGGCACCAAAATGATATTTCTGGCCTGGCGGTTGATGGTGTTGGCGCGGATTATGGTAAGGGTATGAGTCGTGCTACTATTAACCACTTTCACCGTGATTTTACCCCTAGACTGAGCCGGGTATGCTTCAAAGTTTTACCACCTCACCTGAGTTCTATCCTGGACAGAGATGTTTCTTTGGAAGAGATAAAAAAAGTAGTTTTCGCATTACGTGGTGACAATGCAGTTGGTCCTGATGGCTTCCCTCTAATATTTTTTCACCAATTTGGAATTTGATTAGTTTTGGGCTATTGGAAATGGCCAAGGGATTCTTGCGAAGTGAAAACCTTTTTAAAAGGGTTAACTTTACTTTTATTGTATTGATCCCAAAAAAATCTATGATTGCTGTATTGGGGGATATCAGACCAATTAACCTTCTTACGAGTCTATACAAAATTGTAGCTAAGGTTTTGGCTGAGCTACGAAAGGAGGTTTTACCCGTTATCATTTCTGGCCCGCAATCGGCTTTTATTAATGACAGAATGATTTCTAATAGTGTTCTGATTGCACAGGAGTGCATTCACTCTCAGATCCTTGATGGGAGTCCGGGGATGGTTATTAAATTGGATATGGAGAAGGTTTATGATAGGGTGGAATGACATGTTTTGTTAGAAATTATGAAAAATATGGGTTTCAATGAAAAGTGGTGGCGGTGGATTTTGAGTTGTTTGTCTTCAGCTCACTTTTCAATTCTTTATAAAGGGAGCTTGATGGGATTGTTTAACGCCACCCGAGGATTACGTCAAGGGGATCCTCTCTCCCCTTTCCTTTTTACTATATATGCGGAATGCTTCAGTTTGATGCTTACCAATGCAATGATGAATGATCACTTTGCAGGCTTTCAAATGCCCAATGGCGGACCGTGTGTTTCACACTTGCACTACTTCTTTTTTGTGAAGCACAGCAGGAGCAAGTTACAAATATTGCTATTTTTTTGAAGTATTGTGAAGTTAAATTGGGTTTAAATGTTAATTTTGAAAAAATAGGTATGGTAGGTGTAAATTGCCCTGATGTGGAGGTTTCCTCTTTTGCACAGGAGTTTGGTTGTAAGATTGAATTTTTCGTTATTACTTAATTGGGTATGCTAATTTGAGATGGTCATCTCCCTATTGCAGTTTGGGATAAAATTTTGCAACGTATCCAAGTTAAGCTAGATTTGTGGAAATTTAAGTATTTATCTTCTGGGGAGAGGACTACGCTCATTAAGGCATGCCTGTCAAACTTGCCCATTTATCAGATGTCTATTATACAAATCCCTACTTCACTAGCAAATAAAATAGAGACTATGATGAAGAAATTTTTGTGGGACTGCTCTGTGGAGAAGAAGAAGTTCCATCTCCTTCGCTGGGATAGAGTGTGTACGCCTAAAAAGAAAGGGAGCTTGGGATTAGGAAAATCAAACTGGTTAATTAAGTTCTGCTATGTAAATGGTGATGGAGATGTCTTACTCTTAAAGATCACCTTTGGTATGAAGTGATTGCTTCAAAGTATGGAACGAATTAGTTTGGTATGTGGGTGGAGAATAAGAATGGAGTAAGGGGCATGTCAGCCAGCTGAAGGGCTATCCATTCGTGTAAAGGCTTTATACATCGTGATATTTGGTGGTGTGTGGGTAATGGCTACAATATCTCCTTTTGACATCATAAATGGTTGGGGGACTGTCGATTGAAATTAAGTTTTCCTTTGATTTATCATTTGATGACTAATCAAGAAGCCACTATTGCTGAGCTTTTTGTTCGCAGGGGTAGTAATGTTGAGTGGAATATTACTCTGTCTTATAATAGAGTTTTTTATTTGGTTTTCTCTCAGTTTGCTGATCTTCATAGACTATTGAAGGAAGGATGTTTATATCCTGCATAATACTTATGATGAGGTAATTTGGGAGATTGACAAAAATGAGATTTATTCAGTTACATCTATGTATCATTTACTCTACCATGATAGGGTGCGATGGTCTATGCCTGAAATAGCTATCTTGTGGAAATGGCCCCTACCTCTCATAGTGCAAGGTTTTTTTTGGTTGGCGGTTCAAAACAGAGTTCTCACGGTCGATAATCTAGTTAAGAGAGGGAAAATTTTACCGAATATATGCCTCATGTGCAAGGAAGACGAAGAGATTGATGATCATCTCTTTCTCCATTGTCCGTTTGCCAGTCACATTTGGAGGTGATTTTTGACAACTTAGGGCTACATTGGTAATGCCATCGTCGGTGCTTGGGGTTCTTCATAATCTTTTAGTCACTTTACCAAAGACTAGGAGTGTTGTATGACAAATCTCTAGAGGTGTCATTCTGTGGGAGATTTGGAGAGAGAGAAATAAAAGAACGTTTGAAGGTTTCTCTTTGCCGGTTGGAAACGTTTTGGAGAAAATCTTGCATTCCATCTGGTTGTACCTCTCTGTTACGAGTTGTGGACAGAATATTTCTGAAGTGGATGTAAGAAGTAATCTAATTAACCTTTTCCAATTGGGTTTCCAAAATTGTAGGCCCAAAGGCAGATGGTAGGCCCAAAGGCAGATGGATGGTCGCACCTTTGGGGGTTTATAAGCTCAACTTTGATGGTAGCTCATTAGGTAACCCGGGTCTTGCTGGTTGTAGAGGGGTTCTTCGGGATTTGATGGGTAATGTGATCTTCTCTTATGTAGGGCCACTTGGGGGCAGACTGCGAATTATGCAGAGATCTTTACCTTTCTGTTTGGCCTTCATTCCCTGGTGGAGAGGAATTTGGGGACTTCTTACATTATTGAAGGGGGTTCCCTTAATGTTGTGAAATGGTATAAAGGGGATCAGAAGCTTCCTTAGGAGTTGAAATCTTTGTTGTTCCAGATTTGGATCTCGACTCCTTCTTCTTTGTCTATTTTGTTCATGTGTAAAGGGAGGCTAATATGCTAGCTGATTCCCTGGCCAAAGGAGGTTCTACCCTCTCTGAAGCCGTTATTTTAGATTCTGTATTCTCGTTCTAGATTAATAATATCTTTGATCTTTCTCTCAAAAAAGAAAAAGAAAAAGGAAGAGGTTACAAGATAAAACAAAACAAAGGGAAACTAAAAGGACAATTACATATTTAAACTGAGATGATCTATGTAAAGGTTTTTCAATGCTTGAATTCTAATTTAAGTAAAAGGACAATTGTATATTCAAGCTGAGATGATCCAGGCTTTTCAATGCTTGAATTGTAATTTTGGATGAATTATAAGGTGAGGCTTTACTTATTTTCATACGGCTGCTCGATGGAATTGTTGTTCGGTATGCTCTTGTGGGAGTATGTACACTGTACGAGCTCATAAAAAAGCTAACAAATTTAGTGAAACACCCATGGTTCAAAAATCTATATTGCTTTGGAACATGGAGATGCATATCCATCTTTACATATTTGCTCTCTAAGTAATAATCAAGTACAAAACGCTTTTGGTCATTGTGATTCGTTAACAAGGGAGCAAAGTTAGCAAGTCGGAGATTTTCAATAAATTGGCTTACCTTAAAATCGGGAAAAAATCGTTTTTATTTTAAAAAGTCAGATGAAAAAATCAGATAAAAAATACGGATCGGCAAAAATACTTCATGTAAAGGTATCGCCAATATATCGGACTAGGCTCATAAAATAGGAGTAAAAAAATTGGATAAGTTAAAATGTTAGAAATTTTGAAATTATGAAAAATAAAAATTTTTCATAAAAATTTTACTGGACTAATATAATTAAATCAATTAATTTAGATGACTCATGACTCTCATCCAATCATCTAATATTTAATACATAATTAACTAGAAATATTCAAAATTAAGTATAAGGCATGGTAGAGTCAAAAGAAAAGTTAGGAGTTTGGGAAGGTGTACTCCCAAGTCATGCAGCCATGCATCATCATCATCTGGAGAGGTGTCCTCATGTTCCACCTATTCAAAAACCTCTTCTGGCAATGAACCAAGTTGTTTTAGGTTAATTGCATCACAATCTCGAATTTCATTTTCACGTGATGCAGCCATCATCTTTGAGTTCACTCGTATGTAAACAATATCGGTTAACATAGTTTGTGTCAATCTATTCAATGTTTTTGTTTGAGTTGCCTCAAAAGCACTCCAATTTCTTTCGCATGCTGATGACTTACATGGTTGGCTCAAAATTCGAATGGCAACCATTCGAACCAGTGGAATGCTTTCTCCGCATACTTCCCACCAAACTCCTACATAATAGGAAATTTTTAGCCACATACTCAAGATACAATTAAAAGTAAGATAAAATTTATTTTCTTAAACTATAAAAAAATAATAATACAAGAAGACACAAAAAATTGATAATCAAGAATATACTTACGAGGATGAGCTGGTGACGATAATCCCAAGGCAACATCATCAAATATATTTGAATCCTGCATATGGTACTTCAACAACTCTGAAAAGAATACAGTTTTCCGTTATGCCTGGATCATTGAATTTGAAATCAAGGTAAAACCAGCCTTCACTTCAAGATTATCAAGTTTAATAAACTCATTATACATTAAAGTTGGATTAAGAAATGAGGCAGCGACATGAATATGGTGAATTATATTTTCCTTTCGCCTCTTTTCGAATATCTTCACCAATTCAAGATACTTAGATTCATTGCCATTACAATTTATCTTTAGTACTTCCCTTGCCCTTTCCATTGCTTCATATAAATTTGACCCCTTACTATCACTCAAACAAAGCACCTTGATAAGAGGCGCTAATGTAGTGATTGCACCTGTCGCATCATTTCAAAATTTGAAGCTTTGAATTATTTCTGTGATTTTTGCACCATTTTTACTCTTGCTATAATTTATAACTCTCCACTCAGAGGATGCAACTCAAACCGTCTTCTACTTGCAATACAAATTGAACCATAAAACGTTAGTGGCAAATCTAGTTTTACCATACTTTTTCAATTCCCTTCCATTAGTGTAGTTTCTTTTTAAATCTAAAACAATAATATGTCGATACATAAATCCACTATTAGCTTAGCATCGTTAATGACATTTTTTACCCAAATAACTTCTTTATCAATGTCTTCTAGAAGCAAATTTAACCCATGGGTAGCACACTGTATTTTATGAATATGAGAGAATCCTGATTCTATTAGATCACCAGCAAGTACATAATTTGATCCCTTATCAGTCACAAGATGAACAATATTTTGTGGTCCTAACTCCTCAATGACTTAAACAAGAATATTTTCAAGAAATAATTCTGTTATGCTATGCTCAGATACCTCAAATGCATTAGTAAAAACTGATCCCTTTGAACAAGATGCAACAACATTGAGGAATGACCGGTTTTTCATATCTGACCAGAGATCTGACATCAAAGGACATCCTGATTGAACCCATGACTCTTTTATTAAAGTTACATATGCATCGACATCTGTCTTAAGTTCTTGTATCAATTTAATGAGAACAAATGAGTAACTTGGCAATGTGTAGCTAGGACCAAATATATACATGCATTTATCATACTGACAAATGATTGTGCATTCATAACATTAAATGCAATATTATGCATAACAAATGCACGAGCAACTTCTTTGTCAACAAAAATTTTATTTTATTTATTCAACAATGATGGTAAAGCACTCTGTTGTAAATGGGAACTGGTAGTAGAGGTACTTAAGTTTATCGAACACTTATCAACATTTTGAACATATGATATAATTTTGTTCTTATTCCTTGGAGGCTTAGAAGATACCTTGTGTGTCGTAGAAACAGCCAAAGCTTGTACATCATTTGGTACCTAAGGATAAGCTTTTATATCATTCCCTTGTTCTCTTGACCAGTGATATTTGAATCTTTTGATCCTTGCAGAAAAGCCTCCACTGCAAAAATTACAATACAATTTATACCCTCTTTCTTCACAATACTCCCAAAATAGATCTTTTGGCCTAACCATTGTATCTTCTTTCTGTTTTTTAATAAAATAAAAAATATAGAATATATAAGTCTACACACATTAAGGGTTCATGCTCTTTATAAAAAATAAAATAATAAGTTCATGGTAAGTACACCATATGAATTTCTTCATTAAATGTTTTAACAAACATCACACCAACATAGTACATACCAACAGAAATACATATAAATTTTCACATTAAATACTTTAAAAAAGATCATACTTACTTAAATACGTACCAAAAAAAATAGGCCATATATTGTTTCGTATTAAAAAAGTAAACCATCAAAAAGATCATACCTCTCTCTCTCTCTCTCTCTCTCTCTCTCTCTCTTTGTTAGAGAAGAACTACCCAAAAAGGCCTGGAACGACGGTGAGTGCTAACTCTTCCACTCCAACGTTCTCCCTGCGCTTCCTCCCCCCCCCCCCCCCCCTTCTCTCTCTCTCTCTCTCTCTCTCTCTCCCCCCCCTTCTCTCTCTCTCTCTCTCTCTCCTCTCCCCCCCCCCCCCCCCCCCCCCCCTTTTTTTCAAAGAAGGTACATGACCCTAAATCGAACGGCAGACAATGATTGGGATGGTGTATAAAACTGTACGAAGTGGGACAAAGAAATGCTAACTGGGAGGGCCTTACGGGAGAGAAGAAAGGGCAAATGACGCATTTCAGTAGTCTCAAAAGGTTTTTATAGGGCAAATGATTTTCTTTACTCATTATTTTCTTTGCAAAATCATGTTGCACACAGTATTTTCTTGCTGCACACAATTTTTGTGGACCTAATGTGGGTGCACACTTGCCCTCTTCTTTATGAATTCTATTTAAACAGCTTTTAAGGGCACTTTTTGCATTTTGGGGCTTTTATTTCCTTGCTGGTGGGCTCCAAACCACTACTTACAAAGGGAGAGGTAGGTACGACTCCATGAGTTTATTACTTCGACTTGGTTATTGGGTTCTTCCTTTTAAGTGCAGGGATGCTAATCAGATTGGTTTGAGGTGGGTAGACTGAGTCTTGGTTTCCAGGCTGACCCAACCTCGTATGGGTCTAAAACCGCAAAACAGATCTAATGTCCAGTCCTAGTTTAGCATGGACTTGTTCGAGTTAGTTCAGAAACCGGTCTCGCTTGACCTTACTCTTTTTGTGTGACGAGGGCAATTGTGCACCCACATCAAGTCCACCCCGCACAAATTCGGGTATGGTCTTGGACCTGATGGATACCAAGTCTTTGTCGTGGTGAAGCTGACCTGTTTCCATTACGCTTACAAGATAAAATTTGGATTTTGAAGAAAGGGTAATATTTTCATACTAGTGCTAATTAGGAGAACCTCAACATTAGATACCTTCAATTATTTTTCTTTTAATTTTATCTTATTTTTAAATAAATATATATTAGTAGGGAAGATTGATGGATTTGGTGCTATCAACATAAGGAAATCCCAGATTTTGTGGGATTGAAATATTTCTATACTATTTGTGATTGAGATATTCCCATAGGGATTAATATTGATATTGATAAGTTTCGTAAGGAAATAGAAATCCAAAAAGATTAGGACTCTTGGATTTATTTTTTTGGTTATGAGATATATGTAAGATCTATAGGAAGTTTTTTATTTAGTAGGGACTCCTAATCTTATATATATAAGATGAAAGTATAGAGAATTTGTGTGTCCCTATTTAGGTCACCATATGGGACTGGTGGTTCCTTTGGAGAGAGAGAGAGAGCTAGAGCCTCATGTGCATAAGATGCAATTTCCTCTTGGAGAGAAGAAAACCTCATTTAGATAGAAACATTGTGATGGTGCCTCTTTTAGACTCCCGAAGATTGAAAGGCTTGTTTGTTTTCTTGTATAGAAGTGGTTCCCATGTAGATTTTGGGTTGTTCCCCTTTTAGTCAGAGAGAAAGTAAGTTTCTCGTTGCTCTCGCATCTCTATCTAATGTTGTTGGTAATGGTTGCCAGAAGTAAAGAGAAGGAAGGGAGAGTGGTTTGAAAGAGTTTGCTCAACTTGGGTTTTTGTCGAGGTTTGATCCAAAATCTTTTACGTAACTTTCATTGGTATAATGGATTTCAGTTTGTTGTGCTCATGGATGTAGTTATTTTGAGGTAAACCACGTAAATTTGTATTCTTGTTGTATGTGTTTCATGCTTTATTTCTCATACTTTATTTGTCAAAATATTAACCCATTGGGTTTAGAGCTTCCGCTCACAACAAATGGTATCCGAGCCCGATTTAGTTTTCGATATAGCAGTAAACGTTTCAAATGTAAGGTTCAAGGTGGAGAAATTTGATGGCAAATACTATTTTTTTTAGCAAGAATGATAAAGAAATTTATTTGACAAAAGATGAAGAATTTATGAAGCTATCTAATGGATGTTGGCATGGTGAGCTGGTGATTTTGATCTCAAGGTGACGATGGTTGGATTTGGTGCTATCCAAAATCACCAACATAAGAAAATCTCATATTTTGTGGGATTGAGAAATCCAAAAAGATTAGGACTCTTGGATTTATCTTTTGGCTTTTGAGATATATGTAAGATCTATAGGAAGTTTCTTATTTAGTATGAACTCCTAATCTTATATATATGGGATAAAAGTGCAGAGAATTGATATGTTCCCTATTTAGGTCACCATATGGGAATAGTGGTTCATCTGGAGAGAAAGAGAGCTAGAGCTTCTTGTGCATAAGATGCAATTACCTTTGTAGAGAATAAAGCCTCATTTGGATAGCATTGTAATGCTCGAACCTGCCTTGTTTACCTCCTCTTTGGCTACTGGCCTTCATAGTGGCCTGTTGGGCGAAGTTCTGTCAGAAAGTGGTTTGGATAGCATGCTTGAACTGGGAGAGGGTTTGGATATCCGACTTGGATATAAGCCCAGTAGTAGGTGCAGGTGGTGGTTCCCGAATTGGACAGGCAATTTTTGCATCACTTCTTTGAATGGCATGGCTTAAGTCATGGGTGTTTCAGTCGTCTATAAGGCCTTCATCTTTTTCTCTCTTTTTTTCGTTAACCATCATGCCTAATAGAAAATACAGAATTTATCTGCTTGCTTATGGCTTCCAATTTAAATAATTATAAAAGGAATGCCTAATTTTTATAAAAGGAATTTCTAATTTTATCTAAGTCAAACTGCAAAAATTTCAACTTACTGTAAGGAAAGTGGGATGCATACAAATGTTACCTTTATTTCAAAAAGGGAAAAGTTTATATAAGGATGCAACTTTATAATGTAGAACTACGGATGCACCTCAAAAATCCATTGGAAAATGTAGTTTTAATGTTGAAAAACCCTTTGATTGATCATCTCAACATCGAGATGTATGACCATGAAAAATTAAAAGATTTTAAGTCTAAAAAATAGTGCATTTTACAACATATTATCTACACCGTCAATTTTCAAGATTTTCATATGTTTATAGATCTACTTGATTTTAACCATTTTTGAAATTTTAAATTTTATAATTAGATATAAAAATAGATTTTGAGATAATCCAAATAACATCTTACATCAAAATTATATGCCATGCTAAAATTTGAAGGTGCACCTTACCTCTACAACTACGGATGCATTTGTATGCCAACTGCACCCTTTCAAAAAACCACAATGCCTAGTTGTAGACTTTAGAAAGCACTAGTTTTTCTTTGAATGCATTCACACCTCTTCAAAATTGAATATAGAATATATACCTTTTCCTTCTTTTGTATCTATCTTATAGCTTTGCTTTAAAATGAATTTTGTGGTGGAACTCATCATTCACATTCTTAAAGGAAAAGCGTGAGGATTCTTCCATTGCATAAATTATTTTTAAAAATAGTGTAGGTCAATCGTCCCTCACCCAATATATTTATTTATTTATTGATTTTTTTTTTTCTCCGGGGTAATTCAGTGGGGAAGACAGGCTCCAACCCGTTTTTTAAAGTAAATTAGGATTTAGCTTTTTGAAGGTATTAGTGGAGTGGTGTTAAGATAGATTAGGAGTTAGCCTTTTGAAGATCTTAGTGGGGTGATATTAGGGGTGGGAATGGAAACTACAACGTAGTGACTAAGCTGTGGGGTACTACCCCCACGAACCCAGCCGTGCCTATCGTCACCAAACTTCGGTTAGTGGTAGACCAACATGTACTTCCGACAAAACCAACTTCATCACCGACCCACCTAACATCGGGCCTGCATCTGAAAATATATTTATAGATACTTGGAGCTCTCATAGAGAACCAATCTTTAAGGGCCCGTTTGGATCCCTGGATTTTTCAATCCTGGAAAAAGTCAATCATGGAATTGAGATTTAGTGGAGTTGACATTTTCCTTGAATATGATGTATGTTGTTTGGATTGCATTTGGTAGAAATCAAGAAAATACAATTCCATGTTTGGATCGCTTGAAATATTTTTTTCTTGGAAATGCAAATCCTTTCTCTCTCTCTAAAAATTTTGAGATACTTTCTCTCTCTAAATTTTTTCTAATATTTTAATTCAATCTCTTTCAAAAACTTAAAAAATGAAATAGTCTCTCCCTCTAAAAAATTTGAGATAGTTTATCTCTATAAAATTTTTATATACTTTCTCTCTCTAAAATTTGATGTAGTTTCTCTCTCTAAACTTTTGAGATACTTTTTCCCTGTAAAACTTAAAACTTGAGGTAGTTTTTTTTTTATAAAAATTTTGAGATAGTTTCTCTCTCTAAACAATTTCAGGTAGTTTCTATCTTTAAAATATGATATAGTTTCTCTCTTTAAAATTTAAAAGTACTTTCTCTAGCTAAAAATAAAAAATTCAGATAGTTTAATTCTAAAAATTTTAAGATAGTTTCTCTCCCTAAGAAATTTTAGATACTTTCTCACTCTAAAATGTTAAGATGTTTTTTCTCTCTAAAACTTAATTTTTGAGATAGTTTTTCTCTCTAAATTTTCATGTAGTTTTTTTATTTAAAATTTTAATAACTTTCTTTTTCTAAAACTTAAAATTTGAGATAATTTCTCTATCTACAATTTTTTAAATAGTGTCTCTATTTAAAAATTTTAGGTACTTTCTCCATCTAAAATTAGATATAGTTTTTCTCTTTAGAGTTTTAAGATATTTTCTCTATCTAAAACTTAAAATTTGAGATAGTTTCTCTCTCTAAAACTTTCAAATAGTTTCTCTCTCTAGTATTTTAATATACTTTCTCTCTCTAAAACTTAAAATTTGAGATAGTTTCCCTATCCAAATTTTTTTAAATGGTTTCTATCTCTAAAAATTTCAGGTACTTTCTCTATGTAAAATTTGATATAGTTTCGCGTTATAAAGTATTAAGATTTTCTCTCTCTTTAAAACTTAAAATTTTAGATCGTTTCTCTCTCTAAAAATTTTAAGATAGTTTACCTATTTTAAATTTGATATAGTTTCTAATCTCTAAAATTTTAATATGCTCACTCTCTCAAACTTAAAATTTGAGATAATTTCTCGCTCTAAATATTTTGAAATCTTGATCTCTAAAAAATTTTTAGTAGTTCCTCTCTCTAAAATTTAATGTAGTTTCTCTCTCTAAAATTTTAAGATACTTTCCCTCTCTAAAACTCAAGATCTGAGATAGTTTCTCTTTCTAAAATTTTAATATGGTCTCTCTAAAACTTTAAATTTGAGATAATTTCTCTCTTTGAAAATTTGAGATTGTTTCTCTTTAAAAAAAAATTCGTATATTTTCTCTCTAAAAAATTTCGTATACTTTCTTTGTGGAAAATTTGATATAGTTTCTCTCTCTAAAATTTTAGTATATTTTATCTTTCTAAAATTTGATATAGTTCCCCTCTTTAAGGTTTTGATTTTTTTTTTTGGTTCTTCAACAGCAAAATGAGTCATTTCCATGAAATGTCAATTGCATCTATTTTAGCGGAATTGAGAATCCCATGGTAATCTCAATTCCAATAGAAATGTCAATTCTAAGCGAACCAAAAGTGATTGGCCTAACTTTTCCATGTAAAATGACTCCTAGAAGTCTGAATCCAAAGAGCGAAACAGCCCCGAAAGAAATAATTTATATTGGCTACATCAGAAACCTTTGCCCCATCAAACCATATCTCTGATAAGCTCCCATATCCAATCATTCGTCCATAAACACAAGATTCCTCTTCTTAATCAGTTTTTCAATCACCAAACACAAGATTCCTTTTCTTAATCAGTTTTTCAATCAAGAAATTTTATTAGTAAGAAATTTGGTCACTTTATATGTGGCATTTGGATGACCCCATCCCCTTCCTAATGGGAGAGAGAGAATGCATGTAGAGAGAGACTTAAAAGTAAAAGATATACATGAATGTAGAAAATTCTTGAGATCGAGAGATTTTAAGAAAGAGGATATAATTTTATAAAGAATTATTGAGATCGAGAGATTTTATGAGAGAAGTTAGTTTTATAGAAGCTTATTTATAGGGAAGAAAAAAAAGAGAGACGTGGAGAGATTTGCACGTTTTGGAAACTTAATATTTTCTCTACATCGAAAATCTTATTTATTTTATGTGCAATAATTATCATAACATGAGATAACAGAGGAAATTAGAAGTAAATAGATAGGGAGAGAGCTGCGTGGGTAGGAAGACATATATTAGAGAGATTTTAGGAGAGATCTTCCAAGATTTGGTTGATCGAGTTTAGAGAAGGATAAGGCCGCCCACATGTAAAGAGAGATATACATAATATGAAAAGTATTATATTTTAGCTATTCAAATTAGAACCATATCTAATTTTGAATTGGTATATATCTCCTTTCCAATACCTGCAATTTCGAATTGGTATATATCCTAATTAGTTAATTGTTGTTTTAGGGGGCGAAATACTGAGAGATTGACGTGAGCGATCTCCCAGATACTTACCATATTTTATCCTTATTATAGCCTATTCTATATCCTAATGAGAGAGATTGGTGCGTGCTAAGAGAGAGATATAGACTATATTGTATCGAATATGTATTCTTATTTCACCACGCTTGCATAAGTTTGGAGATTAGAGATTGTCTTTCTTCTTTCTTTGAGGTAATAGTTCCCTGTCATGTTGTATGTTTAGTTATTATATTAGTTCAGTTATGATCTAGTTATATTAGTTCAGATTCATTTTGTGTTTGTATTACTTAGTTTTCTCATGCTTTGACCTGATTTTGGACTTATTTGATATTTCATTAGATAGTTTAGTCATGTTAAAACATGATTTTTTGTTTGCATTACATAGTTTTGTCATACTTTTACCTGATTTTGGACTTATTTGAGGTTTTATTAGATAGTTTAGTCATGTTTTTACTGATTTGATGGTGAGTGCTACACTAGCTAATGGGCATACATGTAATGAAGATAGTAGAGATATAGGAGGATGAGAATGTAATGAAGATAGTAGATATATAGGAGAGAAACGCCAATAAAATTTGCATTTAAGTCTCTTCCTCTCTCTCCCTCTCTAAGTGGTAGCAACCATAATGATGGAGATTTATACGCCCAACACTCTTCATTTGAAAGAAAATACTGAAAGGTTAAAGTTTACATCATTATGGATGCGCAAACGAGTTTTCTATCAGTTAAGCGTTAAGCTTTTCCAGTACTTCAAACTCATAGTTGGTAGACGAGTTTTTTTTTGCACATTCTCTATTTGTTTACTCTCACTCTTTTTTGTATTGTTAGGTACTTTATCTCTTGCTTTACTTTCATGATTTTATGTTTATTTTTGTGGCCTCTTTTATAGCATAGATTTATGATGATGAATATCTACGAATTTGAATAAGTCAGAATTTCTCCTTATCATTGTTTGAAAACAATATATGCTAGAATAAATATTCATGGCTAATATTCAAACAAAAGAAACAAAAAAATATATATTGAGGGCAATCCATAAGAATACTAAATATTGTTTTTAAGTTTTTTACTTTATTGACTTCTCTCTCTGTTCTGACTGCGTTGTGATGTTTAAAGTATTTTTGCATGTCTATATGGTATAATTAATAATATATTGCCTTGCAAGTGAGTGATCCTTAGGTATATAATACTGATATATTATAATTTGTAATATATTGTCTCGAAAGTTAGTCAATTTTGGTTTCCTTCTAGAATGATTTGATCTTTTTAGTCACATTTTTACATTATTAGTCGCACTTTTCCGGATGTATGATTTGCACGTTCATCTTCTTGGAGGACGGCAGATCAGAAGATGAACTGGCCACTAGGTTAGTGTGTAACTTTTGAGTATAATTGTGTTTTTATTATGCATATGCTTATTAAATTAAATTTATATGATGCATGCTTACGAGAGAAACTAGCAATTCAAACTCATACATAAAGTATATGCATGTTTTGTGCCATGTATGTATGAATGTGTGCGCATATGCATGCATGTGTGCACGTGCTTGAAATGCGTACGATGTGTTTGGTAATAAACATGAAAAACCATAAAAATTGTCAAACATTGAATTCGTATAATATTTAGTAAAAACATTTGGTTGTCTGGAAACATGCAAAGTAAATTGTATATTTGTAGTTCTAATTTTTGAAATTTTAGAGAATCATCTAATGCATGGGCTCTCAAACTATCAGAATTTTAAAATGAAATTCAGCTGATCCAAGCATGGAAATTAGAATTAGTAAATTAATAAGTAAATTAATTTCATTTAATGGTTAGACATGTTGGGTTTATGTGGCCTTTAAAAGACTTATGAGAGCTTGTATGATCATTTTATATGGTGAAACATAAACTCAGTGAGAGTGTGGTCCTCTTATGGACCATACTAGACAAATGCGATTTACCGATACTCGGACTAGGCTCGACGTGCTAGGCCAGCCGAGTTTCAAAAAACCCAGGATACCTGGGCATAGGTTAATGGGTTACCCTTTGATGAAGTCAGAGTATGCCCAGCTGCCAAGGGACTGTGTAGCCCTTGTATGTAATGAATAGCCTTTAGAGACGGGGCTAAAACCTCATCGTTATCACATGACATGTACATAGATAATCGTTTTGCGATTTGCCAATGAGGATGAAGCTTGTACATGCCCGAGATTACCCCTAAACACCATAGAGTCATGGTTTCATTATGGTCTGGATCACCATAATTTTTTTGTCTCTAAGAAAGAACCTGAAATACATAAACTGGGATTGCATCTGCTAATCTATTAGCTGACTTTGGTAGTCCAATCAAGAGTCCCACCGTAGACTGTGGGTCATGGGAGCTACTCAGTCAGTTTGAGAAAGCTAGGTAAATCATGGTTCTCAGTTGAAGGTGAAGTGCTCCCGTATATTAATAAATTCCTAAATCTAATGGATCCGATTCCCATCAAAATTGTTTTAATTAATTTTATGATATATGATTTTTGTAATATTTCTTTGATATTTTGTGAATTTTCTAATATTTTATTTTTGTCATTTGTAATTATAAATTAAGATAAATTAATTTTTCAATGTTTTTAATAAAATATGTTTTAAATAAGATATAAAATTTTAAAAAATCTAAATACAAAATATAATATGTTCTAAAATTATATGGGACCCTCCATAAATATGGGTGCCCAATTTAGAACAAGTGGAATTTGGTGAGGCCCAATTTAAAACATGTGGGATTGTAGGTGGGGCCCAATTTAGAACATGTGGGATTGGGTAGGGGCCATGTGTGGCTACAAAAGGAAGGCACGCCCTACCCATAGGGACTAACTTATTCTCGGGTGATAGTTATCCCGTTGTATGTTGGCTTATCTTTTAGGTATAGCGAACTTACATGATAAAGTTGAATATTTAAAATATTTAGTAAATCTTTGAGTAAAGATTGCTTGATCCAAGAAATAAGGATTTGATATACTAAAATAAAAAGTAAAATATATATTTTATTTATTTAAAGATTTCATGAGAATAGATCTAGGAAATGGATGATAAAGTCGTAGCTCATCTCTTTGAATCTTGATGATGGATCAAAAAGAGAATGACTCAAATCTCTCACCCCACAAGTCTCTTAAGATCGACGGTCAAGATTTGACCCTACGAATTGAGGCAAACCCCAAAGCATAGAAAATCTATAAAACGATACTCTCCCACTTCATAAAATATCTATGCATATTTTATTTCCTCTCTCTAAGGGTTTATATCTCTCTTTCAAAGATCTCTATAGGTGGCACACCCCAGCTAGGGCTTCAAGATCTCTCCCAAGTTTTTCTAAGGAGGCAAACCCCAACCAAAATCTCTCTCAAGTTAAAAGGGCATGCCTAAGTCATATCTCTCTCGTTTTTAGGTGACTAGTTTAACGTTTGATTTTTGGGTAGTAAGGGGGAGGATCCCTTTGCTAGTAGATCTCTCCCTCTCTCTTTGATCTATCTCTCATCTCTCTCTAATGATCAAACTAAAGGAGCTTGAGTAAGATTAAGGTATTGAGGCTTTAGGTAGTTGGTTTTAGATCGAGATCCATATTTCATTGAGAGAGTTTTACGATATGTAGAAGAATCAAGAGACTGATTATAGGTTCTGAGCACTATCAGAAGGAGGAGACTCGATGTGAGGTATACTAAGCCTGGTTGAGGTAATCTCCGACACTTGCTTTACGTCTCTTGCTATATTTTATTATATTGTCTGTATATTCCCAAACATAAGAATTGTGGATATTTTCTTTGTTTTAAGAAAATTAGTTTAATGGTATCAAAGTTTTTAAGATCTTGGATTTGTTAGTTTTGTTTTTTTTGAAGCAAGAGTTATTATAATAACACTAATTGTGATATTTTCCAAAATAAAAGAAAATGGGTGAAAAGAAGAAAGGCTAAACCTTGGAAATTTTAATGCCATAATGCCTTTTAAATCCTCCTAGCCATTATCCTACTGCAATAATTCTTGCTAAAAAGAATGCCCATGTTGTGACAATTCCACCCAAAAGAAAGAATTTAGTTCAAGAGGAGAATAACTATCTAGAGGTTTTTGCAACTCCATCATGTATGATGGAATCATTAAAGATTTGATTTTTTCTAACTCTGTATATAACTTACTAGAGACTCGGGAAACAAAAAGAATATTGGAAACAAAGAGAATATGTGTACGAACGACTACCTGTAAGTGATCTTTTTCAAAAGAAAAGAAAATATGTGTAAAGAAAAATAATAAAACTAACAAATCCAATATCTTAAAAACCTTGTTGCCATTAAATCAGTTTTCTTTAAACAAAGAAAATATCCACAATTCTTATGCTTGGGAATATAAAGACAATATAATTAAATACGACTAACAGAGAGTGTCGGAGATTACCTCAACCGGGCTTCGTACACTCCACATCGAGTCTCTTCCTTCCAATGGTACTCGGGATCTATGACAGGTCTCTTGATTCTCTTACATATGACAAACTCTCAATGGCATATGAATCTCATCTAAACCAATTTTCTAAGGCCTCAATGCCTTAGTCATGTTGAAACCCATTTAGCTTGATCTTTAGAGAGATGAGAGATATATCAAAGAGAGAGGAAGATATCTACTAGTAAGGAGATCCTCCTCTTTGCTATCCAAAAATCAAACCATAGCTTGGGCATGCCACCTAGAAATGAGAGAGAGATGACTTGGGTGTGCCCTTTTGGCTTGAGAGAAATTTTGGTTGGGGTGTGCCCCCCTTAAACAAACTTGAGAGAGATCTTGAAGCTTTAGGTGGAGCGTGCCACCTATAGAGAGATCTTTGAGAGAGAGAGATAAACCCTTAAAGAGAGCAGAGAAAATCGGTGTAGAGATTTTATGAGGTAGGAGAGTCACTTTTTATAAATTTTCTATGACTTAGGGTTTGCCTCAATTTGTAGGGCTAAATCTTAACCGTCGATTTAAGGAGACTCGTGGGGTGAGAGATTTGAGTCATCCATCTTTTTGATCCACCATCAAGATTCAAAGAGATGAGCTAGAGCCTTATCCTCTATTTCCTAGATCTATTCTCATCAAATATTTAAATAAATAGAGTATAAATATCTTACTGTCTATTTTAGTATGTCACATCGTCATTTCTTGGATCAAGCAATCTTGATTAAAAGATTTACTAAATATTTTAAATATTCAACTTTATCATGTAAGTTAGCTCTACTCAAAAGATAAGCAAACAAACATGGTGATAACTATCACACAATCTTGGATAATAAGTTAATCCCTGTGGGTGGGGCCTGCCACCCTTTGGTGGCCACACATGGGCCCCACCCAATCCCACATGTTCTAAGTTGGTCCCCCATATTTATGGAGAGTCCCATATAAATTTAGAAAATATTTCATTTTCTATTTAGAATTTTTAAATATTTTAAATATAAAATATTGAAAAATTAATTTCTATTAATTTATAAATCCAAATGATAAAAATAAAATATCAAAAGATTTACAAAAATTCAAATAAATATTCTAAAAATCATATATCATAAAATTAATTAAAACTACTTAATTTTGATGGGAATCAAATCCATTAGAGCTAGGAATTCACTAATATACGGGAGCACTCCACCTTCAACTACGGACCACGATCTACATAGCTTTCTCAAACTGACCCAGCAGTTCTCATGACTTACAGTCCACAACAAGGGCCCATATTAGACCACCAAAGTAAGCCAATACACTATGGGATGCAATCCTAGTTTATGGATTTCAAGTTCTCTCCTATAGACAAAAAAATCATGGTCCTCCAGACCATGATGCAACCATGACTCTATGGTGCATAAGGATAATCTCTCACATATGTACACGCTTCACCCTCATTTGAGAATCTCAAAGCGACTATCTATGTATAGTCGTATGATGATATAGTGATAAGGTTTTAGCCCTATCTCTAAAGGCTATTCATCACACGCAAGGACCACACAGTCCCTTGGCTCTCATCTAGCTATACTCTAACCTCATCAATGACTAACCCACTAAACTTTTCGCGATAGATCCTTATGGTCAGGTATCTTGGGTTTTTTCAAACTTGACTGGCCTAGTATGTAAAGACTAGTCCGAGTATCGACAAATCACATTTACCTAGTATGGTCCACAAGAGGATCACACTCCCACTGAGTTTTTGTTTCACTATATAAAATGTTCATACAAGCTATCATAAGGTCTTTAAAGGCCACATAAACCCAACATCTCCCACTTGGCCTTTGAAGGCTTTACCATCTATCTTTCTCACATTCTCATCCGCCCAATTATAATATCTCTCTCAAGCTTTTTTCACTTATTCTTTCATATTACATTAATCATGGTTTTTGCCATCATTCATTTCACCAAGGATTTATGGAGGCAACGCCACTTTCTCTTTGTTGCTCGGATCTCATTCCGAACGTGGTCGTAGTCCATCTTTCATGTCGCATCACGAATCATGGATCTGTTGTCGCAGAGGATTATCACATACCTTCATCACATGTGGTCGTATCTTCATTGGCTTAAAGCAGTTTTTCAATCAAGCTGCTCAATTCTGTAGCCATACAACTAGGGCCACCCATCTGGGTTCTATGGGTGAACAACGGTATGTCGTTCCAGTTGACCCATCAAACACAAGCCAATGCTCCCAATGGAATATTGAGTTTATATGGATCTTTTCATAACATGATACCTGTATAACTTAACATCTAAGCAGCTAAAAATAATCGTGGGATTGTTAATAGTTCCCACTCAAATATAACACATAAGAAATATTATTTCAGCATTCTCATGCATGTGTCATGCGATAGTATAGCAAGTCTCATACTAAACAATAACTCAATGCCTGTTTGGTTTCGTAAAACCATATTGTGATATAAAGGTTCAACCACACTAGTGTCTTGGTTGTAAACTCATACAAACCACGTTATCTAATCCACACATCACGTGTCAAGGAGACCTAACAACATGACCATTCTATGATATACTCTATGGTTCAAGGTCTTAGGTAATCAATGATTCTAGACAACTAGAAACATGGGTCAAGGTATATGAGTATTTAAAAACCAATGCATGACAATTTTTCTTCCTCTTTTATAAATACCTTCAAGACACAATGTTTTTCTCTTTAATAAAAAAAAAAAGCTGTTGACTTGGTATATATATATATATATATATATATATATATATATATATATATATATATATACACGCATTCACAAGCAATAGTTAGATAATAGTATGATGGTTTAAAATGATTTTTCATAAAGATTTAGTGGACCTTGTAATACTATTTGGTTTTCTCAAAACCATATTCATAGACTTAGGTTTTTTTCAAATCTTATAATTTAATTTTAAAATACATGCTTAGCCTTCATAAATCATTTTACTGTATTCACCTTTAATTTCCTGCCAAGTCAAGTTCATGACTACAAAAACAAATCATAAAATATCATCTCATAATTTTATCCAAAATAAAGTATGACTAAAGAATGATTATGAAAGCGTCGATAAAATACTTATTTTTTGACAAGAGACTTTATCAAGAGATCATCATCACATGTAACACATCATATTATAAACATTTATTGGGAGGATGGTCACTAAGACCGAGTTCTATCAGTTCGTGCTTATATATTTAAATGAGCCACACCTATCTCTCGTATTTCATACTTAGGCTCAACACCCTCGATCAAACTATATTTCCATGTGTATCTCTACCTTAAGTAGTTCATACTCAAGCATAAGGAGGCACAAAAACATAGAGTATTCAAAACCAACTCTTCCAAATTTGTTACCACTTATCACCTGATGTCCATACACTTCATACATATTCATAAAACAAATAGCCAAAAAACCAAATAACTATATGAAACTTAAAAATAAAGGGTTACTGAATCATCTTTCCTTATAGACTTTACCATGTAATGTGGGATAGATTTCATACGTCAAAACTATGTAGTGTCGTACTTGGGCTTTCTTGATTCTTTGCTTTTACTTGCTGACGGGCTTTTGTGAACTTGGAAGAGCCCACAAATGATGAACAAATATTTGGTCATCATCTTTTATAAGTTGATGAAGCATCCACCTCTTTGGCCTTTGGATTCTCTCATATATATATAAAGTATAATTTTCTTTATTCTATCATTCCATAGATCACAAATTTAATTCTCCCAATGATCTTTAGAGTTTCAATGCTGCCACAAAGTATTTCTACATATCCCTTCATTGCAAAGAAACCAAAGTACTTTCACATGCATTGTGTTTCTTCTATATTCTGCAATTCCTAGATTTACTTCTTCACATAGAGTGTCATATCTTGTCAACTTTGTATTACCTATATGAAATTTTACTGTTATAAACCATACTCATGTCATATTATAAAACTTTAGAATGACCCTTAAAAAAGTTCAAATTATGAGTAGTACAAAGATGTATCTCAATATATCACATCTTTTAATTTACTGCAGAATAGAAGATGAGCATCTCATGATAGAAATATGATATCTTTCACTCATGAGGAGTTTATATCTAAAAAAAATTTAGTATTGAAATAGACTCTAAAATATAAAATTATGGTCAGTTCCATCCCTAAATCATATAATTTACTGAGTCTTCATTTTAGTGATATTACGTCACAATGCACTCTTTTCAGCAAAAAATCAGGTTAATTTCTTCCTGAAATATTTTCTTCCTGAAATATTTTTTGTTGAAAACTAGACTCAAAATCAAATCATAATATTATGGTGTGAATCCCAAATAATATTTTTCTTTAGATAAATAAATAAGTGATATTCACATCACAAAATAAATTATACTGCAAATTTCAGGATGAACACTATCTAGTAAAGTTGTCTTTCCTCTCTACCCTTATAGAGTTTCTCTTTCAAATCAATTTTGTTTTAAAGTTGACACATAATGGTAACACATATTTTCACAAGCCCCATATTGCTTTGTTAAGTATGATTGATAAATATAGTTATTCATGTCTCAATGAAAAATATACCAAATTGTAGAAAATTCAGGATGATGTCTTTCAATCCAAAATTTTTATTCTTTTTTTCCCATAGATATTTCTCTTTCAAATAAATTTTATTAAAAAATAGACTCATAATGGAAGTCTACAAACTAGGTATGGGTTATAAACATTATGTTAAGAATAGAAATAAAATCATGACTTCTAAGTCATTAAAATAGTTTTTGTAGAAAACAGCACTTACGCACCCTTCAATAAATAGATCATATCTTTCAAACCAAATGAAATATATTGATGAAACTATTTTTGTCCGAAAGTAGACTCAAGTTTATGAGTTACAGTCAAATTTCAGTTAGAAATAAATTTATATGATTAGTAGGAAAACTCACGGAACTCAATAGACAGTTCCTAAATTTTGCATGGTTAAAATTGATACCCTTCATTGATGAGTCCATAACTCTCAATTCCCTTTGGATCTCCCACTGAAATTTTATTGGTAGATCATACTCTCAAAGATACATAATATCCCTGAAGTATGCAATGGAAAATACATAATTATCTTATTCATATCACTGCTCCAAAATAGCCCAGAATACTCATTCTACAGAGTGCCTTTTTCAGTAGTTGAATATTCCAATAATTCTTAACTGTGGGTGTATTACGTGACCACAAAACTCAGTAGCTTTCTTTTATCTTATTCTCAAGCTTGATCTAGACTCAATAAAGAGAAAAGATAACTAATGACATCAATAGTTCTGATATCAATTAAAGAAAAACTAATGTGATCTCTTAGTGTAATTGAAGAGAGAAAGAACGTTGGCTTGAGAGAGAGAGGATTCCATATAGTAGAGTGGAATATTTACCTATTTTAAAACTTGCAACATTTTAAAATCTTATTTCTTTTTTTTTATTGTAAGTCTGTTTTATTGCTTTTGTTTTATTTACTTGAATACCATATACACTAAATGCTCTAATAATTAGTTTTCCCTTAATCTAAGATTTATCAAAAGTTATTAAATATTGATTTTCATACCTTCCTTCCAGTCCATGCGTGCCATAATTTCTAGATTGCATTATATAGTTGCAACTTACAAACAATTAAATTTTAACAATTTGAATTTAATATTTTAAAATTTCAAAATAGATTATGTTTTCTTAATTATTAAAATAATAATTACAATATAGTATTTTAAAAATAATATCTCATTCACTTTTTAGAAATTATAAAAGCACTTCACTTTTTTTGTATTTTCAAAGTAGGGAAGAGAGAGATGTCCCACCTTTAAGGGAAGGAGAGAGATAAGGAGAGAACATTTTCCCCTGAAAGTATGTGTCATACAAACTAAACATACCATTCCCACCTTTAAGGGAAGAGAGAGTTCATATATTTTTAAAGAGAGAGAGCGACTAACTATATGGGTACCTATCCCCAATTAAATTCAAGAGAGAGAAAGATATGCATATATATTTAAGATTGTTAAGTGAAGAATAGAGATTTTAGGAAGAGAGAGAGAGAAAATAGATATTTTAAGAGAGAGAGAGAGAAAGAGATTGTTTTTATATTTTAATTTGAAAAATACTATATCTTAAAATAGAGATTTTAGGAAGAGAGAGAGGGAGATTGTTTCCATATTTGAATTTGAGAAATAGGCGAACTTATCTTTCCCTATTTTTCGGTTCAAATTTTCAAAAATGGGTTTCTATCCCTAATTCAAATTCAAGAGAGAAACATATGTATATGTATCTAATATTGTGCAATAATAATTGTTTTGATCTATTGTGATTTTTTTTTTAAAAGATTGTCTTAATGTAGAAATCATTATTCTGATAATTATATTTACATTCATGTAAATATCTGGCAAAATATGTTAGGCCTCGAGGCACATCATATTTGTTGCATACATTTAGCATATGTTCAAAATTTGCAATGATATTATGTAATAGGAAACAGATCATAACTCTAGAAGTCACACATATCTTATTTGTTGCAGGATTTACTAAATTCGTGTTCTATGCATATCCCTCATAACTTATTTGTTGTAAGATTTATTGGATTAGTATGTTATGCATATTCAAAATTTGTAGCAACTATGTAATAATAGGAAATAGGTCCTAACCTTAGAAACCACTCAATTCGTAAGAATCCTTTGAAGAAAGATCAACATAGAGATACATGTTAACACTACATATTTATATGATATCAATGGTCATTTTGTTCTACGTGCAAAATGACCATTATTTTGTTCTATATATATATATATATATATATATATATATATATATATATATATATATATATATTTATATATCATTAATTAGGGTTTTCATGTTATAGAAGTTAGAAAGCCCTAAATAGGGCACACCCAAGCCATTTGCTTATATAAACTATACTAGCTTCAATCTTCTTTTGTTATCTTTCTCTCTCTTTTTGCTGCATAGGTCTCCCTTACTCTCAATCAAGTACATGTCTTTTACTTTTTCCTTGGTATCAATATTTGTACTAATTTAGTTACTAGTGTTTTCTGCATATCGTACGATTCATTAATTTTAGTGTATTTTTCTATTATATTTTTCATTGCATGCAATATTTTAGGTATGGATTGAAGCAAGTGAGAGTTTATTTTTACAAAAATGTAAAAACATGTATTCATAGCCAAAATGTTTTTAAATCTTAGCCAAAATAATAAAAAAAAATATAAAAAACATATTACAAATAGATTTATTATTTTTTGGAATTTTTTATATTTTTTTAAATATTTCCAAGTTAGACCAAAATATGTTTCAATCTTTTGCCAAAATGATAGAAAACATAAAAGATTTCTTTTTTCGGGGGGGATTTTTTAATATTTTTTATTTTTGTTTAATATCCTCGAGTAGCTTCTCAATCAAAGGAACAAAAAACAGTAATTTCTTTGCTCTCTAAAGGTATGAAGCAGTAGTTGGAATAAAATAATAAATACATATTTTTTTCATTGTTTTCCATAATATTTTAGAAAACTATTGATAAACCACAAACCAATTACTTAATTTGTAATGGTCTATGCATGCACCCTTAAAACTACAAAACATTAATGGAATTTGCCCCATGCATGCATACTATTTTTGTTTTCTTTTTTGTTGTTATCATGGATGTTGTGCTTCCATGAAATCAAATAACATATATTCATTTTTATGTCATGTAATATTTATCGATATCAATGGAATTGGCCCCATGAATGCATGCTATGTTTTATTATTATTATCATCATCCATGTTGCACTTCCATGAAATCAAAGATATATGTCCACTATTATGTAGTACAATATTTATCTGCAATAATAATTGTTTTGATCTATTGTGATTTTTTAAAAAAAGATTGTCTTAATGTAGAAAATCATTATTCTGATAATTATATTTACATTCATGTAAATACTTGGCAAAATATGTTAGGCCTCGAGGCACATCATATTTGTCGCATACATTTAGCATATGTTCAAAATTTACAATGATATTATGTACTAGGAAATAGATCATAACTCTAGAAGTCACACATATCTTATTTGTTGCAGGATTTACTAAATTCGTGTTCTACGCATATCCCTCATAACTTATTTATTGTAAGATTTATTGGATTAGTATGTTATGCATATTCAAAATTTGTAGCGACTATGTAATAATAGGAAATAGGTCCTAACCTTAGAAACCAATCAATTCGTAAGAATCCTTTGAAGAAAGATCAACATAGAGATACATGTTAACACTACATATTTATATGATATCAATGGTCATTTTGTTCTACGTGCAACACACGTAATCCAACTAGTTTGTATATACTACATTATTAAGCAATAGTTAAGAGATAGACACTTGTCACAAAAATAAGAAAGGAACCCTAATGCATTAGATGTTGTAGGAGACATTCCTACCTTTAAAGGTAGAGGAGCGAAACATTCCTACCTTTAAGGGAGGAGAGAGGAGAAAGAGAGCAACCAGAAAAAAAAAATATGTACTATAGATTTCAAGGGGAGAGAGAGAGAGAGAAAGATATAGCAATCTCTTAAAAATAGTGAGAGATAGATATATAGGAAATAGTGTGCAACATATATTAAAGGAAGTGAGAGAAAGATATTAAGGGAAGTGAGAGAAAGACTACAATCTCAATCTCCAAAAAAAATAGTGCATGCTATAGATTTTAAGGGAAGAAAGAGAGAGAAAGATAGCAATCTCTTAAAAATAGAGAGAGATAGTGCTATAACTTTTAAGGGAAGAGAGAGAAAGAAAGATAGCAATCTCTTAAAAATAGAAAGATAGATATGTGTGTGCTAAAAGATATACCATATTTTTATTTCTATATTCTAATTAATTTGGTATACCATAGGTTTTATTTCTATATTCTAATTTGAAATAGAGAGAGTATATTGGATTGATTTTAGATGCTTATCATATCAACAAATCAATTTACAACAAAATCAATCCTTACAAAATATCCTAAGGAATGAGCGATATAAATTATAGGTTAAGAAAATTATCTAGAAGATTTAGTTCGTTCTGAAAAACATTGAGAGAGAAAGAGAGTATGTGGGGAGTACATCGGGAGAGAGAGAGAGAATGCATCTATGCACTAATTTTAGGGAAGAGAGAGAGACACTAATTTTAACATATACACATTTTATGAAGAGAAAGAATAAGGGGATAGATAGCTTTTCTTCTTCAAGGGGAGAGAAAAACTTGAGGTGCTAATCCCTATCTTTAAGGGAGAGAGAGTAGAGAAGACATTGAAAGAGAGAGTACGTGGGGAGAGAGAGAAAGAAATGGAAAGAAAATCATGGAGATAGACTTAAAGCACAGAGAGATAAGTCGATGAAAAAGAGAGAAACATGGATACAAGAAAGCGAGAAGGGACATGCAAAAAGATAGTAGGGAGAGAAACTCTGAAATTTAATGTAATTCTAGAGAGAAACTTCTTAAATATAACTATCTATATAAATTGGTCCAATATATTTTAGGGGATGGAATTTTTAGAGAGAATTTTATGGATAAGGGAATTTTATGCATTCAAAAGGAAAGAAATGAATATCTATCTAATATACTATTATTCTCCTCCAAATATATTTTCTTTCTCCACATTATAGGAGATAGTCTTTAGAGAGAGGATAAATTCTCTTTTTTATTCATACAAATACATTGCTCCCTATTTTGTAAAATATATGCATGCAAGACTCACGTGGATCCCAACCAAGATTTGGATATCTCCAATCTTGACTTTTTTCCAAACATTTTCTCACAAGAGGAGGTCTACTTATCTTTAGAGTTTATCTTGCCCCACCCTCAAGAGGATGCCTCCACTCTTTAAACAGTAAATCAACAAAATTTTATAAAGAAAGAGACAAGAGAGAGGTAGAGAGTATGCAGAGAGTAAAAGTTTAAAAGAGAGAGATGTCCATCTCCAAAATGATGATATCTCTCTCAACCTACTTCTATAATTCTCTTTGGGAACAGAAGAAAGGTTGGTACATATATTATTTCACTTTGAATGAAGCTTAACAAAATCCATATTGAAGGTAAGTCATAGTGATTCATTTTATTTACTTTTTTTCCATTATCTATGTTTGTACTTTTTAGGCCTTCATATTGAAGGTAAGTTGTAGTAACTTTTATTTAGTTTTTGCATTACCTCTAGTTGTATTTTTTTTCAGGTTTATAGAAAAAGGGAAGCACTCCATCTACTTTTATTCCTCCACAATAATGATATGTCTTATGCAGTAGGTTGTTGATAGGATACTTACATTAATATGGTTTTTATTGAATTTTTTATTGATGAAGAAAACAATTGATTTTGTGTGATATGATAAATTGTTTGATCCCATGGTCTCGAATGCCATGCATCGTACCTACTTCTATATATCTTTTTGGGAAGAGAAGAAAGGTTAGTACAACGAAGCTTAACAAAATCTATATTGAAGGTAAGTCATAGTGATTCCTTTTACATTTTTCCATTATCTCTGTTTGCATTTTTTAGGTGTTCATATTGAAGGTAAGTTGTAGTAATTCCTTTTATTTACTTTTTGCATTACTTCTATTTGTACTTTTTTAGGTGTATAAAAGATGGGAAGCACAGGCTCCATCTACTTCTATTCATCCACAATAATAATCTATCTTATGCCTTATGTCGATGATAGGATACTTACATTGATATGTTTTTTATTGATGAAGAAAGCGGTTGATTTTGTATACTTAATTGTGTGATATACTAAATTGTTTGATCCCATGGTCTCAAATGCTTTGTATCGTACCTATTTTTCTACATCTAAATTTTGTAGTCGAAATATTTTTTTGGTATTATTACCCATTGAATGAAGCTTAACAAAGTCCATAGTGAAGGTAAATCATAGTGATTCCTTTCATTTACATTTTTACATTATCTCCGTTTGTATTTTTTAAGTGTTCATATTGAAGGTAAGTTGTAGTAATTTCTTTTATTTAGTTTTTGCATTACCACTGTTTGTATTTATTTAGGTGTTCTTCCCATTTTGCGAAGATTGAGAAAATCATTAACTTTTAAATGTAAGAGAAAACTTGCTTTTACTAAGGTATGTAATTTTTCTTTTTTTTAATTTCATAAGCACTTGGTTTGAATTAATTTGTCCACTGTCTTATTTTGCGGTTGTTCTATTTGAAGTAAAAAATAATCAACAAAAATTAGAAGCAACTAAAATAATTACAAATTTTTCCTCTACTTCACAACTTTAGCAAGTTTCTACGTAAGAATTATTTTTTATATTCGCAGCGATAAATTTTTTTTTTTTATGTTGTTTTCATCTAAAACAACTTGCATTTTCATTAAATAATCAATGTTACTTAAACATATTTATCATTGAAAATTATTTTCAATAAAACATAGTCTCAAAGATCATTGAATTTATCATCACAATTGAATAATTACAAAGTTGTTTGTATGAGATGCTTATTTTCATTTAATACATACGAAATATCATCCTTATAGTTATGGTACAATACTTGTAGACGCCTCATTTTAAAATTGGCAAATTCTATGGTTTTCGTGAACCCATAGGACCATATTATTTCAGTAGACCCTTAAACCACAGATCACTTAATCCATGGTCCCCGTCCTATGATCCACACCTAGCAAATCCCATAGGTTTTAGTAGTTATCCATTCCATACCCACAATTTTATTTTAGTAGTTATCCATTCTACACCTAGCTTAGTAGTTATCCATTCCACACCTATAGTAATCATAATTTTATTTTAGTAGTTATTCATTCCACACCCATAGTTTCAATAGTTATCCACTCTATACCAATCAAATCCTATAGTTTTTAGTAGCTATACATTATACATACCTATTAGGTCTTTAAGAAAAATAAAACCAACGGGTCTTTTTGGGAAGGAGGTGGGACATGGGAGGCTAGGGAGACCTCTTAAGGAGGTGGGACGTGAGAGAGAAAGGGGGGAGAAGCGGGACGTGAGAGAGAGAGGTTAGGAAATCTAAAGAGAGAAAGATAGAGAGCCCAGAGAGAGAAAAGGCCAGTTAGCAAACCCTAAACCTAGGAAAACCCTAGCTTTAGGCCACCTTAAGATAAAAAAAATCCAAGAAAGCCAATGCTTGGTCAAAACCTGAAGAGAGACAAAAGAGGACGCACGGCATAAACTCAGTCGGTCCTAATACAGGCAAGGCCTCGAAGGCTCCGGTTTGCCAGGCCAACTGGCCTGGCCAAGTATTTTTCTTATTTTCTTTCTCTTTATTTTTTTAGTTATTTTATTAGATCTAGGTTTTTATTCGTATGTCATTCAGTATTTCGTGTTTTCAAATCTATGCTGGCTCTGCCACTGATCTGAGAGTGGATCTACTTATTTTCGAGTACATCTGGCCTCAGATCAGAATTCGATCGTCCCCACTATCTCTATCACTTTTTTTAAAAAAAAATCAGTTTGTGGTGTTCAGATCTAAGGGATCTTCCTAAGAAGATCTCTCCGATTTGCACTGTAAACAGTTTGGTGTGGGTTTACGTTCGAACCTGGATGTGAACCTGGTTCGGGCCTAGACTGAGTTGGGTACAAGCCTGGGCTTGGACCAAGAGGGTTTTGAAAATCAGACCGGTGTTGACCCGGACTAGGTCAAGGTTGAGTTATGCACGAGCCTTTGGCTCAAACCAAAATGGGGGGCCTAGGTTTGGACCTAGGCGTGAATCTAGTTTGGACCTGAGCTAGACCGGGTAGAAGCCTAGACTTGGACCCAAAAGGTTTCAAATATAGACCGAGTGTGGACCCGGACTAAGGTTGAGGTGAGATTTGGCGTGAGTCTTGGCTCAGACCAAAAAGGGACCTAGGTTCGAACTTGGGTGTGAACCTGGTTTGGACATGGGTGTGAACCTAGTTCGGACTTGGGTTGGGCTGAGAGTGAGCCTGGACTCAGACCCGACAGGGCTCAACTCGGACAAGAGTTGGATCCGGACGGAGATCTAATACTAATTAACTAATATACGCAAACACAGCACTCGAAAATTTTTGCCCTAAACTATGGGTAGGCTCAGTCTGAGTGGGTTCCTAACTATTGAAATGTGGTTAGGAGGAGTAGGTCCCCACGTAGGTCCTGGCCTCTTGTTATAGGATTTTAACCAGGTCCTACTATGTGTGGAGTCACTTTGAGGCTAAGGATTATGGAAGGGCGCTCACAGTTAAAGTTACACGAATCCAAACTGCCTCAGCTCTCAATGCAAGGTTCCCCTCACGACAGTTATTGCTGGATTTCGGGGGTATGCGTGGAGTTGCTTTGAGACTAAGGATTACGGAGGGGCGCTCACAATTAAAGTTACGTGAATCCCAAGCGCCTTAGCTCTCAATGCAAGGTTTCCCTCACGACAGTTATTGCTGGATTTCGGGAGTTTTTGAAAAATTTTGTTGGTTTCCCAGGCTTCCTTAGTCCGTTGTGTGTAAGAGTGTGTAAAGAAGCATGCAAATGAAAAGGAAACTAGCAAACAGGCAAACACACAATGCAAGAAGAAAGAAAAGTGAGCACTTCGCCCAAATCATGCCAAGTGAAGTGTGCTTCAAGTCAGGTTTTTGACCGACCAATAGCACAGTTTAGATGTAGGGTAAGCAATCCTTAAGAAGGCATACAATAAATAAAAGTGGACCTAGCTACAACCCTTGCCTAGTTGAGCGCACCCCGAGTCAAGGGTGACTCGATCAGGGCACAATTAGAGAGAAAAAATGTAGGTGACCCCCGAATTTTTATTTTTATTTTTTACCTTTTTTTTTTAATGAAAAGAGAAAGAAGTGGCAACTGCCGATTTATAAGCAAAAAAATGAAAGAGATTTTTTTTTTTACAAATTTTTTTTTCCTTTTTTGCTTTTGTACAGAGGGTAAAGGCTTGAGAGGTGATTTTTTTTTTTTTGAAAAAGTGAATATTCTTTTTTTTGTTTTTTTAGAAAATGAAGTGGCTTTAAAAAGAAATTTTTATAGCAAAAGTTTTTTATTTTTTTAAACAAAATAAGCCCTTTTTTTTTCTTGTGAAGAAAATTTTCCTTTTGAACATGAAAAGGCCTTAAAAGATTTATTTTTATTTTTAAAAGAAAAGTATATGATTTTTTTTAAAAAAAAAAAAAAGATGGAAGACTTGAAAATGAAAAATAGAGGGTGCAAATTTTTTTTTTTTTTTGACACAAAGACCCAAAACGAAGTGCTGATTTTTTTTTAATGGTTAAATGTGCACTATTCTTTTTCGTTTTGGCTTTCCTTTTTGTTTTTTTTTTGGTTAAGAAAGATGGACTTAAACACAAACTTTTATTTTATTTTTTTGGAGATAGAATGATGTTAAAAGAAAATAAAACAAATTTCTTTTTGTGAAACAAAGAAGTCTAAAAAAGTGCTGATTTTTTTTTTTTCCTTTTTGAAACAAAGAGTTTTCTTTTTTAATTCGAAAGGTAAACAAGAAATTTTTAAATTATACAAATAAGACTTAAAATAAAAGATAAGATCAAAGAGATAGTATCAAGTCAAATAAGATCAAGTCCTATCTGGAATGATAAGAGAGGAAAAACTCTAGTGTAATGTGCATGATATAGATAAGTCCAAAAATAAGGAATTAAGAATAAAACAAGAGATAAATTAATCTAATCTATTTATTTAGAGATAAAGAGAAAGCAAAAATAAAAATCTAATATATTTGAATGCAGTTTTAATGCATAGGAATACCCAAGAAACAAGGAAAAAAAAAGAGGATGACGAAATAGAGCATATGTTGTTAGAGATGAAAAGGCTAGGGCCAGTTTGGATGTCAAAGAAAAAAATATTCACAGCGAAAAAAAATACAAGTTTTTCCTCCTCAATTGAAAAACATTATCGAATTATTTTATTATCTTGGTAAACTGTTTGGATGTCTTATTTCATTGATTTTTCAAAAAAACCCATTAGTCGGCTTGGGTAGTTGGCTAATACCGACAGAGAGGGAATTACCTTGTTTGGAGGTATCCGGTAGTCAGCTTGGGTTCTGATTAGAGAGAAAGGGTGAGGGCAAAAGACAGATAAGTATCTGGAGACTCTCTCTAAACTCTCTCTTTCTCTCTCTAAATGGGGGCCATTGGTTTCTAATTCCCTAGAAAGCTCTCTGTGTATGAGCTGTTCTTGTCTTTCATTTTTCATTTTGTCTGTGTTGTGTGTTTTTTGGTGGTTTTTTTGGGCGGTTGATGCCTCTACCCTTGGTTGTTTTTTGAAGGGCATTTGGGGCCCTTTTTCACTTTGAATTGCTTTTCTACGGTTTGTGTATAAAACCACTCAGCCTGCAACTCCGTAATAGATAATGGTGTATATTTTTTTGGCCTCCAAATACAGAGAAATCCTAGTATTTATGAATATACTACACCACCTCCTGTTTTGGGATCAAGGGTACTAGGCTTCTTCGAGCCCCATTCATCACACCAGGTGGAAATGGTAGTTTTGAGGGCAAGATTAAGGATTAGGGCTGGATTGTCTAATTGGGTGGGATACTAGGCTTCTTCGAGCCCCATTCATCACATAAGTTGGAAATTGCAGTTTTGAGGGCAAGATTAGGGATTAGGGAAGAATCGTCTAATTGGGTGGAGGTCATGGCTATGGCTCCCATTTTTGCCTTATTGAATTGCTGCCCTTTGTCACCCTTTTCCTTCTCAATATTAGAAAGATGGAGGCCAAAAACCATATCTCTCTTTCCATATAAATAGAGGGAAACAAAACAGAAGAGCTTCTCTAGAAAAACAGAGAGATCGAGGAATACAGATTCTCTAGAGAAAAAGCCCTATGCTTCCCTAAAGAGGAAGACATTGAGAAAACCAGAAAAATGACGTGCCTGTTTTTGCTCTACAATTGCCATTGATACCTTGTGAGCTTTAAGCGAGAGAGGAGGCTTGATCTTGGGAGAGAGAGGTGTTCTTGACAGTAGCGGAGAGTTTCTTCGCAGCAGACCTCTGGGTTTTGAATAAGAGAGAGCATAGCTCTATGTTTGCAGAGCTTTTGAGAGAGAGAGATAGAGAGAGAGAGAGAGAGCTTTGAGTTTTCTTCTCGTGCATGAGAAAGAGAGCAGAAGGAGACGAGAGAAAAGCAGGGAGGAGAGGGAAGAGCATGAGGGTTAGAGAGAGAGAGGTGCGAGAAATGCGACTCAAGCAAAAAAAATTTATGTCTAACTTGAAATTTTTTGGATGACAATTTTTGCCTCGAGGGATTTTTGCTTCCTTGCAACCTAAAATTCTTATAAAAGCATGTGTTGACAAGCTAGAGATGAAAAGGCTAACTATTGAAGACACTTTGTTGACACCACTTTTTTTTTTTATTATTAGAGGGAGGTTAGAGAGAGGAAAGTGTGGCTGATGAATTAACGTGTACAAAAAGGAAAAAGCAAACGTGCATATGTATATTTGCATGTTTTAATGAAGAGGGGAGAAAATAAAACCTACTTAAGGAGACATGAAGCAAAGGTTTATGCAACGAAAAGACCCTCTCTCTTTTTTTTTTCTTTTTTTTTTTTGTTAGAACTGCTATCAAGTGTTGGCCAATGATAGGGATCAAAAAGAAAAGGGAAGTTGCGCATGAATAGAAAGACCGGACTTTCGTACTTCCCCATAAAAAGGTTTTTTCTTGAAAATTGCTTTTGATGAGAGATTTCAGCAATAAAACTAATGAATATGATTCATATGGGTGTGAAATCTTTTTTTTTAGGACTTCCTTTTTTTCGTGCACGGATCTAGCTTGAAATACCCTACGGTGGGTGCCAAACGATTTACAGTGCAAGTCAGAGAGATCCTTAAAGGAAGATCCCTTAGATCTAAACACCACAAGCTGAATTAAAAAAAAAAAAGTGATAGAAATAGTAGGGACAATCGAAAATAAGTAGATCTGCTCTCAGATCAGTGGTAGAGTCAGCATAGATCTGAAAACACGAAATACTAAATGAAATACGAATAAAAACCTAGATATAACAAAATAACTAAAAAAATAAAGAGAAAGAAAATGAGAAAAATACCTAGTCAGACCAGTTGGCCCAGCAAACCTGAAGCTTCGAGGCCTCACCCGTATCAAGACCGGATGAATTTATGTCATGTATACTCTTTTGTCTCTCTCAAGCCTTGGCTTGGTTGGATTTTTTTGATCTAAGGGTGGCCTAAAGTTAGCGTTTGTTAATCGGCTTTTTCTCTCTCTGGACTCTCCCTAGATTTTCTAGCCTCTCTCTCTCCCACCTCTCACCTCCTTGAGAGGTCTCCTTAGCCTCCCACGTCCCACCTCCTTCCCAAAAAGGCCCATTAGTTTTATTTTTCTTAAAGACCTAATAGGGATGTAGACGGGATAGCTACTCTCACATCCCACCTCCTTCCCAAAAAGGATTTTTTTTAAAGACCTAATAGGGATGTTCTTAAAGACTTAATAGGGGTGTAGAATGGATTGCTACTCCCACGTCCCACCTTCTTCCCAAAAAGGCCCGTTAGTTTTATTTTTCTTAAAGACTTAATAAAAGAATGGATAGTTATTTTTATTTTTCTTAAAGTCCTAATAGTAAAATGGATAGCTACTAAAAACTATAGGATTTACTAAGTGTGGAGTGGATAACTAACGGGTAACTACTAAAAAGTATGGGATAGATTTGTGGATAACTACTAAAATAAAATTATGGGTGTGGAATAGATAACCACTAAAAACTAAAGGATTTGTTAGGTGTGGATTTAAAGGTCTACTGAAATAATGTGGTCCTATAGGTTCAAAAAAACCATATAATTTGTCAGTTTTAAAATGAGATATCTATAATACTATTGTCAATTGTTCATCATTCATAAGTTGATTGGGTTACAGGAGGATAATAGCACCAAAAAAAAAAAACTTTAAAGGTTAGAGTTGCTGCCTTTCCATAGAATGCGTATAGCATATTGATAGATCATGTGGTAAATTCAAAAGGCACATAGATATATATGAGAAAGTTGTTATTGCTTATTTTATTCTAACTTGCTACGCACATAATCCAATTAGTTATATATTAAGCGAAAATGAAACCCTTGCTATTCTTGTGCCACGTCTTTTTTTTTTCATAATTGCCTTCTCTCTATTCTCATTACTCTTTTCCAACACCAAATATCTCCCTCTCCTCTTTTCCAACTCCATATTTCTCTCTCCCTCTGTCTTTTCCTTAAATCTCTCCCCAAAATCAAATCTTTCTCTTTTTTCCCTTAAATTCCTCCACCCCCTATATATATTTCTCTCCCATTTTCTCTCCCTTTCTTTCACGTCATATTTCTCTCTCTCTCTCTCTTTGGCAACCTCCTTAAATTCTAGGAAGTCTGGGAACCTATGTTTGATTGATCATGGGAATTGGAAAACTAGGAGACCGGGAATGAGCCAGTTCTAACCATTCAAGTAGATTTTCTTTTTTTTTTTTAAATAGGTCAAAAAACCCCAAAAAAAATTTAAAAAATAGAAAAACTTAGATTAAGTGTATTCTATCATGTTACATACATTTATCTTACAAAAAAAAATGTAGAATTAAGATGAAAAAAAAATTAACCTGTTTTGCCACAGAAATTGTGCCTTTTGTAGACATGCAACTTAAAATGTAGAATTAAGATGAAAAAAAATTATACAAGATTGTAACTTTAATATGAAATACATATTTTTATTAAAAAATTATATAATATTAAAAACAATCCACACAAGCTCACCAAAAATATATAACATTGAAAAGAAAGAATATATATATTTTCCTCATATTCATCACAAAAAACATATTTTTATAAAAAAATATATAACATTAAAAACAATCCAACAAGCTCACCAAAAATATATAGCATTAAAAAGAAAGAATATAATTTTTTTCTCCTATTCTATTCATCACAAAACACATATTTTTATATAAAAATATATAACATTAAAAACAATCCAACTAGCTCACCAAAAATATATAACATTAAGACTTTTTTTTCTTATATTGATCACAAATAACGTATTTTTATAAAAAAAAATATATAACATTAAAAAAATTCAACAAGCTCACCAAAAATATATAAAATTTAAAAAACATAATTTTTATTGAAAAACAATTTTTTAATAAACCCTAAAATCGAGACAAAACCATCAAGATGGGGTATTTTTAAAATGGGAAAATATAAAATATGGGGTATTTTGAAATGCATGCATTGATTTTAATGAATTGATTTGTGCTTAAGAGTATTTTTAAAAATTTTCTGAAAAAAAATGGAAAAATATAAAAATATCATTGATTACTTTTTTTTTTAATCTTTACCATAATGTAAAAGGATTAAGGAGAAAATATCTCCATAAACCCCACTTTCAACTTTCATTTCTCTAATGACCTAAAGTTACAAAACGTACCTTATTACATAAAAATTCACACTACTATATCTCTTAACCCCTTAAACATATTTTATTCATTTTTTATTAATTATTTTGACCCAAACAAATTTAAAAAGGACATTGTTTCTAAACTCCTCTCTCTCTTGATATGATTCCCTTTCTCTCTCCCCCAATCAACCTCACAAACCCATCTCTCTCTCTATCTCCCCCAACTCTTTAGAGTCAGGGAGGCCATGGGAAAGCTCAAACTTTGAGGTTTCAAAGGTAGCCGAGGCTCAATGGACATAATGGTCGGAACTGTGTTTCTTCGGCGAAATGACGGGGGATCCATTTTTATGGCCACGATTTTGGCCGAAATCTTGACCGGAATGTGCAGGGAATTGGAGTAGCAAAGGAATTAGGGTTTGATGATAGTAACTTTGGCACATATTTAAAGATAGATTGGACAGAACTACGAGTTGGTGCTTGATGGCAAGAAAATGGCCGAAGATTGCAGGAAGAAAGAGAAAATGCATATAACACTGATTGTGGTTTTATTGCCTGAACTTTTGGGTTTCACATACTGAATTCAACCCCAATTTACAGGAATAATAGAGAAAATGAGTGTAATGGCCACAATTACCTCTCTCATACCCTACGGTTTTCCAGGCTTCTGGGGGAATTAGGAATTCTTCTATTCTAAAAGTCAGTCAAATTCTATTTTTTAATGATCTGGTACACCGACAAAGATTCTTCGGCAGCTTCACTGCTCGATGGGAAACATCACCGAACCCTGGAAATACCTCGGCATCCCTATCTATCTTTCAGAAAGCTATCCGCAAAAGAGAATGGTTGATCCTACTAGAGACCAAACCAAAAAAAAATCGCATACTAGAGCAACTCATGCTTGAGCTTTACTAGTCGTCTAGTCCTCATAAAACATGTCAAGCAGGCATATGCATGTTACATGGCGACCATTCTCAAAGTCCCTGTGGGTACCATGAAATCGGAGTCTTTCGCCGGAATTTGATCGTCTTTTTGGGCTCAAAGTTTGTTCGCTCTGCTTGTTTTGCCGTGACAACGCCATTGACACCGGAAAAGAAACCCCATCTCTTTTCTCAAACACATTTCCGGGCGATCTCGATGCACTCATATTTGGGAAAGGAGATTCCCGGGAAAGGAGATCAGCGGGACCTCGTCGTAAAAGGTGGCCCATTTTCTCTACAATCTTCAGGATTCCACCATTGTTGACCTGGAAAGAAATGGGTTGTAGAAAGAGAGAGGAACAAAGTCTAGAGAGAGAAACGTGAGGAGAGATTGAAACACGTGAGGAGAGAGAGTTAGACAAGGAGGTCTTTTTTAAATTGGTTGAGTTAAAAGTTGGTATAAAAATAGATAAAGTTATTTGGGGGTTAGAAGATAGATTCTGAAATTTGGGTTTAAAAAGAAATGATGGTTGAAAATGGAGTCCATGGAAATATTTTATTAGTGTTAGAAAAATCGATTTGACCAACTCTTTTTTTTAAAAGAAAAAGAAATTAAGTTATATATAACACAGACCCTTTTTTTTGTCAACTAAGTAGTAAATGGTGTATTGGTTAGTGGGTCTAATAGAGGATTTGTTTCAAGTTCGATCCGGTGGGCAGTAATTTTTTTGAATAAAATACAAAAAAAAGTAACAATAACTTAGCTTAAAAGAACGCAAGGAGCAAGATTCGAACCCTCAAAGATAACCAATAAATTATCTTAATATATGTGATGTAAATTCGAAGTAGTATCATATCTTAAGTTTAAAAATATCAGTTGATCACTAAAACCGCTCAAAATTGAAACCGGCCACGATCTAACGGGATGGTTACTGGTTAGATCGACCGGTTTTACAAATACTGATCATGGCTCTAATAAAACGAGATAACTCCTTACTTCACTCTCTTGTTCTGTCTAAGAAGCACCACAATAGTGCTTTCGGCATATCACGCTTTGTTGCTTTCGGTATATCACAACACCGTTGGTACCGTGATTCGTCACCAGCAGTGTTGTGATTCTTCTTAATGTACCATGGTACCTGCTGGATTTCCATGAAGCACCATGCATGGTGGCGGTGCTTCTTTGAGGTGAGAGGGAGCAAGAAGGCGTGGAGTGAAGTACAAAGTATTGCGCTTCTGATAGAACCATAATACATTAAACGTATTATGGAAAGAAAAGAAATAAAAAGTTCGAGAGAATCAAAATGATCGAAGTTTTAGAAAAGGGTGTATAGAGCCTAGGCTCTAAACAATTAAATTAGAGTCTACTTTCAAATAGTATCGAGATATGGTTTTAATATTGAAAATTATTATAATAACTTTAAATATATTTTTATTTTTATTTATAAAGTTTAAATCTTCAAAAATAGTGTAGATTGATAGATTTATGAAAATTTGAAAATCTTAAAAACTAACTGTCCGAAAATGCGTTACAAAATACACTATTTCCAAAACTTGAAATTCATTTTTTTTCTCATGTCCATGCATCTTGATATTAAGATGATCAATTTGATGATATTTGAGCATCAAAACAACCTCATCTAATGAAATTTTTGAGGTAGATTATAATTTGATGGTTTAGAACGTCGACTATATATAAACTTTTCCTTTTAAAAAAAGGACAAGGTTTTGGTGGGTAAGACAACTCACCTATTGCTGTGCGGTCCTTGATTATGAAACGTCGGTCTATGTCAAAATGTTTCATCCACTAAAACTTAAAATGAATGGCTTAAAAAACACAATATTTATATTTCTTTAAAAAGAAAAATTTGAAATTTAGATGATTGAGATTATCGAACCCTACAATTTTGGATCGAAAATACATTTTTGAGTTATATTTCGAAGGGACACCGCACAAGAATAAGTGAGTCTATTCACCAAATACTTTTCTAAGAAATTAAGGTATTTTTCAAATTCTTTAGAAAAGTAAAAAAATATTTAGTATAAGAAAAAAGTTTTTAGAAGGATAAAGTCTTAAACAATCAAATTAAGACGCACTTCAAAATTCAGTAAAGGTAAAAGTAATTGTTTTGACACCCAAAAATTCTCAAATCGATCGTATTGACTTCAAGATATAATTTTTGCGATTTTTCAAGTGCTAATAGGTAATGTTTGATCTATACTATTTTTTAAACTTTATATTTTATAATTAAATATAAAAATAAATTTCTAGGCATCACAAAGATTTCCAGTACTAAACAACATCTTTGGACCCTTACTTTGATCGTTTAGAGCCTCAGCCTTACACGAACCACACCAGTGTGAAAATTACCCTTAAAAAAATCAGCCGTTAGGGTTATGAGTAAATGACCTTTAAAATGGCAATGGAAGGAAGGAGAGCACTTCCAGTACTACAACCTTCGTTCTGGGGCTACACTCTCACTGCTTCTTCTCCTCTTCATTGTTCGTTGCATGAATTGTTTGTTATAAATAAACAGTCTGTGATTTATAGACGAATGCCCTTTGTTGGATGATGGGTCAAATTGGAGCCGCCATTGATCTAGGAGGCCGAGGAGTTTTGCCGTATTCCTCGTCCCATCATCAGAGAGCAAGGGCTTCTGCATCATCATCATCATCAATGGCGGCAATGCCATTAAAACAAGCTTCTGATGAGGTTAAGATCACTGGGGATTCGTTTATACGCCAACATTTGAGGAAATTATCTCCTTATCAACCCATTCTTCCCTTTGAGGTTGGTCCAGTGTTTGAATTTGAGTTTCATGTTTTTGAATTTGTTCGAAACTGCCTCCATGCTTGAAATTTCTGAATTTCGTGTTGAGGTTTTTTTTGGTGACTGCGTTAGTGCTTGGAAAATTTTGTTGGTAACTGTTTCAGTACTTGAAATTTTCGATTTCTTGATGCTAAGACTTTATGGGAAGTTGGTTGGGTATTTTAAGGAGTAATTTGGGTTTTAGTTTTGAAGGTAATTATTTGTTTTTCCTTTTTTTCACTTGTTCCAGGTTTTATCATCTCGGCTTGGGAGGAAGCCTGATGATATTATTAAGCTCGATGCAAATGAAAACCCTTATGGGCCACCGCCAGAGGCAAGCTCCTGATCCTTTTTTGGATTTCTATAACTTTTTCCTTATAATTCTTGATTCGGTGATTGAAATAAATGGAAGTGTACGTCAATTTTTTCAGGTCTTACAATTTCGCCTTTGTCATTAACTTATGCAAATATGAACTAAGTTTTGGCTTTTGATATTGCAATGCTTTATCTTTTGCATCAGTTGTTAGAAAAAGGAAAAGAATAAGTCCTGCTTCAATATGATATGAAACAAGTAGCTAATTGAATTTTCACGGATAGTATGTATTGTGAAAATTAGATTCTATGATTGTTTTCATGATATGCACTCGTTATAGATTCTTGCTTTGTTTTTGTTCATAAATACTTTGCCAAAAAAATGTTAAAGTCTTTGCACCAGACTGCTTGTAGGTGGCAGAAGCTTTAGGCACAATGAAATTTCCTTATATATATCCTGATCCTGAGAGCCGGCGTTTGCGCTCTGCCCTTGCTGCTGACTCGGGACTCGATTCATCTTATATTCTTGCTGGATGTGGTGCTGATGAGCTAATTGATCTAATTATGAGGTCAGGGATTGCAAATTATTAATCACCCAACTATATATATTATTTCTGTTATCAGTTTTCCCATAATTTCAATTTATTCATTAGTAATAGCAGAGTGATTGCATTTCTGATGGGATTACCACATGGAGTTGCGGTCATGATTGTGTGAGCTTTATGTGATTGATTTTTATTTGGAAATATGTCGTGGGGTTTGTCCCTTGTGTGTTGTTTGAGCTTGTGCAGATGTGTGCTTGATCCTGGCGACAAAATTGTCGATTGTCCCCCGACATTCACCATGTATGAATTCGATGCTGCTGTTAATGGGGCTCTTGTCCTAAAGGGTATTTTTCACTTACCCCAAAACAGGATCTTTTTATGCAAGTTTCTTATTCTACAAAAACTGCCTGTAGCTTTCCCTTATTCCGCTTTTACACTTAGAGCTTACATATTTTCTCTCCTTATAAATATGCAATGTCCAATCAATAACGCCTCTACTCACAAGCAAACTGATATATAAACATATTACAGTTCCAAGGAAGCAGGATTTTAGCCTGAATGTCTCACATATTATTGAAGTTGTGAAGCTTGAAAAACCAAAGTGTATATTCCTAACTTCTCCAAACAATCCAGATGGCAGGTGCATACCCCTGAATTATTGACCTTTTTTTCCTTTTTATTTTACTGCATTCTGCAAATTTAATTTCTAGGTTGTTAAAAGGTTTTAGTTGTAATATGTGCCTGTTGTTGTATTAAAATTTTGCTGCTAAGCAGCATAATCAATGACGAGGATATACTCCAGATTCTTGCTCTCCCTATATTGGTGGTATTGGATGAAGCATACATTGAGTTTGCTGGATTAGAGTCCAGGATGTCATGGGTGAAGAAGCATGAGAATTTGATTGTCCTCCGGACATTTAGCAAAAGAGCGGGTAAGTTAAAATTCTTGACCTTTTTTAATTTTCTGCTTTTGGAAAAAAAAATTTATGTTTTACTTGGATGTCATGTCTCCATGTTTCCTGGTCCTCATCATTTATCCTCTGTAAACACCCACATAATTATTGTTAGAGTGGACTCTGATAAGGTACTCTGTATCTGTAGTGTTGTCTTATGGTTCTTTTCATACTCTAAACTCTCTCTTCATGTGTACACTTTTGGTTGCTTCGGATCTTCACACAAAAGTTGGAAAAAGAAGAAAGCTATACATTAGAAAAACCTGAAAACAAATGCTTAATGGTTTACTTATTATGCATAAACTACATTCAAGCTATATAAGAAAGAATACTAGTTTTGTGGTGTACTGTTATTATTATCCTTAACCAGTGTCAAAAAAGTCTCCATTTAAGAATGATCAAAAGTGGTAAGAAGGGCATATCATCTTCAATATTTGTGAAGGATACGAAACTTTTGTCTTGATTGTTAAAGTTACCATTTCCTCTTTTCAGGTGGGTACCAGGCACACATTTTATGGCTATAGGATCACTACCTTTTACAGTAGGGAAAATATATTAATATGCGAATAAAAATGGAATATCCAGGAGAGTTCAACACAAGACAGATGAAGTAGTTTGAATAATGAAGTCAAGTGGTAAGAGATCAGTTACCATAAAATCTTCTATCCTTACATAAATGTGCAAGAGTTAATAAATAAAATGCCTTGTATATATCTAAGTTTCTTCAAAAAGAAAACAATTGAGAGTAAGTTAAAGGAATTTCACCTAGAAGCAAATGGTAAAAGCAATTACTGCAACTTTATTTTTATTTTAATATTGTTATTGTGCTAATTGGCCACTTTTTTTGGGTTAATATTATGTCTATATATGGGAATTTATGCTGCTGGAATGAAAGTTAATATTAAAATGTTGGATTAGCACTTATCAGAGCTGGAGTTTACATTGTTTATATCCGTATTGGTCCAACCAATAAGTAGCAAGTCAGTGATGTCACTAAGTTTCCGAGATATCTTACGATATTGCATTGACTTCTGCTTATTATTGCAAAGCAGGTTTAGCTGGACTACGTGTGGGCTATGGAGCATTTCCGCTTAGCATAATTGAGTACCTATGGCGAGCAAAACAACCATATAATGTTTCTGTGGCTGCAGAAGTTTCTGCTTGTGCAGCATTGCAGAACCCATCTTACTTAGAGGTGTTCTGATAGTATTTTTATTTATTATATATGCATGTATTATTACACTTTATTGTTCGTATTTATCACATCTAATGATTCATTGTCACTTGGCGCTGTATTTCATCATGTCCTTGCAATATTTGCAGAAGGTGAAGGATGCACTGGTGAATGAAAGGGAGAGGCTGTATAAACTTCTACTTGAAGTGCCATATCTAAAGCCATATCCAAGCTATTCTAATTTTATTCTCTGTGAAGTTACTTCTGGTAGAGATGCTAAACAACTTAAGGTAACTGATTGTGAGCTTTTAAGGACCATTCCATTTTGTTACATGATTCAAAACACACTTTTAGCGTTCTTTCTTGCATGTATCATCTCAATATGTTATTTGCCTTCTTGCTCTGCTTTGTTTAGACCTTTTCCGGCTTTCAATTTTTAACAAATTTCTCTTATTTTCATATAACTCCTTGTATTGTATCTTTCAAGAAAAACACTTGTTTCACAATAAAATTTCTACAGCTTATTAGGCCTTCAATTAACAATTTCAAAAAAAAAAAAAACTTATTAGGTCTTCGTCTTCTTATATATATTGGACTCATGGTTGTTTGTGTACATTTATTTATGCACGGTATTACCACCTGTTTATGGTATGTTTGGATAGCATATACATGTCATTATGTTTAGCTCTATATGCGCTGCCCAGTCTATTTGGCTTTTGGTGCTGGGCCTATTGCCACGGAAAATATCCATGCTTGCATATGGGGACAAAACTATAAAAAATTGTTTTTCCCCAATCTGAACTGGGGTGGCTTGGTGCAGCGACCTATATGCAACATCTGAACTGGCCCTAGATTTATGAAACACAAGATCATTTACATTAACTGGGCTTAAATATAACTGATTTTTAATTTGAGACTCTTAACAGGCACATAACCCTGGATCTTAGTTGCCACCCTGGATTTCAATGTAAGTTTCAGGATGGCTTCTCTATGTTGAGGTGGAATAACCCCCCTGTTATGTGTTCCAGATTGAGAAGTTGGAGTGAGAAATTTTGTCATTCAGGTTTATTTATTCACCTGGAGTTTCTGTAGACCAAGAAATTTACAATAGGGAGCTGTGACCCACTTGGCACTCATCCAGTCTAGAACACAAGAAGTGTTAGTCAGATGGGCAGGGTTAAGTGACAGAGGAGCACCATGGCAATAAGAATGTGATAATAGGCGGTAAGATTCAAAGAAACAGATTGTTGGTGATGCGATTGTGCGTGGTTTATAAATTTCACCAATTGGAAATGCATGAGTCATATTTAGAGATGGGGGTCATAGGCATGGTGGCTGACTCCTATAGAAATGGATATTTTTTGAAGATGTTCGAAATGGATATTTTTCGAAGATGATCTCTTGTGATTATACTCTTATGCCTGTGTTACTCCTTGTTATTACTGTTTGTGGATAGAAGCTTCATGAGATTGACATGAAGCATGCATTTGTTAATCATCTGAGGATATATATATATATATATATATATAACGCACTTTTAGTTAAGGAATCTATATTTGGCCTCAATAGAGTCACAAAGGCTTGATTTGAGGGGTTCTATGCCCATGCAAGTCACAAGGGGTGTTGGTGCTAACCCATCTTCCTTTAGTAGATGATTTGGTGGTCAGACACTCGTATACTTCAGTATATAGTGATATCATTATCAATATTAATGACACTCTTACCATATTGTGCATTATGGATGCTTCTTTTTTCTTCTTTTTTGGATGAGCATTGGGGATGCTTCATGGCATTGACAGTTTGAAATGAGAGATAGAGTCATACAGGATATATCATACTATCTAATACTCGAGATTTCTAGATCATCACATGGGATCACAGTTTTACAACAAAAATACATGTGAGATTTTATTTATCAGTCCCATCTAACCTATTCTTGGGAGAGACACCTCATCGGTTGAATGTAAAGCCCTCAAGAAGTGATAGTGAGCTTCTTCTCTTACTTTCTTGGCAATTGTGCGCCTCTTACTTTCTCGTCTTTTTTTTCCCCGTTTTTTTGGGGACAGGTAACTCTGTGTAATAGTGAGAAGAACTTGTACAGTTGACAGTGCATATGAGCATAAAAAAAATGGGAACAAAAAGCTAGCATAATGCTAGGTTGTACAAAACTCAAACTGAGAAATGGTTTATGGAGGAGAGGGTGAAGTGTGGTTCACAGTATGGGATGTGCGAGCCATCCCTACTTTTGCTAGGCGGTCGACCACCTTGTTGGCCTCTTTCCAGGTCTTTCTGAATGAGACTGTGAGGCCTTCGAACAACTGAAACACTTGGTCAGACAGACTCTCTAATCTCCAAGGTCAAGTAGAGGACTTGTTGGCCCATGAGTTTGCAATTTGGAAGTCCTCTCCAGTAAAGAGTAGAGAGCCCCAACTTCTATCAAAGATTTGCAAGCCAACCAGGATTTCATGGGATTAGGCGCCAGATATTTTGGAGTTAAAATCTGGCCTGGAGTAGGTAGTTAAGATCTCTCCTGATTGTGATCTGAAAACCCCCTGGATGCTTGAAGGGCCAAGGTTCCTGAGGGAATTCCAACTGAAACTTAAATTAATGGCTTCTAGTTCAGGTTGAAGCCACTGTGATGATATTGGGATTGAGAAGGGGATAGATTGAAGGATTTTTTACCTTTGGGCGGCCAAGTTGATTGCTGAGAGACACTTGAATCTTTATGCGGAAGAGACCATGAAATGATGGTTGTCTTGATACACTCAGGGAGTATCTGGTATTTGGACTGTTTACCCTTGCAAATTTTAGAGTTGCTCTCCAACCAAATGCAGTAAATGATGGCTAAAATGGTAAAGCACCATAGAATGAGGCCCGAGGCTGGTAGAGGCAATGAGAAGTAGTGCTTTTAGCATGCACTCAGCTGTGTGTGGCGCAGCCCATGAGAGGTTGAATAGCTTGAGGAACACTGACCAGAAAGTGGAGGCCAGGGCTCAGTAAATAAAAAGTGGGTGATGGACTCTTCTTGTGTATTGCAAATGATGCATTTGTTACCCATTGAACGCCCCTACTTTTAAGGAGATCAATGTTTAGAACTTCTTCTAGAACGGTGAACCACTTAAACATTTGGGCATTGGTGAAGCAAGCCTTGTGTGCGTGCTTGGGGTGACTTTCTTGGGTAAGAACTCGATCGGAAGAGGCTACCTTGAATGAGTTTTGGCATTTGCGCACCAAATGACCTTGTCACCTCGCCTAGGTATGAACATGAGCTCTAACATCTTTGTCTAGGACAAGATATCCTCAGTCTCCCCATTGTTTAGGACACAAGACAAGGGTCCAAGCACATGCAAGTGGCCTCTTATTAATCCAAGTATCCAACCACATGCAACTGCTGTCTCCTTTTTGAACATCCATACTGGGCATTGCACATACCATTTTTTTGTGATGATTCAGTTTGTGTATCATGTAACTCTCATTTGACAATGCTGAGCCATATCATTAGTCCAAGTCTTACTTCCCTCATTCTCTTATTAGCATCAAATCTGCATATGGCAACCTATGCAAGTTCTAGCTAGGTTGGTTATCTGGATACAAGTAGATCCACTACCGGTACTACCTTTGTTTGAAGATACATCTGGGCATGGGAAACTTAATAGGACACGTCCAGTTTAGAAGCTTGGTATACAACCTTGTTAGAATCTCCTTGCTAGATCATACAGTTGTGGGCCTTGTTTGCAAATTTGCGAGTTTAGTTTACTAGATGTACCTCTTAGTAGTAATATCAAGGTTATCAGAATAGCTACTAACTCCATTCTTCATGCCGTGCCTAAGCATGAGGTAAGGACAATTCACCAGCAAATTCATCTGACTTCTTCTCTTCCTATTACTCAAACCATCAGTCATAATAGAAACTCCATATTGAGCCCATGCATCCTTCTGAACTTCAACAACATCCTTCGTGACACACCGCTTTTTTCAAAAGAGGCTCTAAAAGCTCATATGGGATTGGGGGTTTCATCCCAAGCCCACATTGCCTAATTGCCTCTACCTAGGCGTAGAAGCTGCCTGCTTAGACGAGCGGTATTGAAAAGAATGCTCGCCTCATAAAACCATGTAGCAATAAAAAAAGCAACTCTATCTCACTGTTCCTTCTTGATTCTATTTTCAATGGTGGTTTGCTTCTTTGTTTTCTCTCCTGCAGCTTCAAGGTCAAGCCGGGGCAAACAACAATCCATAGGGCTTCTAACCTGAGGCTTCTTAGGCACCGAACTCCCAGAAGCAATGACAACTCTCTTTTCCTTCCCCTAACTAGTGGATTGTTCTACCTCTTGACATTCCTTCCCATCCTCATCACTGTCACCAGCATCATAACTGACCCGAACCCCAGACCTAATCCTTGCTATGGAGGCATGTCTCTGAATTTTTCATTTTTACAAGACTCGGAAAATTGTTTATTTCTTCTTTAACAACATCAGGAGTTTTTGTTACAAGGGCAACATCCCCCTTGATACCGCCAAGATGTTTCTTGAACCAGTTCATACCCCCTTTTGTATCCTTTTCACAAAACTTGGATCTTATGCAATTTTTATCCAAAGGATTTGGGTTGTAGCCATTTTCCAACCTGGATCACCACTTCAATTAGATCCCGAAGAAGACATTTCAAAATAATACAACTTATACAAGCAATAAAAAAAAAAGTCACTTACTTTGATTGCTTGATCTCCAAACTTCCACCTCTAAGATATTTCTAAGGACTCAAAATCTTCTAAAAAACCCTCTAATAGATTTGTAAAACATCCAAAATTAAATCTAATGTCAATGAGTGATGTTTTGATCAATTTCTCATAACTTTGAGAAACTCTTTGATCCTATAGAAATCACCAAAAACTAGTTTTTTGGGGTTTTTCTCTCTCTAAAATGGGCTTTAATAGGTTTTAAGTTTCAAATGAACCTAAAACCCACAATTTTGGCCCCTTATTATAAAAAAAAAATCACACAAAATGCCCCTGCCAAGTGGCTTTTCCGCCTATGGGCGGGCGGCTCCCCAGGACTGGGAGGTGGGCACCTGCCTAGGTGGTAGCGTATTGTTGGAGTGACCAATCAACCGCCAGAGCGATGTGGCTCCAGAAGGTGTATTGCCAGAGCACGTCTTTGTACTGTCGGAGCGCTTGTCTTTATTGCCGGAGCGACCTATTCAACCGTCGGAGCATTGTGGCTCCAAAAAGTGTACTGCCGAAGCGAGTCCTTGCATTGTTGGAGCGTGTGTCCTCATTGCAAGAGTGACCTATGCAACCGTCGGAGCGCTTTGGCTTCAGAAGGTGTACTGTCGGAGCGAGTCCTTGCATTGCCAGAGCGCGTGTCCTCATTGCCGGAGCGTTTAAATGGACTGCAAGAGCGCATAGGGAGAGAGTCTGCTGGCGTGTAGGGATTTTCGCCTTTTTTTGGTGCCTAGGCCAGAGCAATGCGCCCAAGCCTTTTGGACCACTAGGCGGCCGCCCAGGCATTGGGCAATCCGCTTTTGGAAACACTGATGCTATGTGTACATAAGTTTTACAATTGTCATTGTTTATGTTGTATGTTACACCAAGGACTATTATAGTCATTATTCCTTCAAAACAAACATATTGGTAGTCCTTATTTCATATCATAACACTAACTCTACTATGGCCGGTTTGAAGCCAGTCATGCCGGTCCCAATCCCCGGAGGAGGGTTTTGATTGGTAGGCGGCTAGCATAAAACTTTGCCTCATCTTTTTATAAATCCTAAACCTATATTATATGCTCATGTTAGGGCATTCCCTGTCTAACTGAGCATATGGCCCTTGATAGAGCAGAATGGTGGAATAAGATTCATGTAGCCGACCCCAAATAGTTGGGATATGGCTTAGATGATGATGGTTTCATCTCATAAACCAAGGTAATTCACCCAATATTTCATGACAATCAGTTACTCTCGTAATACTTGAAATGCCAGTACTGGTAGACTTGAATTTCTCCTTAACCTACTCACTTAATGGAAGAAAGAAGTAACTTGGTTTCCTTCTGTTGAAAATATACTTCTAATGTTCAACGTAGTACCATTTTGTTGTATCTAGACCTTTATTCATAATATGCTTGTATAGCATTTTTTGATCTACCCACCATTTTTTGTCGTTGTGGGTTATTTGTATAGTGCACCCGTTCTAAGGGATGCCTAATCTTTTGTACTTTGTTTATACCCTCTCAGTACAAACATTAATAGTTTCCAAAAAAGAAGGAAACATGTCTTCTACTCGAGGAGATACTGAAGCTTAACCTTTTATTCAATTATTCATTTTTTGCTCTTCTTAACTCATTTTCTCTCCCCAACCTTTACACTCTGGGGGCTTCATGAATTCTAGGTAACTGGAAATTGTGAGTTCTTGCAATATTGGGTCTCACCTGACCCTTTTTGTTGCATCTTTCTGACCCAACTCACACGTGCATGCATGCCCTGTGGCTCATCAAATCTGTCTTTCACAGTTGCGCCACTGAGAACCTTTTAAAGTTGTGCGTCACTCTCATCTCTTCATACTTTACCCCTATGAAATGTCATGCAAAACGTGTTCTTCCCTACCCTTACCCTGTTTCCTCTATGATGTGTTTTGAACTGTTTAAAAATGAATCTTTTCTCCTAAAGATGATTTCTGTATTTCTTTTTTTTGCCTTGGTGATGTGTATTTAATGCAGTTGAAAATATGGAAATGTGCATGCTTTTTAAAGAGCTTTGTGGCTAGTTAAAAGGTCTGTGAATGAGGTATTGGCTTCGGAGTCAATCCTTCAGTTATATACATACTGGAGATAGAGAAGTGGGTTTACCTCTATTTCTCTTGAGATCTTGTAAAGATGTTAGCTTCCACATCTATACTATCAGATGCATGTTTGGAGTTTGATTAGTATTGCTTTTTTAAATGTTGAAGCTTGTTTATTGTTCATTTCCTTTTTCAGGAAGAGCTTGCTCAAATGGGTGTTATGATTCGTCACTACAACAATCAAGAAATGAAGGGCTATGTTCGGGTATCCGTTGGTAAGCCTGAACATACTGATGCTTTAATGAAGTGTCTCAAGATCATGTCTCAGTAAGCTTCCCTTTTTGAGCCACCCAACGTCTGAGCCTTGCAATGCAATGGCATTTTGTGCAATCCAGGACACTGGATTTCACTAATAGCAGGGCAAAAATAATATTTATTGGCAGCCTTCAATATTTTTGTTTATTTAAGCTGTCTACACTGTGGAGGACTTTCGAGCAGTCCTTTTCCCCACTAATTTTCTGTTTTTCATGATTTGAGATACAAATACATGTCAGCCCAAATGGACATCAACTGGGATGTCATCTGTAGGATGATATTAATGTCGATCAGATTGTTGCGACATGGACAGCACTCTCGAAAATGAGAATCTTGTTTCTGACTCCACAATGCCTAGGCTAAACGCTGTGAATTGCCTTTTCTTTTCCACTTCATGTTATGCAATCTTGTTTTCTTATTACATGTTCTACTGTATGGAGGGGAGGCCAAAATGCGTTTGAATTTCAGTACATTCGCCTTCTAATAAGTCTTATTTGTTGGGCATGGTGCATCTAGTTGCATTTGTTGGAAAGATAATGTTCATCATGAACTGCCCGAAAGGTCTAATTTGTTTTTGCTTGGAAGTAGAGCTGCACAAAGAGCAAGTAGAGTTAGGTGTTTGCACTAAAATTACTTAGTTCTTTTAGTTCACCAAATATTGATTATGTTGTGCAGTTAGGACTCAGGTTATGACCTGTTTGGCCACGATGTTGAGGATTTCAGCTCCACCTTGCTGATAAACAAATCCTACAGCTGACTTCTAATAAAGAAAAAAGAGCAGAAACTTTAGCAAATCACACCTAAATCAAACTCTTAATCTCACCATTTTTGTGATCTGATAAAAATTTAGAACCCGAAGTGATGTGTACCAATGCATCGGTTGGGCAATTGCCATTGTTCTTCTATTGCAGTATCGCTTGGTTAAGTTGTCAGGATTTGAACCCTGTAGTTTTAATTATTTTTTAACTGTAACTTGAGACATTGGTGGGAATAGAATTCGAGACCTCTTCCTGGGTTATTGGACGTAGTACCGATGTGACCTCGACCCATTTCAAATTTGAACCCATTATTTGAAGGTATCAACTATTATTAGTTCTATCTACCACAAAGCCTTAAAACTGTTGTTAGGAACAGAATATGCTTAGAATGGTGTTTAATAGGAAGTGATTGCTTTTTCACCCTGCAGTTGACTCTACAATTAAGGTTAAAAGGAGGGGAAAGCTTTGCATGTAATCCCAAATATATATAATTTTTGTGACCACTAATCTCAGTGGTGAGATCCGAGTAGATGGCTAGTCACAATGTCACAAGCGGGCTCTTGAGCTTCAGATCTTTATTTGATGGCTCAGGGTGTTTTATTTTTAATTTTGACTTTACTAACCATCGAATTTTTGAAGTGTGATATCGAAGCGATAAAAAACTCAAAAATTCATATTTTTTTCTTCTAGACATAATTATTTACTAATTTTTAGGCAGTTTCCAAAATTTGGATTAAAAAACAAAAACTTCCCAAATAAGTCATTTTGCCCAAGAGAGTTAGTGTGCAATAAGTGGGAGCAAAGTAAACGTGCTCTTATCTATTTATTTGCATACTATTTTTATGGGTTTTTTATCAAACACCGAAACCATTATAAAACAAAAAAAAAAAAAAAAATACCGTCTTTGTTCTATTGTGTTACACTTAGCGACCGAATCCATTATAAAACAAAAATAAATAAAAAATAAAAAATAATACCGTCTTTGTTCTATTGTGTTATACTTAAGGGACTTTTGAAACCTGTAAATCTAAAAAGATTAGGAGAGATTTTCACAAAAATTAAGAAATCTATCAGGCACAAGGTGAAAAATCTATTACTCGGGTAATGATTTTCGCTACCCAAAAATCCCGTGATTCACCTCTTAATAAACCAAGGTTCAATAAAAAAAAATGCGGGCTACCCAAAATCCCGTGATTCTAAACTTAATAAACCAAAAAAAAAAAAAAAAATTCTATAAAAAAAAATATTCACCTCCTAATAAACCACAAAAAAAAATGCGGTAAAATCTTCCGGACTAATCAATGATTTTTGTTCCCAAAAATCCCGTGATTCACCTCATAATAAACCACAACAAATAGTGGGAAATCTTTCGGACCAGCCAATGATTTTTGTTGCCCAAAAATACCTTGATTCACCTCATAATAAACCATGAGAAACAATAAAAAAATAAAATACGCTAGGCCTATCTTCTGCAACTAATAGCTCCTTTGCAAATCGAATGGCACATATATTTAAACCTGCTGCTGAAATTTAAACCTCCTTTGCAACTGATAGCTCTTTTGCAAATCTAGCTACTTTGCAAATCGAATGGTACAGCTGCTTATATTTAAACCTCTGCAGCCACAGTTATAGCTACAGACATTTAAACCTCTGCGGCTGATATTTAAACCTCCTTTGCAAATCTAGTTCCTTTGCAAATCGAATGGTACAACGGTTGATATCTATTAGTTACAAATCGAATGGTACAACGGTTGATATCTATTAGTTACAAATCGAATAGTACAGCGGTTAATATTTAAACCTATGCAGCCACAGTTGTAGTTATTGTTTATTTTCAGGTATCCAAGATTTATTACAGTTGTAGCTATTGTTTATTTTCGGATATCTAAGATTTATTTTTTGGGTTATGTCACACGCTGTTCGAAAAAAATAAACGGATTTAGGTTTATGTTAAAATGACTCTGTTTATTTTTTTGCTTCTGTTTATTTTTTTGCCTTTATTTTTTCTTTTTTGCTGCTATTGTTTGGTGATAAATTCAAAATATTTGACTTCACTCAAATAGAATCATCAAATCAGTGTACTTGTTTTTTTAGAACTTTTTTTAAATTAATTTATCTCTTCAACCCCCTCCAATACCCAAACATAATTTCTCCTCCAATACATCTCATTTAGTCATTTTTTTAGAACTTTTTTTAAATTAATTTACCTCTTCAATCCCCTCTAATACCCAAACATAATTTCTCCTTTAATACATCTCATTTAGTCATAAAACCTTCTAGGTTACTAAGTCAAATTTCTCCAAACTTTTTTTTTTCTTTTGAATTTTCCCATGGAAGTTTTTTGGAGAGATGATCCAAAGGCTTCAGCACAAAAAAAGAAAACATAAAAAATATGATGGCTTAAAGGTGTGGCTAATTCTTATGCCTGATGCAATTATAAAGTTTAAGCTACATACTAATAGAGATTGTACGCTCAACCATGTTTTGGGTATAAAACCAAAAAAAAAAAAAATATTTGGTAATGCATTTCCGATATTTCTTCTGGACATAGCCAAACAGTGTATTTTACAGGTTGCATCTAAATACTACCCAAACGGTGATAGTCCATTTGGATGTAATGTATTGTGCAGTAATGTATTACGCAAGTAATATATTTCACAGACAATATATTTTTAGGTATTCAAACAGCCCCTTAAGGTAGTGACAAAAAAATTCGCTAAGTTGACAAGAAGTAGCCAAAGTTGACTCAGATCTGTTGGGGTACCAAGTTGGTTCTAGCCAAAGGCCCAAGCGAGTTGTCTAGGATTGTGGTGGTTGTATCCCCACACCCCGTTACCACATGGTTGTATCAACTCCTACCGCTGACACCCCCAATTAACCCTTCAAAATGTAACTCTCCAATCTATTGAAAAAAACGGGCACAGGTTTGACTTCCACACTAAATTACCCAAAAAAAAAAAAAAAAATGATGTAAAAAACTAGGTAAAAAGGTATTCTATTATTTATTTATTTTCCTTAAATCAATAATGCATATTTGACCCTCATTTTTGTGGATATAATATAAGATCAGTCACTCATAGCCCCCAAAATCCATTATTTTGAACGAAATTTGTATTTGGGGAAGATTTGTTTTTAAAATCTCATCAGTTTTTAGCCCAACATCTAATCCACATTTTTTGTGATCTCTAATCATTTCCCAAACAATTCATCTGCAGTTTGATTCAAAGTGTTGGTACTGGAGCCCTTTAACACACCCGCATAACAATTTGTTTTATTAAAAGCAATAGAGAAGAAATAGAGAGTCAAAATTTTGAGGGTTTTTTAACGTGAAATAAGACAAATTCAATTTCTCTCATTTTCACCAAATTTATTCAAATTTGTCACAAAATGTTCCTAACACCTGGATCTAAAAAACCCTAACAAATTTTTAAATTAAAACAAAACAATATCTATGAACAAATTTTTTATCTTTTCAATCTTTCCACCATTTTCTTATTAAAGTGTTTTTTATTTATTTTTACTTGATTTTGATTTATAGCTTTTATTATATGAAATCTAACATTTGGTTTTTGATATTTGATTTTATTTTTATTTTTTATTTTTTTGACATTTTTCGCTAGTTAGTTTCAAAAAATTTTGATTGAGCCGGTTGAACCGACTTAGGAAGCTGCAAGCTGCGAGTTCGACTCAGACGGTGGGCAACTAGTTCGACCCAGTCATCCTTCTTTTAAACCATTGCTTAAATCCCATGTTACATATAAATAAATACACGTGTCTATTTGGGACAAAGATGTGAGTGTCAGAAATGTGAATGCAAAATAAAAGCGACACGTGAACACGTCACTGCGACTCTTCCAACAAAAGGGGTACGGTATCCATATCGCGGAAGGAGATTCTCTTAATGTTATCAAGTGGTGTAACAAGGAGTAGCGGATCCCTTGGGATTTGAGAACTTTTTGGTTACAAATTGTGCAAGTCTTTGACTTGATACTTTCTTTTCATCGTGTCTATAGGGAAGCAAATATAGAGGCTGATTCTTATGATAAATATGGTTTTCCTTATCTTCGTTTTCTATTATTGATAATGTAATTATCTCGCTTTAAGCACATTTCATCAATAAATTTAATGAGATTGGTCAAAAAAAAAAAGATATGGACATGCCAAGTTAGTACTCAATAGAATATATATGCGTCTATAATACGCATATCTATATGGAAAAGTTTATAATGAGACTATTTACCTTTGGTAATCTTGACCATTGGATGTGAAATTGGGTGGCTGCATTTATTTCATTGGCCAAGTTCATAGTTCAAAAGAAAGTTTTTCGAACTTTATGATATATCCAAGCTATCAGATTTCCTATCGGATGGTTGTCGGTAATTTTGACCTCCCTGTACCAAAAGTAAATGGTCACATTGTATACAATCCCTATATATATATATATATATATATATATATATATATATATATATATATATATATATATATATATATATATATATATATATATATATATATATATATATATATATATATATATAATAAAATTTAAGTGTAATTCGCATATGCAAATACATATTTAACATTTTATGTCATGAGAATAGCCAAACAACATAGGAAAAACTAAATTAAATTAATAATCTAAGAAAATGTTAATTTGTGAATAAAAAATTCCTCAAACATAAGAAAATGGTAAAAAAAACTAAATATGGTTAGCGAATTATTAATTCAAAATGCGACACCCTTGTTGCATGGTTATTGAATAGGGTCGTAGTGCATTTATCAAAAATCACATGATTGCATTGCTCGCACCCTCAATAGAAAATAAAAATATTTTTATTCCATTCTAAAAATTACTTCTATTAGTCTAAAGTAAATTCATTTTAAAATAAAATATTATTTATTGAAAAATGACATTTCTAAACACAAAAAGCCAAATTCCATAAATAAAGTGTGTCAAAAAAAACGAATACACCATTAGACACTTCGTATAAGTGTGGTACAAAAATGCCAGACTTTTGATTTAAATCGGCCAAGTGTTAACATGTAGTCAAGCCTCAGACATAGGGGTGGCAATTGGGACCCATAGACTCGAGTTCAGACGAGTAAATGGGACTCAGGTCCGAGTATAGGTCCAAGATTTTGACCCGGTGTGTTGCGTGCCGACCCAAGTCCGAGCTCAAAGCTTTGATTCAACTAACATTCGGGTTTGGATCCATGTGGACCCAACCTAGAACCAACATGAATTTTATTAACTTATTTGAAATATACAATTATTGTTATAATATTTAAATACGAGATAATTTATAACCCTTCGAATTGCAAATTACAAAGATTAATGTTCCATTGAGTTATGAGAGGTGGATCTACTAATTATAGTATTTTTTTTGAGTTACTTTTTATGATATATTGCTCATCCAATAAAAAGTGTTCGTGTAAATATTACTAAAAGACAATTGATATTTTTATGATCTTCATAAAAGGTAAAGTTGAAATTTTTAGTAAAAGACAAATGTACTCTATAAATAAAATTTCAAGATAAATATACTCTACAAATAAAGTTTCAAAACACTTACTTTCAAAACATCATTGTATTTTTATAAAAATTTCAAACTTTCCCTAAATCATTAAGTTACGTTGTAAAATAATTTTTTAAATAAAAAATAATGACATTTTGATAAATACATCCATCACAACTCATTCTAACATTAACTTTTGTATTTTGAGGTATTGTTAACTCTAAACAAACCCTTGAAATAATAGAGAAATTATAAACATATACCTTAATTTTTGGATTATTAAAAATAAATCCCGAACATTCCAAAACCTCATCCATACCCCTTTTTGGGTGAGTAGACGAAAATAGCCTTCACGGTAGTCTTAGAACTATGAAGGCATTACAGTTTATTGAAAACTGTGATTGTCATGACGAATTGTAAGTCAAATGCAATTTTGAAGCATCACAACACTTACAGAACTGTGATGATATATTAGACTATCGAACCCTTAACGACTATCATGGCTTTTTAAGCTGTGTGATGCCTCTTAACGACCATCATGGCTGTTTAAGTGCCATGACGCCTCAAAATATTAAAGCCCCCATGACCATCACGGTCATGAGTCTACCATGCCATGATTTCTTCACAGTCCTAAGAATTCTGTGAAGGTTATTTTGATAAAAAAATACAAAAAGTGAAGAATATTGGTACATATGAGGGTTTGAAACGTTTGGGGTTTATTTCCAATAATTCAGAAATTAAGGTATATTTTTTAAAAGTTTCTGAATAATTTATATATATATATATATATATATATATATATCTTGGGCTCATATGAGCTAGTGGCTAATCCAGCTTACCCCAACTTTTTCCATATATATATATAAACATAAACCTTCAAAACGCTTATAGGCAAATGCTACAGTGTTTCACCACCGCCACGAACTTGTTATATCCATGGCGGTTCATTGAACAGACCCACAATGGACAATGCACAATCCGTTGCGATTTCAAATGAATTTTTTATCGTCACATACCTAACATGTCTATGACAGTACCACCACGGACATGCTAGGTCCATGACAGTAAAAAAACGCACACTAACAGATTTTTTCGAACGGTGATGAATCTATGGGCAAAAACATTATTTATTTTCACCTATAGGCATTGCATAGTCTCTTCCATATATATATATATATATATATATATATATATATATATATATATATATATATATATATATATATATATATATATATATATATATATATATATATATATATATATGTGGTTAATCCCCATTGTTATTCTTTCATAATATGACAAGCGGGGATTAATCCGCTCATTACAAACTTTACTCCCTTTTTTAGGATTTCAATCTCTCTATCTATATATATAAGCCCAATGGCCCAGATTAGTATAATCTCAGTAGAGTGTTTGAATTTTAATTGTTTTTCTATAAATTCAAATAACTTCAAATTTTAGGTAAATACTCTTCTCATCAAGACGCACCTAATAAAAATATAAAAAATAAAATAAACCTCTAAATTAAAAATAACCAAAATACCCCCAAAAATTGATAGGGGTATTTTGATTATTTTTTCATATAAAATATTTTTTTAATATTTTTCGAATATTCACCTATTTTTTATCAACATACACCTAAAATTTCAAGTGATTTGAATTTGTAGAAAAAAAATTAAAATTCAAACACTATCAAGCATCCGTGATCGTAAGATCGGCCCAGATTCAATATGGGTCACTGGGCTCATTTTGTCTTGTAAACCCATTGGCTCACAGAAACCTTTTCCATATATATATAGATATTCATATTCATTTATTTATTTATGTGTTAGGTTCGAGTTGGATCCAAATCCCTTATAAACAATTCCGATCTGGGTCTAGGTTTTGAGACTATAGACCCGATCAGTTCCACCCCACCAATATACTTTTAGGTCTGGTAAGGACCCATCCCGATCCATTGCCACCCCACTCACGCATGTTGATGTTTCATAGCTTAAACCACGGAATGGTGTTAACTTGTCCAATAAGGCTTACCATGAAAGACACGGGCGGGCTTGGAATGTAGTAACTCATCCTAAACGACATACCATGAAAGACGGGGAAGGGCGTTCGGTCAATTACATAGGCACCTTAGAGAAATGGGATTTGTATACAATGAGATCATTCATCTTTGAAATCATTTACACAATTACTACAAGCATCCAATGTGAAATCTTATAGCTTGGATGTATCACAAAGTTTGAAAGAACTTCTTTTGATGTTTGAGCTTGATCAATGGAATAAGTGCAGCTATTTAAATTCACATCCAATGAACAAGATTAATTGTGAGTCTTATGACCACCTTATACAAAAATAAATGGTCTCATTGTACACTTTTCCTAAAAAAACGGTAGTGTTGGTGGTGTAATTTGTGATAAAAGCACCCGTTTCAAACATAAAGGTGTATAACATGCTCATGCCGGAGTCTACTGGGCATTAACTTGCTTGAGCAAAAGTGCTATTTGGAGGATTGTTATTAAAAAAAAAAATTGAATTCTTCAAACTTAATGCTCCCTACAAAAATTGCTTTTTGGACGTTAAAATTGTTAAGCTTATAAAATGTGCGGTTTCTTTTTTTTTTTGTACGTTGGCCATAAGATTCATTACATTCCAAAAAAATAATCCAGACTTTAATTTTACCTGAGGAGCAAATTGACAGCGTGCTCCACCAAGAGCAGCGAAGTCCTTTGTCTTCATATATATATATATATATATATATATATGGAAGGCTCGAATTTCACTATTCAAGAAACCGTTCAGTTTGCTACACGTACTGTCTGCGGTCCTTTATCAACAAGGGAAGACTGTTGTCAACCAGTATTTCCACGTGAATGGGAGAACCGTTCATCGAACGACCGATCGTATATAACCTAAGGAAAATGTTTTGATAGGGTTGTAATCATAAATAAAGCCTCATTTCGAAATTCATCGAAAATTGCAGTTCTTGTGTCTGAAAATGTTCAAATTGATCATCCTGACCTTGTCTATTATGGTTGTAGAAATAAATTAAGATTTTAAACTCTAAAAATAATGTATATTGTAAATTAAGATTTCAAACTCTAAAAATAATATATATTGTGACACATAATCTAGACCGAGTATTTCACTCTAAAAAAAATGTTTACATACTTGCAAACTTGCACCAGTTTTTTAACTTCAAATTTCATAGGTTTTGGAGCTCAAATTTCATAGTTGGTATTGAAAAATGATTTTAGAGCAATTATGGAGATTTCCAATGCCCAAAGTGCTTTCTGGATGAGAATTGAAGGTGAAGCCTTACTTTGTTTTCATAAAGCCTAAGCCTTATACACATTGCATCCTTTAGACCTTCCAAAATTTATACAAACTTTGCAGCTTAAAAAGCGTGCCAAGAACCACCCTAGCCAATTCAAAATGACCGAACTGGCGGGAGGGTAGGTTAACGAGCCCAGGATTTGACTTGTTCCACCTGTTTTTTATATTTATTTCCTTTTTCAACACAAAAAAACCGGGAAGAGCTGGCTTGCAGCTGAATTCTGCCCACCAGTTCGGTTTTTAAAACATAGGCTTGCCAAAACGCATGGTTGTGAGAGTTGTCTTCTTAAATTTGAAAAGGTAAACTGCTCCCCAGTGGGAGCTCGGTATACTGCATAAAAGCTGAGTCCAAGCATGCATGTGTTGGACTAAGAATTTGTGTGTGTGAAAGAGAGAGAGATGACCTACCACAAAAATTGGTATCAGCACTATTTAAATTTCCTTTTATGCTCACAAATCTAACCATAATGGGATTAGAACGGTATCGTGTGTTGCCCACTCAAAAAAGAGTAACACCTCACGTAGCTTCAATGCCAGGTTAGCAATTCTGGTATGATAGCACATTTTCCATTTATCTCTGTACCATAATAGCACATTCTCTATTACTTTGAAAACTAATTAAATGGTGCATATTTCCGAGATCGAAGCTCACCATAAATGTTGTGTTCACCTTGTACTTGTCTTGAGCACACCTGACAAGGATCCGCAATGCGTTGAACTGTATTTGCATTTCTCGCAGCATGTTTGCAGCAATTCGATTACTTTCAAACATCTGCAGCAGACTGAAATTTCTCAACAAAATATACTATTCATAAAAATTTAGAACTCAGAAAAAAAAGAAAAGAAAATTGAAGCCGCAAAGTTTACTGAAACTGGGGAGAGCATCTCCATTGGAAACTGGCCCATGGCAGGCTTGGCAGCTCCAAAGGGCGATTGCGGTCATATCTTAATGGAGGAGAGTAGGTTCATATCTTAACTGGAGGAAGCAAGACTGTAGCTTATTTTGAAAAGTCAACTAGGATAAGAATTCAAACTTCCAGATCAAAACATCACCAAAGTATGAGCTAGTGCACATTCAATAATTCTGAAGGTACCATTACCTGTAAATGATGTTTGAACATCTAACAACCACAATTTGCTTTCATAAGGGCTTCATATAAATGTCATGACAGCAAGAAATGAAAACAAAATAAGCGAAATATCCATGCTCTCCATTGTTTTGGTGGGTAGCCATGAGGAACTTTTTACCAACAACCATTCAAGGACAGGTGATCGTACCAACTATAGAAGTCTTAGATAAATATAAGAAAAATAATAAACATCTAATGCGGCTCTGAGTCCTCTAATGCTTCCCTTTAAATTAACAATGGGAAGGTAATCAATTATAGTTTTCTAACATGGAATAACTAGGTAAACCCATGCATCCCACGGTAAGTAGTCTGATCACTGTTGAGATGTGAAGAGTGGGAACTCTTTGGCTTCTGCCTGTCGCATACAAAATGCCAAGGAATATTATATTCTATGTTCTTTAAGAACCAATTTATATGCTGTATGCTTCTCTCTCTCTCGCCAAGTAGAAGGATTTAAGGGAACCTAGAAGTACTTCGTCTTCTTCTTTTTTTTCCTTTGAACCTAAGGATCAAAACCAAAATAGTTACAATTGGTTTCACAAAAGAATTTCAGGAGGTAGAGGTTGCACAAATGCTCAGTTCATGCCGTAGAGAGCTTGGCCAAATTATCTCTTTAAATGAGCCAATGTTTCTCTGCCTCAATGTTAAGACTTGAGAGACCTCTCGCTTATTTCTTGCTCTTCCAAAATATGAAGGACCAGCTGAGGAACAGAGGATCCTTCTCGTGGCAGACAAATGTCTAGAAGATCACCAAATGCACACCCACATCTAGCAGAACACCAAGGCCATGTTTGGGTGCGCATATGACTTGCTGCACGAAGCCACTATACCAGGCATAAGAGCAAAACAGTGCTTTTATAATTTTGCCCTAATGCCTAAACACAGCGATTACCATATAAGAAGCCCCGATATGCTAAGAATATCAGCCCCGCACACAAACACCCATATAATGGGGCCCAATGTATAAAGTTGTGAGCTATGGGACTTTTATGCCAACTCAACATGTCCCAAATGTATGTGATTATCCTATGTACGGCAATGGAGTAGAAAGATTGATGGCCAAGAAATACCTATATGAGATAATTTTTTATATCTTGGATCGATAATCCAAGAGAATGGAGGGATTGTGGAAGATGTTGTGCATAGAATTAGAGTTGGGTGTGCAAAGCAGAGATGTGCATCTGAAGTTTTATATCATTGCCAACTACCAATGAAACTAAGGGGGAAGTTCTAATGGTTGTAAGATCAGCCATGCTTTATGGGACGAAATGTAGAGTGGTCAAGAAATAACATATTCTTAGGATGAGTGTAGCTGAGATAGAATTGGGAATGAATAAATCCGAGGGAACTTAGGGTTGGCTCCAATATGCAATAAGATAAGGGAGATTAGAGTTACGTAGGATGATTACGTGCAACACAGACCTAATATAATACCTGTTAGGTGAGGCAATTCGGTTCAAGTGGAATGCTCTAAAAGGCCAAGGGGAAAGCCCAAATCGACATGGTTGGAACTAGTGAAAAGAGATATGGTGAATTATGGTCTGACTCAAGGTACGACCCTTGATAGAGCACAATGACATAACAAGGTTCATGTAGCCAACATTCTCAAAAAAGGGATTCATATAGCTAAAACCAAATACTTGGGATGAGGCTCGGATGATGATGATAATAATCATATATAATGCAATAAGGTGATATGTCATGGGGTATCTGTTAACAAATCTAGCACCTGAAACACATATGCCACATATAGTTATGATTATGGACGGCTATCCAATAAATATCATTTAGCAGATCTACAAAAAAAGGAGTACATTTCTCCTTGGCATTTTCTTTTTCTTTGGGTACCATTCACAAGTCATTGTGTTTATGCGGTCAAATGGACTTATTTTGAAATTTATTAGTAAAGAGGCCCTACAGGTACATTTGTGTTGGTGCAGATAAGTTGATGATATTTGTTGGATCCTAGAATACTAAGCTTTTATTCTCGAGATTCAACCAAATCTGAATAGCCAGGGCTTTTAAGTGTGATTCTCCTTAGGATGAAAAAGGTATCACGTGTATTAAAGGCAATTTCGCATATTGATCTCAGCCGAAACATTTTAAGATGTATTTCCAAGTAAGCTAAATACAACAGCTACCACACATGCACATCTTAACTACAGGGGCAATGATCTCCAAAATATACTGTATCTTCTGACAGAAACGGTTATGAAGTATGAACAGTATTCATATTACTTACACCAAATTCTGGTGAAACAGCTGCCATCTCTGTCCCAATGCAAGCATCAATTCCTTTTGATTCACCTAATCAATCTAAATGTCTATAAATCTTGTTTATCCCAGAGCTACTGAACAATTGCTCATCCAAAGGGTGTTAGAATTTTTTCTTCATGATGTTTGGTGACATTATGTTTGCAAAATGATCTATTGCAGATGGGGAACGGCTGGAGCTGGCAAAATCTTCTCCATGTACAATACTCGTACTTGTCAAGAGTTTCTGTGAAGCACCTCACTCACAATTTTCAACATCGTCAAATCCCATACTGTCACACTGATGATCAAGGAATTTGAATTTTGATTGGATTCATCAATAAATTTCCTCTTGTTTACTTGGCTGCTTTTACTTTCTGTTCATTTAAAAATCGTCAACCAGCTCTTACTATTATGTTTCAGAGAATGCAGCACATGTTTTGATATGTCATTCTATGATGTGGTCTCCTCTTGTCCCATAGGAATTTGGTTTCTGCATTCAGGTTACATTTTCTTTTTATCAGCAACTATCTCATAATCCATCATGTACTTTTGTTTAATTCACAAACCCTAGTTCAGATCCTGTATCATTTTTATTGCCCTTCTTTTAATGGACCATACCCAGATTCGACAAGTCCATAAAAAACTGACGATCAAACTCAAATGTGGAAGATATAAAGAGATCATATGTCACAAAAAGTATGGTGTGATTCACTATAGAACCATCTGATCTGTAACATGCTAGGGGAAGATATCTATTGGATAAAAAATGTCACTTAGTTATTGGGTGCATGCACTTTGATTCGGTGCTTCATCATCAAACATCTTAGTTTTCTATTTCTCCATTTTTCCTAAACTCTTTTCTTCCCCCCTGAAAGATCCAACAACCAAGCACAGTAAGTGTTGTTTATCAAAATGGTTGATGTCATATATGATCCAGATACGTATGAGCAAAAGGTTTCTCTTCACTTTCTCATTTTGGATGAGATTATTGGTTTAAAATATATAAAGAGCTACTGTGAGCAATGGCATCACCTCCTTTCTCACACGTATAACAGATAAAGAGGACTATGCTTTTATATAACATGAAACCCTTAGATGAGGAACGAAACCTATCGGCTGCAACACATTAGAACATGGTTCCCTGACTTGGGCAAGTCCACTCAGACTCAGCCGAGTTATTCGTGCTCGTAGGCCCCGAGTTGTGTGGACAACTTGTGTCACATAAAATAAAAATTTAAAATTCCAAAATTTTGGAGAAGGTAAATGAATGGTGCATAATTTTTCTATATTATTTCATTTTTTTGGAAATGATTGGTAAGTGTTTGTTTTGCGATAATCCCTATTTTTATATTACCCTTTTTGGACTTTTAAAAATCTCCCCATCTATAAATCAGCTTTTTTTTAGATCAAATTTTTATATTTTTAAGCTTATCTGGACCTTTCGAAGGTTGCTTGTAGTTTTATTTTACTTTTACTATCTTCAATATATTTTTCATTTTTTCATTTTTCTTTTTTTAAGGCTTTTTTGCCCTGTAAATGACTCTCCGGAGTCACGTTTCTGAACACTGTCATTAGAACATTGAAACGTAACAATAATTTTTTATTTGCTTTAGGTGCCAAATTAGTTGTTAATGAGATGAAAAAGAGAAAGAAAATGACACTCTATTCATCACTTTATGCTCCTGCATATCACAAACAAGTACAGAACAGACTGGAACATTACTGTGGACAAAAGGGCCTGATTCAAAAAGAACAACAATAAAAAAATCCACTATGTGATGATAAGAAGAAGTGAAGAAATATCATTTTTAAAAAAAAAGAAGTCATATTAATCCACAAAATTAACCAGTAATGGCCCTGTAAACTGCAACAAAATCAAACAGCGAAAGCAGAGATTTGGAAATAAAAAGATTGGCAAACAATTCATTGTGAGAAAAATTAAAAGTAGTTGAATCGAGATAATTATGAGACAGCATATCAAATTACGCAATTAAGCCAAAATAGAAATGAATAGCACTATAGCAGGTATAACAGGTACGATTTATCATTAATCTCCAAATTTTCCACACAAGTTATAAACGAAGATGAGATAAGAAATCCAACAATAAAATACAATTACTAAGGCAACAGGCCATGTCCATGTCTCAAACCCTAAAAGGACGACCAGAGAGAGAGAGAGAGAGAGAGAGAGAGATCAAGAATGGGGATAAATAGGACGGCAGATTTAAGAGCTGACCTTTGAGAATTGAAATTGTTCTTGGTGAGACAAGCTTGAATGTCACACGCCTCTTTGTGGCATGGCTCTCTGTCTCGCGTCATGACGGGCACTCTTCACTCCTCTTTCTGTCTCTCTCTCTCGCTTTCTCTCTCTCTAAAATGGCCAGAAACACCACGGTTCTAATTCTCTCTCTAACTCTAAAACTGATTTCTCTCTCCAAAATGGCCAGAAAAACCAGGGTTTCTAATTCTCTCTCTAACTCCAAAACCGAATAAAGGAATTATGCGCTATGCTTGAACCTCATAAGCGCAACTATTCACGAGCTTCGCTGGCAAAGTCGGTCATGGTTACAAGAGAATGTGCGTTCCGGTTATCCACCGACGGTCCTCGCTAACAGACGGTCAAGATCCCAAGAGCATTTTAAGCTCCCATTTTCATAGCTCATCTCAACTGTCTGTGATTGATGATGGAAGGTAGCAGGTGGCCGGCGTACTCTAAACCATACTCGAACCTGTGCGTCGTACGGTGAAATTTGGCCTTACTGCGGAGATATCACGCAGGACAAAACTCTATTTATCTTCACTGGCGACATGCACTGTTTTTCAATGCACATGACGTATAGAGAATTACTGCATAAATACTGGAAGTACATAAAAATTCAATTTTTTTGACGAATAACATAAAAATTCAAATATTATGTCCCACAAAATGAAATTCTAAGATATTTGCATCATTAAAAAAGACACAAAAAGAATGAGAAAATTCTAATGATGAGACCGATGGATGTTACATAAATAACCATAATACCTGGATTCAAATTCATTCACAGGAACTTACAAACCTTAGGCATTTAAAGCATGTTTATTTGATAACAGGAAGTTAGAGGGAGGAAAAAGGAGTTTTTTATTATTATATAAGTTTTGTGTTTGATACAGAAACTTATAAAGCAAATAAGTTCCCCCATTACATTCTTATAGAAACTTATACAGCAAATAAGTTCCCCCATTACATTCTTATTCCCTTGTTCTTAGGAAAAGAAGTTCTAGCTAAAATGATGCAACTTAAAATATAAACTTGACCCAGCCTTCTTCATCAAACCCTATTATGCATCCCTCTTTATATTGGATTTATATTAATTATATAATTTACATTAGGGTGTAGTTTCAAGGTTGCAACCTCGAACAATCCAATTAAGGTACACCCCCAAATTTTATCATATCATGTAATTTTGGTGTAAAATTTTATTAGGATTATCTGAAAATCTATTTTCATATCTAATTATAAAATTTTAAATACAGTTAAAATCAAGTAGATCTATAAATATATGAAAATCTTGAAAATAGACGGTCTAGATAATGTATTGCAAGATGCGCTATTTTTGTGACTCAAAATCTTGTTTTTTTCATATTCATACATCTCGCCGTCAAGATGATCAGGTTAGACGGTTTTTCAACATTAAAACAACATTTTCCAATGGATTTTTGAGGTGCATATTTAATTCTATATTTTAATGTTGCAACCTTATGTAAACTTTTTCCTTTATATTATATTATACTATATTATATATATATTTATTATAATATAATATATGACGTTTAGATATATATATATATATGAGAAATGACATTGTGAGACCCTCTCACATCATGTGTAGGACCCCAAAAGATCACCATTAAATTTGGTATAGATCTCTAAAAAAGTCAAGTCCCACACCTATGTGATAACTTTTCTAGAAATGTGTGCCAAAATTAATGACGATCTTTTAGGGTCATACACACATGGGTGTGGAAGGGTTTCATAAGATCATATATATATTATTGCATAATATATTTTATTTATGTAATATATATTTATAATATTATATATAATACAAATATATATTTTATTATATAATATAGACTATATTTTACTTATGTAATAGATATCTTATATTCAAATAAACAAAAATACATGATCCAACATGAAATTATAACTTTTGGATTTTAAAAAATCCAAGCATTAATATCATAATTAAATTTGGATTTTAAATATCAAATGTTCAGGGATGCTAAAATGAAATTTTTGGATTTTTAAAATCTGAAAATTCAATTTTCAAATAAATTATAGCTTTTTAAAATCTAAAATTGTTGAGACATTTTTTATGGGTAAATATAATTGTCGGCACACTATTCTTTTTCTCAATTTTTGAATTTTAAAATCCAAAAATGTAATTTTCATTCAAATTTCTAGTTTTCAAAATATGAAATTGTTGTGATTTTTTTTTGTAAATAAAATTGTTGGGAAACTATATTTTTTTTGTAATTTTTAAAAATGTAAAGTCCAAAAATTTATTTTTGAAATAAATTTTAGATTTTCAAAATTCAAAAATTTGGTGATGCTAAAATGTAAATTTTCAAATGTTGAACTTCCAAAGTTTTAAAATGAATTTTGAAAATCCAGAAAGAGGGCAATTTGTTCATTTAAACACGACTTATTTTGTGTAGTATGAGGCATCTCATAGATCCTTAACTTGTTCCTTTTCCTTTTGTGTCTTATCATTTTTTTTTTCATTTACAAGTCTAAGCATATGAACATTCATACATTTTCCTATTTGTCAAAAAAAAACCATTCATACATTTTTTCCTTATTTGGTCTTAATTTATTTTTCTAATTTATTAGAATAATTTATTTTTGAAGATCTTTTTAGAAGTTAAAGAATACTTTGAAAATTTACCACATAACAAATAGTCTAAGCCTAAAAATAAAATATTTAAATATTTTGCGGAGGTTATCATTTAGGACTTAAGTTTTTATTTTATGAGGTTTTCAAATTTGTCTTCTTAATTTAAGGAAATCATTTTGAAAATTTTCATAGACACGCTAAAAAATGGACTCATTCTAAAGGTACTCTTTTAGGGTTCGCATATATGTGCCATTCAAAGTAAGGTGATTATATACGTAACCAAAGTTTCATGGGTCTCACTTTACATTGAGATTTTTTCATTTTTTGAAAATTTTTGAAATTAAGAAAAATGAAAAAGTTAAAATTAATAATTATTTTATCTTTAGAAAATTAAATAATTCTTCATTTTCGAATTTCAATTTAGAAAAAAATTTAATTTTTTAATATTAAAAATCTAAGATTAAAAGACAATTAATTTTTAAAAATGATTTTCTTGCGCATAATTAATTTTTTTATTTTATATACATGTTTATGAGACATCTAAATATCTCATTTTAGGAAACATGACATTTGAATTTATACATAATAATTGTAGTTTATTTCTTAATACTGAGATCTTGCTATCTCATTTTGAAATGCATAACATTTGATTTCTTACCTGCTTTTAGATTTTTTAATTATTTGTCATGTGCTTTTAATAAACTCCTCACGTGCATATCGCTTGTTAAATTATGGGTGCAGATCTATGGATGCATTTGTACGTATAAAGGTAAGGTGCACCTCAAAATTTTATCATAGTATATAATTTTGGAGTAATGATGCTATGACACCATCCCACACCTATGTGAGTAGGATATCACCATTAAATTTTAACAGAGATCTTTAAAAAAATTATCAATAAACCTATTCTCAAGTCCCACATCCATGTGATAACTTTTCGAGATATATGTGCCAAAATGTAAGGGTAATCATTTGAGTTCCTACTCACATAGATGTGGAAGAATCATATAGGTGTGGGAGGATCTTATAATGTCATTACTCATAATTTTAATAAAAACTGTTTTTAGGATTACTTTAAAATCTATTTTTATGTATATGTAATTATAAAATTTTAAATTTTAAAATGGTTAAAATCAGTGCATCTATAAACATACGAAAATCATGAACAGTATAGATAATATGAACAGTATAGATAATATGTTATAAAATTTATTATTTACAAGACTTAAAATCTCGATGATCAATTAAAGAGTTTTTAAGCTTGAAAACTACTTTTCCTTAAATTAATAATTGAAGAGGAGTTGCAGAGACGACTCATCATCATACGAGCCTTAGTTACACAGACGACTAAGAAACTAAAATAGCAGCAACGGTAGAGAGAGATTAGCTCTCTAAAAGCTTTTGGCATAGAGAGAAGCGAGAGGAATGGATTTGCAGGCAGTGAAGCAATCGCTCGAGAGCACGGGTGAGAGCCTCTCAGCCTCGGTTGATTCATTGCCTGGTCGCTTCTTTGACTCCTTCATACTTCATGGTCTCAAAATTGATACCATAGAGCCTGGGCGCGTCATCTGTTCATTCAAAGTGCCCCAACGCTTAGTGGTGAGTAAACAAAAATCAACCATCTTTTTGTTTCTCCCTTGGGAATTCAGCTTTATCTTCGATGCAAAAATTACCCATCTCAATTTCTAAAAAATTCGGTGCTTTCTTCCCCCGATAGATCACCCATCCTGTCATCTCTCTCAAGAATTCAGCTTTTCTTATTCCTCTTTCAAAATTCAATTCTTTCTTTATAACACATTGCCATCTTCTTATTTCTATAAAAAGTACAGATTTTGTTCTGTTAAAAATTCAGCGCTTTCTTCCCTGCAAAGATCATCCATCTTGTCATCTCTCTCAAACATTTAGCACCCCATGTTCTCGTTGCTCTGAAATTCAGGGTTTTTAGTAACATAGATTGCCCATCTTCTCATTCCTCTTAGAAATACAGCTTTTTCTTAGTGATAAAACTCACCCATCTTCTCATCTCTCTCAAAAGCCAGCTATTTCTTCTCCATATAATTACCCATATCTCTTGATAATTCACTCTGTCTCTTCTCCTGGTTTGATAGCCAGTGCTACTTTTCTCTTCTGTCTCTTATTCTTTATTTCTTTGTTCTGGAAATTCCAGAACACAGGTAATTTCTTGCATGGAGGGGCCACGGCATCTCTGGTCGACATTGTTGGATCAGCGGCATTGATGGCTGCGGGTGCTTTAACCTCTGGTGTTTCTGTTGAAATCAACATTTCTTATTTGGATGCTGCTTTTCTTGGGGTAAGTATCCATCAATCTATGGACCCAATTCTCTTTTTAGCACTTTCCTTTTGCTGTTATTGTTCTTCTTCTTTGTATTCTTGCCTTCTATTTGATATCAAATGTTGAGTTATGTTTAATCTTCAGTAAAGTGTGAAAATCTCTCTTCCTGGCTTTACTTTGTTCCGCCAGATTTTGAGATGGAAATTTGTGCTGCTTTTGAAATTGTTAGAGCTTTCTCTAGGTTGATAGATCTGTCATTTAATTTTGGCTCATTGTTTTTTTCTCTGGCATTTTTCTTGGGTTTATTGGGCTTTTGCTTGAATAGTTCGAACCTTGAAATGTACTCATTTTGAGTTTCTTAGCAGTAGTGCGATGCTGAATGGTTTTTGTTCAATTTGTGCGGCTCCTTGAGGTCTTCCATTGGGATTATTAGGTAATCAATTTTTTTGACTTTCTGGTTTTCCTATGGCTCTTCTCTTGTTTGTTTTCTGGGTAAGTGACTCTGGGTAAGTGACTCTGTTTCATTTGTTTAGCTTGAGCATTCCTTTGAGGGGGTCATTGATTGATTGTTGCTCTGGTACATTTGGGGTAGTTTCAGATTTTAATCTGATCGTGTTGATGGTGGGTTTTTCTGTGTCATGAAGATATCACTTTTGTTTTAGTTGGATTAAGATTATAGGAGGGGCCCAATTTTTTCATTTCCAGCCCAATTATTTTGGGCTTGGTTTTTGTGGTTTTCTTTTCATGGACTTGAACATTTATTGTGCTTGGCAGTAAAGATTGTAAGCAGGGCTTGTTTTGATAAAGTTATTTGTGGAACGGGTTGTTCTCTTATGGTTACTCTTTTTATGTGTAAGGCTTCCATTTTTTTTGTTTGTTGGGCTAAATGTGCGGGTTTTGTTATAAGGTGTTTAAATAAATCACGAATCAGTTCTGGGCATTGTTTAATTATTGGCATGAAAGGTGGTTCTTCCCAAAGGTTCTTCCCGCACTATCAGATTGTAAGAATGTTTTTTTATTAATAAAGATATCTGTCAATGGGTTGTTCCTAAGGCTTCCATTTTTTTGTTTTTGAGCTAAACGTGTGTTTCTATGTAAGATGTCTGAATAAGTCTCGAATCAGTTGATTTGGGTTTGTCGATTTTGACCTGTTGTAGAGGGGATTTTGGATTTGGGGTTCGTGGGATTTTGTGTGATTTTCCCATGAATTTCTTGTGGATTACTGGCTTATTGAGCCTTATCTCTCTTGTTTGTCTTACTTGCAAGTGGTTTACCAACTTGAATGCTGTTGTGTTTGTTGTAGTTCCATGAGCAGTTATTAGGAGTAGTTTGTACTTTTTATTGTATTTTTATATATCTAAATTGTAGTTCACAAGGTGATCAGTTCACCACAAGGCCTATATTTGCTTTTTCTGTTAGCTGAAATTTGGTATTTGCTTATCTGTGCTGTGGCTTTGGCCGGCAATTCTGATTTGGCGGATCTCTCCTTGTGTTAGATGGTCATTTCTAGGAACATTTAACTTTGATGTCTGTTTCCTTGTGGCTCAGGAAGGGGTTGAGATTGAAGCCAATGTTTTGCGAATGGGTAAGGCGATTGGGGTCGTGAATGTTGACTTGAGGAAGAAGAAGACAGGTACACTGGTTGCTCAGGGGCGTCATACCAAGTACCTTGCTGCATCTAGTAAATTGTGATTGTAGTGTTTTATGTAATTATTGGTTCTATTTGTACTTTTATAGTGTAGACAGTCATATTAACCATGTAATTGGATAGAATTCACTGAAACTAAAGGATTAGATAATGGGAGCATTGATGCAATTATGCTTGAGAAAAAAGCGGGACTAAAGTAGGTCCTTGCTTTGAGCACTTTTGCTTGGGGACGTGAAGCAGTCTTTAAGGTCCATTATTTCAGGGAGGTGGTTTTTGATATTTTGAACTTTGGAGGATTGTTGAAATAAGTCCATATTTCAGAGTCTGTTTCTTTTTTTTTGAGAAATTAATTTTTTTTTTTTGAGAAACAGACTCTGTTTTCTTTGACAGATGTGGAAAGACAAAGTTATGTATCCATCTAGGTATGAACCCTTCTGAAGAATGAACTCTGATGCTTAATTTCTATATGGCTTTTAATGGGAGTAACTTCCATTTCTTTCTGATTACCACAAGTCTTGAATCATTGTCGCCTAATTGTATGAATTACTCATGCTTTCAATATCATGCCTTAGAAAAGTGACATAAGAGTCCTTACATAAGTAGTTTAAACTTTGAACACACCAGAGACCACTGTATTGCATTATCAGCTTTGACAGGCCAATCCTCGGTTGTCGTCTTTGTGAAACATCAGATAAAAAAGGCTTTCTTGCTTCTCCAAAGTTATTATTTCAACTTTAATAGTTCTCAGAAATGGTTCTGTCATCTAAATGGAATTCATTACAGTGCCTGCTTCTATTATGTGTGCTCAAGTACTTACTAAACTGTGCCAATCTGAGCTGAATTGGAGCTTCAGGGGCATTAGCTATCAGGGACAAGTAAAATGATTAACTGACTGGAATTACCTGAAATATCAATTGAATATATTGTCTACACAAGTGAGACGTGCTCTGGATTCCAATTTGCAAGTTTATGAGAAATCAGTCTGTAATACCATCAAACTGGTGTGGACAGGTGGTCCAGGGTAAAATTCATTAAACAACATAGGCATTTGTACTCTTTAAGGAGTTTGACTCGCTTTTGAGTTATAATTTAAGGAAAAATATACAATGAGACCGCTTACCTTTAGTGCAGGGTGGTCACAATTAATCTTGACCATTGGATGTAAAATTAGGTGGTTGCATTTATTCCATTGACCAAGCTCAAAGTTCAAAGGAAGTTTTCTAGAACTTTGTGACACATCCAAGCTATTAAATTTCATATCGGATGGCTATAAGTAATTGTGACCTCCTTGTACAATAGGTACTTGGTCTCATCGTATACAATCCCATAATCTAAGGCTTATCATTCTCATACTGCAAATAGCAAACAGAGAATTGTGATTTACTATCTAAATGAGTTGATGGGCCACACAACTGTAGTGCACAACTAATGGGAATCAGGATGTTAGGTTGTTGAACAAATGTGTGTTGTCTGATGGGTGAATTCTAATATACTGTACCCAAAAATGGAGTCAGTATAGGCTGCTATGGTGAAACTTCTGAAATACAAGGTTTGCATGTATGCGGTTCTTATGGGGTCACACTGTAAAAGGAACATTGATGCCCCAGTTTAAGTGTGTTGCTTTGCATAAAGAGAGACATTTCAACTTGATGTGCTTGGCACACCCTTATGAATTCTGAGTTAGTAGGTGCATGGCTAGCTGCAAATTACAGTATACATCTTTTTCTTTTGGGGGGATCATATAGTATGAAACCATTGCCTTAGGTATTAGCAGCTTGAATTGTGCCTTGAAGTCCAAAAAATTTTCTTTTGAACTTTGAGCCTGGTTAATGAGTCACTCCTAGTTGCTCGTTTCACATCCAGCAGCTAGCATTGATTTGAAATCCTTGTGTTAAAGGTGCTGGTCTTATCACACACTTTTTTTTTTTTGTTTTTCGTTTTTGGGTAGTTTAACAATAGGAATCTAACTTGGAGTGTAATGTTGCAGTCGTCAATAATTAACCAAGCAAGCCCAAGCCCAGTACTTACAATATATATCTTAGTTGGCATAGATGCCGATGAAATGTCTATGGGAATTATTTTTTGTTGTGATCAACAAAAGGCCGTTGATTTTGAGCGTGGGAATATTAGCTTGAAGGGTAGTCTTAGCTGAGAGATTGCAACTCACATTTGGATGTTTTGTGCTTGACAATCAACTCCATTTATATGATGCTAACTACCTGATATTTTAGGCTGTGTTCAAAATTGTGGCTCAAATAGTAAGCTGCATATATTTTGTGAACCATATTCACATAGTTACCATTAATGTAGGACTTGTGGTCCTCAGGAACTTCTTTAAATCCCCTGAGAAAAAGAAAGCAATAGAAACTGTATCTCTTTGTTGAGATGTAATGTCATTCGATTCTGTATAGACCCAGCTGCTTAGCATAATCACTTACCAACTTAACTCCTTTGATTACTAGATTGTCATGGGTTTCTTTACCCTCTTCTTTCTGTCTTTCAAGGTGCTTAGGACAATGGATATAATAGATAAATAGATTTCTTTTCTCTATGGTATCTTTTCTCATTTTATAGTTGATTTTTCTAGTGAAAATATTATTGACTGTAGTAGTTTGATAATTAATTGTAACATTTAATTTTTGAAAGCTTGAATTTCTGAGACAATGTTGAGCAATGACATGTATCACTGAAATACTAAGCTTTTCAAGGGTTTAGCTGTGCTTCTTATGCATCACATTTAGATTGAATATATAGAAGGCTAGTTGTTGCTCTGGGACCAAGAACATAAACCCTCTGGGTCCACGCCCCTAAGGGGAGCTCATTCTCTCTCCTACCATTGTAAATGCTGCGGGACCTGCACTTCTTAGGGGACACTTCCTCTCTCTATAGTTGTAACATTTCTGGAGCACTCATCTCTCTCTACCTTGGTCAGCCATGGGCTTTATGTTTAGTGGATCTTTCTCTCATTACAATGGAAAATCAAGTTGGATCTGCATCCTCCAAAGAGAAAAGACTTGCTTTCACGTGCAGCCCATATCCCTCCCTCCTTTTAGTAGTCCACTTCATCAAATGACGTTCTCTTTCTATAATCCTTAAAAAGGCCATATAAAGGTGGAGTTTCAAGGCTCATGCCCCAAAGAGAGAAGAGAGAGATGGAGAAACTGCATCCTTTTATCCAAAGGGATATTCCTTCCTCCTTGACCAATCAAATCATGATAATACTAAAGATTGACGAGTAGAAAAGACCCATATCTCGAAGGCTACATGGGCTCAACCAATGGGAGCCCACCACATCTAAATGGTCCCATGGGCTTAACCTATAGGAATTCATCACCTGTCTCCCATTCTCTGTGATTAGGGGGCCTTAGCTTCATTTGGGGTTCATCATCATTCTCTACAGAGAGGAAAGAGAAAATAGAGTGTTGGAGAAAGTGTTGGAGAGAGAGGGAGAATATCTTATGAGAGAGAGGAGCACCAAAGCTACTAGCGGAAAGCTTGAAATGACGTCCTGTAACTCTGTGTTGACCTCTAGAAGGAGGTGACCTTTGAGGGATTTTGATCCCGATAGGCTGACCAATTTTCTTGAGAAGGTGACACCCTACAACTCACTCCATTCTCTAAGAGGAAAATTGATCCTTTTGAGGGATTTTATCTTGATAGGGTGATCAAGTGTGAGTATAGAGAAGCTTGCTGCTTCTAAGATATTCATAGTCCACGAGGATTGTGACCTTCTAGCTAGAAGCAAAGAAAGCTATACTTTTGTGGCGACTCTTTCTATCCTCCTGTCCTTATATTTCTTTATCTTCTTCTTCTTTCTTAAAGTCTTGGGCCTAAACCCTAGGGAGGTCCCTCCTCTAGGGCCAAGAGTAGAAGGTTTTAAGGCAATGGGTTTTTAATTTTTTCTCTTTTGCTATTATTTTAGATACTAACATCAGGTTTAGGTTATATAGTCTTTTATTTATCTAATTTAGGGTATTTGTGCATTTTTATAGTGGTAGGGAATTGAGGGGTAAGTTGGAAATTTAATTTTAAATAGATGAATGCATAGGATTTAATTGTGATTGGGGTTTCTTAAGGAGCAAGTTAAATTTTAGGGTTTACCTTTTATAAATATGCAAGTGTTGGACAAAAATGTGAACTTCGAGGAGAGACTGGTGAAATTAATCACTGATTGCAACTATTAGAAAATAGCAATTGGCAAAGTAAGAGGGTGCTTGCAATCCTGTTGATCCAGTGCCAAATCTCACCTCTAGGGATGAGTCGAGCTCCATGATCGACTTTGGATGTGGATCACATGTGAAGAGCAAATTTCGAGGCAAGAACCATTACTAGAGAAACGTCCATGCGATCTCACTATCCAAGTCTGTCCTCCAGAGTTCCATGAGAAGCTTGAAAGGGAAATCAAAGTTATATTCGACATGGGAAAGTTTCACTACAAGTTGCACATAAAGTATTGGATTAATTGGTTCATTGAAGAAGTCAAAGTACCAAGGTAAATGGTGGGATTTCATCAGCTACTATTCAAGGGACCTCTGAAGGATGCTATGAATACAACAAGCTTTAGGTTGAGCTTCTCCAAGCACTGAGATAATGATATAATGGGTTTTTAGTTTTTCTTTTTTACTAATTTTTTGAATATTGAAATTAGGTTTAGGCTATATGGTATTTATTTATGTTAGGTTATATGTGTTTTCAGTTGTAGAGAGGTGAGGGGTAGAGTTGGAAGTTTAATTTTAAATGGATGAATGGATAGGATTTAATCGTGGTTAGGGTTCCTTAAAGAGCAAATTAGATTTTAGGGTTATTCTTCTATAAATTTGCAAGTGTCAGTAACAAAAAGAGAAAGAGAAGAAGAATTTATTTTAGGTCTTGTAAAAGGATCTTTTTAGGGTGGACTCTTTGCAGACCTTGAGAGATTGTATATTCTCTCACCCTTTATTTTTATTTTTATTTTTCTGGTTTATTTTATTTCCTCTCTTCCCTACATTGGTTTTTCCCCTGATTGCGATATAATTGATTTATTGGATTTTTGGCTTTGACCGGAGACCATTCATACGTAAATATCAGCCCTTCCTCTAAGGGGAGGGGATTTATGTTTCGATGGATTGGACGGGTTTCTCTCTCTTTACCCTTTCCTTGAAGTTCATTTTTTAACTGCTACATAAAATGGTTAAACTTGATGTGCGCTGTTCCTCCATTTCGAAGCCTTGTCAACGACCAACCTTGTGGAGAAAGCCTAACACACTATTGCCTCTTTGCCTCCGTGTGTAGGAAATTTCCGTTTGACTTTCAATAGAGCTTTTACTGTAGTGCATACGATCCATATCAAAAGGGCGTGATCCTAAATCTTAGCTGGAGCCACAATCCAGTCTAGCCATATTAAGATGACCTTTGTTGCAGCCGTCCCAACTTCACCCACATGCTCTAAGGACTCGGGTCCTATCAAATTCTACATGATGCGTTCTGTCATTTCATTCGAAGGGGACTGGTGACATTTACGCCGAAGCCACTCTATGGGCTTGATGCCCGTTGTCTCTTGAAGGGTCATTCACTTCTTTCCCACAGGACTCTATGGAAAGACAGCAATCTTAGCACTAACCATAGTGGATGCCTTGTGATGTCTACCTGGGCTGGTTGAAATAAGAAAATTGGGGTATGAAGTATGAAATTTTCATGTAACACATGGCCATAATGAAAAAAAATTGTGAAACACATATATTTAATTTTCCATTGACTTATAACCCACCTGAGAACATAAGTAATGAACATTATTTTCAGGGCATGTGATGTTTAGAGGTGAGAGTGAGAGTAAATATACAGAGGAACGATAGGTATTTCTTTCTTTTGATTTGAAATTCATATGGTTGGTTCTTGAGTAGCTAGATTTGAACCAAGGCATAACTGAAGTGCTGGGAAATCAGGAAGCCTCTCAAGTTGCCGTTATGGATTTCACACCCCTATGGCAGGGCCTGCTTTCCCAAGCCTTTCCAGGCATGATGATTGGTGGTGAACTCCCTATTAGGCAATAATGACTCCCCTATCACTAGGCTTTGCCAAGAACTGTGCAGGAAAGGCATTTAAAAATGAGACCATGTCATTGCAGCTAATAGATGTGAGGACATAGCTTATAGAGGTCATGACTCTTCATTCTCTACGCATATCGATGCCAGAGACTGCATTTTCGTTCCATGTGCTTTTGCATTTTGGGAATTCACATCGTCCCTATTCGTGGGCCCCATCTAGGCAAGTCTTTTCAGGATTCCCATGTACCTTCATGCTCTGACTCTTATAAATCTGATTGCACATCCTGCCAGCCATCATGCACCCAAAGGCATTTCCCAAGCCTCACGTTTTGTTCGTTCTACAGATCATCCTTTCCTTTTCCCAAGGGTTCCAGTAACTTCTAAATCACCATTCTTGTCGCTCGAGTCTACAGTTTGCCATCCTATCTATTGGTGGTGTAGTGAGGCTGGGGAAGTTTGTTAAGGAGTGCATCTTTCGTTGGCCCTGCCTGTCTTGGCTTTTATTTATGGCGTTTGGGGCAACTGGTGAGAGCGGAACGAAATTGTAGTTTGACCAATGCATATCTGCTATCGTTATCTTTGTGGGTGGCTAAGATGCCTTGAGGATACACATGATCCGAAGATTCATCCGGATTGCCCCTTCCAAATCTAGCATGTCCGATGCTACAAACATCACTTTATACTGAGCAGCACGTGAGGTTTTTTGAGACAAGTGCTGAGTTAGGTGGCTTCCATATCCACATGATTGCCTAGACATTGGGCTCTGTTCAAGCGACACAGGGGATCTTGATAAGGACTTCCCTTTTCAACTTGACATGCCAGCCTCCCATTGTGCATACGGAGCGGTAATTATGTAGATCCATACTGGCCCTATTGGTTTGCTGATCAATTTGTGATTGATCAAGATATATACCTGTCATGACCTACTACAGCCAGTTAGCCCTCCCAAGTCAAGGATGCCTATAGGGCAGAACTGAGGACGGTTTCTTTGGAAGCTTGTAATGTGGTTGTGATCCTTCCCTTGAATAAATGCTGCAACCATCATGCATGGGCCACACATTTCCCTTTTGCTTTTGCTTTAGCAAGGATCCTCACTATCAAAAGAGTTAGCTAACACAATGGGAGTGAAGAGGCTTGCCACTCCTTTCCTTCTAGTCTGCCTCTTCTCATGAAGAAATGCACTTAGCATAGGAAACTCCATTCAATGGATAGGCCATTGATATCCGATTGGCCCAGTAATGAGATTGCCATGTGCCCCCACTTGAAGGTGGTGTGTTCATTGAAGAAGAAAAACACGAGTCCTAAAAGTATGCCTTCCCAAGAACCAATAATTCCATGTATTGCACGATGTGCCTCAACTCTGCCTCGTATAAACGCAAGATCTCGTGTGTCCGTTTGCACCGCCCAGGGAGATGCCCTGCCTGATCCCATGGCTTGATGATTCGGTCAAGTGTCCCCTTCAAGGACTCTACCCATTAGTGTTTCCTGAAGTGGCAGGGTCATCTTCGGTTTGAAGTGAACATGGCAAGAGAAAGTGCACGACAATGTTTTGAAAATTTTGATGCCCAGCCACCTAGGCGGGGCCTAGGTGTCCTCCCAAGGCATCCTTGCTTCTAGACGCCCGCCTAGGTGGGGCAATATCCCTTGAGCTTCCAACTGTAAGAGTAACGCTCACAGTAAAAGAGCTGAAATTCGAGTGAACAAGGGTTCAATCTTACACATGTTAGCAAGGGAACTATGACTAGACACATATGCTTTCAAAAATACTAATGAACAAATGAATACTTTCCGTGCACTCTCAACAATACCACCATTTAATGTGTTGGGCAAGGGAACTATGAATAAACAAATAAATACCTAGTCTGCAGTTGGTTATAAAAAGATGGTACTGTCACCTCTAAATACACAGCTCCATGTAGAAATTTGTTTCTACACGTATAAGTTCTTGGACATAGAGAACATGTAAGGCAGTTTATAAAAATATAGGCACATGAGTGTGCTGCCAAAATTTCTGCACGTGTAAGTTGTTGGACGTAGATGGACATATAAGGCAGTTGTTTACGAGAATATTAATAAACAAATAGACACCTGTCCATCTAAGGCACTTGTTTATACAAGTATTAATAAACACATAGGCACTTATAGGTATGCTGTAAAAATTTCTACACGTGTAAGTTGTTGGACATAGATGAACGTATAAGGCAATTGTTTACAAAAATATTATTAAACACACAGACACTTGTTCGTCTAAGGCAGTTGTTTATAGGCACATGAGTGTGCTGCCAAAATTTCTGCACGTGTAAGTTGTTGGACGTAGATGGACATATAAGGCAGTTGTTTACGAGAATATTAATAAACAAATAGACACCTGTCCATCTAAGGCACTTGTTTATACAAGTATTAATATACACATAGACATTTACAAGTGTGTTGTCAAAATTTCTACACGTGTAAGTTGTTGGACAAAGATGGACATATAAGGCAGTTGTTTATAAAAATATTAATAATTACATAGATACTTACATGTGTGCTAGCAAAAATACTATAACGTACATGTGTTGGGCAAGGAACTATGAATAAACAAATAAATACGTACACGTGTGCTGTTATTCATAAAAATACTATTTTTTAAGGGAGTTGTTTGTAAAAATATTAATAAATAAATAATTACTTCAACATGTGCTATAAAAAATATTATTACTTAACGTGTCGAGCTCCTCTCCTTGTTTCTGGGCGGGCAACGGCCAGGCCTCCAAACCGCCTAGGTGGCCACCTCCATGTTTTTGAACCTTGACGAGTGAAATAACAACCTCCACATGGTACTTTGATGTTGCTGATCTTTCCCACTTTCATGATTCCATATCAGTCACACTGCGAGTTTGATTGGTGACCATGCCTTTTGAGGTCTCAACAGTGTCTTATCATATTGTTGGGAGTGAGTGTGTTCAAGTCAACCGCCAAGAACATTGAAGAAGTAATTGAGCACCACCGTCTTGCTGCAGCTTGTTAAAGGTCTGACATGCCACAAGCCTCAAGGGAAATGTGATCGAGTTTGAAACCTGCCTTTCCCACCTAAGCTTCAATGAGGACGCTAAAGTCACAAGCAAAGGGAAGTGGAGTTCAAAAACCCTACGCTTCACCTAAGTTCCACTCAGGGTGCTGAAGCTGTTGAACCCACTTGCATAAGGAGACGGAGTTTAAACACCATGTGCCCTAGCTAATCTCCACTAAGGATGTCAAAATCATGAGAGAAAGGCGGCTGAGTTTGAAAAACCCTTACCTGACCTTAGCTCCACATAGGAGGCTGAGCCTGTGTTCCAAGAACAAAGCAAGCTGGGGTTTGAAACCTTGTGCTCCACCTAAGCTCAACATAGGACACTGAAGCCATGGTCTAGGAAAAAAGCAAAGTGGGGTTTACTTTTGCTCACCTTGAAGCCTTTGCTTGACCCTCATCTAGGTTAAGAGAGTTGCAACTAATCATTTCCTGTGATGGGGAGACAATGTTTCTTGAGCAACGCAACCATGATAAAGGGGGTGTTTAAGCTTGCTTAAGTCGTCTATTGGAGAGAACAACGATGATTCGAGAGCATGAGCCCTTGAAAGAGAATGGAAGAGAAGTAGATACAACAAAAATTAGGGGGGCTTATAAATTGATGAAAGAAGGAAAATGGACTTGTGAGGAAGAAGTTAATGTTTTGTGGAAAAAATATGGTTGATCGTATTAAGAATGTAACAAAAAATGTTTTAGGAATATCTAGAGGGAAAAGACTTTCAGATATGCAAACTTGGTGGTGGAATGATGTTGTTCAAAAGACTATTAGCAAAAAACAACCATGTTACAAAGCTTGGCAAGGGAATAAAAATGATTAAAATTTAAAAGGATATAGAAATGCAAAGAGGAGTGCTAAGAAAATAATAAGACTTAGATTAAGGCACATGATGATTTGTACAATAAATTGGGGATAAGAGAAATTGTAAAACCCGTCTTCAAATTAGCAAAAATGAAAGAGAGGAAGTGTAGGGACCTAGATCATGTCAAATGCATTAAGTGTAAGGATTAGAGGGTATTTGTGAAGGATGATGAGGTCTATGAAAGGTGGAGAATTTGTTTTGAGAAATTATTAAATGATGAGCACTCTAGGAGCTCATTGTTACAAGGAACCATTAATATAGATGATGTCAAATGTCATAGATACTTTTATAGGGTTAGGATATCCAAAGTGAAAGAAACTTTGAGAAAGATGAAGATAGTCAAGGCTTTAGGACCAGATGGAATACTGATAGAGGTTTGGAACTACATTGGAGAGATTGGCATATTCTGATTGACCAAACTATTCAGCAAGATTTTGAGAACATGGAAAATGGCAGGTGAATGGAGGAAAAGTACTGTGGTACCCATTTACAAGAACAAAATACAAAGTTGTGCAAACTATTGAGGGGTCGGATTATGAGCCACAGTATGAAATTATGGGAGAGAGTGATTGAACAACTACTAAGACATGATACGAGTATATTAGAAAGTCAGTTCGGATTTATGCTAAGGAGGTCAACCATTGAGGCTATTTTCCTACTTAGGTAATTGATTGAGAAGTTTAGGGAGAAGAGGAAAGACCTTCACATGTTCTTTATTTAGAGAGAGCATACAATAAGATACTTAGAGAGATAAGTTGGTGGGCGCTGGAAATGAAAGGAGTCACAAGAGGATATATGGAAATGGTTAGGGATATTTACAAGGGAACGCTAACTAATGTTTAGGATCACTAGTGGAAAGACAAGTGAGTTTTTTGTGACAATAGGGCTATATCAGGAGTTCTCTTTACTTTGATTACAGACTAGTTAACTAGGCATCTATAGGAGCGATATAGTTTTGATTGATGGGGCTAGACCCGACGTAAACACAAAGTTAGACCTTTCGAGGAATTCTTTGGACTCCAAAGGTATTATGATTAGCCGGACTAAGACAAAATATATGGAGTGTAAGTAGTAATTGGAATCCCAATGAGTTAAAATGATATTAAAATGATGAAGATGATGATGATTTTGTACTTTATTTCTTCGGGTTGAATATGTGAGCTATAGTAATTGGAATTCCAATGAGTTAAAATGATACTAAATTTTTCATGGACTAGAAAATAGGCACTAGATTTTATAGATGTCACGTGCTAGGGAGCAAAAAGATTGATTTGCTTCCATAGGCAACCTGACATACTCAGGGAGATTTTCTATTTGATACTTTGGGATCCATTTAGAAGCATCATTGTATGCATCTTCATTAAAGAAGATTTTGATTATAAATTTCTTAAAACATGCTGATGGATAGTTGATACTCTTTATGATCTTTATTTTAAAACATGATGATGCATCCTCTCTCTCTCTCTCTCTCTCTCTCTCACACACACACACACACACACACTCCTAAAATATATATACTTTCTCCTAAATGATATACATTTTCTCCTAAAACCATAAGGCGATGCCCTATTTTACTGGAAACCTAAAAAGGCCAGATTTTAAAGAAATTTTAGCAACTTTTTGAAATTTGTTTTAAGGCCAGATTGGCCCGAACCGGCCAATTCACTGATTCGGACCGGTTTCCCTTATGGCTGAGCCACCCCACTGATCCAGGTTTTCAAATATTGATGAAATTGTTTACATAAATTCATTAGAAAAAAACTTACCAGACTTTTTGATGGCCAATCCTTTCCAAACATTTCATTGGTAATTGTGCATTCTTTTGATTCATTCTTAGTGTATTCCATAATACAGTTTCAGAAGTAGTCTCTTGTGGTAGTTATAGAGGGTTCATAACCTGGTGTCAAAGTTGATCTCATGTGAGATGTACTGGATTGGGAAAGGAAGTGGTTGTCTGAGGTGGCTAGTGGAGCTCTTTGTCCCATCTCCCAATACTTTCCCACATGATCTTGTCTTTTATTGTCCAGAGCAGACCATAAGACAGTCCTTGGCATTGTATGCGTAACTCATTGTGGACTTTCTTGTCACTATCTTATGCCTGGAGACTGCAAATAAATGGCACTGTTATCTCCCAGGTATTGTTTGATTCATAGTATTGTATTATTTGAAGAATGAGTTAGTAAGATCCACAAAGTCAACATAGGTTTTTAAGTATATGAAATAGTGATTTGTTGGAGTGCTGATTCCCTATTAGGTGTTCAACTAGAAGATTTCAATGATCATTGTTCTCTTATGTTGATCTTATTTGTCTTCAATGTCTAAAATTTTATGTCAAAAGGTAGGTAGAGTTTTATGTTCTAAATTCCAGGTACTATGCATAGACAATTTGATAGCAAATGTTTGGTTAGAAAGCAGATATAGAAAACTTGGCCTGAGTTGAGTTGTAACACCTAATTTGACTTGATGGATTTGCAATCGAGTGATTCAAAAACTTGATTTGTGAGCTCGATGGAAAGTGAAGAGTTGTGTGCCAAAAAGCCTATAGAAACTTTGTTAGGAGTCCTATGGCAGGGTGTGCTCATTGGTACCTTATTGCTATCTTCAAACTTCTGATATTTCAACCAATTGTGTGCAGTTGCCCTCCCCTGTAATTAACAAAATTTGTGCTGTCAGAATTGTTTTCGTCATTTTCAGCTGTTCCATCTTTTCCTGAATTTTTTGTTTGATGAGATCTTTCTCAATGGGACTGGAGATGTTTTCTTACATTCTCATAGTTTATTACTAACATTCTACTTAGGTAGTTGCTATCTGCTGCTCTTATTGATGTGGATGATGGTATAGTTTCTCCTTTTCAGTTTTGTGCAAGACATGCTTTGCAGTTGTTTCTTGGTTCTGTACTCACTTACATTACGCTTGTTCTCATAAAGTTTATAGCGTTTTGCAAGTCATGCTTTGCAGTTGTTTGTGGGTTCTGTGCTCACTCACATTAGGCTTGTTGTACTATATTTTATAGTATTTGAAGGTTGACTTGTTAATTTGTCCATGGATGGCTATGATGTATATTTTTATGTGGCTCAAGTGTCAGTTGCTGTGTTTTAGCTTCAAGTTGGTGTCCTGCATTCTCTGTCTTTGTCCTAATTATTTTCAGAGTTATTTCTTTATGATGAAATCTGTTTTCTATCAATTTAAGGGTGACAATAAGCGTGATTGAAGAGACAAGTCCCATGTGCATTAAAATTGTATCCTTTAGGCATTTTTCTTCGCTAGTGGTATTATATATGTTAACCATGTAGAAGTGTTATTGTTCTTCTGTGGTATGTTATATGAAATGTAGCTTTTAATTTGTTATACTTTGTTTCTCTATTGTTTGGCTGCATCTTTTTTTTTTCGTACATAAATGATGGCATCAGAGCCTTTATGAGACAAAGTTTTCATCATGATTTTGATGAAATTTGATGCCTCATTTTGGGCATCGATTTTTGTGAATATATTCTGCCTGTATATTGGTTTTTGAAAGCATTTATATCAAAATGGACCCTTTGAGATCTATTGTATGTCATACCAGTGCCACTTCTTGTGGATATGTGTGATCTAAGATGTTGAGAGTTTAGTGGCATCAGAAGCTTGAATTTGGTTATCCATCCAATTTCATTTGCATCAAAATTCTTGCCTTGTTGAAATTTTCTTTGTTAAGTCAGTATAATCTAGTTTGGTTCTAGAGTACGAGCATCCACTTCTTTAGCTACTTGGTATTCATAATGCTACAGAATAATATATGCGATATTATCCGTTCTCCTAGATATCCTGCTCATTGATTGGAACTTTACAAGCAGGTATTGTTACTTAGGGAATTCTCCCAATGATTTTCTCTGTTTCACTTGTTCTCATAAATCACTCCGATTTGTTTGTATGGAATTACCACACCAGACTCGTACTATAGTCATTTGTTGCTTGTCACTCTCAGTAGGAACGAGAACTTCATATGTTTGGCTCTTCTTTGATCCACTATTAAGTCTTATTCTTGCCTTCTTGTTTCGGTGACATGAATGGAATGACAGACGATGACATTTCCTCGTTTTTTCTCTGTTGTTTGTAGCTCTTTTTCTACACGATCTTCTACTCTTTCTATGGGTGTTCTAGGACTTGAACCTGAGATTTTGCGTTGTTACCACTATTGCCCAATCTGGTAAGCCAAAAGTTGATATTTTGTGCTTGCTCCATTTCAATACATTTTAGATGAATCAGTTTTACCGCTACTAAAGGCTCATTATATCAGTTCTCGAAATAGTGGATGATTTTTTTAAAAAAATAATTGTGTCCAATGTTTTAAAAAATCGGTGATCTAGATCTGAACCGGCCTATCTGGATCGAGAATCGGTTGGCCCGATCCGAATCCCAGTAAGTGTCGGGATCTAGCTGATTCCCCCAATGAATCAGCCGATTCTCTAACACAGAACCGGCTGGGTCTGTCATGAACCATTGAGTGAACTAGAAATTCCACAACCCGTTAATGTTTGGACCCAGTTTTTATGAGTCCCCCCGACTCAATGCTATTCTTGTGCGGGCTCCTTATAACATTTTTGATATAGATCTTGGATCCAAATTTATAGATATCCATGATCTACACTATGATGATCATGAATATAAAAAATAAAAATAAAATAAAATACAATTTTTGAATGCTTTAAATTTTCATATGTATCGATAGGATTATTACGTTGTGGAGGTTCTTCTGGACGTTTGTGAGTTAGTGGGCGGGTGAGTCTGCTGATTCGCAAAACACTTTTCCTTAATGTTTTATTTGTATTTATTTAAAGGGAAAAGTTTATATAGAGCCGAGGCTTGAAACAATCAAATTAAAGCCTACCTCAAATAGATGAGGTTGTTTTGATACCCAAATATCCTCAAATTGAGTATCTTAATATCTAGATACATGAACATGAGAAAAAATGGATTTCAGGTTTTGGAAATAGTGTATTTTGTAATGCATTTTTGGACTATCAATTTTCAAGATTTTCAAGTTTCTCATAGATCTGTCCATCTAAACTATTTTTGAAGCTTTAAAATTTATAAATAAGATGAAAATATATTTTAAGGTTATCACAAAGTATTGAAACCACACTTTTCAACATTATTCGAAGGTAGGCTCTAATTTGATTGTTTAGAGCCTAGGCTCTATACAAACTGCACCCTTATTTAAAGGGTGTGAACCTTTAACAGTTAAAATAAGGTATGCCTCCAAATTTTGTCATGAGATGCAATTTTGGTATCGAAAATTCTTGGGATGGCATGGGAAAATATTTTTACATCTAAGTATAGAATTTTAAACTCAAAAGATGGTTCAAATCAAACAGATCTATAAATGCATGAAAATATTGAATATGGACGGTCTAGATAATGTGCTATAAGATATTTCATATCTATACATCTTGAAGTTGAGATCTCGAAGTTGAGATAATCAACTAGATATTTTTTCAACATCAAAACAACTTTTTTTTTTTGGAAGGATTTTAGATATGCATCTTGATTCTTAGATACCTTATATAAACGTTTTCTTTATTTAAAATTCGTCTTTGGAGTTTTTCTAACTGGGAGGGGTGGCTCACGTACCCTCCTATGGAGGCAACGCCTTCTTTTTACCGCAGTGGTTTCCCACCTTTTGGACAAGCACGTGCTGTGACCAAGTGGTACACAACCATTTCACCTCACCCCCAATACATTCTGTATAACTTCGCCCTCCCCTCATTACTCTTGTACTCTCCAACGTAAAAGGCAAAAGTTTATATTCAGCCGAGCCTCTAAACAATCAAATTAGAACTTACCTCAAAATTTTCATTAGAAGAGGTTGTTTTGATGCTCAATATCTTCAAATTGATCATCTCGACATCACGATGCATAGAAATGAAAAAAAAATGGATTTCTAAGTTTTGGAAATAGTATACCTGTAACGTATTTTTGGACCGTTAATTGTCAAGATTTTAAAGTTTTCGTAGATCTGCTCAATCTACATTATTTTTTAAGCTTTAAATTTTATAATTAAAAATAAAAATATATTTTAACGCTATGACAGAGATTTTCAATATTGAAACCACATTTCTTGACACTACTTGAAGTTGTGATTGTTTAGAGCCTCAGCTCTATACAAATCGCACCCAAAGTTAAATGGGCGACTTTGAAATTATCTCCAATGAAACATTAAAATAGAATAGGTAATTTATCTCCAACGAAATTGTTTTTTATATGTTCATGAAACGTTCCGGTCATTTTCAAAAGCTCAAGTCATCCACAAGTTTCTACTGATTGAAAAATAAAATGCAGAAGTTATCAAAAAGCATCGTGAGGAAGATTGGCCCAACATAACAATACTAATAATGAAAAAAATGATGCATCCAAGGCATAAATACGATAACCAGTATAGTATTATTTAGAATTGCTTCTTTTTACAAAAGTTTTGAAAAATACTGCTTTTACGTCATGTAATTCATGGTGTATGAAGGCGCACCTGTAAAATTTGCCTATAGGTGTAGTTTCAGTATTGGAAACTTCATTTATGCTTTAAAATTTATTTTCAGTCCTAGTTATGAAATTCAAAATTCTAAAAACGATACGGATCAAGTAACTTTATAATTACTTGATGATCTTGAAAACCGTCGTCATTCGAACTCTCTTCATTTCTTTATATGAAATATTTTCATTATTAGTTCGTTTTTTTATTCATCTTCTTAGGTTGTTCTAGCCAAATTCGGTTCCCAAGTTAAGCGATCATGCTCCTACCATATTCTTCCTTCCACTATTCTAAAATATAGAAAAAAAAATTGGGTTACTTTATTTCTATGCTTTGGTTTCTTTACTCAAGAAAAGTAACAATGCAAAGAGTAATGATCCTATGAGACCCTCCCACACCCATGTTTGTAGGATCTCAAAGGATCACTATTAAATTTGGTAAAGATCTCTAAAAAAGTTACCACATGGGTGTGAGATTTGACTTTTTTAGCCAAATTTAATGGTGATCTTTTGGAGTCCTACACACATGGGTGTGGGATGGTCTCATAGGATCATTACTCCAATGCAAATGACTTGTAGTGATAGTGACACACAAAAAGAGGAAGACAATAGTGCTATGATTGTGATTGTTTGAAATCTTTTGGTGACCCTGAATGGTAATACCCAGTAAAAAATGGGGAGACATCAAAAGTTTCTCGTATTTGCACTTCAACTACTAATGTCTCTACATTTACAAGCGGGATTATACATAATGAAACTAGTTTACCTTTGATACAAGGATGTCATAATTACTTGCAACCATCCGATAAGTTGCGTATGTCACAAAGTTCGAAAAAATCTCTTTTTAAATTTGAGCTTGGTTAATAGAATAAATAGAGCCATCCAATTTCACATTTAATGGTCAAGATTAATTGTAATTACCTTATACCTAAGATAAATTGTCTCTGTATATTTTTTTTTTAAATATGTCTCCAAACACAAAAAAAAAAAAAAATTACAAAAAAATGTCCGTTTCAACGTCACTTCCTTCAATGCCATTGGGATAAAAAGAGTAGCCTAGAGAGAGAGAGAGAGACCTTCATCCTGCAATTTCTTGAAACCAACTTATAATAATATATCTCCATGGAGAATTGCAGTACTATAAATATCGCTATTAATGGAGGCATGTATGCATGTACGCTTCGTCTTCTCACCTCATTTTGAATTCATTCCTTTTCTTTAATTTTCGAGGACCTTCCCGTTCTTCACGAGAAGTGTTAATGCGAGGATTGATTAAAAGATAAGCATCTTATTTTTTTAAAAACCATTTCTTCGCTTATAAATAGGGCTTTACATCGAGGGACGATTTTTAACCTCAAGAGAGAGAAAGAGAGAGATGGGTTGCTTATGGGGTTTCTTGTGGTGTTGCTCGTGTTCAGCAGTTTGGATGGTATTTACATGGTTTGCAGAACACCTTATGAAGAATATGTAAAAGCTTAAAAGCTCTTCAGTGAAGAGAAGGATGCATCGTTTTTCTTCCTTTTTGTTGATCTGCTTCTTTTCCCTTTCTTCTATGCACCATCTATAATGAAGGCCATATATATATAGTATGGAGGTCTTGTACTTGTTGTTTTATGGTATGACTCTAAAATATTGCGGTGTAGAGTAAAAGCTTCACAGGGCAGCCATTTTGTTTAGAATGTACTTTTTTGTTGTTGTTTTTGATTGTTAGCTTCGTAAAAAAGAGTGAATATGGGGTTGGGGTCGTGGAGGTAGAACCACTTGTACTCTAGTTAAAGTTTAGATTTCCATTATCATCTAACACATTAAAAAAACTACTAATGATTTCAAAAAACGGATAGGGGTTCGTCATTGAATTACCAAAAAAAAAAAAAAAATACCAAAAGAAGAAAAAAACGAAAATAAGTACCAAAAGAAGAAAAAAAAGAAAAAAAAAAAAGAAGAGAGTGCTAGGTACTTGGCTCGTCCATTTGAGTAGTGATATTAGTTGTGCCCATGAACTTGTTAAATTATTGATGTGCTCTCTCTCTCTCTCTCTCTCTCTCTCTCTCTCTCTCATTCTCTACTCACTTGTGGCATTTGATTGGCGGTGACCTGTACTGAAAAGTATTCTTCATTTGTGTCTTTTGGTTTTTTTTTAGTAGTTTTTTTTTGGGCAGTTAAACGGGTGGTTTCGAATAACTCTTTAGGGTTTCTTTACATACAGACCAGGTAAAATTATTGATATTATCCTTTGGTCCGTAAGTTCGGTAGAGCACTTGTCTGATATTTCTAACATCAATATTTGTTTATTTTTTAGTTATTTTGAGGCCCACATTTTTCACACAATGTTCTCTATGGGGCAGTCCTATATTATGAACATGATTTTGTTTTTTCATTCTTGCCAACAATCAATAAGTCATTTGCATAGAGCAAAGTAATAATAAAGTCATCATCAAAGAATTTCTGAACAAAAACACAATGGTTAGAAGTAGTTTTTTTGTTACCTTGCTCCCCATAATTGATTCAAACTTCTTATACCACTGTCTCGATACCTATTTCAAGCCATAAAGGCTTTTCTTCAATCTGCACACATAATCCTCTTTTCCTGTCACTTTGAAACCCTCTGATTGATTGCTCTATGTAAATCTCTTCTTCTAAATCACTATGAAAGAAAGTAGTCTTCACATCCATCTGCTCAACATCTAAGTCAAGATTAGCTGCTAAACTGAGAACTACACAAATAGATGACATCTTTACAACTGAAGAGAATATCTCATTGAAATCAATGCTTTTTTTTTGACTGAATCCCTTGATAACCAATCTTACTTTGTACTGTGGACGTGATGTGTGTTCTTTTTGTTTCACCCTATACACCCACTTATTATTCAAAGCTCTTTTGCCCTTAGGCAATTTCATCAACTAAAAATGTGATTCTTATACAATAACTTCATCTCATCTTACATGGATTCAACCCACTCATTCATGTGTTCATCTTTCATGGCTTCTTCAAAACACTCGGGTTTTTCCCTGTCAGTTAATAATATATACTCATCTGTAGAATACCGTGGGGAAGGGCGTCGGTCTTTAGTAGATCTCTTACGTGGAACAGGTAGTGGAACTTCTAGTACTAGCAACTGTTCATAAGAACCATCATCTATCTCAACTTATATAGGAGCATCTGCATCACCTATAACCTGTTGGTTTTGAACTTCATGTTCAACTTGTTATGGTATCGGTGTTGGAGGAACTGGATCCAAGTCAATCAAAAAATCATTATGTTGAGGCACTATATTCTCTGTCTTATCAATATTCTGTATGGTCTGATCTTTCATAAATACAACATCTCGGCTTCCAATATTTTTCGTCTCAATCGGATCATATAACCTGTAGCCAAATTCATCTTGACCATAACCCACAAATACACACTGTCGTGCCTTGACATAAAGTTTAGACCTCTCATCTTTGGGAATATGCACAAATGCCTTGCATCCAAAGACACACAAATGATCATAAGAAACATCATTGCATGTCCAAACTCTATTTGTACATCAAACTGTAATGGAACACATGGTTTCAAGTTTAACACGTGTACAACTGTACTCAAAGCCTTACCCCAAAAGGATCTAGGCAACCCTGCTTGTGAAAGCAAACATCTGACTCTCTCCACCAGTATCCTGTTCATTCTCTCAGCTAAACCATTCAACTGAAGAGTCTTTGGAGGTGTCTTTTGATGTCGAATACCCTGTTCTTTGCAATAATCATCAAACGGTCCTGAATACTCTACCCCATTATCTGTGTGGATGCATTTCAACTTCTTTCCAGTCTGTCTCTCAACTGAAGCTTGAAAATGCTTGAATACATTTAGCACCTGATCCTTTGTCTTCAAGATATAAACCCATAACTTCCTTGAATGATCTTCAATAAAGGTTACAAAATAGAGAGAGACGCCAAGCGTTATTAATTTCATAGGACCGTACTCATCGAAATGTACCAAATCAAGTACATTTGACTTCCTTGAGGGATGGTAACTCTTGAAGGAAACTCTGTTCTGCTCCCTGTCAAGCAATGAACACACTTTTTCAAATGTGTACCATTCATTCTAGAAAGGAGCTTCTTATTGGACAACGCCATCATTCCTTTTTCACTCATGTGAACGAGTCTCTTGTGCCACAACTCAATTGTACCCTCATTCTCCACTGCATTTATAATGCCTTTGGAGAGCTTTGCTTGCAATTAGTACAATGTCGAACACTTTTTGCCTTTTGCCACAATCATAATACCCTTGTTGAGCTTCCATTGGCCCTCACTGAAGGTATTACAGAACCCCTCATCATCAAGTTTACCTGCAGAAATTAAATTCAAATGGATGTCAAGAACATGTTTCACATCCTTGAGAAGTAACCTTGTGCCAGTATTGGTTTCCAAATAAATGTCACCTATGCCAATAACTTTGGCCAAACCATCATTGCCTATCTTTACAACCCCAAAGTCACCGGGTGTATAAGATGTGTAGAAGTCCTTCCGAGATGTAGCATGAATGGAAGCACCACCGTTTATCACCCAACTTGTCTCATGGCATAGAAGGTTAATAATATCAGTGTCATATAAATGAGAAAATCCTTAAAAGTGATGGCAACTCGATCATCATCACTGTCTTCATCTTTCTTCTTTTCTTTACCTTTTTCCTTTTTATTCTCTCTCTTCAACTTCTGACAATACTTCTTGGTATAACCCTTTAGACCACAATGATAACACTCAACATTTGCAAACCTGTTGGACTTACTTCCTCTCTTGTCTCTATTCTCAGCTCTTACTCCTCCCCCTTTGCTCGGTGACCAAAGCATCCGATTGTGAAGAGGAACCTTGTGACTTTCTTCTCATCTCTTCATTTAGAACACTACTTTTAGCCAAATCCATCAAAATTATACCCTCTGGAACCGAGTTAGATAATGATATCCTAAACGTCTCCTACTAGTCTGGTAAAATACCAAGAAGCCATAATCCCTGTATCTCTTCATCAAACTTGATACCTATCTCGGACAATTGATGAATGATTCCTTGAAATGAATTCAAGTGATTTGTCAATGGAGTTCCATCTTGGTATCTCAAAGCCATCATCTGTTTGATAAAAAAAAGTTTATTATTCCTAGTCTTTTGAGCTTATCATCCACCCACTGTCTAATATACCCACACACTCACCGATGAAATATATTCCATTCCCCATTGGTCTTATTAGCGAGTTTCTCACTAGCAAAAACCGGTAGATAATAATCATTCACATAAAGAAGGTCCATTTTTCCTATCCAAACATTATAATTTGAACCATTTAAAGTAACCATTCTACTTGTATTAGTTTCTATTGTTCAATCCAAGATAAATAATTCAGCAATCACAAAGCTTAAATTTAGGAACCACAATGCTCTGATACCATTTTATTGAAGAGAAAAACAAACCAGGTGATACCCGATCAACAAGCAAAACGGAACAAAACAATTCTTCCCCTCTTGGGTGAACCTAATATGAAGTAATTAAGTAGATAACAATATATCAAACACATTAAAGGTAATTATTAAGCTTCCAAATTAGCAACCAAATGTACCACAAACACACACATAGACACCACCAATTTTTATATGGAAAACCTCTCCAAATTGAGGATAAAAACCACGGACCGTAGTCCACCCAAAGCTTCCAATATCACCAAATAATGGGAATGCACAAGAGCCTTCTCTAGTTAAAACTAAAGGCATACAACAATACCAATCATCAAGAACAATATATTTTTGACAAATATCATAAACAAGATAATTCCAAAAAGAGAAAATTGAAGAGATCTCACCAAAACAAAGGCAGCAAAGATGGCTCTGGAAAATTGAGTTAGAGGACTCCAAACATCAATTATACCGTTCAGAATGAAGAACCATGTGTTTCGATGCTGCTGTCAAAATTTCAAGTCGATCGGACCACGAATAACCATTCGATCAAGCTCTTGATGAAGACTGCACAATACCTCCAAAACCTAGAATTTTTTCATCTCCTTTCTCTTTCTTAAATCTCACATCTTGAGACTGAATCAGAAAAAACCCTCATTTAACATATAATGGACAAAATGATTGAAATGCCCTTACTCCATATGAGATTTAATCCATATGGCCTTCACCCAAAAAAAAAGAACTTTGGGCCATTCTTCACATGGAAGGGAACTCATCCCAACACCATCTCCATACTAGAGATCCATTCCCATAACCCCCAAAGAGGTGACCCTCAAGAGATGGATATTACGTCCTCATTCACTCTCTTCTAAAGATATCACTTTCTTACTTCCCAAGAAAATCAATTTTTTATTTCCCATAATACCCTAATCCTTAGAAAAAAATATGGGTATGGTGATTGAGCTATCACCAAACCCAACACTTTTAAGTATAACAAATTATCAAAATACACTTGGTTTTTCAGGACTTGCAACCCTAGATAGGGTAATTTGAGAATTTTTGAATAATTTTTGATGGAGGTACTTTATGGAATGAAGTTTAGAAATAAACCGTGAATTAATAAATGAGATCTTTAGAGCCCTTCAACGATTTTGTAAAATAATTTAAGTTGTTTAATGATATTTTTATTTTACTTTTTAACATTAACTTGAAACTTTCTATTACTGGAAAAATCTTGTAAATGTACATAAATTTGATAGGCTCAAAGCTACAAAGGAAAACGAAAAGAAATACAACCACCCAAAAAGAATATTATGACCTAAACATGGTAACTATGAGATCTGAATGGGTGGATCCTGTTTGGGCAATCCATCCGCCTCCATATTTGCTTCTCTATGACCACATGAGAATTGAATACCTCTACTATCTAATATTTCTCTAATCTCATGTATGATTGGGGATAACCTTCATGGGAAATTGGCTTTCTTTCTACACCATCTAATTATGTCTTATTTTTTTTTGGTAATAAGAGGGAAGTAGGGCCACTACTCTCAAATTTCAACCATTGCATCAGTGTCAACCCTTGTAGGAGTGACTTTGCTTCTACTTCATTAGTAGTGGTATTACAACATGGACTTGAGTAACTTAGTAATGATATGAAGTATGGTGTAAGGTTACAAAGGACTGACTTTGTCAAAGTAATCCTCCCACTCAAGGATAAATATTTCAAATTCATTAATTCTATTTTTTTTTTTTTTGTTAAATCACTCGAGAACATGGTCTCAAATTGGTTGGTCGATGTCCTTGAACCAGAGGCATTCCCGGGTACTTAGAAGGGAAGGAATCAGCTCCACATCCAACAATTGTTGCACGTTGATAAACCCTTTACCTCTCACGTTATACATATCAATTTTGTCATGTCCGGATTGAATTTCAATCCTTTTGTTGCCTCAATGCACTAAAGATGAGGCGATAAATTTCTAAAATTTTATTTCCTTTCTTGACAAAAATGATGGTGTCATGTGTACATTGTAGACGTGATATGGTTGGGGCAATGCTTTCCAACTTAAAGCATGAGAATAGTCATCTACATAGCATGAGGCTAAACGATTAAGCAACAATTGAATAAAGACAGGGTGACATCGGATCACCTCATCTTTATTGCGTGTATTTTTAGTCATAATACAAGTCTAATAACACTTAGGGAAATTTGCACATGGATTTGGAAATATGATACATAAATATTGACAACCACCTCAAATTCTAGCTAAGAAAATTCCTAAAACCTTGATTACAAGTCCAAAGGACCATAGAAACCCTAATAGACCATATGTGACCTAAACTTAGTTGTACTATCTCCAAACTACCCAAACTTATTGTTGTACGTAATTTTTGACATACTTACATCCCTGGTGCAAATAAGAAGAGAGTTAGTGATGACCTGGCCCTGCTGGTACCGAAGACACCACCAGATCACTGCAAAATCAACTTTAAACTAAGCAACCTTGGAAAAAGTACTATCATACCAAAAAGAGACATTATAACTACAACCATATTCTAGGGTTTTCAAAGCAATACCGGACCACCGCCATAGCATCCAGAGCATCGAAAAACCCCCAGGGACCAAATTGGGGTTCAATCGGACCTTCCAGGAACATTAAGAGCCTAAAGTACCTCAAATGGGTAGGTTGTACACTATTGTGATGTGGCCACACCGAACCAGTCCCCAATCATGGAGGATGCATTCTTCACATCTTGAGATAAGTGGCTAACACCCACACGTCGCTTGTCTGGAGTTGGAACAAGCTCAAATTCAAACACAAGCGAGGTCTTGAAGCCCTGGTCATTTTGACATATGGCACGTGTCACGACATGACTCAGCAACAAAGTTTTTCTATAGAGAAGATGAGCCCGAAACCATGAAAATCAAAGCTTTTTGAAGAAAAGACATCTCGAACTTCGTGAAACAATAACTTGAGATCTGTACCTCGGATCATCATAAAAACAAGTCCGATGAAACCGTGTCACGAAGGGCTACTAGCTGGTATAACTGTTACACTCAATCTAAGGTTGGATAAAACACATAGTCAAAGGTTGAAGAAAAGAAAGATCACTCGGTCGCCAGAATCCCTTTTTTTCGGTGATCTCGCGAATTCAGAAAGTACTTCAAGCCAGAACCAAAACAGACAAAATTTGGTGCAAAACGACTGTAGTAGTCTCCTCTTTAATTTGCAATCAAAATAAAAACTTGAAACACCATGGATCGCATTGCATTGACGACCAAAAGTTCACGATCTAGCCAGATTTTTGCCACTCGGGAAACGTTTGTCTCAAGACGATCAAAAGACATCAAACTCTTTAGAATCAATCAAGCATCAAGGCTATGATGATAGATCATCTAAATCACCGCCATAAGCATTCGAAAAAGCTTCCAAGATCTGGCAATGGTGAGAGGCCCCTCAAAGAGGGATGATTTCACCATTATCATAAAAGGTTTAAGGGGCATTTTGGTCATTGTTCCTAAATTCAGGATTTTATTGTAATTTCTTTTTGTAATTGTGCTTAATTTTGAGCATCCAGCCATTTTTGGTGGGTCCTCTATATAAACAAGCCTAGACCAATTGTAAAAGGGCCGAATCATTCATTAACGAAATATAGGCATTAAGCTAGTTTCCACTTGTCTTTTGCTCCTAACACTTGGATCCAGTACCAAAGAGCGAGAAAATTTTTTATAGAGATAAACTACCCCTAGCCCACCCTAGTGGCACGATTTTGTTCTCTCTCGCCCTTCTTTGTTTCTTCTCTCTCTTTACTCGTTGCTTGCCCTGCGCAGTAACCCGTGCCTGCTGAAAACGTGCAGTCTTGTCTCTTTCCCCTTGTATCTCTAGCGTAATGTAGCAAACCTACGAGACCATATAGCATCCTGTTATCTGACATACGCTCGACTCAATACCCTTCAGAGTCAGCCTAAGAGTCCCAATCTTTAGACCATCGCTCTAACTTTCTCTCCGTACAGTCGAGTTGAGTTGTGAGAGACACATACGCTGTCTCCCTTAGCCACTCAAGAGGAGTCTTCCTGAGCCAATAGTTAAGAGAACTCTAACCCCGCCTGAGCGCATAGCGTTTGTGTGGATAGGGGGATCCTTGTCACAATTTCTCCCCTCTTTCTATTTCTTGCCAGTTAGTCTCTCGTTTGAGTGAACTTTTATAGAGGAGTACCAACGAATCCACATTGCAGTTTCCAACGAAAGAGAATGGAGAGACGCATTAAGGCACGAGGAGAGTTTGTGTCCAAACCACGCTGTTAGACAGCCGGAGGGCTTCATAATTGTTTTAAGAGGGCAAATTGCCCGGGATTGTCCTGAACCCCAAACGACAAGGTAAGCGCCTAAACGAATCCCCATTGTAAAATCTCTCTTTTAGTTGGCTCCTATCTGGGCATAGGAGAGTACACATGCACACACTCACAAACGTGCTGCGCGTACGAACCCTCCATGGTTTTTTGAGAGGAGAAAATCAGGCCTGATCAACTAGCAACTCCACTGGGGACATGCCACCCTATAGTTGGCTCGGATTGTTCTCAGGCAAACATCTCTCTTCTTTCTCTCTGTAAAACTGTAATGGAGTCTCATTCCTCCTTTTTCGTCCAAGTTGGGGACTTTATCATCCCCATATTTGAGACCTCGCCTATGGAGAGCAGGACAGCTAATCCTGCTTCTCCCCTGTCCTCCTCAAGTGGCCTGACTGGCCCTACCATCCTAGTTCAGGCTAAGAAAACTAGGGGAAATGGAACTGAAACCGCTTCTCCCTCCTTCTTTAACATCAAAGGGAAATCTATTGATGTCAGCTGCATAGGTGGCTCTATAATCACCACCTCACATACGTACCCTGTTACTGGCAGGCATTATGCCAGTCACAAGTCTAAAAGTGGTCTTGATGCCACTTCTCTTCTTCGTGCAGTGGGTCCTAATAAGACTACCGTCTCAGTAGGTAACCGAAAGGTAACCACACCTGCGCTTCACAAAGGAGTCGATAGTGCTATCGCAACGCCGCGCACACTTCACTATGTAGGAGTTTGAGCGGCCCCAAAGCCGTCGCGCACACATTCACACAGTTGCGGTGATGGTTAACCATCACCGTGACGAGACGGGAAAGGCAACACCTTACCCTGGTCTCCTCACCAGCTTCAGGTCTCTTGAGGCCCGAACTCATCACAAGTGGTCTTCAGGCCACTAATGCACTACGTAATAATCTCACAGCTTGGGGCAGCCCAAAGGCTAGAACCAAGCGAGCACATGAATTTCGAGGCAATTGAAAGTCTTCTAGGAATATGCACATGCATGCTAAAGGCACTAGGGGTTGGGTCACAAACCACCCCGAACACTTCTGTGGGCCACGCACACACCTACAAGTCCAGTGACTCTATCAGTGGAAACATGAAAGGAGCGTCAAACACGCCCTTCACTACCTCGAAGCCGCTTAGCACATGGTACTCGAAAAAATTCCCTTCGAGCACCATCCTGTCTACTCTTCCTTCTCTATACACACAAGTTAGCCCTCGGGGCAAGATACTCTCAAAGACAGCCAGTTAGCACCCCCCTTCTCTAGGGCGAGCTAGTGGGGAAGGAAATTGAGATCGGTTTCGATTCTGGGAAAATATCTAACCGAGCTTGCAAATTAGACATACGAGCTTGCAAATTAGACATACGAAAGAGCTGAGGGTGTCGCTCAGAAAACGAAAAGCAGAGTCTTCAATATCAGAACACCTACTAAAGCAAAATTTGTTCTACCCATTGCAAAGCACGAAAGAGCTTGAAATGAGCGACACTATCCATTGCTATGTCGTCGAGGAGGAAGATAGACTCGCTTCATCCAACCTGTGGCCCCAAGGCCGTCACAAGCAAGTAAAAGAGATATGGCCCCAAGGCCGTCTCGAGCCCATTCAGATTGAACGATGGCCCCAAGGCCTTTAAGCACCAGAATCGGCAGTAGTCCATCCCCAAGGCCGCCCAGAGCCAGTGCTTACTCACTTTGCAAGGCAATCTCAAGCTCAATTTGGGTAAGCTCCGCTCTTATTGCTCGGATTTCTATATCGAGGTGTGAAGATGGCCAGAATCACCCCTGCTGCCGAATTACCCGACTAGGGAGAACAAATCGAGGTAATGGTAGTAATCCATGACAGGGAAGAACCTGTGTCACACCCCAAGAATTTACAATACTGTTATTCCTGAGATGTAACAGACAAAACATATATACACCTATTGATATGACAAATTTACAGTGGCGAGGTCTTCCAAAGTAAATAAAGAAAGCTAGCACAACAACAGTATCTTCCAAGGTTGATCTTGACTAGCACTCAAAATGAATCCGCAGTTATCCTGAAAAAAATGTTTACCATAGTTTGATGAGTTTGGCTACTCAGTAAGTGATCATCATAATCCTAAAAATAATCATGATTGAAAGATATCAATATTTTCCAAAATGAGATCTATTAACAGAAATGCATCAACAGTTTCACTTTCAATAAATGCATAATTAAGTATAATCCGAGTAATTGAAATGCTTATAACACTTTTAACGGCAGCACATAATTCAAAGGATTTCACAAAATACCCTACTGGCGTCCCAAGTAGGTCACCTATATACCCCATCAGCGTCCTGATGGGTCCACTTAATCCCTATCGGCGTCCCAGATAGGTCCACTTAATCCCTGCAGATCCACTTATACCTCACCGGTGTACCGGATGAGTCCACTTAATCCCTACCGGCGTCCCAGATAGGTCCACTTATACCTCACCGGCGAACCGGATGAGTCCACTTGCATACTTAAATTATTTCTAAATCTCTTTAAACATTCGAAATCAGCAATATCATGTACTCAACATATCACTGAAATCATTAATATGAATTTCACTTAAACCATTAATAACTGTCACTCTCTATAACATTTCAAAAATAACCAATCAAATATTTTGGGCTCAAATTTAGAAAGGTAGCAGTTTGTAAAGGCATTCTAGCATAATTGCCAATTTAATATGTATAGAAAAACTCTTATAAAAATTCAAGAATACGGAATTATCACAATTTATGGGATATCAATCCACAAATAAACATTTCACAACAATACTATAATCAATTGTAAAAATGTCAATTTTTTTTTTAAATAATAAGGCAGTCATTTGCACATGAATTTTACAATGTCTAAATATTCAGAACAGTAGAAAGAAATATCACAATTTTACTAAAAGCAGAAATATCACATTTATTTCGAATAATTTGATAGTATCTAAAATTTTCTAATAATAGCCAAGAAAAATAAATAAATTTATTTTTCTAAGAATTTACAGCATTTAAAATTTCTAACATAGATAAAATATCACAATTTTTATTAAAAAGATTATTTTTCAAGATAATGAGGTCGTGTGCGCATAAAATTTATCGCACCTAAAATTCATGATAATAAGCAGAAATAATTATTTCATTTTATTTTTAAAAAGAATGGATTATTTTTCGAGACAATGAGGTCACTTACACATAAAACTGATAAAATAAAGATCCTAGACGGAAATATCACTATTTATTAAAAATAGACTATTTTTTAGAAAGATGATGTCACTTACTCACAAATATTTGAGAGGGAGCTTCCGATAAAAATTCGGTTCGAGAGAAGAGTTCACTGTGTTTCGACCAGAGAGAGAGAGATCTCAAAATTTTCTAGGGTGGGAGTGCTCACCTCCCCTATTTAAATTCTTATAACGTATTATTATATTATTTTATTACGCTCTACCTCATACCTGAGGTGTCGCGTTAAGAGTCTGCTTGTAACATACGAAAACCACGTCCACTAAAGGACGTGGCAAGCAGCAGGAGGCAAAAGCAGCAGCAAGCAAAAGTTTAAACCAAGTAAAAACTTTTGAAAATAGTGATGGTCCCCAAGGACCATCATACTCAAACAGACCATCACCTATTTAAAAGCATCTTTTCTCCCTTTTTTTTTTTTTTTTTTTTGAAATTTTAGGATTGTTACAGCCTGAAAATCCATTGGCCCATTTCGAGGACATGTTGAACAACATTATGGACAGGCTCAAAGGACTCAAAGACGCTCGACCCACATTGTCTTCTCACCAAGAAGCAAACTCCCCTGTCGAGCCTCAACGTGAAGAAGAAGAGAGACCTGAGCCTCCTTCCATGGCTCAATCCCCAAGGCCTCTGATCCTGTCTGCTTTGATGACCAACCCAATCTAGCCTCTCAAGCTATGCCATCAATGTTCACTCGTCAAAGACACAAGAAAGTGTCCAATACAAGAAGCCATTCCCTCCTTTTATCGATCAAATCCCCTTCTCCATCGGATATCAAAAAGTAAGGTTACCAGTCTTCGATGGCATGGGTTCCCCTGAGCATCATGGGGCTCATTTTGTGTTAGCATGCCATGAATCGGCTTCGGAATCCAAACTGCTTCTTCTGCAGTTCGTAGAAACTTTAGTTGGGCCCCCTTTACTTCCTGTCTTTAATAACAAAGTTAACTCTCTGGCTTGCCAGCTAAGGAATCCAGTCGGCGTGGTAGTCACTGCCATGCCTTTTCATCTTGAATCCCTAGCTAATGTTAGTCCTCTCCAAACATTAGACACCTCTCAAGGGTTGCCACCCGGAGGTCAAGGGGAGGCCCAGCAGCAGCAGCCTCAAATACAGAATTACAATAGGGTACCCCCGCCACAAAGCTACTATCGGATCGAACAATTTGTCCGAAGACTGAACCAGCCATACAGCTTCAACTAGGCATGGGTGCCAACTCTCTTGAAAATGCAGATTGAACAAGGCATGGTGAACCTTCATGACGTTAGAAATTGAGAACAGGCAAGACTCATCAATCAAGCCAACTATTGTGCCTATCATTGAATGTTAGGCCACCCCGTGCAAGACTGCGTCCAGCTCAAAGAGCACATCGAAGCCTAAATTCAAAAGCGGAAAATCAACTTGGAGAGCCTCAAGAAGGCTTTCAAAACTATGGAAGCTGCACATATGGTCATAGTCTAAGAAGAGTTGATAGACGATGCTCCTGTGGCTGAACTGCTCCTCCCATGTTCCTCGTCCTCTTTGACGTAATGATACACCACAAAATGATCGTGCCTTGTGTACCCAAGAAATAGAAGCGGGTAGTAGAAAAAAATCAAAACTTGTGGTGCCGCTATCATCAGCTGAAAGGGCACAACTTGTGTCATTGTTTCAGATTTCGATATGTTTTGGAGAGGTATATACGAAACAATGAGATAGTCATAAACAACGCATCATCCCCACCTCTAGAGGAACCTCATGAGGTCGAAGCCTCACAACAGAAGAATTTCGAGCAGGCTCAAAACCCTGCCCCTAGTGCCCCAGAAGCACCTGCTCTTTGTGACGCTGTGGGAACGCCCAGACCATGGGAAGTATATCGTGGATGTAGCAAGATAAAAAGCCTCAGGAGGGAGGCCATTCGCCAAGCGAATGCGATACCCGCACCCTGATCTCAAAAACCCCGTCCACCCAAAAGAAGAGAGGAAAACAAAAAGGCTGCGTGAGCACAACCCTACAAGTTGGAATTCCCTCAACACCCAATTAAAACGGCTCTCCTTCCCCCTCTTCTACACTGTACAACTTCATCCCAAGGCAAGTCATTTTCGCAGAGGGCGGTCAATACATGACTATGAGGACGATCCACGATACATCCCATATAGAGGAGGAGACAAATGAGCCCCCCGTGGTGGTCTGATAAAGGTATTATTCTAGAACAAAGGTCAAAGCTACATGACTGCTAAACTGCTAGCACATGTCCTGGCTGTACGACACTAAACGATGCAGCACACGGTCTCGAAGGCACGACCTAAAAAACATGCCTCCCCCAAAAGATGAAAAAAAAAAAAAAAGAACGCTGCAAACCAAAGTGAAGGAGAGTAACAATCTCATTCCATGGCAAAGCTTATCACCTCAAATATACAAAAGGAGGTAGAAGCTTCTTCAGAAACAGATTTTGGGAAGGATGAGAAAGTTGTTCTTTCCTTAACGACCTTCGACAAATAGCCACCACAGGGTCTTAACACCTTATAAGTCTTCTTAGTTCAGCCATACGACCTTCACGATCTCTAAAAGCTACAAGGTTGGCCAAATACTCCTGACGCCACTCGTCCAACTCGGTGCGTTTCTCGTCATATTCAAGAGATAAAGCATGTATCACTGACATCAAGGTCATCAGGTCAGAGATGTGAGCTATACTGAAAGACACAAGGTGAGAGTTCCACCGAAACACTTCGCCCTTCACACGAGCATAGTTGGTTTCCAAAGCCTTTAGCTGTGAAGATCTTTCCTCATCAGGAAATCACGTGATGTCTTCTTGCTCTTGTGACATGAACAAAAAAAAAAGGTGAAGAATTGGCTCCAAAAGAAGCATTGCCACAATCTTCCAAACATCCAAGACTTAGTAGAGGAAAAAGCACAACAAAGAGAAAAAAAAAAAAGAGACTAAATCAAAGAGAAAGAGAGGCCCTACCTTGAGGAGGGGAAAAGCTTGTACTAGCAATTGTTGTTGATAAACACTTGAGGGTAGAAGATTCTATTTAAAAACGGTGGTGAAAAGGCACAGACAGGAAAAAAAAAAAAAAGGGCTTTTACTTCAGATAAAAATCTCTGGTAAAAAAAGAAAACTACCCCTGCACACCTTTTTTATAGGTGAAGAAGGATAGCGTATCACACAAGCCAAGGGAAAGACACGTGGCCCAGTCTCGAGGAAGTGATAAAGGTACGCGAACAAAACGTCGCATGTTTTCCGTCTCATGGAAGCACAAGTGGAACGCGAGCGAAACGTCATGCCACTTCATCACTTGGAAACACAAGTGACACACAAATGAAAAGATGCGCGGTCCCGACGCAGGTAAACACAAACATTGCGCGGACCCATTCTTTAGCTCAAAACCATGCGGACCTATCGCCCTGCGTGTACAACTCTGTCTTCCCAAACAGTACGCGTGTCTCCGACAAAAAGACCACTTATCTTAGTACGCGTGTCTCCGACAGTACGCGTGTCCCGACAACACCTCGATTGACTATCAGTTAAGTCTTCCACCATCTTTGCCTCCTAAGCATCATTTTCAACGGATCATCAGTCAAATCTTCCGCCACCTCGCCTCTCAAGAGTCACTTTCGATGGATCACGAGAAATATTTTTCCTTCCTAACGACTTTTCCTGAGCATATGGGCCCATCATCAAAACGACCCGCCTTCCCTGGCAATATCTTGCTTACTCGCGGATGCATTCCGCCTCACAAGTCCCATTTCAACAATCAGCGACTCATGAAGAAAAGCGCTCCACCTGCCCAAGCATGATGCAACTATGTAACACTTATATCCCCTGACAACAACTCTTGCACAGTATCCACTACCGCAGAGAGACCTATCCAGATAGGACCCTTCTAAGAGGGTGTCCCTTCCAAAACAAAAAAGAGTAAAAGTGGGCATGGTGTAAACCCGCAAGGGCACCATGAGTAAAAATGATTGGCGAGCATGGCCATGAAGCCATGAGTAAAAGTGTCCTGAAATCAAGAAAACTGGGCATGACGATAACTTGCAAGTGTGCAATGAGTAAGAGTGGAAATAAAAAGGCAGGAGTGACCTCGAAGTAAAAATGCCTCAATGAAAGGAGCTGACGAAATCCACCTTTGTGGCACCACTCCTACCCAATCCAGGTGGAAACCAAAAACAAAAAAAAGCGCCTGGACTAATGAACAGGTTGACGTGCCTTCCTAACCAGAGATGACTTCAATCATCTACAAGAAGAAAATTGGAAGACACCTGGTGCAACCCAGATCAATCCTTCCCAAACAACTAGAATGGGACCAAAACGCCCACCAAGGGTACCCACTAGTCGGCCCTAGTGCCAAAATCAAAATCTCGACCCCAGCGCCAAACTAAAATCTCAGCCTTAGTGCCAATCAAAATTCCGTCCCCAGCACCAATCAAAATTTCGGCCCTAGCAGAAAATCCAAATTTTCAGCCTCAACACCAATCAAAATTCCGGCCCAGAGTCAAATCCAAATCTTTTGCCCCAACACCAATCAAAATTCCAGCCCCAGCGCCACTCAAAATTCCGGCCCCAAAGCCAAATCAAAATTTTCGGCCGCAGCGCCAATCAAAATTCCTGCCCCAGAGGCAAAACAAAAATCTCCGGCCCCAAAGCCGAAACAAAATTCCGGCCCCATAACCAAAAAAAATTCTGGCCCTAGAGCCAAAACAAAATTTCAGCTGCAGAGCCAAAACAAAAATCCCTGAGCCTAGAGCCAAAACAAAGATTCCAGCTCTAGAGCTAAAGCATCCACACCAGCTAGATTGGGGCAACCCCCCTCCCCCCACCCCCCCCAAGGGAACCCACTAGTTGGGCCATTGAGAGGCATCATTGACATGGAATGGTAAGCCCTTCATGAGGTAACCTATCAACGCACTCTTCCAAAAAAGAAAAAAGATTCTAGTAGCATTGGGAAGAAGACCTTGAGCAAGATCCACAATCGCTAGAGTCCACTTCAATCACCCTTTCATAAGGAAGTTTAACATGATCTCCCCATCAAGGATTGTGCTCATGCCAGTGATCGAGAAGGAAAACTATTTATATTTGTTGAGAGGAAATAAAATACGTCTTAAATGAACTTTGACAGTCAATTTTATTCCAAATGTTGCACTTCTTGCTTATCGCAAAGCACAACATCCGTTAGGGCAAGTTGTTGTACATCATTTTTGACATACTTTCATCCCTAGTGCAAATAAAAAGAGAGTTAGTGACGACCTGGTCCTGCTGGTACCCAAGACACCATTAGATCAAGGGAACACTGTAGAATAAGCCTAACACTAGGCAACTTTGGAAAAAGTATCGTCTTAAATGAACTTTGACAGTCAATTTTATTCCAAATGTTGCACTTCTTGCTTATCGCAAAGCACAACATCCGTCAGGGCAAGTTGTACATCGTTTTTGACGTACTTTCATCCCTGATGCAAATAAAAAGAGAGTCAGTGACGACCTGGTCCTGTTGGTACCCAAAACACTATTAGATCAAGGGAACACTGTAGAATAAGCCTAACAAGGCAACTTTGGAAAAGTATTATCATACCAAAAAGAGACCTTACAACTACAACCCTATGCTAGGGCTTTCAAAGCAATACCAAACTAGTGCCATCACATCTAAAACGTTGAACAACCCTCAAAAACCAAATTTGGGCTCATTCGGACTTCCCAAGAATATTCTGGACCCAAATTACCTCAAATGGGTAGGTTGTACACTATTGCAGGGTGGCCTCACTGAACCAGTCCCCAATCATGGAGGCTGCGTTCTTCACATCTGGAGATGACATGCAAACACCCGCACATTGCTTCTTTGAAGTTGAGACAAGCTCAAATTCGTACACAAGCTAGGTCTCGACGAACCGATCATTTTGATATATGGCATGCGTTGTGACATCATGATCAAGTCTTTTCTAGAGAGAAGATGAGCTCGAAACCATGGAAATCAGAGCTTTTTGAATAAAAACATCTCGAACTTCATGAAGCAATAACTTGAGTTTTATACATCGGATCGTCGTAAAAACAAGTCCAACGAAACTATATCACAAAGGGCTACTAGCTGGTATAACTGTTACACTCAATCTAAGGTCGGATAAATCACAGCTTCCAAGGTTGCAGAAAAGGAAGATCGGCCAGTCTTTGAAATCCTTTTTTCTGACGATCTCCCGAATTCAGAAAGTACTTCAAGCAAGAACCAAAACAGAAAAAATTTGGTGCAAAATGACTGTGGTAATCTCCTCTTTAATTTGCAATCAAAATAAAGAGTCGAAACACCATGGATCGCATTGCATTGATAGCCAAAAGTTCACGATCTCGTCAAATTTTTGCCCCTTGGGAAAGGTTCGTATCAAGATGATCAAAAGATATCAAACTCTTCAGGATCAAGCAAGCGTCAAGGCTATGATATGGATCGTCTAAATCACCGCCATAAGCATTCGAAAAAGCTTCCAAGATCTGACAATGGCGAGAGGCACCTCAGAGAGGGATGGTTTTATCATTATCACAAAAGGTTTAAGGGGGAATTTTTGGTCATTATACATTTGGGATATTATTGTAATTTACTTTAATTGTAATTAGGCTTAGTTTTGAGCATCCACCCTTGTTTGGTGGGTCCTCTATATGAACAAGCCTAGGTCAATTATAAGAGGGTCGGATCATTCATTAACGAAATAGAGGCTTTAAGCTCGTTTCCACTTGTCTTTTGCTCCTAACCCTTGGATCCAGCGTCAAAGATAGAAAACTTTTCAGAGAGAGAAAGTACCCTTAGCCCACCCTAGTCGCACAACTCCATTCTCTCTCTACTTTCTTTCTTCTCTTTCTACTTTCTTTCTTCTCTCTCTTCACTCGTTGCTTGCCTCATGCAGTAACCCATGCCCACAAAAAACCCACGGTCCCATCTCTTTCCCTTGCATCTCTAACGTAAATGCAGGAAATTTGCAGCACCACATAGCATGCTGCTATCCGACATATGCTCGACTCAATAACCTTCACAGTCAGCCTAAGAGTCCCAACACTCAGACCATCGCTCTATTTTCCTCTCCGTACAGTCGAATTGAGTTGTGAGAGACACATACGCTCTTTCCCTCAGTCACTCGGAAGGAGTCTTCCTGAGCCGATAGTTAAGAGAGTTCTAACCTTTAGGATACCCTGATCGCTCGAGCGCATAGCGTTTGCACGGATAGGAGGATCCTTGTCACCATTTCTCCCCTAGTTCTATTTCTTCCCATCCAGCCTCTCATTTGAGTGAACTTTTATAGAGGAGTACCAATGAATCTGCATTGCAGTTTCCAACGAAAGAGAACAGAGTGACATATTAAGCCCTGATGAGAGTTCGTGTCTAAACCGTGCTGGCAGACAGCCGAAGGACTTCGTAATTGTTCTAAGAGGGCAAACTGCCGGGGTGTGTCCCGAACCCCAAACAATAAGGTAAATGCCTAAATGCATACTTATAAATGTGCCGCACACGCGAACCCTCTGTGGTTGTTTGAGAGATGATTTTCTCTTGTCATATGCGCGAGGAGAAAATTAGGCTCGTCCACCTATCCCAAGACATAATATACCCTCGAGAGCTTTCCAACAGTCTAAGAACAATCCGAATCGGACATACGAATCAAACGTTATAAGCCTTGGAAGTTTCAAGGCTCAAAATTGCCAAATTGCTCTGGACCTAGGACGGAGCGACTCGCACAATGCGCCTAGTGTCGAGCCAGGCTGCATGAGGTGTTGTGCATTATGTAGCACACCAGGCCGTGTGGTCCAAAGGACCCAAATCCGGCCCAATTGACCAGGGACGCGTTTTGACCAGGAGCTTTTGACCAAAAAAACTTTGGAAAAATCAAGAAAAGAATCCTAAACCTAATCCTATTAGAATTAGGAGATTAGGCCAATTAATGTCTACCCTAATCATAGTTCAAACCTATAAATAACCCATCCAAAAGGATAAAAATTTATCTGAAAAATATATGGAAATCTTTAGAGAATAGGAGAAAATCCCTAGAAAAATTGAAATTAGAAAAATACCCAATAAATAACCAAAAATAGAAAAAGACCTTAGAAAATTCTTAGAAAAGTAAGAAAAAATCCCAAAATTCGGATTTTATATTAGAAGATCCCAAAACCTTAGAAAACTAAAAAAAGCCTCATCCAAACACTAAAAAACACTAGGTAGATCCTACCTAAAAATGCCTAGCCTTCTCTAAAGCCTTAAGAACCCTAGATCTAGGTGACACAAGAAGCATCCAAAAGGATATGGCGACACTAGAAAAGCAACCTGATCTAAGCTCAAACTCTGGGTGTAGGGTCCCTAAAAGGTAAGTATCTTTTTCTTTGCCTAATTTAGTTTATTTCTTTACCAATTTAACCTATTTTCTTGTAAAGTTTTGTGCTTAATTAGTTTAGTAAACTTTAGAAGTGTTTTTAAGCAATATACATATATTTTGATACTAGCCTTGTCAGTGGATTTAGGAAAGATTCAGATCTGAATAGATTTGAGCAGTTTATGAGCCCATAATTTGGGCGACCCCACTTTCTCTACTTTTTCATAAATTTAACTTAGTTTTGCAAAGATTTGAGTTGATCTCCCTCAGAGATTGGTTTAGATCAGAGCGTAAACAGTAACATAAGCATTCAACAGATGCTAAGCCTATACATCTTGGAAGACGGTGAGTCATTATATAAGACCAATGGATATGATTCTTGGAATATATTTGCAAGGCATGCCCCAAATATAATAATGGGGTATGGTTAACCTAGGACTCATAATATGAATGCCTCAATATACCTCAAGAGTCATGGTCATCCATTAACTCTTATATACCTTGGTTAGTGAACAATGATAGAACAGGCTATCAACCCATATGAATTCGAGAGAAGCTCTGGGACATACATTCAAAAGCCCTTATATGCCTTTCCACACAATATTGGAAGAGTTTGGTTACTGTACGATAAACCATTGAGTATATTATTCCACAATAAATATGCATTTGGGCTAACGGATGATCATAGAAAGACTATCTAGCCATTTCAATTCAAGACAGGCTTTGGGCTATATATATCCCCCAAACTGTATATGTCTTTCCGCACAATATTGAATTTTTTTTGCTATGATACGGTATGTTTTTAGATCCATCGTCTGACAAAGAAGGGGTGTTTGACAGTCGAATCATAAGGAAACCTCATCAATTCATATCGCATTAAGGTGTGTCCTCGCATATATGTTTAGTGAGGTCTCATATGCCTCTAGTCCAAATTGGATGCCATTTAGCTCATCATCCATAATTCGTTGGTGGTCACGATACCCCTCGATTGACAATCCCAAATTAATATTTTGGGGATTGATCCAAAACTTTAGGAAAATCATATTTGAGGCATTCTATCCCTCATAATTTTAGGTCAATTGGATATGACTTGACCTCTTATCTATATCTATCGTTGATCACATCACTATACGTCATATGCTAGGCAGATCGCTAGGATGACTTCCGATCACTAAATGTGAGATTTCTTCCAATATATAAGGGGCTTTGTTATGTGACTTGGACCATTAGAATCAGACTCAATGCCCTATCATCTATATAAGAGCGGCATCCTATGGGTTTCCCATGTGAAATTGGCAAGCTTTGCAGCACTAGGCATAAATACTGTGTGAAAGCTTGAGCACCGCTATTTGATTTCTCCTAATATATGGATGGTTTTGAGCCTAAATTTTGTGGAGATGTGTATCATCGTACCTTATACAAAATAGTCATACTCCTAATGTTTATAATCCTCTGTGGTGAGAGTAATTCTGCTTGGCATCCTCATCATTACTATTGCAATCTGCAGCAGAAATGATTCAATTTTGATGGGTCATATTACCCAAATACGTCATCCATTGAAGGTGGAACTATTGTGTTTGTTTTTGAGTCTTCTATCCCATTACAAAATTTTATGGTGAAAATATTATTTATTAGAGAGTGGTAGTGAAAAAACTAAGACATGTCGAAATTTTTTTGTAGCCTGATGATGGTTTTGAATAGCCTGCCTTCCTTGATTTTCTCATGGATTTGAAAAACTAGAGCTCCGATATTTTTAACATTGGATTGTATTTTCATAAAAAACTTTTGTTTCCTCCAACTATTGAGGGGAAAGGGCAGGAGCCATGACTAACGATCATACCTTCTAACTGTACAGAAAATTAATGGGAGGTTCCATTAACAACTTAGAAAGTTAACTTCTAATTTGGCAGAAATAGAACATATAATATCTCCAGTGCTATCTTAAGCAAGTTGGACAAATTTTTTGTTGCTCTTGAATGGAAACATCATTTCTCTATTCCTTGCTCAACCCACCTCCAACCACAAGGATGCAGTTTTTTACACCCTACCCACCTTCTCTGGCCCCAAACCTTCTATGAACTATGAGATATATTGGAAGAACTATGAACTATGAGAGGCTGGTCAATAGACAGTAACATTCAGTCACTTACAATGTTGGTAATAAGAATATAACCTCATACAGGTACAGCATTAGACTCTTAATGATCTATATAAAGCACATGAAGGCACCTAGTTATCAGCATAACTTATAATTCAGCACTTGATCACATTCTTTAGAAAGTCATTAATCAAGGAATTATTGCTCTAGGAATCTCGTTAGCTGGAATAAAACTCATTGAACATCACAATGACAGGTATTAGCCCCACATAAACCTTATTGGCAATCAGTAAATATACGCCTATAAATACACCAAATGGCGTAGAATACACATTAGACAAATAAAAAACCCTCATAATCATGATCCCACAAGAATCAGCCCATTTCTAAATATCTTTAGAATCATAATTATTTATTTATAAAATCCTTACCACGTTAGTGAAAGAAAGACCTATGTGATCTTTTATCGGAAAATACATTTATTTATTTATTTTCTTCACCCATTCCTTTTCGCAAAAGATCACTTACATGTGGTCTTTATTATAATAAGATAAATTTCAAAATAAAATCAACATAACAATAAAACCAAGATCTTAATAACTTGATGCCATTGGAACAACTATGCACTATGCTTGAGAATAAAAGATAAGATTGCAGAAACAAAAGAAAGAGTGCCGGAGATTACCTCAACCGGGCTTATTATACCCCATACCGAGTCACTACCATTCGATGGTGCGGGATCAACGGTCTAGCTTCAATCTCGAAACCGGAAAAGCAAATTTCGGCCAAGCCATACCAATGGAACATGAACCTCTTTGATCACAAACTCAAACCCCAAGTGAATTCTATTAGCAACCTAGTTTGAGAGAGATGGATTCTCTTTTTGCTAAACCCTAAAACCCTTAGCCATTAATCCATATTTGAGAGATAGGAGAGAGAAGAACTCCATAACCTAAACCCATAAGTTATTTCACAATGTGGAAGAGAAAGATAAACTTTCTTAAGAGAGAGAGATAGAAAGATAAAGTGTAGAGATTTTGGATAAAGACAATCCCTTTTTTATAGGCCTGAATAAGATTATGGATCCTTAGGATTTTCCTTAACTAGCATCTTCTTGTGAGATTGAACAAAGACCATCGATCAATGATGACTTGTGGGGTGAGAGATCTAAGTCATCCATTCCATAAATAGGTCATCAACATTATGGAAAGTGAATGAACCATTATCCCCTATTTTTTAACTATTTTTCCATCAATAGAAATTAGATAAATTAAATCATTTTAAAATATTAGGCATTCCATAATCTTTCACAAAATATTTCAAAGATATATCAAGTCAATATACACTTTCAATATTTGGTCCATATATGGTCAAAATGTTCCATATCTTATTTGACCACATGCCATAACATAATATTACCAAAACATGAAAAAACTTAAACTCCAAGAAAGAATCCAATGGGTGGGGAGTGCCACCTATGTGTTGCACATGTGAACCTCACCCACTTGACACATGGTGGGCCCATGTGCACTATGGGCCTCTTCATGATATTTTATATAATTTTAAATTATTAAAAAAAAATCTAAAACATTATTTGAATTTTATAATTTTGTAAAATCAATATCTTCATTTTTGTAAGTCCAAAAAAAAAAATATAAATAAAATATCAAATGACTCATAAAATTCAAATAATAATTCTAAAATATTTTTTATCATAAAACAAACATAATTAAATTAACTTGATGGGAAATTGATCCATATGGTTAAGGAATTTAATCTGCAATCATGGGGCACTCCATCTTCAACTGTGGACTACAAACCGCATTTGCCTTATCGAACCAACTCAGTATTTCCCATGACCCACAGTCCAAGCAGGGGCTCATTAGCGGGTCACCAAAGTCTGACGGATGAGCCAAGGGGTCGCAATCCCAGTCTGTGGATTACATGTCCTCCTCTAGAGACAAGTCAAGGTCACCAAGACCTTATGTGACCACAGCTCTATGACGCATAGGGGTATCTCTCGCACATGCATACGCTTCATCCTAAAAGGTGGATTTCTGGCCTTCTTGAACGATTTATTGATAGGCATGCCGTGTGATGGTACATGGATTAGGTTTTGGCCCTTGTCACTGTAGGCCACCATTACAAACAAGGGTCACACAGTCCCTTGGCTCACTCATCCGGGCTTGTTCTCCGACCTCATCAAGGGTTTAAACCCTCATCGATTTGTTCTTCATGCCCAGGTAACATGGGTTTTTTTCAACCGACTCGCTTAGATTGTTAAACACAGATCGGTATCAGCAAACCATCGTTTGCTTAGTATGGTCCACGAGGGACCACACTCCCACTGAGTTCATTTTCCACTATATCATTTCATTTTACAAACAGTCATAAGGCCTTTAAAGGCCACACAAACCCAACATCTCCCACATGGCCTTTGAATGCCTTACATTATCTCTTTCTCAATTTCTCTTATTTCTATATCTCTCTCCCAATTACAATATCTCTCAAGCATTTTTACTTATTATCGCAATACATTAAACATGGCTTTCGCCATCAATCCTTTCACAAAAGGATTTATAGAGGCAAAATATTTTTCTCTTTGCTGCTCGAATCTCATTCCAAAAATGGTAGTAGTTCATCTTTCACATCGCATCGCGAATCATTGACCTGTTGTCGTAAAAGACCATCACATACCGTCATCGCATGGGTCGTATGTTCATGGGCTCAAAAGAGTTCTTCAAATAAGCTGCTCCCTTTTGTAGCCATACAACCAGCACCAAACATTTGGGTTCTATGGGTGAACTACATTATAGTTTGTTGTTCAATTTGGCATGTCAAATACTAGCAGGTGCTCCCACTGGAATATTTAGTTTATCTAGATCTTGATCTTTTTCAATCTCACATCATTCCTCAAGTGAAAAAAACATGGTTTTATATGCTTGGAGTTCTTATGGAATCATGGCTCCTTTGACACGCATATCGTCAACGTGCTGTCGAAGAAAATTCTTACTACCTCACAACGCACTAGGTGAAAGTCAAGTCGATTAAGAAATTTCTTAATCCATACAGCCTCCTCGATCACCAAACAGCACGTCACGTACTCTGCCTTTATGGTGGACAATTTCGTCACATCCTGTTTCCTTGATTTCTAAGAAACTGTACCCCCTCCAAGAATGAACACATATCTAGATGTAGACTTCGCATCATATGGATTTGTGAGATAGCTTGCACCTGTATATCTGAATATCTAAGCAGCTAAAATAATGTGGGACTGTAGCAGCTCCCACTCAATTATTACACATACAACATATACATTCTCAATATTTTTATGCATATATCATGAGGTAGCATATCAAGTCTCATCCAATATGTAATTCAATACCCGTTGATTTCACAATATACAAAAACTTTCATGAACCACAAAGGTTCAACCACACTAGACATCTTGGTAGTAAATTCATACAAATCAAGTTATCTAATCAACACAATATGTGTCAGGGAAGCCCAGCGTAATGACATTCCTACAACATTCCCTATGGTTCAAAGTCTTAGATAATCGAGGATTCTAAATAATTAGAAACATGGGTCAAGGCATATAGGTATTTTTTTTTTTTAAAAAGGCATGATAGTTTTTCTCCCACTTTTATAAATACCTTCAAGACAGAATGTTTTTCTTTTTAATTAAAAAAAAATGACTTGGTATATATGTATGCATTCACAAGCAATCGTTATATAGTAGAATGACAATTTAAAATGATTTTCATAAAAACTTAATAGATTTTACAAGACTATGTGGTTTTCTCAAAACGATATTCATAGACTTAAGCTTTTCTCAAATCATCCAATTTAAATATAAAATACATGCTTAGCCTTCATAAATTATTTTACCGCATTCACCTTTAATTTCCTACCAAGTCAAGTTCATGGCCACAAAAACAAATCATATATACCATCTTATGATTTTATCCAAAATAAAGCACGACTAAATAATGTCTATTAAGCCTTGACAAAATACTTCCTTTTTGGCAATTATGGAGAATTTATCAAGAGGTCATCATCACATGCAACACATCATATTATAGGCATTATTGAGAGGACGGTCACCAAAACCAAGTTCCATCAGAACACTTCTTTTGTGCTTACATATTTGAATGAGCCACACCCAACACTCGTGTTTCATCCTTAGGGCTCAAAGCCCTTGATCAAGAAGATATTTTCTTCACGGTGTAAGGAATCCAAGTGCCGAAAAGATGGACTCTTCGTGACATGTGAAACCAATGACCAATATATTCTCCATCAGTTGTGTGCACTTCCAAGATTACAAAAGCTTGTTAAACACGTAAAAGTGATGAATCAAGAAAGCCCAGGGACTACACTACATGGTTTTGAGGTATGAAATCTATCCCACATTATATGGAAATGTCATATAGGGAAAGATGGTTTAATAACTTTGTTTAATGTGCTTTAGTTATATTTTGGCTAATTGTTTTATGAATAAGTATGACGTGTATGGACATTAAGTGATAAGTGCTAACAAATTTGAAAGTACAGGTTTTGAATACCTTGTGTTTTTATGCCTCCTTGTGCTTGAGCATGAACTACTTAAGGTAGTGATACACATGGAGATGAGATTTCTTCATCCCATTATTTCAAATATCACAATTTTGATTCTCCCACTAATCTTTAGCATTTCTATGCTACCACTGAGTCTCTCTATATATCCATCATTTCGAAGAAACCAATATGTTTTTATAGGTATTGTGTTTCTTCTTCTGTCTGCTATTCCCAAATCGAATACTCTTCACATAGAGTGTCATATCTTGTTAATTCTGTATTACCTCTATCTGAAGTTTTATTATAATAAACCATACTCATAGCACAATATAAATCCTTTTTAAATGAGCCCTAAAAAAAGGTCTTCATAATTAAGAATCCAAAGATGTGTCTTAACATGCCACATCTTTTTAATTTACAACAGAATAGAACTTGAGCATCCTATGATAAAATATGATATCTCTCAACTCATAAAAAGTTAATCTTTGAATCCTTTTGAGTATTGAAACAGACTAAAAAAAATATAAAATAGTGCTCAGTTCCATCTCTAAATCATACCATTTAGTGAATATTAATTTTAGTGACATTTACGTCACAATGCAATTTTTTTAGTTGATGAACACCTCTTCATAAAAACTTTGTTTATCTCAATCCTCAACGAATTTCTTCTTGAAATTTTTTGTGTTGAAAACTAGACTCAAAACTAAATCATAATATCATAGTTTGAATCCCAAATAATACTTTCCTTCAGAGAAATAAATAAGTAATATTCACATCACAAAATAAATCATACTGCAGAATTTCAAGATGAACACTATCTAGTAAAATTGTCTTTTCTCTCTACCATCTTGGAGTTTCTCTTGCAAACTAATTTTATTTGAAATTAGACACATACTAGTAACACATATATTTTCATAAGACTTATATCACTCTTTTAAATAGGCTTGATAAATATAGTTATTTATGTCTTCAATGAAGGACATACCAAATTATAGAAAATTTAGGATGACCTCTTTTTAATCCAAAATTTGTATTCCTCTCTTCCCATAGATATTTCTCTCTCAAATAAATTTTATTACAAATTAGACTCAGAATGAAAGTTAAAAACTTAGTGTGAACCATAAAACATTCTGTTAATACTAGAAATTAAATCTTAACTTCCAAGTCATGAAAATAATTTTCGTTACAGAAAACAACACTTGCACATCCTTTAATAAATTTATCATATCTTTAAAACCACAAGGGCTTTCTTGATGAATTTTTTTTTTTTGTGAAAGTAGACTCAATTTTATGAGTTATAGTTTAATTTTAGCTAAAAATAAAATCATATAATTGGTGAGAAAAATCACAGAACTCATTGGACAGTTCTTGAATTTTGCATAGTCAGAACTGACACCCTTCATTATTGAGTCCATAACTCTCAATTCCTATAGGATCTCCCAATGAAATTTTGGAGGTAAATCCTACTCTTAAATACACAAAATATCACTGTACTATGTAATAGAAAAATACGTCATTATATTCTTCGTATCACTACTCCAAAATAGCCTAGAATACTCATTATGCAGAATGCCTTTTCGCTGTTGGAATATTTCAATAATTCTTAATCGATGGTGTATTTCTTGACTACAAAGGTTATTAGCTTTCTTATATCTCATTCTCAAGCATGATCTAAACTCAGTAAAGAGAAAAGATAACTAATGGCATCAAGTGTCAATAGTTCTGATACCAATGAAAGAAAGACCTATGTGATATTTACTAGGGAATACAAAATTTTTTTTTTCTTCACCCCTTTCGTTTGACAAAAGATCACTTACATGTGGTTTTTATTATAATGAGATAAATTTCAAAATAAAATCAACATAACTATAAAACCAATATCTTAACAGCTTAATGCCAATGAAACAACTATACACTATGCTTGAGAATAAAAGATAAGATTGCAAGAAACAAAAGAAAGAGTGCCGGAGATTACCTCAACTGTGCTTATTACACCCCACACCGAGTCACTACCATCCGATGGCGCGAGATCAACTGTCTAGCTTCAATCTCGAACTGGGAAAGAAAATTTCGGCTAAGCCACACCAATGGAACATGAACCTTTTGATCACAAACTCCCACCCTAGGTGAGTTCTCTTAGCAACCTAGTTTGAGAGAGATGGATTCTCTTTTTGTTAAACCCTAAAACCCTTAGCCATAAATCCATATTTGAGAGATAGAAGAGAGAATAACTTCATAACCTAAACCCTTAGGTTCTTTTGCAATGCGGAAGAGAGAGATCAAATATGAGAGAGAAAATTTCTTAAGAGAGAGACAGAAAGATAAAGTGTAGAGATTTTGGGTAGAGACAATCCTTTTTTTATAAGCTAGAACAAGATTATGGTTCCTTAGGGTTTTCCTTGGCTTGCCACTTCTTGTGAGATTGAACATAGACCGTCGATCAAGGGTGACTTGTGGGGTGAGAGATCTGAGCCATCTATTCCATAAATGGGCCATCAACATTATGGAAGCTGCATGAAAAATTGTCCCCCTTTCCTTAACCATTTTCCCATAAAAAAAAATTAGATAAATTAAATCTAATTAAAATATTATGCATTCCATAATCTTTCACAAAATATTCCAAAGATATATCAAGACAATATATACTTTCAATACTTGGTCAATAAATGGTCAAAATATTCCATATCTTATTTGACCATATGTCATAACATAATATTACCAAAACATGAAATAACTTAAACTCCAAGAAAGAATCCAATGGGTGGGGCGTGTCACCTCACCCATGTGTGGAACATGTGGGCCCCACCCACTTAACACATAGTGGGCCTATGTGCACTATGGGACCCTCCATGATATTTTATATAATTTTAAATTTTCAAAAAAAAAAAAGTCTAAAATATTATTTGAATGTTATAATTTTGTAAAATCAATATCTTCATTTTTATAAGTAACAAAAATATATATAAATAAAATATCAAATGACCCATAAAAATTCAAATAATAATTTTAAAATAATTTCTATCATAAAACAAACATAATTAAATTAACTTGATGGGAGATGGATCCAAATGGTTAAGGAATTTAATCTGCGATCATGGGACACTCCACCTTCAACTGTGGACTGCAGACCATACTTGCCTTATCTTACTGACTCAGTGTTTCCCATGACCCACAATCCAAGCAGGGGCTCATTAGCGGGTTACCAAAGTTTGGTGGATGAGCCAAGGGGTCACAATCCCAGTCTGTGGATTACAGGTTCTCCCCTAGAGACAAGTCAAGGTCACCAAGACCTTATGCGACTACAACTCTATAGCGCTTAGGGGTATCTCTCGCATATACATACGGTTCACCCTAAAAGGTGGATTTCTGACTTTCCCGAACGATCTATTGATATGCATGCCGTGTGATGGTACATGGATGAGGTTTTGACCCTTGTCTCTGTAGGCCACCATCACACACAAGGGTCACATAGTTCCTCGGCTCACTCATCTAGGCATGTTCTCCGACCTCATCAAGAGCTAACCCATAAACCCTCATCGGTTTGTCTTTCATGCCCAGGTAACATGGGTTTTTCTCAACCGACTAGACTAGATCGTTAAGCACATATCAGTATCAGCAAACCATTGTTTGTTTAGTATGGTCCCCGAAGGACCACACTTCCACTGAGTTCACGTTCCACTATATTATTTCATTTTACAAGCACTCATAAGGCCTTTAAAGACCACATAAACCCAACAGTTCGGACAGTAACATTGGACCAAGAATTTTGGGTACTCCTTTCCCTTTAGGTGTGAAACTCGTTTGAATATTTTTTCCTCTCATTTCCTAGCTTTAGTATGTTGATATGCATCATGAGATATGTGAATTCTATGATTTCGCACCAAAAGAATTCATCACAAAACTCATATCACTAAGAAAAGAATTACTCAAAATGAAATCCATATTGTCTCAAATTTCCATTACATTTCCATGACTAGTTTTTTGGTTTTCCCAGGTAAAACATTGTGGAAAAAATCTTTTGTACACAAAAAGAGCATCCCACCTTGGGAGACAAGACAAAGACATGTATAAGACAACATAAGAAAAAATATACAATGTAAATGTAAAGTCGATGAAACATGAATACTTTACTGTGTGGGCGAGAATTCAAATTCCAGGGGGATAAGAATTGTTGGAACAATATGTAGTTCTCAAGAATTGCAGTAATGTCATCTTTGGAGAGCCATCTAGGGTCTTCGATGGATGTTGTCAAATCTGTAGCGTTAAGAAATAATTGTTTAAAATGATTTAAATTTTAATTGATCGTCATTTACGTTCAAGTGATGTGAAGTTGCTGTATTGGGTCCTCCACAGTCATAGCATGTGGAGAGAAATTAGTAGTTGTGTCTGTGAGAGAGAGAGATGTGGGCTTTTTTTATCAAGAGAAAGAGAGATTAGGGCAAGAGAGAGAGAGAGAGGGGCTCTCACCATCTTGGAACGAATGTATGAGAGAAAGAGCGAGGGAAGCCTGAAAATCGATTTTGGGTGAGGCTTTTTCGAGTTTTTTGGTTTCTGTGATTATATATTAGGGCTTTTTGTGGTTTATATTGTGCTTACGTTTATATATATATATATATATATATATATATATATATATATATATATATATATTGGAATTCATTATCTTGCCATTTTCCTATTTTCTTGATAACGGAAACGAAGTAATAAATCAATAAAGAGAAATAGAAACTGAAGTTAACAGTAGAAATAGAAACTAAAGAATCAGAAATAATAATTGAGGTATTTGCTAAACTCACCATTTGTGTGAGTTTAGGCGATGTTGTAAGTGCCTTCACTTCAAAGGAACGTCGCTATCACCCGAATGGATATCACGAGAAGAGCTCGCCATACATTTGTTGAGACCACGATTGTGGTTCACAACTTGCTGGCGTGGACTTGGCTAAGTCAAGACAACTTGGAGTAGCCTACTGCCTGTGACAATGTCAACCTCGGGTAGAGCCTTGCATTTTAATTTGGCTTTGGAGGGTTGCAGCGTGCATTACTGCACTAAACCCTCTTTATCCACAGGGCCTAACCAAAGTTTTGCCGAGAAAGGGTTGGTCTGCCGGCATGAAAAGCAGGAGTGGGACATCCATGTCCTAATCAAGAATGATGTTGCAACAACAGCCATAAAGCATGTTACCTTTGATGACCGGTGTAATAACACAAGAGTGGTCGGCCTTGGAGCTAGTCACAGCTGGGGGCCCAATGTGGGGTCCAGCTCGAGATCCCATTCTCGAAAAACCATTCCCACGTGTGTGTGTACGATGCGTGAATGATGTGCGAAATAGAAACCAACAAAGAGAAAAATATTTTAGTGGCGAGGCCGGTAGGCACCTATCTCATGCGGTTGGGGTCGAGATACACCCGGGTTTGCTAGCCCTCTTAGATAACAAAGAAAGCCCACCGGCCTCTTGGCTTGGTTTAGACCTTGCTCCCTTGTTGCTCATGTCCTACTTTTTAGTTCACGCGCCCTTCGTATATATACTTGGGGGTTGAGGGCCCTTGGTTCATCCTTTGTATGGTTTTAGGTGATAGGCTTAAGTGGGCAAAGTTCAAATTTAGATGGGGGAAAGTGGGAGTAGAAAGGATAGACAAGTGAAAGGTATAGAAGAGATAAAAGGTAAGAAGGAAACGAGAGAAAGAACTACACGGTGATCCTGCAGATTTCTGACGTCGCCTCGCCTAAGAGGCTATTCCGATTATCAGAAGAAAAGTACTAGAGCTAAGCCTAATACCCAGGAGGCACGACGAAAATGTGCAAACTTCTTAGGCACTTGATAGCCCTAAGGTTGACCTAGTGCTCGGGCCTCCTTAAAGAGTAATGATGAGAGTAGGAGAGAGGAGAAGGAGAGAAAAGAGAAGAGAAAGAAAGAGCGAAAAGAGGAGAGATAAGAGAGAAGAAGAAGAGGATGGGGGAAGAAGGGAGAGAGAAGAAGGAAGAAGAAGAGAGGTGAAGAAGAAAGAGGGGAGAAGAGAGAGAAAGAGAATGAGGGAGGAGAAGAAGAGAGAAGAAGAATGGAGAGGGGAAAAGAGAGAGAGAGAGATAATGAAATAAGGAGAGGGGGCTGGTAGCCTAGCTGCTTGCCTTTGAGGAGGGGGGATAGAGAGAGAGAGAGAGAGAGAGAGAAAGAGAGAGAGAGAGGGAGCTAGGAGGCTAGGCTACTTGATCTATGGATTGAGAGAGAGGGGAGTCACGCAGCTAGGCCGCTTCGTTCATGTTGATGTGAGGGGAGTGGGGAGCCAAGCAGTTAGGCCATCTGGTTCATGAGTGTGAGAGAGGAAGCAGAGCCAGGCGGCTAGGCCGCCTGGTTCATGAGAGAGAGAGAGAGAGAGGGAGGGAGGGAGAGAAAGAAAGAGAAGGAGAGAGAAAGAATATAAGAGAGAAGAAAAAAGATGAGAAGAGAGAGAAAGAAAATAAGAGAGAAGAGAAAAGACGAGAAGAGAGAGAAAAGAAGAAAAAAAAAAGAGGGATAGAAGAGAGAAAGAAGAAGAAGATAGTGAGAAGAAGAGAGAAAAAAGAAGACAGAAGCAAAGAGAAAAGATGATTACTTACCAATCTGGCAACCTTCCGGTATTAACACCCTAGGAGGTATTATCGAGAGCCAACGAAAAGGTATTAGGTTGGACAATCCAAAAAATGTGATGATGATATTGAATATAAATATTTTGACAAACATTAGACTCCAAATATATGACTAGAGGATATCACACCTAGGGCCAAATTCACTCGTACAATCCGTATCATAGAAACGTAGGTTTTATATTATATACTACAAACAGAACAGTCCCAAATATTTAATGCTCTGTTACAAGCTCTTGTTTGTGAGTGCTTAGCAAGTGAAGCAAAGCTCTTGTTTGAGAGTGCTTCGCAAGAGCAAAAATCTTACATCAGCCTAAACTAGGCTAGATACCCTTGATTCATGCCTTGTAACCTATACATACGATTCTAGAAAGGAAAATGTATATATTCACTTAAATGAAATACTATACCAAGGATATATTGACCCATATACCTGAACTGAAATGCAGGGGTATTATTTGTGCAGTCAGCTCCTTCTTCGAAATCGGGCTCCAAGTGGATCAAAGAAAAACAAACAAACTTCTCTCTTTTAGGTACATGCGCATTGTGTACACAATCACTCTCAATCTCTTACCCTTAGTATAAAAAGATCAGACTTGTGAACCACTTATATGAACCCTTCTTCAATCTAGAGATGGTTTTATATATCTTTTATGACAAGTCACTTCTTAATGACAAGTCCTTTGGTCACAAAACTTGGTGAAGTGAAAGATGACTCAAAGACGAACACTATGGTTCAAATCTCGTTTAAAATGGATCACAGAGGAGAGAGATATCATCCATTCAAGTTATTGTATTTCTCTTGGATATCACGTCAGCAAAACCCGTGAATTGTGGATGCAATCGCTTCCAACATATGAATCTAACAATGCCACACTATTTAAGGGTGATAGGGTATTTAGTAAAAAATTCAATAGTCCTAGGCTCATAGGAAAAATTTTCATATCTAGAATGAAATCCCTATTTTAACGACTGGAGATCATTCTAGCTGTGACATATGGAGAATACAGCTTTTAGGGCTTTAACTGCTGGGATATGTGGATGATGGGTTAGGCCACCTCCAAAATGATATGAAACTTTAGGGGGAGGGATATCATGCCTCAAATATGATTCCATGGGAATTTGGCTTAATTTCAAAACACAAAGTTTTGGGGTGTCGGTCAAGGCATATCGTAACTGACGGTCGACATGGATACTATGGTGGATACGGATACTGGGCTATGCCAGCTCCAAAAATTGCCCAAGTTATATCATTCTTTGACTCAAAGGCATATGCAACCTTAATATATATATATATATATATATATATATATATATATATATATATATATATATATATATATATATATATATATAGGGAATGGATGTTGATAGTCCAATGGCCCAGATTGAATCTGGGTCGATCTGACTGTCACAACCTTAGTTCGTATTTAAATTTTTATTTTTTTCTAAAAATCCAAATTACTTGAAAATTTAGATGTATATTCTACTCATCAAGAAGCGCCTAATAAAAATATCAAAAAATAATTCGAAAAATATAAATTGATCAAAATACCCCCAAAAATTTCGCGGGTATTTTGATCAATTTATATTTTCAAATTATTATTTTTAATATTTTTATTAGATTCTAATATTTTTTAATAATATACTCTCAAAGAGTCATATTACATCTCATCCAAAACTCCTTTAGTATCCAGTGGAGATGCACATATGGGCCATGGGAGTATATTTATTCTAGAGTTTCATCTCAAATTGAAATGAATTCATGATCACTTATTACAGACCTTAAGTCACAATGAACATGTGTAATTGATGATGAATTCAACAAAATATGCATATCAAACCGCATTAGGTTCCTTTACATATCACATGGATAGGCATATCGGGGCCTTAGGATTATATGTAACTTAGAACCTGTCTCACAATGAGATGGCTTTAATATCTTCTATCATCAACTGTAAGTCAAACTTGAACATGCATAAACGACGAGCTATTGGTATCATATCGGTCATAAATCAGGACATATAGGGATTGACTAACGAGTTAAGACTCTGAAGGCATATTGGAGCCTTTGTACGACGAATCTTGGGCGCTCATATCTTCATATCATATCTAGGGAGTATTTGAGCAAGTGTTATCACGAACCATGCTCATATCTTATCAACCGTCTATCAAGACAATTATCCAGGTACGTGAAAAGACTTCGCCTTATCATGTTTATCTTTAATCCTTCCAACGTCGGTTACGACATTCTGAGTCTTGCATATGGTGACTAAGAATTCATTTAGTGTCTCAACCATAACTTTGATGGCTAAGCATATCCAGCTTGCATATCTTTTCTAGCGTATGTTAAAACTCCATCCAACATTTGTCAAGGACTCATGCTTTCATATTGATATCTCTATCAAGAGTGGGTTAGAATACACTTAGTCTTATATGATGACTAGAAGCATAACCAATCGAGGCATATTTTTTATGGTCATAAGCTTATCAAGCTTATCCACCATAAAACATCTATCCGATATTCATTAGACCCTTGTGTTATAATGACTTGAATCTTTATCGAGTGCTCATCAGAATGTATCTAGTCTTGTATGTTACTAAAAATACACCCAACAAAACCGTCCCGGGTGTTGCGCGCGTGGGAGAATCCCAAGAGGCGTCCAGGGGGTTAGAAGATATAATAACAATACATGAGATCTCTATGCCGCCATATATGTTTTGAAACCTTAGGTCTATTGAAAATTGTAACAGAAAAAGAGGGTGCAGTGAGATATTTTCCCAAAAAAATAAGATAAAAGACAATTGAAAGCATATGGGGAAAAGAAAAACGACAGGGTTTTTCTAAAGGTTTTTCAAATAAATTATGAGAGTTTGGAGATAGGTGGATTACTTTTAGGTAATAACTAATTAGTCACCAAAAGATTGTTTTTAATGCAACAAAGAAACAAGGGGAGTTGGACAGAGATCATTTATCTTCCTTCTTAAGCATCATGTAGAAAAGAGTCAAAGACGAAAGATTATTCTTATTATTTAAGGTGACAAGATGTTCCTAACATATATGGTCTTAGTATGCTAATGATGCGGCTTTCATCTATGATGCTAAGGAAAGTCAAATAAGAAATTTTAGAATATTCTTATAATATGCAGAAATTAGTCTAAGCAACATTGATCTAGTTAAGACAACAATGGTGGGGATATTTGTTTCTAAGTTTGAAGGAATAATGACAAGTAAAGTAGATCACTTTCTTGTAAAGTATCTTTGCATGCCAATGTCATATTCCAAGTTGCCAAGTGTTATATGGAACCCATCATTCAGAGATTTTAGATCAAATTTGATCTATGGAAGGCAAAGTATCTTTTGCTAGGAGGAAGAAATACTTTGACTAAATCTATAGTTTCAAATCCTCTTGTTTATATAATCTGTGTTTTTTGTATGTTGACTTCAGTGATAAGGTTATTAGAAAGGATGACAAATGTATTACGGTGAGGTGGAAGTGGTAAGATGAGAAGAAATCATTTGGTCAGCTTGGATAAAGTTTGTGAACAAAAAACAGAGGGTCGTTTAGGCATTAGAAAGTTAAAGATAATAAATAAGGCATTGTCGACAAAATGGCGATGGAATAAGCAGAAAGATAATCAATTATGGAGACACGTGATGGAAGATAAGTATGGTTTAATAACAGTACTACTGAGGGTCATTCACTTGGTCTAATAACAGTACTACTGCCCTCGCAATGTCTAAGTTGGATAGATTCAGGGTCTCGCCATATTGGGTGGATGTTTTTCCCCTTGCCATGGTTAGGGCGTTACCCCTTCTACCTTCTGATCACACTCCCCTTCTTCTTTGTACTTGTAATACGGGATGGTTAGAAAATGCAGATGCTCTTGACCTTATCAAATCCACTTGGCTTAACACCATCTCCTTTGGTGCCCTTGACTTTCAGTTACACAAGAAGTTGGTTAACATTAAACATAAGCTCATATGTTGGAAAAAAGAACACAATGTTAATGTTTTGCATCAAATTGATGAACTCCTTAGGGATATAGATGCTTTGGATCAACAGGTTCAGTCTTTTGGGATCCTGACTAATGAGATTGTGGCTGAAAGGAATTCTAAGATGAATGACTTGCTTAGCCTTCGTAGGTTTGAGGAGTTGTATTGGAAACAGAGATCTAGGGTCAACTGGCTTAAGGAGGGGGACCTGAATGCAAATTTTTTTCATTCCATTGCTAGATGTTGATAATGTTGATGAATGGGTTAGGTATATTGTTGACCATTTCAGAAAGGCCTTTTCTTCGGAGGTCAAATTCACCCCAGGTTTATCGAGACTACCTTTTAAAACTCTGTATGTAGCCTCAGGGTTTGTCTTGGAACAGGAGATCACTATGGATGAGCTCAAAAGGCCAGTCTTTGCGTTACGGGGTGACAAGGCCCCAGGCCCGGATGGCTTCCCTTTGTCCTTTTTCCATAGATTTTTGGTTTTCGATTAAATCAGAGCTCCTTGAGATGGTTAGAGAATTTATGGTTAGAGGCAAGGTCTTCGAAGGGATTAATTCCACCCTTATTGCTCTTATCCTCAAAATGTCAGTGATTGCTGAATTGTCTGACATCAGACCTATTAGTCTACTGTCTAGCCTTTATAATATAGTGGCTAAAGTTCTAGCTGAGAGATTGAAGATTGTTCTCCATGATCTTATCACTCCAAACCAATATGCCTTTATCCAAAATCGCCAGATCACTAACAACATTTTGGTGGCATAAGAGTGTATCTATTCTAGATTGAAGAGCCACTTTCCTTATGTCATTTTAAAACTAGATTTGGAAAAAGCCTATGACCGAGTGGAATGGGGAGTGTTATTGGAGATTCTTAAAAATATGGGCTTTGGGAAAAATGGAGGAGCTAGATTTACAGTTGCTTGTCCTCTGCCCACTTCTCGATTCTGTTTAGAAGTAGCCCTTTTGGCTTTTTCAAGGCTACTAGGGGGCTTCGCCAAGGAGACCCACTCTCCCCTTTCCTTTTCTCAATCTATGCAGAATGTTTTAGCCTCATGCTCCAAAGGGAAGAAGTGTGCGAAAGGTTCTCTGGCTTTTTGATGTTGGAGCATGGCCCTAGAATCTCCCATTTGCAGTACGCAGAAGACACTCTTATTTTTTGTGAAGCTTCAGAGGTTCAAATTTATAATATTGGGTGTTTCCTAGATTGTTGTGACACGGCCTTGGGCCTTAAGGTTAACTATTAGAAGATTGCACTGATTGGCATTAATTGTCACCCTGATTTGAGCCTTTCCTTGGCTCAACGTTTGGGTTGTACAGTTGGGTCGTTTTCGTTTACCTATTTGGGCATGCCTATTTTTTATTCTACACTTTTTGTTTCGGTATGGGATAAAGTGGTGGAAAGGGTCCAGGTCAAGTTGGATATGTGGAAATCAAAATTCTTATCAATGGGAGGGAGGCTTACTCTGCTAACGTCTTGTTTAGCGAATCTGCCAATATACCTTATGCCGCTTATGCACATGCCAGCCTCGGTTACTAAGAAAATTGAAAGGTCAATGTGCAATTTCTTATGGGGGTCCTTTGGTGAAGAGCGAAAATTTCATCTGCTCAGATGGGACCGGGTTTGCACCCCTAGGAGTGAAGAGGGTCTAAGCATTCGTAAGTTAAAATTTATGAATGAAGCTCTGCTCTGTAAATGGTGGTGGCGCAACTTTTAGTGTTCCGACCAATTGTGGGTGGAGGTTTTATCTTCGAAGTATGAGAGAGATAGGCAGGGGATGTGGTTAGGTGGTGGACGGCTTAATGAAGCGTCCTCTTTGTGGAAGCCTATTTTCAGATGTAGACCGATGATTGGTAGCTATCTTCGTTGGCTTGTTGGTAGTGGTACTTCGATTGCTTTTTGGCATAACAAGTGGTTGGCGACGTTCCATTGAAAATTAGCTTTCCTGACCTCTTTGCCAAGGTTCTTCATCCTGATGCATTGATTTCTGAAGTATTGGAGGTAAGAGGATCCCAAGTGTTTTGGCATATCTCTTTCCCGTATGATAGGCTTAACTGAGTTATTTACCGAAGATGGTTAGAATTGTTGAAGTGGTTGGAGTCTATTTATACATCCTAGAGCTGCCAGAGGATTTGGAAGGAAAGGAATAGGCGTACCTTTGATGGTGTCAGCCTATCAGAGGATCATTTGTTTGATAATGTCAAACATACGATTTGGCAGTAGTTCTTAGTCACTAAGGAGGGTTGGGGTGTATCCCAAGCAGATGTTATGCTCAATTTGCATAACTTATTGCTACTGGGGAAAGTGAAGATGAGATCCAAATGCTTCTGGTCTCCTCCGAAACTTGGTCGATTCAAGTTGAATTTCGACGAAAGCTCGTTAGGCAACCTTGGGCCAGCTGGTATTGGCGGCATTTTACGAAATGAGCAGGGAGTGGTCATTTTCTCCTTTACGGGTCCATTAATCTTTACCACAGCTAACCATGTGGAACTTGCCCCCTTGCTGCAAGGAATAAAGCTATTTATCACTAGCAACATTAGCAATAGTTGTATCTTTGAAGGGGATTCTTTAAATACTATTGGTTGGTGCAATAAGGAGTTACGCATCCCGTGGAAATTGCGGTCAATCTGGCTGGAAAATTTGGACCTTTCCGCTTCTCTATCTGTTTCTTTCTCTCATGTTTTTTGGGAAGCAAATGCTCTTGCAGATTCCCTCGCGAAAGGTGGGGAGTCTGTGCCTTCCGTTGTGGTCTCTAACGATGTAATCTATTTTGTTTAGTATGATCTAATAAAATTTGGAATGTTTGTCAAAAAAAAAAGAAGACAAGTATAGTTTAGAATGAAATACTCTATTAATAGGTGATAGACTTGGTGCAAGAACATTGTCACGAGTTTGGAAAGAAATCGTACACTGCGAACGTCATAAATGGAGAGTATGTTGTATACTAAAACATCAATATCCAAAAATTTAATTAGAAGTTACAAAACAATTTAATATGGTTATAGATGTGATACATAGCAGAAAGTATCAAACCAAATGTCACTTGCGTACATAGCAAGGTGTTGGTTGATTTGGGTCTCACCGCAATTAAATATATATTTTGGTGGATATAAACCCCCAAATAACTAGGATCAAAACTAGGAGATCTGGAGGCACGAGATACTCTCACCTTCCTCAAAGTGTTAAAGACCCCTATCTTAGTAAAATTCCGAGGTACAAACAGGTCCTACGAGTATACTACCAAGATATAGCTAGATCAAAATACAGTTCCTGAGTCCCTTGGTTGTACACTCATGAGACTCGTATAAAAAACCACATTCTCAAAATACTGATATGTCTTTCCAATTTGTATGTTTCTACAAATTTCAATTGAAAACATACTTCACTATTTCACTACAAAAATCATCATCCAATCGGTATAATACAAACATCGATTAGGATCACAAATATCTCTCTCACTACACATTGATCTTGCAATCGATATTATATCGTTAATCATTATATGATCAATAATAATAGTAGATGATATCAGAAGATTCAATTAAATACTCTACTTCTCCTTGCCCATAACCATAATGTTCTCATGTCTCTTCGTCTCCTCTCCTCAGCATATTCATTGCTAAAGTTTGCCCCAACATTTAAAAGCATAGAAACATTTGTATTTTATATGTAAATGGCCAGTTTTATTACATTGGACTAAGACCATTTGAATCTATCATACAATATAAATAAATAAAAAGAATGGAACGACTCTCCATCTAATACCAATTCCCATATCATTTCATCTTCCCTTCCTAGGCAATGAAATACTTGATCTACATCTAGCATCAATTGTGAGTATTGGATGATAAACATATCTGCAACTTTGTGTTTGGTTTTTGTTTAAGATGTGTTTCAAAACAATCATTTTGTATGTGTTAGGCCATATGAGTATTGCGGTCCTTAGGGACCATCACCACTTTTTACTCCCTTTTGCACCTCATCTCATGTTTCCATGTGCCACCTAGTGTACTTAATGTAGGCTTTTCTTATTGATAATTTAATGCCCTCTTTTAATTATGTAAAGCTTTATTTATATTAATATTTTTAAAAGTTTAAAAAGAATGAAGCGGGGTTTTATTCAAGGGTGCAATTTATATAGAGCTTAGTCTCTAAACAATCAAATTAGAGCCTACCTTCAAATAGAGTCGAGAAATGTAGTTTCAATAATGGGTGTTCTTGGGGAATTATAAATGTCTATGGTCCTGTTTTATCTGCTTTCAAAGAAGACTTCTTAAATACTGTGGGTAATAATTTACTTTCTCATAATCTGCCTTTTTGTTTGGGTGGAGATTTTAATTTTATTCGTTGGCCTGATGAAACTTCTTCAAATATTTCCATCAATCCTATGATGAGACTTTTTAATTCTTTTATTAAGAGGTTCCAGTTACTTGATTTGTCTATGGCGGGAGTTAATTATACATGGTCCAATAATAGTGTATCTAACTTGGTTATGTCTAAATTTGATCGGTTTTTAGTCTCTCAGGAGTGGATGGATGCCTTTCCATTGGCTTTAGTAAAAGCCTTGCCTAGGTTTTCATCTGATTACATCCCTTTACTGCTTAATTCTAAGGTAGTTAGTCGAGGGAAGAAGCCTTTTAAGATGGATTTGGGGTGGTTGGCTGAACCTGGTGTGGTTGATTTAATTAAGTATACTTGGCTAAATTCAATCACTGTTGATTCAATAGATTTTCAGATTCATAAAGAAGTCCTTTTGGTTAAGCATAGACGGTTAGCTTGGAAAGATGAGAATTGAATGTCTCTTAAATTCAAAATCGATTAGACTCTTAGTGATAGCCAGAGTTGGGAGCAGGAGGTTCAACTGGCAGGTCTTATGACTGAGAGTGATTTGTCCATTCGTAGTAGGCTGGTGTCATCTCTGGATGAATTTTATCATCTGGAAGAAATTTATTGGAAGCAAAGGTCTAGAGTTAAATGGCTTAAAAAAGGGGATGGTAATACTAAGTTTTTCCATGAAATTGCTAGTGCCCGATGGAGATAAAATGATATTTCGAGCCTAGAGATTCCTGGGGTTGATAGTGATGATAATAATGCTTTGAAAACTAGTATTATTTCTCACTTTCAAAAGGCATTCTCTTCTGAAATACCTTTTAAACCCACAATGGAGGGCATTCCTTTTTGCTTCTATTTCCTCAGAGGTTGCGAATAGTCTTGCAGTAGAAGTGTCAATGGAAGAATTACATCAAGCTGCGTTTAAACTGCTGGGAGATAAATCCCCTAGACCAGATGGTTTCCTATTATTCTTCTTTCAAAGGTTTTGGTCGGTGGTAAGAACGGATTTGTTGGAGATGGTTAGGGAGTTCATGGTAACTGCGGATCTCTTTAAAGGGGTCAATGCTACCTTTATAGCTTTGATCCCAAAGAGATCTGTCATTTCCTCTCTTCAGACATTAGGCCCATTAGCCTTCTTACCAGTCTATACAAGATTATTGCCAAAATTTTAGCCGAAAAACTTAAAACTATTCTTCCTTTTCTAGTCTCTGATACTCAATCGGCTTTTATTCAAAATAGGATGATCCAGGATAGTGTGCTAACTGCTCAAGAATGTATTCATTCGAGGTCCTTAAGTAAAGAACCGAGAGTTGTGATCAAGTTGGATATGGATAAAGGCTATGATAAGGTAGAGTGGAGTATTTTGTTGGAGGTTCTAAAAAATATGGGTTTTGGTTTTAAATGGAGGAGTTGGATTTTTGGCTGCCTCTCGACGGCTCATTTTTCAATTCTAATTAATGGAAGCCCAAAGGCTTTTTTTAGGGCTTCTAAGGGTCTTAGATAGGGTGACTCTCTTTCCCATTTTCTTTTCACTCAGTATGCGGAATGTTTTAGCAAGATGATTGGCAATATTGTAGATAAGGGTTACTTTACTGGCATTGAGGTTGTTCAGAGTGGCATTCGAATTTCCCATCTTCAATATGCTGATGATACTTTACTTTTTGGTGATGTGAATATTGCTCAGGATAATAATATTAAGTTATTTCTGATTTGTTGTGAGGTGCTTATGGGTTTGAAAGTTAATTTGGAAAAACAACATTGATTGGGGTGAACTGTGCTGATGAATTTGTTCAAGTTCTTGCGGCAAATTTTGGTTGTAGGGTGGATGTTTTCCCCTTCAAATATTTGGGTGTGCCTATTTCAATTGGGAATCTGCCTGTTGCGGTTTGGGATAATGTGATCCAACGAGTTCAATTTAAGTTGGACCTCTAGAAGCCTAAGTATCTTTCTTTTAGGGAAAGGATACCTTTGTTGTGTTCATGTTTAGCAAACGTTCCGATATATCAGATGTCGTTGATGCATATGCCTAGGGGTGTGATTAGACGGATTGAACTTATGATGCACAACTTTTTGTGAGGCTCTTTTAGTGAAAAAAGAAAGTATCATCTTATCAGGTGGGATAAGGTATGCACACCAAAGGGTGAAGAGGGCCTTGGATTACTACGTTTGCCACTTATGAATGATGCACTGTTATGCAAATGGTGGTGGCGAAGCATTTATTCTAAAGATCACCTGTGGTGTAAAGTGCTGATGTCTAAATATGGAGTCGATAATGTTGAGATGTGGATCAATAGGGGAAGTGGAAGAGAAAATATTTCATCTCTATGGAGAGATATTTATGTATTACAAGTGGTTGATCGCAATGTCAGATGGTTGCCTTGGTCTGGGGCATCGATTTCGTTCTGGAACCATAAGTGGTTGGGGGATATGCCGTTAAAATATGTTTATCGTCTTCTTTATGAGAAGGTTAGCACTTCCAATGTTTCTGTAACAAAACTAGCGGAAGTGAGAGGATATAAGGTTAGTTGGAATATCTCTTTCCCTTATGATAGAATCCCTAGCTATCTTTATCAATCGTTTATCAATTTATTAGAGGATATCAATCTGGTGGTAATCCGTCCTCATTTTGATGATGAATTAGTTTCGGAGTTAGATAATGATGGCCAGTTTTCTGTTAGATTTGTTTACAGACTTCTCTTTTTTGATAGAGTGAGATGGAGATTACCAAAGATTTCATGGATTTGGAAATGGATGGTCCCTCATAAAGTGCAAGTATTTTTATGGTTAGCGGCACATGATAAAATCCTTACGGTGGATAATCTCATTAAGAGGGGGAAGATAATTACAAACATACACTTAATGTGTAAGGCAGATGAAGAAACAGGCGCGCATCTTTTTATACATTGTTCATTTGTTTCCAAAATTTGGTGGTGGTGTTTTCAAATGATGTGGATCACTTTAATATTGCCGCTAAATGTCGTGGATTTGATTATTCAAATGGATGTGCCTCTGCCCAAGCTTGGGGGATATATTTGGAAAGTTTTACAGGGAGCTATTCTATGGGAAGTATGGTTGGAGAGGAATCAGGGAACTTTTGAAGGGAAGGTGAATAGTTTTGAGAAAGTGATTAGTACCATCAAGTTATCTCTCTGGTCTTGGATCTCTAGTACTAAAAAATGGAGGGGTATTTCTAAAACTGATATTCTAATTAATCTTTTGTATCTATTTAAGCTGGATGTGCCTAGAAGAAATATACATAGTGCTAGATGGAAGCCACTACATCGGGGAGTCTTAAAGTTGAATTTTGATGGCAATTCTTTGGGGAATCCAGGCTCAGCGGGTTTTGGGGGTGTGATTCATGATTGGCAAGGTAATGTGTTACTTGCTTATGCAGGTCCATGTGACTCAACTACCGCTAACAATGCTGAATTATTGGGACTCCTATATGGATTGAAAGTTTTGTTGGCAAGGTTTTCTGGTTATGGCTTTATTATTGAAAGAAATTCGATGAATGTTAGTAATTGGTGTAAAAAAGAACAACGTTTCCCTTGGCAACTAAAATTGATAGGCCTGTAGATTTTTTATTTGATAGCAGGGCTATCTTTATCTTTTGAACATATCAATAGGGAGGCAAATTTAGTGGCTGATTCGCTGGCCAAGAGAAGAGTACTTTTAGACTCTATAGTGGTTGCTGATTCTATTGTTTCTTTGATGTAATTGTGAGCTTGTTATAAATAAAGTTGGAACGTTGTCAAAAAAAAAATATTACAAATTTTTGTCCTTCCTTTATTCTAAAATAGAAAAATTCGATTCGCAAGTTAAGCGAACTAACTCCTACCATATTCGCCCTTCCAAATTGGGTTACGTATTCGTTTGCTTTGGTTTCCTACCCAAGAAAAGTAACAAATGCAATTGACTTGCAGTGCTAGTGGCACACGAGGAGAGGAAGATAATAGTGCAAAATATGTTTAGCGATTCATACAAACTGGAGACAATATAATATCCAAACTTTTTTTTTTTTTGGCTAATTCAGTGGGGATGACGAGCCCCGCATTATTTTTTGAAATTGTTAGTGGTTTTCTAATGGGTTAGGTAAGAATGTCAGCCTAGACCTTAGTTGGAGAGCTAGTAATGCTATAATTGTGATTGTTTGAAATCTTTTGGCCACCCTGAATGGGTAATAGGTATAGAAATTTTAAGAGAGATACACTATCCTATCTTATTTAAATTTTATTTCTATTAATACCCACTAAAAAATGGGGAGACATCAAAAGTTCCTCGTATTTGCTTGAACTACCAATGTCTCTAAATATACAAATGGGATTGTACATAATGAGATCGGATCCGATCAAATCTAGGTCCAAATAGTATACATTGGATTTGGATTTGGATTACTCTATATATATATATATTATTTAAATATATATATTTTCTATATAAAAAAAAAACGAGGTTGAATTCGGATTTGGATCGGATCGACCTGCACTCGGATCCAATCTGGACTTCAAATCAGACCAAACTTTTGGGTCTAGATCCAGATTTTAGATTTTTAGATCCATACCCAGATCCGAATAAGGTCTAAAATCTGGGTTTCGGATCAAGATCGGGTCAATTCTCGCCTCCACGTTTCATATAATGATGTCACAATTACTTGCAAGAATTTGATGTGAATCCGATAGTTTGGGTACGTTGTAAAGTTGAAAATTTCTTTTTAAGTTTGAGCTTAGTAAAGGAAATAACTAGAGCCATCCAATTTCACATCTAATGGTCCAGATTAATTGTGATCACCTTATACTAAAAGTAAATGGTTTCATTTTATACTTTTCCTAAAAATATCATTTATTTAAAAAAAAAAAAAAAAACAAACAAGCAGAAAAAAGAAAAAATAATTATAAAAATGTGCGTTTCAACGTCACTTCCTTCAATGCCATTTGGAGTGATAAAGAGTAACCAAGACAGAGAGAGAGAGAGAAAGAGAGAGATTTTGATTTAATCTTCCATCCATTTTTCTTCTTCTATTTAATTCTCATCCTGCAATTTCTGGAAACCAACTTATAATGGTAAATCTCCATGGAACATTGCACCATTTTAAATAATACTATTAATGGTTGCATGTATGCATGGACACTTCATCGCCTCACCTCATTATGTATTCGTTCGTTTTCTTTAATTTTCAAGAACTTTCCCTCCTCCTTCACGAGAAGTGTTAATGCCAGGATTGATTAAATGATAAACATCTTATTTTTAAAAAACAATTTCTTCGCTTATAAATGGGGCTTCGACTTGAGGGATGATTTTATAACCTCAAGAGAGAAAGAGAGAGAGAGGGAGATGGGTTTTTGTGCCTGCTTGTGTGCTTGCTTTCGTGCAGCAGTTGTGATGGGAATTCAATGGCTGGTGGTTTACTTGTCGGAAAGCATAGTCAATAAATGATGACTTTATTGAAGTGCAGGATGAAACACTTCTATTTCTTTTGTTTGCTCTTTCTTCTATGCATCATCTATATTGTAGGCCATATGCATAGAGTATGAATGGATGACTGTATAATATCGCAATGCAGGAAAGGGTTCACAAGTCATCCATTTTTTTTACTTTGTACTTTTTTCTTTCTGTTTTTGAATGATATCTTAGATAGAAAGAGACTTAGTACTTTGTCTATTTACATTTCAAATTTCATTAGTGCTATTAGTGATAAATAATCTCTCTCTCTCTCTTCCCCTATATATAGTGTTTATTTTCTCCTCGGGTTTATATGGTGCCAATCTAAGGGGAATAAAAGAGTGGAATGGTGACATTAGTCAATAAATGTCGTTTACATGAGAATTGATCTTGAGATGTAGTGCAATAAAAACTGAACTCCTACCGCTTTCACCCAAAGCCCGATTCTTATTATTTTTATATTTAATTTTCAAGCCCGATTTTTATTATTTTTATATTTAATTTGTTTTTGGCGGTTTAGTGGGAGGTTTCGAATCTCTTTTGATTTGGTGTCCAAAATGAATTCGAAGTCTCAATGCGGCACAGAAAAGTCAGTTTTAGTTTGTCGCCTAAATGTGATGGCCGTCAAAATATTTTGTTGAATGACACATGTTTTAGTAAAAACTAGCTAAAAATGGCTCAAATTTTTTTTAAATTAAATAATATACAAGATACATACCAAATAATAACAAAAGAATATTTTCTCATTAATTTCAAATAAAATTGAGCACTCCAGATAAAATTGTTATCTAAACAAGCCTTGTCATCTTTATTTGGGTCACCTCGTGGTAACTTTGAAAGTCGATGATTGTACATTTTAAAGTTCTGAGGAATATTTTTAAGCAATAAAAATTGCATTTAAAAAATTTATTTATTCCTTATTTCTACTTTAATAAAAATAGGGATTTTCTTCCTGACAAAAGTCAAAAGAGACAAGAGAATGCACATGTGTGGTATAAAAAATAATGAAAGAGAATAACAAATAAGGGGAATTTTTAAAATGCATCTAATATAGTAACTATTTAACATTGGGTGCAGTTTGCATAGAGTCTAGGCTCTAAACAATCAAATTAGAGTCTACCTTGAAATAGTGTTGACAAATGCGATTTCAATACTAGAAATCTTTTTGATAGCTTTAAAATATGCTTACATCTTTATTCATAAAGTTTAAAGCTTCAAAAATAGTGTCGATCCAGAGATTTATAAAAACTTGAAAATTTTGAAAATTGACGGTCCAAAAACTTGAAATCCATTTTTTTCTCATGTCGATGCATCTTGATGTTGAGATGATCAATTTGAGCATATTTGGGCATCAAAACAAGATCTTCTAATGAAATTTTTGAGTAGGCTCTAATTTGATTGATTAGAACCTCAGTTCTATATAAACTTTTCCCTTTTATTCTTCTATTTTGATTTAGTTTTAAAATACCCATTCAAATACATTATTTTGAATTGGAATCGTACAAAAACTGATAAAAAAATTAAGTAGTTTAAAAATAAGGTGTCTTTTAGGATTGGAGATAGTGTATCAAATTTTAAACTATTTCATATTCTAAAAGCAAATTATTGAAAGGAAAACGTTTATATACAGTCCAACAACGTACTATAGAAGAAAGGCGCATATTAAAAATCTATCCAAAAGGTTTATTTCAAGGTAAAAAACTAGTACAATTGATCATCTAAATCTAGAGATTTATAGTCACGAAAAAATAAAAATAAAAAAATTCAAATTTTAAAAATAGTGCATCTTATAGCTCATTATCTAGATCGTCTATTTTCTAAAATTTTAAGAGTTTATAGATCTTATCGATATACGTAATTTTTGAGTTCTAAATTTCATAATTGAGGGTAAAAATAAATTTCAGGCTGTCATAAAGCTTCGAATACAATATGAGTATCTTCTAGCTAGATTTAGAGGTGCGTTTATTTTGATTGTTTATGGTTGACACCTTATGTAAACCACACCCTTATTGAAAACTACTTTGATTCGAAAAAGAGATTGTATTATAAGAGACCATTTATCTTTGTCATAAGGAGATTGCAATTAATTTTAACAATTAGATGTCAAATTGGATGCTTTGAGGTGTGTTACAAAGTTCAAATGTACTTTGAGTCAAATCAATGACACTCTTACAAACACCTGAGTTAAAATCCAACGAACAAAATTGATTATGACCTTCTTGTACCAAAAGTAAATAATTTATTTGTATACATTTTCTTTTAAAAAAATTCCATTTTACTTTCAAAATATACATTTCCTCAGTAACTTTTAGCTGGATTTAAAGGTGCGGTTACTTTGATTGTTTATGGTTGACGCCTTATATAAACCATACGCTTATTGAAAACTACTTTGATTTAAAAAGGGGATTGTATTATAAGAAATATTTTATCTTTGTAATAAGGATATTGCAATTATTTTTAGCCATTGGTTGTCAAATTGGATGGTTTAAATTACAAAGTTCAATATTTTTTATTTTTTTTGTTTATACTTTGTGTTAAATCAATGACCCTCTTACAAACATCCGAGTTAAGAATGATTGTGACCTCCTTTTACCAAAACGTAAATAATCTATTTGTATACATTTTATTTAAAAAGAACTTTGAGTGAAATTAATGATACTCTTACAAATACCCAAGTTAAAATGCGATAAACAAAAGTGATTGTGACTTCCTTATACCAAAAATAAATGATCCATTTGTATATATTTTCTTTAAAAATATTCCATTTTACTTTTAAATTATTGGCCTTCAAAATTATTTCTATTATTGGGTTTCCCAACATGAGAAGAAAATATTGTTCTTATAGCTTGCATGAGAACTCCATTTAGCAACCTGAAAATAATGTTTTGTATTAATTGGGTTTTGAAAATAGAAACTATTTCTATTATTGGGTTTTGACTTGTAAACAAAAGAGTACTCATTTGAACATGTACATGTTCCAAAGATAGAGGGGGTTTTGACATCAGTGAAAACTTGTTATACTTCACCACCTACATGTACTTTTTTTACATCCCTCATCTTCTAACTGTTCGATCTGAATGGATGGTTGAGATGACCCCAACCCCAATATCACGCCTGTACACGATTTTATTTTAAAATTTTCTACGAAACATTTCGACAGTAAATTTAGGACATCTACTCCTCTCTTAAACTCGCACCTGCAAAAAATATAAAACCATAATCCTGATAAAATAAAATGATCAAAATACCCTGAAAGTTTTAGGGATTTCTTATTTTGAAAATAATTTTTAATATTTTTTCTAGGAGCGCCCTATTGAGATGATGACATGTACCAAATTGCATCATTATATGAGTTGTAAAAAAAATTTAAAATGACATACTATGTGATGTTAGATCTAGATCAGACGGTCGAAAGACATGGCTATGAATCAAACGCACAACACTTAGTCACTCACATTTTTTTATAGTCTACCAACATTTTAGAGATCAAATTAATCTATATTATCACCCATGTTTTGGGAGGTAAAAATGTGGTAAATATTATAACAAAGGTGGGCATTTAAAAAAAGAGTGGTGGAGTGACTTCTCATCTGAGCTTTTAGTTGATAAATAGGATAATATGAGATTTTGGGCTTGGGAGTAAATGGTGATTATAAAGGTGTACGTTAGACCATGTTAATTAAAAAAACCCCAGTTTTATAAATATTTCATTGAACCTCTCAATGGGATATTGAGATTGATATTGACAAGTTTTTTAGATGAATTGAAATCTAAACAAATTAGAATTAAAATCTAAACAAATTAGGATTTTTGGGTATATATTTTGCTTTTGAAGATATATGTAACATCTCAATAAGTTTCTTTTTTGCGTGGACCTCTAACCTCATATCAGATGAAAGTGTAAAGAATAAGTGTGTCCTATTTGGGTCACCATATAAGAAATGTGGCTTTCTCTAGAGAGAAAGTGGAAGGGGCCTCATATGCATAAGAGGTAAGACCTCCTTTCAGATAGAAGAGAGCTTAGATTAAGAGGCTGGTTTTTATGGAGATTTTGGGTGGTTTCTCCTTTTAGTAAGAAAAAATCACAGTTACTCTCAAAGGTCTCTTTTTTAACAGTAGTTCGTTGTGGAATAGCGATGGTGTCTACTTGGATAGTGGTTTAGATGTGGAATAGAGATGAGATATCGGCGGTGGTGCTGGTCGGGAGAGTAGGTCTAAAAGGGTTTGCTCGACTAGGTTTTGTCGAGGTTTAGAGGTAATTCTGTCCCAAAACATGTGATGTAACTTTTTATTGGCGTAACAGCTTTTAGTTTGCCATGCCCATGAATAGCCCCTTTGAGGTGAATCATATAAATCTTTGTGTTATTGTTGTTTATGCATTTTATGTTTTGTTGTTCGTATTATAGCTCGTACTATGACATATTTTGTTTCTAGCTGGATAAGTACACAATCTTGGTGAAATCGAACTTTTGGGATTCATGTATATGCATCTAAGAGACTTATTAAATCTTAATAAATCTGACAATTACGACCTCATTTCGTAATATAATTTAAATATTTTTAATACAGATCAAAATCATATGAAATTTGAGACGTCTATTATTTTCATCAAGGCACACCTAATAAAAATATTTAAAAAATTATTTATGAAATAAATTGATCAAAATATCCATAAAAAGTTTCAGGGGTATTTTCATTAATTTATTTTTTGTGAATTATTTTTGAATATTTGTTTTAAATTTTCTATTTCATGTAAAAATATTTTTACATGAAAGAATTCTTTCTTGTGGTTAGATATAGGAATATTTTCACATCAATTGGTCCTAGTACATCTTTTCACACTAATTGGCAAGTAATTGATGTGAAAATATTCGCACACCTGACCACATGCGGATACATCACTTTCTGTCAACCATTTCCCTTCCCCTCTTTCTCTCTCTAGAGAGGTCGATTTACCCATTTATTTATTTATTTTTAGGTGATTTTGGTACGGCACAATGGGGATTACATACAATGAGACCATTTACCTTTGATACAAGGTGGATTATATACAATGAGACCATTTACCTTTGATACAAGGTGGTCACAATAACTTACAACCATCCGATGTGAAGTTTTACAGCTTGGATTTGTTACAAAGTTCAAGAAATTTTTTTTTGAAGTTTGAGTTTGGTTAATAGTATGATTGCAGCCGTCAAATTTCACATCCAATGATCAACATTAATGTCCCAAAGGTAAATAGTCTCATTCTATACTTTTTTAGCACAATGCAGGTGGACTGAGCATATCACATGCCGTTCATGTATTTGGAAAGAGAATATTCTTTGCAATTTATGTAGCTGCTGCTATTTTGCCAATTGGCTTCACCTCTTATAAAGATCGGTTGGTAAGGATTTCTCATTTGTTTATTTTTAAATTTTGAGGCATTCACCGCTATAGATCCTATTTGTGAATAGAAGATAACAATATTTTTGAATAAAAAGTCACTGGAAAATACTAGCAAATATTTAATTCATCACATAGTTATTAAGTTGGGTAGCTTGATGCATAAGAAGTCTCTTTAAAATGGATTTCAAAAAATTTAAAATGAATGGTGAAAGAAAACCAATTTTAAAATTTAAAACTTAATTTTAAAAAAATTTATGATCATCATAGTTGAGATTATCGACCCCTCGAGTGTTGGATTTAAAATCCCCATCTAAGGGCGTGCTTATTTTGGGATGGTGCATGGCCACTTCCATGGCCTCAGAGGAAGCCGCCACTTCCACTTTCTAACATTGTTTTGGAAGCCATAACGTCCAGAAATAGTACAACACTTCCGAAGAGGGAAGTACTACAATTTTTGGAAGTGTTGCATTAGAAATCAAATGTACCTTTAGAATATAAATAAAAGATTATGCTAACTCACGGAAACCGTATCCCTTAATCAAACATCATTGAACAAGCGATTTTTTTTATTTTTTATTTTTGACTAAAACATAAATTCTTCATGATGAGATGGGTGCAATTACCAAAAATTACATTGGGTGTGAACATTAAACAATGGTGGCATAGCTAGACAAGCCTCTTTTCGCTTTTTATTTGTTTGATTAAAATATTAAAGAAATAAAAAAAGAAAAAGAAAATGTAAATGTGTTCAGGTAGGGAGAGCTGAATTAGTCCCCTGCAATAAATCATAATTTCCCTTTGGCTTCCTTTAATTGTATAGAAATTCTTGGAATTATTCTTTCAAATTTTATTAATATGAAAATATTCTAAATTTCTTCTACAGGTTAGACCGAAGATCGGAAATGGGTGTGAGCATAGGTATGCGGTCGGGCTGGATAGGCCCCGACAAGCGTCATTTTTCGCTGTGAAAAGCAACGAAAAATTTTATAGCAATTAAGCCCTGATGGGGTAACGCCCCAGAGGAAAATCGAAGTTCATGATTTTCAATATTAGTAGAGAACAATTGCAATTTCACTTTTCTTTCATTTTTTCGAGGGTCTTTCTTGATTTATTTAGCGAAATAAAGATTAGAGTTGCTTCAGCTTAGTAATAGACATTCCAGTCTGTGTGAGAATATCCAATATTTGAATGTCCAAATATATTAAAAATAAATAAAATAAAATACAAACTAAAATTGGGATTTATAGGGTGGGGATTTAATGTGACCTAAGAAATCGCTAGACAAGCTTAAAAACAAGGAAGAAAAGGAAGAACCGGGACCTTTGCTATGCAAGAACCGGTTTGTCACCGACCGATACCCGTCTGAATTAGCAATCTAGATTGGAAAGTGTTTTGTTGGTGCTCGGCTACTGAATCACCAAAATGTCAACTGGTATCGAAATTAGAGGTATGTTTCTAATGCTTTTAAAAAGTAATGTTGCATATGGGCAATGGCTTGATGGTTAAGGTGTCAACAATTGCAGTAGAGTGAAAAGAAATTTTTTTTTGAAGAACAAATTTCCAACCTATTGGAAAGAAAATTGGTTAATTTGTTCAGCTGGCTAGAAATTAGTTCCGACATAGCTATAAGTATGGAGGCTCTCTCTATCTCTCTAAATCTCAATCATTTATGTAATATTATTTTGCTATTATAAATTGGAAAAGTATATAATGAGATCATTTACCTTCGATACAAGGTAGTCACAATTAATCTTGACCATTGGATGTGAAATTGGATGGTTGTACTTATTTCATTGACCAAGCTCAAACTTCAAATGAAATTTTCGTAAACTTTGTGATACATTCACACTATGAAATTTCACATCGAATGGTTGGAAATAATTGTGACCTCCTTGTATAAAAGGTAAATGATTTTGTTATATAACCTAAATAAATTGCACTCAATAATCCAATTTTTCATGTGTCTATGGCTATAAAGGCCATATTTGGAAATACAAATTGTGCCTAATTAATGCTTCTTATGCCTTTGGCTATATCTTTGCAATGTTTAAAGCATATTTTACCAATCATTCCAATCTTTCTTATGCCTCTGACTATAAATTTCCGATGTTTAAATTACAAATTCTTCCCACGAATCCAAATTTTCATGTCTCTGGCTTGTAATTTTCTAATATTTAAAGCACATAAGCTTCATATAAATCCCATATTTCATGTGTCTTTGGATAAAATATTTCTTTTCATGTCTCTGGCTTATAATTTTCTAATATTTAAAACACATAAGGTTCATATAAATCCCATATTTCATGTGTCTTTGGATAAAATATTTAAAGTGTGGGATCCACAGGATTCAACCCTAGCTTTAGTGCTTCAAAGGCCGACACCTACAATGCTTTTTCAAAGTCAAACATTTTGGAGGGGAGTTTGACAAGGTGACCCGAGTTTATATAGATTCAAAGAAAGATAAGGTACTCATGCCAGAGATACTGGACGAGGTAATCAAGTGGTGGCCTCCAGTGGAGGTGATGGTTATTGATTCCGACCACAACTCATTCTCCTCTGCATCTGGCGAGTTATCGATCTTGTTGATCCAAGCTTCTGTTGTATATTGTGGCAAGCAGGAAGGACCATGGGACCATTAATGTTCAATGAGTCCTATTAGTATGATTAATTTTTAATTCAGGTTTACTCAGTGATTTAAAGCTTGGCCAAGTCACTTCGGAGTTACTCAACCTCGGCACCTCAAGTTCAAGGTATAAACTCGCATTGGTTGAAAAGTCTTAATAAATTCATATATTTATTACTAAATCACAAATAAATTATCTACAATTAGATTTAATTTTGATTTAGTTTTGATGCTGATTTGTGGATTTTTCTAATTATAGGCTCTAATTTTATTTTTTTTTAATTTTATTTGGATTCTTTTAATTGTTTCGAGCTGTAAATCAATTTTATCCATATTCAATTGTTGTTACAGTTGTTTTTATCTCTTGTAGACCTTTAAGATGTTTTATAACCTCTTTTGTTTTATTAGTGTGTTCTTTCTTTCTAATAGTTTTAATATTTTTTAAGCAAGTTTCGAGTCTTTTATGGGCTCATGACTCGTTTGTGACTTATAATTATGACTTCAGTGTCTTCCAGTGTTCACTGATGATACTAGAATGGTTTGGGCCCTGATAATCCACTAATGACCCATGTTTTTCATCTTGACATGTAACATGAACTTCTATACCAAAACTGTCCTGAGGAGATGATGCCCAGGAAGCAAAACTCTCTTTTTATTGAAATCCGGATTGTGCATGATTCTTTAGCTATTGATAATTACAACATTAAATCCGAATTCAATTCATACCACTAAATTACTTAAAAAAGAGAAAAATAAACTTATAATATAACTTCCCACATTAAAGTCGAAGTAAGGTGCACATCCAAACTTTGCTTGCAGAAGCAGTTTCAGAATTGAAATGTCTTAAGGTGGCTTGAAAATCTGTTTATACCCCTAATTGTGATATTTAGTATTCCAAATATACTGCGGTTCAAGCATATCTCTTAGTACTTGAAAATTTTGAATATAGACAGTCCAGATAATGTGTTACAAAATGTATTATTCTTTTTTTTTTCATATACATACATCTCAAGATTGAAACATTTAATTGGAGAATTTTTTAGCAATGAAACAATTGTTTCCTATATATAGTACTCTATACTATAAGGTTGACACTGTATATAATTCTTTTTTAATATAATTATTACAAAATAGTCACCAGCCGAGGAGGTCGGCAACTACTGCTACCTATGGTACGCCGCACCACATTTAGTTTATTATATCAGCCCTTATGACTTTGGCAATTAAGTTATCTAAAACATTGGTCATTGAATAATTCCATGAAACAACCTTTTTGGGCCTTTTTCATCATCATCAGCATCATATGAACATGAACTTATTCATTTGATTAGTTTGGGTTAGGCAAACCGGTACACTAGAAACCCAACCTTGGAGGTTGAATTGGAGGCTTCTGATGTCAAATAAAAATTATAATTAGTGTATGATTTGGTGCATCGTTCATTAGTTAATCTATAAGAAAACTAAATGCTAGATGGATATAGACTCAGTAACAATGGGATAATAACTTAAATGATCATTTGTCTTTATTATAAGGAGGTCACAGTCATCTTTAGTGGTCAGTGTAAAATCTTACTGCTTGAGGTGTGTCACAAAGTAAGTTTTTTTTTTTCCGTTTCAACCTTTGTCAATAGTAACATCCAACGACCCACATCAATGGCTAAGAGAGATTGTGACCTCTTTATACAAATAGCTCATGATTTGTATTTTATACTTCTCCATAAAAATTATATACTCACTTTAGGGCATCTTAGTTTCACATGAAAATATTTTCATGTGAAATAACTCTCTTGTGTGGTTAGATGTGAGAGTATTTTCAGACCAATTGGTCCTAATGCATCTTTTCAGATTAATTGACAACTAATTAGTGTGAAAATATTCTTACATAAAAAATATTTTCACGGGAACCAAACATGCGTGTTGTCAACCCCTCTCACTCTATTGCCAAAGCACATCATTTTAAATAATATAATAATAAAGAAAATACTTCGTGATAGGTCCATTTTTAACCTATTTTTTTATTGCAAAATGTTGGTTCTAAGAGTTTTTCAATACCCTCTCAATTGTAAATGCCACAGGTAAACAAGTTCATTGCAGCAATCTTAATACGTAGAATTGGGGTTTAAAGTTGAAAAATAAGATAATGACTATATAAAGTAATAGTGTAATGGGACTATATATTGGATTGATGATTGTTGGTTATGTCTATTAATATTTTCATAAAATAATGGCTTTATGTATGAAATAGCGGGCAATCTTTACTAAAAATCATATATGCTAAAGTCTACAAAAAGAAATTGCCCAACTTTGTGTGGCTGGTCTAGACAATCAAAATTTGTGTGTTCGTCTGAATAGATTGAACAATTGGTGAATGGTTTTTCACTAAATTAGATTTATACTTTGGACCAGACCGGTCAAGACTTGATCCGTAGTTTGACTACCAATTTGGTCTTATCTCGATAAATATAATATAGATAGAGAGTAGAGGTTCATTTGAAGTGATTATCATGTATTTATTTTAATCATTTGATATATTCTAAGACAATATACATTATAAAAGGTATACAATGAGATCATTTATCTTTGGTACTGGATCGTCGCAATTAATGTCGAACATTCAATGTGAAATTTGATGGTTGTATTTATTCCCTTGATCAAGCTCAAATTTCAAAAGAAATTTTTTTGAACTTTGTAACACACCCAAGCGATCAAATTTTATATCGGATGGTTGTAAGTAATTGTGACTATCTTGTACCAAATGTACATGATCTCATTGTATACAATCCTTATTTATTATGTAACTTAAAAAATGTATTTCAAATTCATAAAACCGGTGCAAATATTTACCAAAAAAAAAAATTGGGTGTAGACCTATCACCTTGCTTATATTAATAGATGAAAACATTTCAACGTAATAAACAAAAGGAAAATGTTTATATAAGATTGCAAGGTGCACCTCAAAAATTCATCTTCAAGGGATTTTTTTGTGTTAGAAAACCCTCTAATTGATCATCTTGACATTGAGATGTATGAGTATGCAAAGAAAAAAATATTTCCAGCCCTAAAAGTAATGTATCTTGCAACACTTTATCTGGACCGTTCATTTTTAATATTTTCAAGTGTCTATAGATCTATTTGATTTGAACCATATTTGTTGTTTAAGAATTTATAATTAGATATAAAAATAGCTTCTCATGCCATCCTAAGAATTTGTTTTACCAAATTATATTTATGATAAAATTTAGAGGTGCACCTTAATTTGATTGTTTAAGGTTGCAACCTCATACAAACCACACCCTAAACAAAAAGAAAATAACTTCTATAAAACCAGTATTGCTCCCCTCCTAATCTATTATCCTATTCTCTACCATCATCTTCCATTAAATTCAATCACCGCCTTCTGATTCCTTAGAACATATAAACTCTTAAAACCTAAATTTGTAGAGATCGTTGAATATCTTGTAATTATTTTATGTCATATCATACATAGCAAGTGTATATTTCATAGGTATATTAGTTAGGGTGTGGTCAACTTTAAACAATCCAATTAAGGCGCCCTTCTAAATTTTATAATAAATGTAATTCTGATATGAAAAACTATAAAATTTTGAACTCTAAAAATAGTTCAAATCAAGTGGATTTGTAATTACATGAAAATCTTGAAAATTGACGATCTACATAATGTGCTACAAGATACACTATTTCGAGGACTCAAGATCTTTTTTCCTTTTCATATTTATACATCGCGATGTTGAGATGATCAATTAGAGGGTTTTCCAACATCCAAACAACCTTTTTATGATGGATATTTGAGTTGCATATTTAATTCTACATTTTAAGGTTGCAACCTTTTTCTTATTACTTATTCTAATTTATCTTGTTAACTTACGTAACAAGTTACTTCTGGTTGTATTATATATACATATATATATTTGTTGATAATATTCAATATATAAAAGTTTTTACTCTCTCTTTATATAAAGTGTATATTTCACAGGTATAGTACTTATTGTAATTTATTTTGATGCACAAGTTAACTTGTGGGGCAAGTTACCTCTGGTTGTATTATATATACATGATGATAATATTCAATACATAGAAGCTTTTACTCTGCCCCTTTGTGTGTTTGATATGATATCAGAGTCACTAATCGGCTACGTCTATTGCTTAAGATTGTTGTACCTAAGATAAATTATTCTTTGAATGGTTAGTTCATATTCTTGTGGAGGATTGGAGTTTTCTTTATTGTGTTGTTTATCACTATTTTCTTCGGCAAATCATAGTTTAATTGATCGACGCAATTTGGCAGCTTTTTGTGAATCAGATATTTCTCCCGCCAATCAGGTTCTTTTGGTGTTTTCTTCTTTCATAAATTAGTTTTTGTGCAAATTTCATTATTATATGTTTCAATTGTTGTCTCTATCTCTCTCTACCATTTCTTTGCCTTTTTTTTTTTTTTCATTACAACACTCCCTTTCAATTGCCACCACTATCTCTCTCTCCCTCCATTGCTTTGACGTCTCTATCCCCCTTCTGCAAATCCCCTTCATGTCATATTGATGATTTTTATTTGACAGTTGTTATTCTCTCTTCATTAGGAACTTATTAATGGTTCTTGTTTTTCTTCTCAATTTATTGTGATTTTGCGCTATCAACTAAAAAAACAATTTCTTGTTACGTTCGTTCACCAGGTACTTCTCTTTGCTCCAACTTTATGCAAAAGTTTTTTTTTTCCATCATAAAACAACTACAGTTTCTCAAAACTAAGCCGGTAATTGTCAAGTTTTTTTATCCTCAATCGAGTATTCTTTTATTGAGATTGAGAGTGATCAAGTCATTTCTACATGGCTTTTGAAAAAGAAAATGTGTTGGCTATAAAACTTGATAGGAAAAACTATCCCGATTGGCACTTGCATTTTAAATTTTTTGTTGAAGGAAAATGTTTATGGGGATTTATTGATGGAACTGAACCTCAACTTGATCCATCCAATACTAAAGAAACCCAATAATAGAAAATCAACAATGCAAAAATTATTTTATGGATCCTCGGCTCCGTGGATATGAACATTAGAATGCCAATGAGAGGCTTTCGCACTGCGCTATAAATGTGAAAATATCTGAAAATTTTTTATCAACAATCAAATCTTGTAAGGCTATTCCAAACCGAGTATGATATGTTTACCTATGGACATGGGGAGAAAAACATTAAGGAATATTATGTTAGTTTTATGAACTTGTGAACAAAATATGAATCTATAAGTTCGATAGCTATTACCAGTGCATGTTGTATTACAAGCTTAAAAGGTGATGCAGTTCTTAATGAAGTTGCGCCCAGAATATGAGATCATTCGAGCTAATATTTTGAATCGCAAAACATTGCCCAATATGGATATCATTCTAGGTGAGTTATTTCTTGAGGAGACAAGAAGTGCAACACAACCCACCATTGAGGGAAAGAAGAATATAGAGTCTACCTTTGTAGCTCAACGAGCCAGAGGAAAACCATCACAAAAGAACTCATTCGCTGCAATGCTACAACTGTAAAGAATATAGTCATATACCTTCCCATTGTAAGAAGATTTTTTTTTATAATTATTGCAAACGTCTTGGGCATATTATCACAGAGTATCGAGATTGTCCTTAGCGAGACAATCATACATCACATACAAGAAAACCTTTTTATAAGGCATACCAAGTTGCTAATGATACATCAAAGTGACTAATGATACATACAAGGTCAAAGGCCTATCCAAGAAATACTAGTCATGCCTCAAACATGACAGCCTCCTAGACATCAGCTATGTCAAATGATATTCGACAATTTGTACAAAACTCTGTGTATACGACTATCTCTTTTATTTTCTTTGCTATAGGCTTGTTGGTATAAACTCTCACCTATCCCCTAGTATGAATCCCCTTTGGTTTATTGACTTGGGAACCTTTAATCATATGACTTGAATGCACACAAGTTGATCATCTACTAAACCATATCAAGACAATAGTCAGATTCTCACAGCTAATGGAAAAAACTGAATATTACTGGCATTGATAATCTCTCATTCTGTCTCCCCTAGTGCATATTTTCATTTACCTAATATTCTCTTAGTTCCTAAATTAACTGCTAATCTAATTTTGTGGGAAAAATTGTTGATGATGGTTCCATTGTTTAATTTTCTCCTGATGGTTGTGTAATACAAGACGTACGCATTGGGACAATGAAAGGGAAGGGACATAGAATTGGTCGTCTGTTTGCCTTGAAGTTTGAGAAACCCAGCCGTGATGATTCTTTCAGTCTCCATCAGATTCTGATTTTTATATTTCTAATAAATAATAACATATGTGGTATCAAACTTAGTCATCTGAATACAAATGAATTAGATACTTTGTTTCGTTTTGGTTCATTATGCAATAAATCATTTGCTTTAAATTCTGTCAACAAATCTTGTATCAGTTGTTCTTTTAATAAAAGCACTAGTTTGCCTTTTCTTATTAGAGTACATAAAACAACTATGCATTTTCATTTTATTCATAGTGATGTGTGGGATCATGCTCCAATTTTATCCAGAATGAGATATAAGTATATTGTTTTGTTCATTGATAATTGTACATGCTTGTTGGCTATACTTTTTATCTTATACAAGACTAGATACATTGTAATAAACACTTGATAAAGATTAAGGTGTGACTGACCGTGGGATAAGTTATTAATAAGCTTTTCCTATAAGATATATTGCTTAGTCCCCATATAAGACTAAGTAAGTTTTAAACAAACGTTTGGAAGACGACACACAACAAAGTCAATGACACATTCTGGATGACTGTCCTTAGTGGATGGTCATGAATAAGCATGGTTCTTAATGACACGGTTTAAGTGTGCCCTTGACGATATTTTTGAGTGTGGCTTAACCTATGTTAGTTGGGTTATGCCTTTGTGTTTTGAGATTGAGCTAAGACTCTCAACGATTTATGTTCAAGGTATTATAACCCTCCCCATTTAAGTCTCATATCAATCGGCAATCTCAAGTTATGCCGAGATGGCTAAACATATTGCCACATCAATCGATAGTCTCACACTACCCAGAGATGGCTTAACTCATCACCGCCTCAATCGTAATTTAAAGCTACCCGAGGATGGCTTAACCCATCATCATGTCAACGATAATTTAAAGCTGCCTAGTGATGGTTTAACCCATCACCGCCCTCAACGACAGTTTAAAGCTGCCTAGGGATGGCTTAACCCACCATTATGTCAATCACAGTTTAAAGCTGCCCAGGATGGGTTAACGTATCACCATTTCAACAGCAGTTTAAAGTTGTTCAGAAATAGGTTAACTATCACCACCTCAACGACAGTTTAAAGCTGCCTGAGGATGGCTTAACCCATCACCACATCAATCGGCAGTCTCAAGCTGCCTGAAGATGGCTTAATCCATCATCATCGCCTGACAATCAAGGCCTTAAAAGGCTTATGTACCGTACGATATTTGGTTACCAAAAGGGGGATTCCTTCATTAATACAAGGAGTTCTCTTATGAAATCAGCACCGTTGAATTCTTGGCTCATTGCTTCGGATTCTTGGCTCATTGCTTCATCACCCTTAAAAGGTGTAGCATTGATAAAGTTGAACAATGGAAGTGGTTTCAGCCCCTTAACAATACTGACGGATCTCCTGCATGATCATGAGGTTCAAATGTTTGAAATTCAAAGATGAACCACCTATGATTATATCTGCATGAACAACCCAACAGTAAAATTGGTTGTGCGAAAAGATAAACGCAAGAGGTAAAAAGCATTATGAAGATAAGGATTACACCTTGCAAACTTTGTGATTCAAATGAATGGATAAATCCAAGATAAAGATAGAGAATGAAGATTCGAGGATGGGAAATGCTTGGTTATCCATTAAAAAACCATAATTTAGCAATATAAAAAGGGGACTTCTCGATTGAAGAGGGGACGCAAATTTTTTATAAACATAGTTCAATAGAGAAGTATTCTTGCGAGGTCTTGCCTCAGTAAGAATCGAGAGTGGAAAAGAGAGTGAGATATTCAAGATACAGAAAGAGAGAGAGATAATCGCCTCCTACCATTCATTTGAGACCCAATTTCTTAGGAAGATCAAACCCAAAGGATAATATCCCTGTATACAACCACAGGTATATGGGTCGATATGCCTTCGATGTTATCTTTTCCCTTTTGATTAGTTTGTATATTTTATTCTTTTAGAAAGTAATGTATAGGTTTCAAGGCTAGAATCAAAGGTTTTCGACTTATTTTTATTTTCTTCAATCGATGTAAATTGTAATAGAGGATTAAACCATTTGAATTGCTTAGTGCCCAATATAATATAAAACATGTGTTTCTGATATGAAGTACACAGGTGAATTTGACCCCAAATGTGATGTCCTTTGGGTTTCTATTTAGAGTCTAATGTTTATCCAAACAATCTCATTTTAAGCATCCACATTTCAGAGCGTCCAATGCTATACCTGGATATACTTTATCTGCCATAAATCTGAAGTATTATCCCATGTTAAAACTTTGTTTATCCATGGTTGCAACTCAGTTTGGTACAAAAGTAAAAATCTTACAGTCAGACTTTGGGTGGGGAATACTTATCACATGATTTTAAAGAATATTTGAAAACTCAGAATATTCAATCACATAAAACTTGTCCCTATACTCCATAACATAATGACATAGCTAAAAGGAAAAACTGTCATATCTTGGAAGTTATTGGGACCCTTATACATGACTCCTATATTCTTCATAGTTTTTGTGTTGGTGCTGCATCAACAACTATGTACCTCATAAACCGCCTCCCCTCCTCAATTTTGCATAAAGAATCTCCATATTATTCATTATTCATGTTCACCCTGATTATTCCTTTTTGCTTGTTTTTTGATGTGTCTGTTTTATTCATCTTCCTATACATGAAATAACAAATTTTTATGTTCTAGCAGCCAATTGTGTTTTTGTGGGTTACTGTCCTGACCAAAAGGGACTCTATGTTATGATCCAACACCTCGTGTATGTATTTCTCGCAAGGTCGTTTTTCTAGAAAGCGTATTTTATTACTCTTCAATTGTTAAATCAATAGAGTCCTCAACTCCTTTCTTACCAAATTTCTCAGATGTTAATAATTATGATAAATCACTACAACTTTTGAGGCATCAACAACAGGGCAAACAAAACCAATCCACCCCTTCTCCATCTCACCACTTAAAGCAAGGTCGGACCCACCCTTTCTATAAGTGATTCTCTTCTCTCATCCTTTTCTCCTAATTTTGTTTCTTTTGATAACTCTACCTATTTACGATGTTCTTCACATCTAACTCACCCATCTGACTGATATGGTTTTTTTTATGATTTTGACTTTTCACTACAACCTAGATCTTTGTGTACTTCTCTTGATATTGTTGAGATTCCTTCTAACCATCTAGATCTTTGTTTACTTCCTAGAACGTTGTTTACCCCCTTAGATTCAGTTGCTATTCCTTTCACCTACCAGTAAGCTTTGACCATCCCATGTTGGAAAGAGGCCATGGATGCATAAATAAGTGCCTTGTTGGAAAATGACAATTGAGATCTTATATCGTGCCCTCCTAATACATCTATTATTGGAAGTAAATAGGTTTTTTCTGTGAAGCTTAAATCTGATGGAGGGATTGAGCCATATAAAGCACGATTACTTGCTCAAGGTTAAAAACATAATTATGGCATAGACTATGAAGAAACATTTGCTTCAGTTGTTAAAATGGCCATTTTATGTACAATAATTTCCCTCTCAATTATTCTTCAATAGATTATCTCTCATATGGATATGAAGAATGCTCCTCCTGGGTATTGCTATTACAAGTCTAAGGTCTTTCATTTGAAAAAATTCTTGCATGGTTTAAAACAAGCTCCAAGAGCATGATTTGAACAAATTCAAGAGGTCATTATGAATGCTGGATTGAAACAAAGTGCATATGACTATTCGCTTTTTACCCACCATTATTCTTCAAGGATAACAATCATTCTCCTATATGTTGATGATATTCTTCTCACAAGAGACAATCTTAATAATATACAACACTTGGAATAGCGTCTCAGTCATTCATTCAAAATGAAATATTTGAGTCCGTTTACTTACTTTCTTGGCCTAGATGTTCATTATTCCCCTAATGGATATGTAGTTAACCAAAAGAAGCACACCAAATATTTGATCATACTAGCCAACTTATCTGATGATAAATGGGTTGATACACTTATGAAGGTGAGTGCAAAATACAAAAACGATAATGAAAATAGACTTCCAGATCCTGTTCTAGAAACACTTGGTTGATAATCTGCTTTATCTCACTATAACTCATCCAGATATATCACATGCAGTAAAAGTTGTCTGCCAATTTGTTACAGATCCCCATTGTATCCACCTCTCGGTTGTCCATCATATCATTCGTTATCTACTGGGTATATGCCACAGAGGCCTGTTCTTCTCCTCTGATTCTTCTCTCTACTTACGATCCTATATCAAGGCAGGTTGCTCTAATACTCGACACTTGACCACTAGATGGTGTAAATTTCTTAAAGATTCTATCATATAATGGAAATGTAGGAAACAACAAACTGTGTCGAAATCTTCTACAGAAACCGAATACCAAGCACTGTCCTTAGCTTGTTGTGAAATTACTTGTTGAGTATTCTTTTACATGACCTAAATATTCTTCATCGATCTCCTACGCCTTGTATGCTGATAATGTGAGTGCAATAAGCATTGCCTCCAATCCAATGTTCCAAGACGGTACGAACCTATCGAAGTTGATTGTCATTTTATTCTTGAAAAATTCATGACTGACGAAGTTACATTCCCACATATTGCCTCACAATAATAACTAGCATATATTTTTACCAAGGCAATGACTCGTGCTCATCCCAACTATCTCATTGACAAATTGTTGTTATTCTACCAACCTCAGTTTGAGGGGGAGTGTAGAGACCACTGGAGATCTTGTATTTAATTTGTCATATCTATATAGAAAGGGTATATTTTATATGTAGATTACTTATTGTAATTTATCTTGTTGCACACATTAACTTGCAAGGCAAGTTACCTCTAGTTATATTATATATACATATTGATAATATTTAATGCATAGAAATTTTTACTCTGCCTCTTTGTGTGTTTGACAAAATTGAGCCCCCCCCCCCCCCCCCCCCACCCCCCCACTCCCGCCCCTCTCTTTCTCTCTCTCTCTCTCTCTCTCACACACACACATTATGATACATTGTAACAAAGTTTTAGAAAACGGATATAACGGGATGGTCGGGGCTAGTGTACTCCCATTTTACAGCAGTATTGGCTGTTATATTAGGGAATTTGGTTTTTTATCAAGAAAAAAAGAAATATAAAATAAATAATAAAGGAAAGGGAAAAGGAATGAGGAGTAATGGAGAAGAGCATTTGAAAATATTTGAAGAACCTCTTTTTAATCTTTTTGAGCAAACAGCTTTTAAAAAAATAATGGCCATTAACTTAGTAACTTCTCATTTGGAAGGCTAATTTTATCAATATAAACTGAGGGCCGTTATGTAGACCATGAGTCATTTTAGAAATGCCAAAAAATGATCATTTTAACCCTTTTGAGACCCATCTTTACCTCCCTAAACATCACTGTCATATATCATAACAGGTTAAGCTCGTGAATGATATAACGACCAGCATTTTCAAGAAGCAGTTGTTTTAAAACCTTGGACATAATCTAAATCGATTAATTGATGAGGATTGAAAATTGGTATAAGAAGGGTGATGATCTTAAATTTTTCTTTAACCCATCCCAAGTCTAGGTAAACAAGGTGGGTTGTATTAGGTAGGCTACCTACTTAAAACTTTGTCAAAACTTTTTATTAGCTGAGCCAAAATAGTTGGGAAAAGATTTCGATGATGATGGTGGTGAGTAAGAATTGAAAATATAGAGAAAAAAAAAAGTTCTGATCATATTCATGTTAAGAGTGACGTTTGACTTTACTAATGAAATGAGCGAATGAATCGATTTATAATTGGCCAAGGCTATATGTTTTGGCATAAATTTGGACAATTGCTGCCCCTGTTACCCTAGCGAGTATGATTCAAACTTCTAAGTATTTTGATTATGTGAGCTGATTTGTTCAGAATTATATCGGCCGGACACCCTAGATTACAGGAAATATGGGGCGCATCGCTGCCCAAAAAGATAGACACATTTCACCTTCTATTTTTCTAAGTACCCTTCTTTTTAATCGGGAATGGATTTGTAAAATTTGAATTGTATTGGATCCCTAATTTCCCCCCCAAAAAAAAAAAAAAAAATCTAACTGCAGTACATGTCATATTTCTTTCTCATTCAATTTGGGCAGTCTAGCATATATTATTTAGTAGACCAATTACAATCATTTGCCTTCTATTAATAATTTAATTTAATTTTTTTAGTCCTTTTCTTGGGGAGATTATCATGGTCTGCAATTTTTGTTTTATTTTCATTTTATGTAATCTGGTTTCACATTTAAAAAATTTGCTTAACTAGCAAAAAACAAAAAAGAAGCTTGAATTACATCAACAATTTACTCCAATGAGTATTAGTTTGGGTTTGGTCCAGATGTTTCTCATTCATTCATTTTTACAAGGAAAAATGTATCAAATTATTCATTGGAGAAAAATCATTTATCACGTCACCAATAATTTTTTGATTTAAATTCCAAATACCCATAGAAACTACATGATCAAGTAGGTAGAATGTTAAATACTTTATCTCTTATAAGTATTTTGATAACTTCCTATTTTTGTGAACTTGAGACGTGTTTAGGCAAGTACCATATCAAAATTATGTTTATGATAAAATTTGGAGGTGAACTTTAATTTGATTGTTTATACAAATGACACCCTTATCTAATACAAAAACTGAGTTTGAGTTTGGTTGCTTAGTTGTTGACAACCGCAATACCACCTCTCAAATCCTATCACTAACCTTATCGTATGAGCCCTCATGATTTTGGTAATCAAGTTATTCAAAACAAGCGTCAATAATCTGGTGAAAAAGCCAAAAGGTCAATTGGTGGGCCCTTTTCATACTGTTTTTTCGTTATTATTATTATTATTGTTGTCGTCGCTGCCGCCTTCGCTATCATCGCCGGCAGTGGTGACGCCACCAACACCAACAAGGACCGATTATTTTTAGCTATTTGGGGTGGAGCTATCAAATTACCGGGTCAACAACACTGACCCGAGGCTTGCCTTGTCCCTTATACACAGGATTACAAGGATTGGACCTTGTCTCGTCAGTTTTATCCTTTAAAAAAAAAAAAAAAAAAAAAATAATAATAATAATAATATATATATATATATATATATATATATATATATATATATATATATATATATATATATATATATATATATATATATATATATATATAATATTATGATTAAGGATAAGTTTCTATAGGGTCTAGGCTTTATGAAAACAAAATAAAGCTTCATCTCAAATCCTCATCTAAAAAGCACTTTCGGCATAATAAATCTTCATGATGGCTCTAAAATTAATTTTCAACACCGACAATAAAATTTGGAATTTAAAAAATGGTATAAATTTTGCGGATATGTGAACACTTATTTTTAGGGCGAAATGGATGGTTTAAATGATTTGTTGCAACATACACTATTTTTTCGAATTTCAAATCCTAATATTTTTGTACAACCCAAATGTTCGAGCTGTGATGATCGATTTAAAGGTTTTTAACACTTGAATTGCAATTTTTGATGAGTTATGAGATGAGGCTTTATTTATTTTGATAGGGTTGTAGTCTTATCAAACTATTTTGCTATAATTAATGCAAGATTTGGAGTGATGCTCCTACCTAGGCTTGACAAAGGCCATAAAAAGGCCAAAAATAGGGTAAGCAATGAGTTGAGCCAGCCTTGGGCCTAGCGAAACGGGGCCTAACATATCAAAAGGAAAAAAATAAAGAAAAAATGAAAAGAAAAGGGGTTAGACCGGACTGGCCTTGATAAAGACCCCCCCGGCCGACCCTCGGGCCACTTTTTGTAGCCCATGACCTAATTTTTTAGCGCTGGGCAGACCAGGCCGCCTGGCCAGTCGTAGTCTTAGACAAAAGCAGTCCAACTTTACTCTTTGGAAACTTGTTAGGACACGGCACCCCGATCCTATACATAGTCGCAGGCACTCATCCATTTCCTACGAACGGTCTGTAATTAATTAAGATTGGGTATCTAATAGTTTGCCACGTAGTGGTTCATCTTAATTTGTTATCACGTTTTAAATTTGATGGTTTGCTAAATTTCAAAAACGATATTAACTATGCAATTTAGAAATGTATTTTAATTTCGTAGAGGGAAATATATATACTGAGAGTATTTACTTTTTGATACAACGAGGCCACGATCATCATTGGCCGTTAGATTTTAAATCGGGTGATTGAGAATGTGTCATTGCTTAGGCATAAAGTAAAAAATGAAATTTCCTTAATGTTATGACACATTTACACTTATCGAATTTTACATCCAGTGGCTAAAATTGAATGCGACCTTGTTGTATTGAAAGTAAATGGTCTCATGGTATACAATACCTTCGTAAAGGATGCAATTTCTATAAGGCCTAGGTTTTATGAAAAACAAAGTAAATCCTCACCTCGATTTTTTGTTCGAAAAGCACTTTAAGCATCAAAAATCTCAGTAAGACTTTAAAATCAATTTTCAACACCAACTATGAAATATGAAGTTCAAAAAATAGTATAGACATTGTGAATCCATGAACACTTGTTTTTAGGGCGAAATGAACAGTCTAGATAATATGTTATAATATAAATTATATTTAGAACTTGAAATCCTCAATTTTGTTTTTCATAACCATAATGGTTAGGACTAACATTATCAATTTGAAGGTACTCTAATGACAAAAATGCAAATTTAGTGAGTTTTGAGGTTCGGTGTTACTTATTTTGATAGGGTTGTGACCCTCTCAAAACATTTTCAATTATCACACCTTTTTAGGGCTGGCAACCGGCCAGGCTAGCCTTGGACCTGGGCCATAAACCCAACTAAACCAACCCTAGTTCGGCCTGGCCCTGACAACGCCGAAGAGGCCACAGCAGAGCCAAATGCAACTCAAGAACTGAGAAAAAAGTAAGAGAAACAAGGGCTGTCCCCTTGGCCACTTGGCCATGGTAGCACGGTCCTCATGCTACGTCTTGTGGCCCAGGTCCAAGTATTTTAGGACCGGGATGACCAGGCCGGACCACCTGGTCCACTATCAGGCCCACACCTTGCTTATATTTTATTGTTGGCTACTTTTCAATATGACAAACAAAAAGAAACACAATTCTATGACATTGGTTTTGCCCGAGTCTTACTTATTTGTCATATTATCTAACATTTTCTTCCCTTTCTTGATTCATTAGAGTATATAAACTCATACAACTTAAATTGTATCACACATCTCTCTCTCTCTCCCCTTTTGTGTCAGAAGAAATTGTATATAGGAAAATCTCATGGGAGAAAATCCAGGGATTCAACACTTTGTTCTAGTTCATGGGGCCTGCCATGGCGCTTGGTGTTGGTATAAAATTGTTTCACTTTTGAGGAATAAAGGACATAAGGTCTCAGCCGTGGACCTTGCTGGTGCAGGAATTGATCCAAGAGATGCAGACTCCATTTTCTCCTTTGAAGAGTACAACAAGCCCCTTATCGATCTCATCTCAACGATCCCAGATGATGAAAAGGTATAGATAGAGAAAATGAGAAGGTATAGAGAGAGAAAGAATACCACTTTTACTACTACACATATTTAAGTAGGGGTGGCAATGCGCTGGGCGGGGCGGCCTGGCATGGCCTGTCAGCTTGGTCCGGTCCCGTCATGCAAGGGACAACTAGGCTGGCTTAGTTCGGCCCAGTCCAGCCCTATTTTTCCTTTCATTTTTATTTTATTTGCTCTAGCCCAGTATGATAGGGCTTGGACCTAGGCTTGGGCCAGAGCCTATTTGGCCTAGTTTACTTCTGTGCTGACACTATAGGGACTAGGGCCAATGCTAGCTCAACCCAGGCCCGGCCTGTTGCCAGCCTTGAGTTAAACGATTCATTATTCGACGGAAAAAATTTATATAAGGTGTCCACCTTATACTTTAGAAGGAAGGTGCACCTCAAAAACCCGTCAAAAAATGTTGTTCGTCGCTAGAAAATTCTTCAATTGATCATCTTGACTTCAATATTTATAGATATGAAAGGAAAAATGAAGTTTAGATCTTAAAAATAATACATCTTGTAACACAATATCTAGATCGTCTGTTTTTATGATTTTTAAGCAATGGTTTAAAAAACGGATCGGTGACCCGGATCGGGCACCCAAAAAAACTATTCGGATCTGCGAATCGGCGATCCGGATCGGGAATCGGGTGAATCTGTCAGAATAAAGCTAAAAAAAAATCCGAAAAAATTATTAAAATTCATTAGAAATATTGTTCTTTAGGAATTCAATAAGAAATGAGGGTACTCCATTAAGAATTTTCATGTTTTTGAATGAATATGCGAATATTGATATGTTCTTTCCCTACATGAACCGCCATTCAGCATTTAATTTACATCACACAAAAGGATAAACATAGAATTATCATGGAATAAGTATATCAACATACATAGACTATAATAAAGCATAAAATTAGTAACATATGATCTAAAAATAAAATGATAGACGACTTTATTGTTCTTCTTGGTCACGCTGGTGCTATTGATTGAATTTGTTTAACAATTCATTAACTCGATCTAAAAACGAATCATCGATATTAGCAGGCGTCTGACTATTCCCAAATCCTTGAGTGTTAGTGTTTTGTTGTGTTCCCAATCCAAAATCCCCGAAGCTTGTCCATCTTTCATGCTCACCTGCACTGTCGTGGTCATCCCTACACTGTTGTTGTTGGGACTGGATATGTGAATAATATGGCTGGGATAGGGTGGCCTCAGAAGCATCATCTCTCTCATTTTCTCTTTGAATAATATGGATTAAAAAAAAAAATTAACAAATTTTCAAAAAAATCGATCATAGATTAAAAAAAAAAATCACAAATTTTCAAAAAATTCTATCATGGATTACAAAAAAAATTCGATCAAGGATTAAAAAAAAAAATCACAAATTTTCAAAAAATTCAATCATGGATTACAAAAAATTCGATCATGGATTACAAAAAATTCGATCATGGATTACAAAAAATTTAATCATGGATTACAAAAAATTTGATCATGGATTACATAAAATTCGATCATGGATTACAAAAAAAAAAAAAAAACATAAAAAAACAAAAAATTCCATCGTGGATTACAAAAAAAGAAAAAAACAATTCGATCATGGATTACAAAAAATTCAATCATGGATTACAAAAAATTCTATCATGGGTTACAAAAAAAAAAAAAAACAAAAAATTCGATCATGAATGACAAGAAAAAAAAACAAACATTTCGATCATGGATTACAAAAAAATTGATCATGGATTACAAAAAATTCTATCATGGATTACAAAAAATTCGATCATGAATTACATAAAATTCGATCATGGATTACATAAAATTCGATCATGGATTACAAAAAAAAACAAACAAAAAAAAACAAAAAATTCGATCGTGGATTACAAAAAAAGAAAAAAACAATTCGATCATGGATTACAAAAAATTCAATCATGGATTACAAAAAACTCTATCATGGGTTACAAAAAAAACAAAAAACGAAAAATTCGATCATGGATTACAAAAAAAAAAACAAACATTTCGATCATGGATTACAAACAAAAAACAAACATTTCGATCATGGATTACAAAACATTCGATCATGGATTACAAAAAATTCTATCATGGGTTACAAAAAAAAATAAAAAAACAAAAAGTTCAATCATGGATTACAAAAAATTCTATCATGGGTTCCAAAAAAAAAAAAAAAACAAAAAATTCGATCATGGATTACAAAAAAAAAAAAAAAAAAAAAAAAAAAAATAAAAAAATAAAAAAATAAAAAAATAAATAAATAAATAAATAAAAAATAAAAAAATTGTTCTTTCGTACGGGACTCGCCGATTCCGTACAGTGAATCGGCGAGTCACTGTGCAGAATCGTCCGGTTCTCTCTAGACCATTTTTTCCACCGATTCGAATCGTCCATGGCGATTCCCGAGTAGAACCGGGCGAGTCCGGTTCGACTCAGCGTTTTTTTAAACACTGTTTTTAAGTGTTCATAGATTTACACTATTTTGGAACGTTCAATTTAATAATAAAAGTGAAAAATAGATTCTTAAGCTATGATCAGAGTTTCGACACAAAAATACATCTTTTAACGAGATTTTGATGTGCAGGTTGACACCTTATACCCTCACCCTTATTCTATTCACTTAAATTTTTATCCACTCTCCTTCAGTTTCAGCTTGGTAACATCATTTTGGGTGAGAGAGGTCAAAGGTTCAAACCATGGCTCAAAAAGAAGGCTCGGTTTAGGGACTTGGCAGGGTCTTAAGTCTGAGTCATCCATACAGACTTAGCCGAGTATGTCAGTGACTTGGTCGACTTAGTGGCAATTGTCGCCGCTAATTTATATTTATTGGTTTTTTTATCGTGATATTTTGTAATATTGATATTTTTTGCAATATTATCCCTATAAATTGAAATTATTATGATGAAATTTATATATCCTATAATATCACGCTGATTAATTTCGGTGATAATAATCGTATTAATTCAAACCACCAACTTGCTTGAAAAAACTCATTATCAATATAGAAATAATGGTATTCGTTGTAATTTATATGCTGTTATTGTTAATAAAATTAAGTTTAAATTTTGAAATTTTGTTCCTTCTTTTATAATAAGAATACAAGAAGAAAGAGGATTTAATTGAAAATTTTGTCCTTCTTTGAGTAAGCATGACGAATATAGACGCCCTACCATTTCTAAAAAAGATGATTGGCATTTGAAATTTGAAAACAAATTCCTTTCTTTTTTATGGTTAATGCTGAATATGGAACTCAAACCAACTAAAAAATCAGATTTTTGAATTTGTAAAATTTTTATTTTCTTGGGGGAGAGATCAAGCAATGAGATTTGTATAATCTCTATTATCATTTTACTAATATTTTCCTTAATGATATTTTATTTATTAATTTTATAAAAGTAGATATTTTATAACAGTATTAAAAAAATCGACTCGGCCAAGGTAATCAGGACCTGGCCGAGGCAAGTTGCTCGGGTGAGTTAGTTTGAGTAACTCGCTCAAGTTCAACTCATTTTTTTTAAAAAAAATTGGCGAAACAAATTAAGTTATATATAATATAGGCTATTCTTTTGTCAACCAAGTAGTAAACGGCATATTGGTTAATGCATTTAAGGTTAAAGGACCTCTTTATAAGAGGTTTCTAGTTTGATTTTGGTGGGCTTTTGATGCCCAAATATCCTCAAATTGTGATCATCTCGGTATCAAGATGCATGGACATGAGAAAAAAAATAGATTTCAAGTTTTGGAAATAGTGCATATTGTAGCACAATTTTGGACCGTCTATTTTCAAGATTTCTGGGTTTTCATAGATCTACTTAATCTACACTATTTTTTAAGCTTTAAATTTTATAATTAGAGATAAATATATATTTTAAGGGTATCAAAAAGATTTCCAGTATTGTAACTATATTTCTCAACTTATTTGAAGGTGGGCTCTAATTTGATTGTTTAGAGCCTCGGCTCTATACAAACCGCACCCATAAAAAAAATATTGAAGTAGAACAAAATGAAGTCTTAAAAAAAAGCTGACCGGGGGATTCAAACCGTGATTGACATGAAATTTAATTGTCAAAGCTAATCAGTAAACCATTCTATCAAAAATCATTCTAACATATCCTATATAAGGTAGTCTTGTATTTAAAGTTTAAAACTATTGTGTACTATTGACACTTCCAAAAATCGCCTTGCCCATTGGCGGAGGCCGGGTTACTTGGTCGAATCCGAATTGCCTCGTCCAAGTTTTAAAATGTTGTTTTATAATGTGTTAAATCCCTTTCCTACTAAGACATGTCGATAATATCCCGATAACAATAATTGTCGGGAAGTCGGCCAAATTTGTATAAGTTGTCATGCCAAAATGAAGAAGGCAAACATGTATCCTTTATGCAGTAGGGGAAGCATATAAACCTTAAATCTGACGGGTTCCTTCTCGGAGTTTGCATCTTGCCAATACCGAATAACTCAAGCTATTGCCCTTGCTTGAGTTTTAAAACACTGTTCCAAAATCCGCTAGGATTTGCTAAAAATAGCTCAAACAAGCTGATCCAGCCTTTTTGTCTATGAATTCATGAGCTTAGTTTGGGTTTTGCAGGTTATTTTAGTGGGTCACAGTGCAGGTGGGCTAAGCCTGGGTTATGCCCTTCACTTCTTTGGGAAGAAAATAAGCCTTGCAATATATTTGACTGCCATGGTGCACAAAGGCTTACCCTCTGATACCAAGGTAAATTTGATTTTTTTCGTGATTGTTATCATGCATTCTAATCAGTGTTTTAAAATCTAGCAATTTTCTATCCAGATCGTCTATTTAGATGAAAATAAGTTGAGACCGAACCGGCATCAAGATGGTATGGGTCATGGCTGGTTCCCTACAAAACCTCCTTGATATATATATATAGAAAATGCTGAGATTAGCCCACTAGCTCATATGAACATATGAGTTCATATGAACCCAATTGCTCAATTTGAATTTGAGGCGATCTGACGGTCACAACCTCATTTCGTATTTTAATTTTAATTTTTTTGTACAAATTTAAATAACTTGAAATTTTAGATGTGTATTCTTCAAAAATAGAATAATACAATAAAAATATCAAAAACATAATTTGCAATATATATATATACATTTGTTAAGCTCATGTTATATTTTTTTGGCTCCCCTCTAGATACCCACCCACTATTTTATTTTTTATGTTCTTACTTTCTAAATATCCTATCCATCCAAATACCTATTGGGGCATTGGTAGTAGACGTAAATATCCTATCCATCCAAATACCTATTGGGGCATTGGTAGTAGACGGGCAGATGTTTCAACAGAAGGTCCCACCCTCCATTCCCACCTTCAACATATCGAAAAACAAAAAACAAATAATGTTTGACTTCTTCTTAATTCTTTTGACTGGGAAGCTTAACATGGCCTGGAATTTAATTTTTTTATTTTTATTTCATTAAATATGGTTTCACATATATATAACCCTTTCTTACCAAAACAGAAATTGTGAATTACAGGAACGGTTTGGTGATCTGTGGGAGTTTGGTTATGGGCTTGGTCCAGATAAGCCTCCAACGAGCATAATGTTTCTTAGAGAGAAGCAAAGAGAAGCTCTATACCAACTGAGTCCAGATGAGGTAATACCTTAGAAGTAAAATTATTTGCTTTTTTATTTTCTAACGCTTACATTTATGATATTTCTAACGCTTACAAACAACACTAAAAAAAAAAAAAAAAGTTTATATAAGGTTGCAATATTAAAATGTGGGATTAAAGTGCACCTCAAAAATCCACCATAAAAAATTGTTTTGATGTTGGAAAACTCTAATTAATCATATCAACATTGGGTATACAATATGAAAAGACAAAAAGATTTCGAGTCCTAAAAATAGTGTCTCTACCAACAGATTTTCAAGAGTTTATAGATCTATATAATTTAAACCATTTTGGAATTAAAAATTTTAGAATTAGAGATTAAAAAAGATTCTCAAGGCATCTTATATATTTTTTACAACAAAATTATATTTACGATACAGTTTGGAGGAGCGCCTGATTTGATTGTTTAAGGTTGCAACCTTACACCAATCACACCCCAAAATAAAATCCAAGTGCCTAAGACTGGATGCATTTTCTTTTCTTTTTCTTTTTGTTTTAAAAAAACTCATATACTTAGTTTTCATGAAGTCATGGTAGTTGTCATGAATACTTATTTAGGGTAGCCCCTGTCTAAACACAAGGCTGTTAATAAGCCAGGACCATGCGGGGCCCGGCCTGAAACCATGCAAGTTCGGGTCGGGCTTAAAAATTCATTTTCCGCTTCCATTCCATATTCACAATAACGAGGTCCGAGCCTTAAAAATAAGGCTGGGCCTTGTATAATTATATAGGAAAGGTTTTTTATATGTTTTCAAAAAAAAATTCAGGCAAGGCTAGTGCTAGCCCAAACAATATTTTGGGCCTATTACACCCCGGCTAGGCCGTCCTGTGGACGGCCCGAACCCAGCCTGGAAGAGACGAGCCAGCCCAGGCCCATTAACAGCCTTGTCTATACAAAATGACATGTAAAGAACATTTGATCATTTATAGCTATCTTTTTGGTGTTTTTCAATTATTAAATTAACACTTCGTTTACATGACTATTATTTCCTCATTGTCCAATACAACTTGTAAAAGTGATCCCAAATGGCCATGTAAAAGTATTCTTCATAACACATGATCAGCATATGTCGCACAACACTTAGATTACAAATCTTCCCAATGGATGCAATTTTTACAAGGCCTAGGCTTTATGAAAATAAAGTAAAACCCTACCAGACAGCGCTTTGGGCATAAAAAAATCTTCATGATGCTCTATAATAAATTTCTGACAATAAGCATGGAATTGAAGCTCAAAAAATGGTAAACACCTTGTGGATCCATGAATACTTATTTTAGGATGAAATGGACAGTCTAGATAATGTGTTATAATATATATTATTTTTAGGGCTTGAAATACTATGTTTTTTCATAACCATAATGATCAAGGCTGAGATGATCGATTTGAAGGTCTTCCGGCACTAAAACTGCAATTTTCAGTGAGTTTTGTGGTGAGGTTTATTCTGATAGGGCTGCAGCCTTTCAAAACATTTATATTGTGGAGCCGCGGCTTTGTAAAGCCACACCTAAAATATTGCTGAAAAATGCAATTCGGCACCTGCTATGAATAGATTTTTTTAACCTTGATAATCATGGATACTAGAAAACATAAAAAGGACTTGAAACCCTAGACTGTCCTAACACATTTTATGGATCATCCATTATGCACCATAATTACTCCATTCTATTTTATTTTATTTTTTTATTTTTTATGTTTTTTGAGCTCCCCTAAGAGACATGAATATGCCTCTCCACCATAACTACTCCATTGTTTGGATTACCTCTTGGAACCAATTCGGTCCAGGTCAACTTCTAATCTAGATCGGTGATTCCCATTTCAGATTGTCTGGTTTTGAAATATTGGCTTTAACATTAATATGTATTGTTATAACATTCCAAATGTGGCATTCACAGGACTCAACCCTAGCTTCTATGCTCTTGAGGCCATGGCCATTGGGTTCTATGTTTAATGCATGCTATGAAGGAGAACACACAGAAGATATTGACAAGGTAACCCGAGTTTATATAAAGACATTGAAGGACAATATACTGAAGCTGGAGGTGCAAGAGGAGATGATCAAGTGTTGGCCACCAACAGAGGTAATGACCATGGATACAGACCACAGCCCATTTTTCTCAGCACCCAATGAGTTGCTATGCTTGCTGCTCCGGGCTTCAGCAATGTATTGTAGGGAAAGAAGTTCTTAAAAAGTCGAGGATGAGCTCTAGGTGTAGGTGGTTAGGGTGGTGGGTATCACTATACGACATCTTGAGTTTCATTCTCCCCAAGTCTAAATCAACACATAAAAGAAAAAAGAGTAAGAACTTCGTAAAAAATTGATGGTTTTGATCACTGTTGTTGAAATAAAGGTCACGGGGTGCATGTGGGGCCTTATGATCACACATTCAAGACTGTCCTACTTCTTTTTTCCTTTTATATCTTATATGGAAGCATCTCTCTCTATCTCTCTCCTTTCTTTTATTTGTGAAAAATGGGAGCATTAGGTTCGTTCTTCTTTTAAAAGGTGCATTCTACTCCAAAAAGTTATGTGCTCATGTCTTAAATTACTCCCTTAGGGGTAAACTTTATCTATAATACTTTTATTTTTGGGCTTATATATAATGAGACTATTTGTTTTTCATACAAGGAGGTCACAACTATTTTTAGCCATTGGATATGGAATCTAATAGATTAAAGTGTATCACAACATCCCAGAGATTTTGTTTTGAACTTTGTGCCTAAACAATTACACTTTCTCAATCATCCAAATTCAAATCTAACAATCAAGAATGATTATGACCTCCTTGTATAAAAAATAGACAGTCTCATTGTATAAATTTTTTTTAGTTTTTAAGGCTTCAAATTTTGGATATAACTATCTCGAACTCATCAACAAATAATTTCATAAGCACTTTTTATCTACCTAAAGTCTGGGTCCAAAAGTTTCAATCGATACTGGAGCCGGTTTTAAGTGAACCTGGCGTCCATGGTCGGTTTAAATAAGACAGCCCAAACGCGCAGGTACTAGTCATGATTCATACCACTTTTAAATAGACCGTGTAGATGAATCGACGGCTGTGGTTCCTCTATATGTGGTCGTAGAGGCTCATCAAACAACTCAATTTTGTTGTCAAAATTCAAAAATAAAGAAAAGTGCACTATATTTTGATCTATTTTCTGGGTAGAGGAATGACATACCTCTTCCTAGCTGACATTGGTCAGTAGTGGGACTGCTAGCATAATGTAGGAAAAACTAAATCTAGCATGTATGTTTCCTTAAAATAATGTCAGGTGTAGGACTGCTAGCATAATGAAGGAAAAATTAAATATAGCATGCATGTTCCCTTAAGGTAGTGTTTTAAAAAACGGATTCGTAACTCGGGTGACCCAGATTGGGCACCCCAAAAACAGGTCTGGATCAATGGATCGACCGTCCTAAATCATCATTTCAGTATGCCGAAAAAAAATGAACCGGTGAAAAAATACATGAAAAATAGTGAACGGACCAAAAACCGATTTGAATCGATGAATTGGCGGTATGGATCGCCGTTGTATTATAGAGAATCGATATTTTACTGTGCATAACTAGACTCAATCGTTTTCCTATATATACATAGACGGGTTGACTGATTCTCGGGTTGGACCAACCAATTCCATGCCGAACCGACGTTTTTTAAATCAATGCATTAAAGTAATGAGGACTACCTACCCAAAGAAAAGAAATAGTGATGGATAATTTAGGAAGTAAATGGCAACAAATTTTTTAAATAATTCATTATTATCATTGGAGCCTTATCCAAGTATTTGGGTCGTCTAAAAATTCCTATGAATCATAAGACAAAAACAGTACGGTTATTATATAAATTGTGAATCACATATCCAATTAGAAACATTTGCATATTTAAGGTTTAGCAGTCAAATGTCAATATAAACAAATAAATATTAACAATAGCCATCTCAAAAACCACTTTTTGAAGAGAGTGAAGGACCAAAAAGATTTCCAAATCAACTCCCAAATCCAAATCATGGTCCTTGAAATAAGATTTGATGTGAATTGTAAACGTCCCATAAAGGCACCAAATCTTTGAGATACAATGGCCATTAAAATGGGTTGTCCTTATCTACTCTTTTGTTGGAAATAGATATAAAGCATATTTAGAGCTCCAAGCCTTTTTCTCTCTCAAGTAGATCGTTTTAAATGCTGCTGTCCCAAATAATATTTCGTTTGAACCTCCCAAAAAGTTCCAAATTACTTAGATCCAGTGCACATCCAAATGGAGAATCCACATGTGATATGGTGGTGGCAATAGATTTGGAGCTTTTTTAAGCTACAAATATTGTTATTATCAAGGAAATTTATTGAAATCCCTCTAAAAAATGAACTATTTAATTAATTAATATTTTTTCATGTAGTTTGATTTAATTTCAAAATACGCATCAAAAAATATATGACCATTTGTTGGACTAGCCACATCTCTCATTGGTATTTTAATAAATTATTATTATTTTTATTAATATTATCATCGTCATTATTATTTGAAAAATGTTTTTGGAGAGAGCGAAACTGATGTGGACCAGTTTTTGTTGTCGCTCTCCGATCTCATGAGTATTTTTTGAGGTGGATGAGCACGATAGTCTAATATTCCTAAAAATGTACAAAACAAATAGGTGTTTCCCATGCATTAAAAACTATACATAAAAAACTAATTTCCCATAAAATAGAAGTTTCACGAAAAGGGGTTGAGGTCGTGGTGGTAACACCTCCACACCTTATTCACCATGTTGTGGTTTTCATTCCCACTTACACCACCTCACTACCACCTTCAAAAAAACTAAATCGTAAGTTATTCGAAAAAAAACGAGTAGGGGCATGTCTTCGCCACTGAATTACCAAAAAAAAAACAAAAAAGAAAAATAACATTTCACAATAGAGAGGGGGAGGGAGAGTGCCTAAAGCACCTAGAGAAAGAAAGAGATAGAGAGATTGCCTTAAACATTGGGAGAAAGAAAGAGAGAGAAAGGTAGAGAGACCCTAAAACAGCAGGAGAGAGAAAGAGAGGAAAAATGGGGGGAGAGAGCCTAAAGAATTGAAAGAGGTAAAAATTGAGAGGTACAGAGAGAGAGCCAAAGCACTCGGAAAGAGAGAGAGAGAGAGAGAGAGTACCTTCAGGGCATTTTAGATGGAGTTAGGACATGTACGGGGCTCCTCAGAGGAGGGGTTGTGGGTTATTAGTACTCCTCACGGCAAGGTTGTGGGTTTTGCCCCTAGTTCACCCATGGGGGGAGAGAGAGGGAAAATGGGAAGCAAGAGAGGAGAGAGAAAAAAAGGGAAGGGAAAGAGAGAGAAAGAGGGTCCCAAGTGGAAAGGGCAAATCGTGTTTGCATACTAATAGGATCTTTTTTTAATAAGAAACACATCACGTCCGTCCGATTTGTGTAAATAAATTTGGGCCGTTATATATACATTCATTTTATTTTATTTTATTTTTGAATTTTTCTATTGTGTATACATTCATTTGGATTTATTATTATTATTATTATGATAAACCATAGCACTGGGTGGCAAAGATTATCACCTTACGAAAACCTCATTGTATGATATCATAATGAGACGTATCCTTGCATATAATCTATTAAGTCCATGAATTATATAAATTAGGCATCGTTGAAAGTTAGCTTAACCCCAACATTCCTATAATTGGTAGTCAAGATATGCCTTGATTGACATTCCAAACTTAATGTTTGAAATAAATCTTGAGACTTTTATAGATTTATATTTAATGCATTGTATCCCTCACCTTGAAATTTCATATCATTTGGAGATGGTTTAATCCATCGTCCGCATCCATTGGCAGTTAAAACCCTTATGGGTCACCAAAATTAAGATTTTTTTTATCCAAGAGGAATTTTCTCATGCGACCTGGACTATTGGATTCCTGGCTCAATGCTTTATCAACTTTAAAAGGTAAGGCATTATATTAATTCCTGAGGTATTAGCAGTTGACTCTACAATCCATAATCCTGCTGATGTAATTTCCAACAAAGAAGGGGTCCACTTTAGTGAATCATATTTCTCTCAAATATGATACATTTGAAGCGATTCTTCAATTTCATCACCGAGTCTTCTATCATCTCTCCAAATTTCATGATCAAAAGATTCGTCATCAGAAAGTGGTGGAAGAAATACAAAGACATAGCAGAACTATGATGCAGCAACTTGACCGATGACGGATAAGAAGTAACTGAATTTATTATTTTTCTCAGGCATTGTCCTTACTGAATCTAGGAGCTGCGAGTTCAAATTCGAACACAAGATGGATAGACTTCAATAAGATATATAGTTATCATCAGGATCACCTATGAAGGCATTCGAATTCAAGCAAAAAAAACATGGTTATCATCTTGAGGTGAGATCGTGGAAGATAGGAACATGTGGTCAGCAGATGGATAAACATCACAAGCTTTTATGATTATCAACAGGTGAATGCTTATACAAACCTCGTTTCTTGATGAGGGAGGGGGAACCTTTCGATTCGATTTTGTTGTTTTCAATCAAAGAGAAAGATTGAGACATACACACTCTTTTGTGATAATTGTATGATAGAGTGACTGTATCCACTGTTAGTTAACAAGCAACCCCATTGATATTGTTGTTTTCTTAACTATAGTGCAAAAATATGATTGAGAGATAAGTTATTAAACTTAGACTCACTTGAAATCTGATATCAAAGAAGGAGAAGGCCATACAAATAACACCTCTACATATAGCTAGGTATATGGACTCGTTATGCCCTTGGTATTGATTTATTTTCTGTGTCCTTATATTTTTCCTTTCCTTGAATCGTATCTATAAGCTTTAAGGCTCGAATCAAGGATTTCAGCCTAGCTTTGGAGCTGATGCAAATTGTAACAGATGATTGAACCTCTGAAACTCTTTCGTTCCCAATAATATCTTTCTATGATATGGAATATATAGGAAAATTGGGCCCTAGATGTATTTTCCCTCTAGTTGTTCATTGGAGTCATGATGTTTCTTTAAATATTTTAAATTAGTGCAACTCATTTTTTTAGAGCAACACATCTTCACTTGAAACATGAGGAATGCTAATACCTAGTTACCACATTATGGTTTCCAATATTGCTGACACAACTCACTGACACCTTCAAAAAAGCTAACACCCTAATCTATTTGGAAGAATGGGTAGGGGCTTGTCTTCCTCACTGAGTTACCAAAAAAAAAAAAAAAAACAAAGACTGGATTGGAAGCTATATGCACAACTGCTTAATTGTCACATAACGGTTCCATAAGATTGGCCGTTTGGAACCACATTTCTCAAAATAGTGATTTCAGACGTATCAATTCACTAGTAATTGCAGCCATAGATCCATATTTGGTCTTTGCATTTGATCAAGCAACTACATTTTTATTTTTATTTTGCTTTTCCAAGTGATTAAATTCCCTCCAATTAATGTACAATAACAAGTAATGGATCTTCTGTCAATTGGCTACCTGCCCAATCAACGTTAGTATAACTAGTAATATTAGTGTGACCATTTTGATTCATCCAAACACTTATGGCAGGTAACTATTCGAGATACCTAAGAATCCCATTGAGTGCTTCTATATGACATGATTTAAGAGCATGCATAAATTGGCTCACAAAACTAACTGCATACATTATGTTTAGTCGTGTTACAGCCAGGTAAATTAATCTGCCCACATAATCAAAGGGTTTACTATCAGTTGAATTAATCTTGCAATTAAGATCAACAGGGGTGTCAACGGGTTTGATACCTATTCTCCCAGTTTCCTTAAACAAATCTAAGACATATTTCTTTTGAGGAATGAAGAGTCCCCTTTTCTAATGCGCTACTTCAATGCCGAAAAAATACTTTAGTTGACTTAGATCATTTATTCGTGTTACAGTCAAGTAAATTAATTTACCCATATCATCAAGGGGTTTACTATTAGTTGAATTAATCTTGCAACTAAGATCAACAGGGGTGTCAACAGGTTTGACATCTATTTTCACAGTTTCTTTTAACAAATCTAAGACATATTTCTTTTGAGAAATAAAGTGTCCCATTTTCTAATGGGCTATTTCAATGCCGAAAAAATACTTTAGTTGACCTAGATTAAATAAGTACAATTGTTGTACTTGAATTCCTCTTTATCATGAAATAAGTACAACATTAAATAAGTACAATTGTTGTACTTGAATTCCGCTTTATCATGGAAATAAAGAATCAGTTGAACTTCAAATAAACTCGACATTCATCAACATAGAGTTGTTTGGCATACCATGTGCTGGGTGATTATTTAAGTCCATACAATGTCTTCTTTAATTTGCATATAATACCTTCCTCCTTTTCTTTGAGGTGGACTAGAGAAAGACTCATATAGACTTCTTCAAAGTCACCATGAAAAAAGACATTTTTAACATCCAATTGATGTAGAGACCATCCATAATTAACTGCAATAGACATAAGAATCCAACTAATATTCATCTTTGTAAGGTATCATTATAGTTAACTCCATAAATTTGAGTAAGTCTTGGGGCCACCAACTTGGTTTTATGTCTCTTAATAGATCCATCACTAATGTGTTTGACTTTAAAAACCATTTACACCTAATAGTTTTCTTTCCTTTGACTAACTTGACTATGTCTCAAGTATAGTTCTCAACAAGTGCATGAATGTCCTCTTTCATAGTTTCTTCTGCATTGGTTAAGAAATAGCATTTTGAAAACTAATCGAGTCATAATTATTTGAGGTAGAACTCACAAAAGCAAAATAGCCAGTAGATATATAATAGGAAATATGATTTTGAACTGGATAAGAAACAACATAGTAAGTATGAAATCTCATAGCCTAAAAAAAGGTTGAGAGACATGAGAAGACCTATGCAGATGAGGATCAGGTGGGATCATTATAGAATCTTCTTCTTCCAAACTAGCTGGTTGGGTTTCATTGGTATCTTTAGTTGTGGTTTAATCATCATGACAGTTTTCTTCCATACGACTTGCTCTAGGTGTGTTAGACACATCATCAGTACTAAAATTAGCCAAGGCCAAACGACTTTTAGAACATTTCCCCTGAGTCCTATTTTCCAAACTAATCTCCAAGGTGTCATGGAAATAGGACTCAATTTCCACAAATTGAGCATCTTTAGAAATATACATTTTTTTTATTGTGCGATCATAATATTTGTATTTCTTTTTAGTAGAGCGGTACCCAATAAAGATACATCAACTGACATGTTTATCAAGTTCATTTTTGTTGTGTTCAACCACATGTATATAAATACACATCCAAATACATGCAAGTAGGACAAATCAATTTTTAATTTTTTTCAAAACTTTAAGTGGAGACTTGTCCTTAAGAATTTTACTTTGAAATATGTTAATTATATAGTCAATAGTTAAATGGTTTAAAAAGCGGATCGATGACCCGGATCGGGCACCTCAAAAACCGATCCGGATCGGTGAATTGGGAATCCAGATCGGGAATCGGCTGAATCGATCAGATTAAAGCTTCAAAAAAATCCGAAAAAATTATTAAAATTTATTATAAATATTGTTTTTTAGGAATTCAATAAGAAATGAGGGTACTCCATTAAGAATTTTCATGTCTTTGTATGAATATGCGAATATTGATATGTTCTTTCCCTGCATGAACTACTATTTATCATTTAATTTACATCACACAAAAGGATAAACATAGAATTATCATGGAATAAGTATATCAACATACATGGACTACAATAAAGCATACAATTAGTAACATACGATCTAAAACTAAAATGACAGACAACGTCGTTCTTCTTCTTGGTCACGCTGGTACCATTGATTGAATTCGTTTAACAATTCATTGATTCGATCTAAAAACGAATCATCGATATTAGCAGTCGTCTGACTATACCCAAATCCTTGAGTGTTAGTGTTCTGTTGTATTCCCAATCCAAAATCCCCGAAGCTTGTCCATCCATCATACTCACCTACACTATCGTGCTCATCTCTACATTGTTGCTGTTGGGACTCAATATGTGAATAATATGGCTAGGATAGGGTGGCCTCAGAATCATCATCTCTCTCATTTTCCCTTAGACCCCCTGCCCACTCTCCTTCATTAGGTGCAATATCACCGACATCTCCGAGGAATTGTGGATACGTTGGCTAGTTGCTTCCTCTTTCATGCTGCTCATCACCTTCTTCAAGATCTTCCTTACCGATAGCCTCAAGGAACACTCTCTTGTGTAACACTGGCTCCTCCTCTTCTACTACCCATTGGTCTGCTGTGTCTGTGACAAATATTGTGTCTAATCTATTGGCCCATAGTCTTCAAGCTTCCTTCTTATTTGTCGCTCTCGGAGGTTTAAGTTATAATAAATGTAGACTAGTTTATGAAGCTTCTCCGAAGCGAGTCGATTCCTCCTAGTAGTGTGCAACCATTGGAACGTACTCCAGTTGCGCTCACAGTAGCAGAACATGTCTGGGAGAGCACCTTGATTGCTATCCTCTTTAGGTGAGGTGCATCAGTACCATATATCTCCTACCATTCAGCTGGATTAAAATACAAAAAGCATTGTAAGGGAAAGAACAATTCATAAGATTAAATATATGAATGAACAAAATATTAGCGAGGGGATAACTTGGATCCATCTTAGTTCGAGAATTCTTGGCAAGTCTAGTTCCGAAGGATCCTATAGCATCCTTATACATAGCAAGCTAAAACAAATATATTTCGTTTTAGTGCATTATTCCTCATAAATATAACAACTCAATGAAGTTCTTACCCAAACATTAAATAATACCTCTTGTATTGCAACTACTTGGTTTCGATGGCTTCTCTCCAACCTTCTAATAATGTATCTGACTCCTTCCATAATCTTGTAGGGATGTTCAGGTGTCAAATAGAAAAATTTTGGGTTGAAGTAGTAGCCTAGAAAATATATAGATAGAAAAATGTCATTTACAATTTCATAAAAAAATGATTTAAAATGAAACATTCTAATGATATAAATATATATTTACCAGCATAATGAATTGGACGTCCAAATTTGGTTTTCTACCTCTTTTCTATAATCACGATCACTTTGTTAGCAAAACTACACTTCTCCCCAATAGCTGATTTTGCCCTCTCGATACCTTCATAAAGGATGCCCATGGTAGCTTTCTTGTCAGCATCCTCCATTCTTAACACCGTAACCAAAGGGACAGTGGCCTCTACAACACTAGAACATCGAGACTAGAACCTCCTATTTGAGACTATGTCATCCACTTTTATACTGGTATTAGACTTCGAGAGGCGGTCATTTAACCACTCTTCACAGGTAAACAATCTCTTTAATACACCTTCAGATTCCTGAATGGAGTCCACAGCTAAGTAATCAGTCGAAAAGCGGATTATGGCAAGCCTGATTATCTCTTTTTTCTTAGAGTGTTCTCTAAATAGAAATAAAATTTTAGAGTGGTTGTATATAAATCTCGACACCAACCTTGCTTCCTCTAGAGTCTCCTTCACAATTTTGATCTTACCGATCTCTTCTAATATAAGATCAATGTTGTGTGCAGCACACGTGGTCCATACTAGATGCTTCCTCTTATCCATCAACTTACTGCCAGTAGAAACACATGCACGCGCATTGTCTGTAATAAACTGGACTACATGCTTATCTCCCACCTCCTCCACTATCTGATCATATAGTCTTACATAGAAGTTTGGATCCTCCTTCGTCCTGATTTGTCTTTGCTAGACAAAAAAGTTGTACCTTTTGGGGAATAGGCCAAGAAGTTTAAAAACTCCTTTTTGCTAACTTTATTAAACCAACCATCACTCATGAGAGTAATGCATGTCCTTGGCCAACTCTGTTTATATTCTTCAATCGACTTTGTAACTTCCTCCACCTCTTCATCTAATATTAGCCCATTGAGCTCATATGTCGTCGGGGGTTTTACCCCGAGCCCGGTTCTTTAGATTGCACTGACCATAGGTGAAAAATATGGGCTATTGGCTGCATTAAAGGGAATCCCTTTATCGTAGAACCATTTACCAACATATCTCCCAACATGTTTCTTGTACCTTTAACTATGCCTTTTAGAGTCATCTGTTGTGACTTAGGCTTTGAGAGAAATGGGTCTATACGATCATGACCTGCAATACTGGCACTCCTAAGTAACTTAGAAACAATTTCTTCAATGTCTTATTCTTCTTGATACATATTGCCACCAACCCCTCCATATATATTTGAGCTAGGCCTGTCATACATGCTCGAGTTGGGCCCGCCATGCATGTTTGAGTTAGGTCCACCATGTATGCCCATGTCATAACCACCAGGCATTCTAAACTCGCGTTCCCTCTAGTATGTTTCATGTAAACTCATTCTTGTGGCCATCTCCAAGTCATTATTATATTGCTCTTTTAGATCATTCCCGCTTGATGGCCTATATAAACTAGTTATCCCCTCATCCATCGTCCGTTTTGCAATTTTTTTCCCTTTGGTAGCCTTGAGAAATGCCGCAATTTGCTTTTTTACATTGTTAGGTATACTATTGCACGCAGAAACATCTCCCTTAACCCCTGCCAAGTGTTGCTTGAACCTATGTACCCCACTACTTATCACTCTTTAACAGTAATTACAAAATTAACCTGACAGTTGAACATGAAAAAGAATCACCATGTGTAGTGCTAATATGTAGGGGTAATTCATGAAGTTATATTTGTTAGTTAATGCAAAATACTTTTATTGACAAAAATATTTTAATTCCTATTGGGAAAAATAATTTATTTATACAACATTATAGATAAAAATAGCCTATATCAGCCATTACATAAAGAACAATAAATTTGATATAGTATCAATAAAAAATATATTTACAATGGTATAGTAATTCACAATGCCATTACATATGGACTTGTCACAAATCTTCATTTCGACAAATATGAATTAGCTCCTACTGAGAAAAAAAAATATTTATGCAACATTATAGATAAAAAAAAGTCTGTATAAGTCACACATGCCAAATATTCATACATCTCAATCACAAATATGCAAGATAATATAATTAAAAAAGCAAGCTCCAAACATGCCTACAACTCAATTATCAAGAACATAAATTTTTTGCATTAAAAATTTAATAATAAAATGTATAATTGCAAGCTAATATAATTATCATACATGATATTTTACAATGATATTCACTTTAATTCCTCATGATAATACAGTTAACAACATGTATTTTTTGCATTAAAAATTTAAAAAATTAAAAAAACTTTTTTAATGCAAAACTGCATTAAAAATATAATACAGTTTAACAACATGTATTTGTTAAGGTATTTTTTTGCATTAACAACAAATTAAAAAATACAGTTTTGCATTAAAAATATAACAACACGCCACGATTTTTTTACAATAATATTCACTTTAATTCCTCATGATAATACAGTTTAACAACATGTATTTTTTGTATTACAAATTTAAAAATTTAAAAATAATTTTTAATGCAAAACTGCATTAAAAATATAATACAGTTTAACAGCATGTATTTGTTAATGTATTTTTTTGCATTAACAACAAATTAAAAAATACAGTTTTGCATTAAAAACATAATAACATGTATTTTTTGCATACATAATCTATCAACATGCAATTTTTTGAACTAGAAATTTAACAATAAAAATTAAAAATATTGTTTAATTCCTCATGATAATCAAAAACAAGTTTTCGAAAAATCACAATTTCTCAAAAAAATTGATCATGAAAAAAAAAACCCAGTTCTTCATAGACCAACCTAACATCAGTCATTCCAACTCAAAAATCCACCTCAAATCGAATAAATTACATCAAATTTAATACATGTTTTGATAAAAAACACTATAATGAATCAAAGCCCTATAATATTAACATATTATTGTCAAAATATTAAATAAAATAGATTGAATTGAGGGAAGAAAAAAAAAAAACACAGTTCTTCACAGACATTAGTCATTCAATCTCAAAAATCAATCTCAAATTGAATAAATCAGATAAAATTGAATACATGAGATGATAAACAACACTATAACGAATCAAAACCCTATAAATTTAACACATTCTTTGAAAAATATTTACTGAAATTATGAAAATGGCGGAAAAAAAACAGTTTACTTCTTTTTTAACAGACATTGCTCTTATTTTCTATAAAATCCAACTCAAATTGAATAAATATAATCAAATTGAATATATCTAATGATAAACAACACTATAAAGAATCAAAACCCTATAAATTTAATACATGATTTGTAAAATATTGACTAGATTTGAACGTATGGCGGAAAAAAAAAAAAAACAGAGTTTTTACCTATTCTTCATGCATCTGTGCATTCAAACTCAAAATTGATATGTATTCCTCCAAGATAATTACAAATTATGAACACAAAATTCTGACCAACACTCTTACAATCACTCAGCCTGAAATTTTACAAAAAATGAAGCTTTATTTCGGTTGAAATCACTGAAATGGGCAAAACCCTAAAACTCACTCTTCGATCCAAATTTGTTGATAAAAAATGGTGGTTTTAATTCGTTTTATTGAGTGGAAATGATTCGAAATTTGAATTAAAGCCTGTAAGATTCGTTCATAAGGCTGAAAACGTTGAAAATCGATCACAAAATGACAAAAAAAATTGAAATCCCGTGAAGAACACTGTGCAGCCCGTGTTCTTCCGGGTGACTTGGTCTGACACAGACGGAATCACGAGTCTACTATTGGGAATCGCCCGGTTCTCTCTGGACCTCGGCGATTCCCGTTTTATGTGTGGAACTGGCTCGTCCGGTGGCGATTCTCGAGTCGAACTGGACGAGTTCGGTTCAACTCGGCGTTTTTTAAAACCCTAGTTAAAACAACTTCTGACCAATAATTTTTTGGAACATAGACCTTGTAGCTTCCAAAAGGTGTGTATTTTTTCTTTGAACAACTTCGGTTTGCTGAGATGTCCCTACCCATGATGTTTAGTGTATAATACCAAAATTACATAAAAGCTCAGAAAAATCTATGTTTACATACCATGGGCCATTATGAAATCACAGAATTTTAATCTTGACATTATATTGACTGGAAATCAAATTGGAAAATTATTTGAACATAGGAAAAACTTTTGCTTTAAGTAATTCTTCTAATGGACAATCAACTTAGAGGGAAAATAGGACATAAATAAAACATCAAAGTTATGAGACTTCGAGAAAAAAACAATCTTATCAACGCCATGAACATGCATCAAAGGACCATTGGCATTAAACATAGGGCTCATACCACCATTGTTTTTTAAGTTAGATAGGCACTTCAAGTTATCTGTCATATGATATGTGGCACCTGAGTCTATTATCCAAAGAAAAGTGTTACATGAAGACATGAAAGCATAAATGTTACATATATCCTGAGAGGAGGAAAGATGATGTGTATAGCAAGAACCACTTTTGTTACTTAGTTGCCAAAAATTATCCCAATTACAGGATGGGTCTGAGTGGTTGTGGCTTGAGCAGTAGCTTATTTGGTTGTTTTGTCATTTGTGGGTCTTAAATATAGATATAACACCTATTACCTATCCTTCACATGTCTTATGTTGTTGCAATGGTCACATTTTGGATGCCCTATATTATTGAGACCTCTTCCACCATCGTAATAATTGTTAGAACATCTACCTCCACCAATATTTTGAGCCTCTTTTATTTCGTATTTTCATTATTAGTAGCCAAGGTAAATTTATCAACACTTTCTTCAGAGGCTTTGAAATTATGATTCATGATTTTCTTTCTAGTTTCCTTAAGTTCAATAGTAGCATAAACATTGCTAAAGGGAGGAAATTATGTAGTCATAAAAAATGGAGTCCTGGTTTATTTATAGTCATTTTTTAACTAAGCTAAAAATTGAGATATTTTGTCCTACTGAGCAAATTTTTGCAAGATTGCCAAGTCAGTAGTTGTAAGTACATTGCCAACTCATCTCAAATACTCATGAGAGCGCCACGATATTCAATGATTGTTTTTGTTTGATACTTTTCTATTTTAGTTGGAAAAATTGAGCAACATTGTTTTGTTGCAATACATTTCCTAAATCGATTTTCATAAATATTTGGCATTTTCAGCAAACGCCAATCTTTTAAAAGCTTAGGTTCCATAGAATTCAAGATCTTTGACATCACAAGATCATCATTGGATTGCCATTCCTCATATGAGGGGTCCTCCTTGCTAGGAGTCTTTTTCTTCCCATTATATGTGTCCAAGTTTAGATTTCCCAGAAGAGAACAAGAAATAGCTTCCGACCAATTAAGATGATTAAGTCTATTCGAAGGGACAATAGTAAGTCTCATGTTAGAGTTAGGTTCCAGATTCACCATTGTAAAGAGATAAGCATAACCAGAAGACTGTCCTGATCAGTAGTATAAAGTAATTAAAGAATGGAAGATGCCTTAATCGAAACGAACTGAAGACCCAAAGATGGTTGAAGTTGCAGCCGGATATTCTCAGTGGCTGCACATGAGAACACGATCATGGCTATTTGTAACAGAAGCAATCACCGGCTAGCAATGGATCACTAGTGATAGATCGACAAGCTTTGGTACCATGTAGAATTTGCAATAAAAGAAATAGAGACGAAAGAGAGAAAGATAAAGATCAACACGACATATACGTGGTTCGACAATGGTGCTTACTTCTACCAAGGGTAACACCAGTCTCTTATTCATGGGATTACTCTGGTTTCCCTGAGATTTATAGCGTTATAACTTTTAGTTTTGTTGAAACAAATCCCATTATATATATAATTCCACAAAATAGGGAACTCAATATCTTGCTAATTGGGCAATCCATTTTGATCCTTATTACCAGGCAGTTGTAAGTATGGTAACCATCAATAGGTCCATGCAGAAATGCTACAGTGAATAAGGCAGAGTTTCCTACTTTGTTACAAGGACTAAAAATTTGAAAGGAAAGGCATAATGGTGGATGTTGCATGGTGGAGGGGAACTCGCTCAACGTTATTACCTGGTGCAATAAGAATTTTGAACCACCATGGACCTTGAGATATATATAGATGAAGGTCTTGGATATATGTAACAGCTTCACATGTATATAGACGAGCAAATGATTCTCTACAAGAACCGTTGGTTTCAGATGTTTTGTTTATGTGATTCCATTGTGAACACATTTCACCATTAAAAGTTATTGACAATGTTAAAAAGAAAGGATATGTTGTAATCTTTGTTTCTCTTGCTCTTGTAAGGATTTTATTATATATTAAGTCCAAAATATTTGTCCCAAAAGAAAAAAATGAAAATCTCACTGAGGCCCTCACCGACTAGCCACATCTCTTGCAATTTGTTGTGTTTAATGCTTAAACTCTCGCATTCAAAGTGCCACAACAATGGCCCTCAGAGAGAGTGTGTTAAGAAAAATAAGAAGAAGAAAAGAATTACGTGGTTCGGCGTTTTTGCCTATATCCACGAGAAAGGATATTGCTTGTTATTATCTCATAGCTCCTTGTTTCCCTTACATTATATATATTACAACTTCAAAGCAGAGAGAAGAGTAAAAATAGAAAGTGATAGAAGTGATAGAAAGAAATCTCAGATTTTGAGGTAACCGATATATACAACTTGTCAACATAGTTATAGTCAACAATTCCAACACTCTCCCTCAAGTTGGTGCGAAACGATTGAAAGCACCTAACTTGTTAAGAATTTCTTTAAATTTCTCCATCCGGATGGCTTTTGTAAGAATATCTACAAGTTGGTTTCCATTGTTGATGTAAGGAGTTTAAATGATCTTGTCTTGAACCTTTTCTCTGATGAAATGACAATCAGCCTCAATATGCTTAGTTCGTTCATGAAACACAGGCTTTGATGCTATGTGAATACCAGCTTGATTATCACAATGGAGCTTAATTGGACTGGAGTTTTTGAAACCAAGATTATGGAGAAGAGCCTCGAGCCAGATGAGTTCACACATTGCAGAAGCCATAGCCCGGTATTCAGCTTTAGCACTAGATCTAGCTACAACGCTTTGTTTTGTACTCTTCCAAGTGACTAAATTTCCTCCAACAAAAGTACAAAATCCCATAGTGGATTTTCTATCAGAAGGATCTCCTGCCCAATCTGCATCACAATATCCCATAATAGCAGGATGGTCATTTTTCTTCATTAAAATTCTATTTCCTAGAGAACTTTTAAGATACTTTAATATCTTGTTGACAGCTTCTATGTGTGTGGTGCGAGGTGCATGCATGAACTGACTAACTAGACACACAACATGAGTGATGTCTGGTCTAGTGATAGTTAGATAAATTAATTTCCCACAAGTTGTTGATATCTTGAAATATCTTTGATTGGTTCTCCATCATCAAGAGTTGATTTTTTATTTTTTTCAACTGATGGTTCAATAGGACAAGTACCTAATTTACTAGTTTTCTTTAGCAAATCCAAAGTATATTTTCTTTGAGAGAGGAAAGTGCCATTTTTTTAGTATGCAACTTCAATACCTAAAAAATACTTTAATTTCCCTAAATCCTTTAGATAAAAAACATGATGAAGATTTTTCTTAAATAGAGAAATTCCTTGAACATCACTTCCAGTGATTATGATGTCATCCACATAAACATGAATAACAATTTTACATTGTTTTCTGGATTATACAAACATAGAGGAGTCAGCAGAGCTCCTAGAGAAACCTTAAGAAATAAGTGCATAGCTCAATTTGGCATACCAGGCTCTTCGCGATTGCTTCAGGCCATAGATAGTTTTTCTTAACTTGCAAATCATATTTGAGTTTTCTTTTGGATGACCTCAGGGAATTTTCATGTAAACTTATTCTTCAAGATTCTTTGAAAAAACACATTTTTAACATCAAGTTAGTACAATGGCGAATCAAGGTTGGTTGCAATGGAGAGCAAAATTATAATAGTGTTCATTTTAACAACAGGAGCAAATGTTTCTTTGTAATCCTCTCCATACGTTTGAGTAAATCCCATAGCAACCAGCCTTGCCTTGTATCTCTCAATTGTATCATTACTATTGTACTGTATTTTATATATCCATTTATTCCCAACAACATTTTTTCCTTGTGGTAACTTGACAAGTTCCCATGTGTGATTTTTATCAAGAGCAATGAGCTCTTCTTTAATTGCCTTTTTCCACACAGGGTGAGAAAAGGCATCTTGAAAGCTAGTAGGTTCTTGATTAGCAGAAATAGAGCTAAGACAACAATGATGTTCTTTAGATATTCTAAAATAATATAAAACCTTTTGAATGGGATATTTTGAAGAAACTTGGTAAGTTTAAAAATCTTGAAACTTACTTGGAGGTCAAATGGTGCGACGAGGGCGATTAGAGTCAATAATGGGCTCATTGGTTCCTTCATGATTAGTACCGGTTTTAACATAACCTTCATTAGTGACAAGAGGCATAATATAATTCTCCCCTTGAAGCTTATTTTCCTCATCATTTTGGGTGTCAAGAAAATAAGGTTCATTTTCTTGAAAACTAACATCACGAGCAATAATTACATACTCCTCTGTAGTATCATAACATTTATAAGCCTTTTTTGTGGGAGAACATACATTTTGTGCCGTAGGGCTAAGCTTGTCAGATCCAGGATTGTACACATAACAAACACGCCCAAACACTTTCAAGTGAGATGACGAGCTCTTCTTCTTTGTTAGCACTTCAATAGGCATTTTTTCTTGTAAAAAATTATTAGGCCATCTATTAATAAGGTAGCACGTTGTTAACACGACATCACTCCAAAAACGCTTTGGGACATTAGACTGAAACATTAGGGATCTGGCAACCTCTACGAGATGTCTGTTTTTTCGTTTAACTATCCCATTTTGTTGTCGGGTACCCACACATGAGGTTTGATGAAGGATCTCATTTTCTTTAAAAAAACTTAGAGAAAACATGATTAACATCTGTCACGTTATCAGATTGTAAAATTTTGATTTGAGTCCGATATTGAGTTTCAATCATCTTATAGAATTCTTGAAAAGTTGAAAAAACATGATCCTTAGTTTGCAAAAGATAGACCCAGGTAGTTTTTGAGAGATCATCAATAAACGTTAAAAAATAACGGTGTCCTCAATATGAGGGGACAGGTGCAGGTTCCCAAACATCAGAATGAATTAGATTAAAAGAAGCTGAAGAAATCCTACTTGAAATCTTAGAAGGCAAACAAATATGTTTAGCAAACTGACAAACACCACAACTTTTACAGTCCAAATGCAAATGAAGAAAGAGAACTCTTAGTACTCTATCTGAAGGATGACCAAAACACCAATGCCACAACTGGCTCTCTATTACCTTCTTATTATTAAAAACCAATGTGTTTGAATGGACATCCAATATGTAAAGACATCGTTCCAACCGACCTTCACCAATCATCCTCCTCATAGTCCAATCCTAAAACAAGACATTGATAGGAGAAAAACTAACATTGCAATTAAGATTTTGTGTAATTTTGCTAACAGAAAGGAGGCTTGACAAGAAATCAGGTAAGTACAGAAAATCAGTACTAGGATGATTGTGAAAAAATGTTATTTCTCCACTTCATATAATAGATACCATGGACCCATTAGCAAATAGTAACATGAGTATTTTTTTGAGAGGTATGATATTGAGTTAAAACTTGTTTAGATCCTGTCATATGGTCAGTGGCACCAGAATCAATAATCCAAGAAGATAAATAATGAGAAAGTAAAGAAGAGTTATCTAGCTCACTGTCGGAACCTTGGAAATTAGATGCAACGGAAGCCTTACCAAAATTTTGAAAGAGTTGAGCCAATTTCTCAAGGGTTTATTGAGTATTGTTCGCAGCTAAGTGGCCATCTTCCTCTTTTCCTAGAATTGTCTTTTCTTTTCTAGATGCAATTTCCAATAATTTTCTGTTGAGTCTCTTTCCTTTTTGAATTCAGTACAGTAAGGTCAATATCTATTCTACCCTTTGCTACGGGAAGAAGTATTCTTAGATGGTAAGGGTTTTCTAGACCCTTCAATATTTTCAGATTTCAAGGCAGAGTGATCAGATACATCATTTTTATTTTTAGCATCATCTGACATTGTAGCACGTCATGTCTCTTCTCAAGAAAGAATGGAACAAACAATTCTAAAATCTGGCATGGTAGGTGTTAAGAGTACCTAATTCCTGACAATTTCATACTCAAGACCCTAAGCTGAAAGCAAGGCAAAGGTCATTTCTTGGTTTTTACGAGTTTCAAGAGTGTTCATATCAGTTATAGCAGGCAGATAATAATCAAGTTCATTATACAAGCCACTCACAATCCCAATTAATTCTCCAACAAATTGTTCTCCCTTTTTTAAATGCACAATATCTTGTCCAATTTGATATAGCTTGGAAGCATTATTTAAGCTCTATATAATTCTCTTACTTTATTCCAAATGGCATTAGCAATAGAAAGAAACTAAAGCCTTTTGGTTAATTTTCTTTCAATAGAATTCAACAAACAATACCTTACGAGGTCATTGTTTGTTTGTCATTCCTCATAACTAGAGTCATTTTTTTTTGGAACCTTCATTTTTTACCCAGATAGGTAAGGAAACTTTTCTTTTCCACTAATAAACATTTCTGTATAATTTGACCAAAAAAGATAATTGCTCCCACCCATTAAAAGTTCTAAAGTAATTTTTATATTTGGGTTAGATTCATTTAAATTTGAATTTTCAACCATGAAGAAAATAAATGTAGCCCAAAAAAAATTACGGACCTTGGCAAAGACACACAAATATGATAAGAAAAAAAAAAAGTTGTAGCTGAATAATGACCCGCAACGCTCAAAAACCCAAAAGATGGTAATGCAGTTGTCACTCTCACGGCAAAGAAAAGTACCGTGAACCAGGGCAAGCCGCCGCATAAAGGCCACTACGACAGATCTGAAGTATGCAGCAAGCAATGCAAAAATATGAAATCTCAAGATCTGAGAACTACCCATCCAACAAGCTTCAAGAGTTTCATGGTAAAAAAAGAAGTTGATGGGCTTGCCAAGAAATATTCCAGCGATTTCAAATTTTGCCGGAAACGGGGGGTGATAAATAGAGCCTGCAGAGCCAACGTCAGAAAAAATTTCCGATAGAAAGAAGCCTTAGCAATGGCCAGTGGGTGACATTGCTTAAAGAAAACAAGGGTTTTAACGGGTGTACTGGGCAAATTAGGGTTATCAGGGTTGGTGTGAGAGAGGAACAATGGTATGAACTGCTGGAGATGTCACTGCACCAAATTGAATTTTCTCCCCTGCGAGAAGAGAATTAAGAGGGCTTGCAGAAGAATTGAAAGGCGAACACAGGGCTCATCAGTTCGCTCCCCTTTCTCAAAGAACATTGTGCGGTCATTCTCTGGCGTAGAAAGCCCTTGGTCCATTGCGACATCTGACCTACAAGATACCGAAGGACTGATTCCCTTTGGAATTGAGCAACTGCCAGGTGGGAGATCTGGCATTAGAGAGAGAAAGAAAGGAGAAACGATGTCACCTGGTGTTAGAGAGAGAAAGAGAGAGTGGTGTTTGGGGTTTAGGGTTTGAGTTCTGCAAGCCATTAGCCAATATTTAAGAGAGAGAAAACCAAGAGAAAAAGAGGGACACAGCCCCACTGCCGAAAAAGAGAGAGCGAGAGAGAGATTTGTCTACTGGTGTATTTCTACTCTTATCTCGCCTGAAAAAATTTGTGCTCTAATGCCATGTTGAGAATTTACTGTTATCTCGCCCGAAAAAAATTGTGCTTTAATGCCATGTTGAGAAAAATAAGAAGAAAAAAAGAATAAGGTAATTGGGCGTTTTTGCTTATATTTACCAAAAAGGAGATTGTTTGTTATTATCTCATAATTTTTTGTTTTTTTTTTCATTATATATATTACAACTTCAAAGTAGAGAAAAGAGTAAAAATAGAAGGTGATATAAATGATAGAGAGCCATCCCAAATTTTTAGGTAACCGATATATACAACTTGTCAACATGTTACAACCAACTATTTCAAAAAAGAGAATAATTTTGGTCTAATGTGATTTAATACATTTCCAAACGAGGTTAATATCCAAAAGTGTCTAGGTCACTCCTATAGAGGGACAAAAATGGGGTCAATATGTAGGAGAGAGAGATGAGGGGACAGAAGAGCAGTTGAGAGTTGGAGAAGTGAAATGAATGCATCGGCCAAAGAATGAGCATCGTTGCTGTGATCCTCTTAAGGTGAGACAATGTCTACCCTCAATGTGAAAATTTTGAAATTACGGGCTCCTCCTCAACTACATGCATTAATCCCACCTCTCTCTCTCCCCACACCGATCTCCTATATAAATAGCTCTCATGCACATTGTGTAGAGCATAAGTGTAAAGTTCAGAAGTGTTCACTAAGAAGATAGCGAGGTTGATGACGAAAGGCAATGTGGCTTTCGTGGCCCTCTCACTGGGAGTGGTTCTCTTATGCATTGTAGTGTTTGCTGAGGGTCGCAAGCCTAAGGTTGACACCTTCGATGATGGGGATGATGATCTTGGTGGAGGCTTAGGTGGTGGTGCTGGATTTGGTGGGGGCGAGGGTGGTGGAGCTGGCGGAGGATTCGGTGGAGGTAAGGGTGGAGGAGTTGGTGGAGGTGGAGGTGGAGGTGGAGGAGCGGGAGGGGGTGAAGGTTTAGGTGGCGGCTCTGGTGGTGGTGCTGGATTTGGTGGAGGTAAAGGTGGAGGAGTTGGTGTAGGTGGTGGAGCTGGAGGTGGTGGAGGGTTAGGTGGTAGTGGAGAAGGTGGAGGCTTAGGTGGTGGCTCAGGAGGTGGTGCTGGATTTGGTGGAGGTAAAGGTGGAGGAGTTGGTGTAGGTGGTGGAGCTGGAGGTGGTGGAGGGTTAGGTGGTAGTGGAGGAGGTGGAGACTTAGGAGGTGGCTCAGGAGGTGGTGCTGGATTAGGTGGAGGTAAAGGTGGCGGAGTTGGTGGTGGCGCTGGTGGAGGAGGTGGAGCTGGCGGTGGTTTAGGTGGTGGCGCTGGTGGAGGAGGTGGAGCTGGTGGTGGTTTAGGTGGTGGTTCTGGTGGTGGGGCTGGATTTGGTGGAGGTAAAGGTGGCGGAGTTGGTGGTGGAATTGGTGCAGGTGGTGGAGATGGAGGTGGTGCTGGTGGTGGAGTTGGTGGAGGGTTTCGAAAGGGTGGCGGAGTTGGTGGTGGAATTGGTGCAGGTGGTGGAGCTGGCGGTGGAGTCGGTGGAGGATTTGGAAAGGGTGGCGGAGTAGGTGGAGGTTTTGAAAAGGGCGGTGGAGGTGGAATTGGAGGGGCTGGTGGCTCTGGAGGAGGATTTGGAGGTGGTGATGGTGGTGGAGAAGGTGGCTTTTAGCTCACCATTAATGAAATAAAACACCCGGCACTTCATCTTACATATGCCAACACTAAAACGAGTTTGTAGCTTCTATGTTAAAAGGAGCATGTGGCCCAACTTTTGTAGAGCTTGGTGCTCAACTCTTTTCACTGCGTTGTATCCACTAAGCTGAATTCCATAATATATCCCTTTTACTGAGGATAACAAATAAGGGTGATTGTTTATTTTCTTTCATGGTTTTCGATTTACTCTTTCTCTGGGAAATGATCCCAAATGAACAGGTATGGAAGCTATATATATAATTTCATTGTAAACCACGATCGAATCTATGGAAGCACTGGTTTATACATTCCTATTGGTATCGACTCTAAGGATAATTTTTTTCGTTATCTTTTTTCGAGAACCGCCTAAGGTTCCGAATAAAAAAATAAAACGATTTTTCATTATCTCAATTGAACCACACCCGTAACCCAAGTTAATTCGCGAGGTTTCTTAAATCCGCCTGTGAGATAAACACGAAATACATACAGGATCATCGTTAGAACCATCATACTTGTCGACCATCGATGAACTGATCGGATTAACCAACCAAAGTTTACTTCAATCATTATATATTGAACAAAGGCAAAAGCCTCTATAACAGTTGGACGATAGTAAAAAGTCATAGCAAAACCCGTAGCTACTTGTCATGGTTTTAGATTTAGTCTTTCTCTCTCTTATGATCTCTCGTTCTATTTTTATCTACTTCTGATATATTCACTTGTTGCTCTTGCGACCTCTCCTCCTCCGCTAATTTAATATCAATGACACAATTTACCCGCAAAAAAATTCACTCTTTTCTTAAAAGTTTCAGTTGTTCTCAGGATCCAATTTTTAGACAAACGTGAACCATAAGGAGCAGAGCATAACAAAAATCTAAGTTAGAGAAATTAGACCCATGAAAGTAGAGCGACATAAAAAATAAAGGGAAAATTATAAAGGGTGCGGTTTCTATTAGGTTGCGACCTTAAACAATCCAATTAAGGCGCACATCCAAATTTTATTATAATATATACTTTTAGTGTCAAAAATACTAAGATTATCTTAAAATCTATTTCTATATCTAATTATAAAATTTTAAACTCCAAAAAATATTAAAATCAAGTAAATATATAAACATATAAAAATCTTGAAAATGGATAGTCCAGAAAATGTGTTGCAAGATTCCCTATTTTTGGGGTTCAAAATCTTCTTCTTTTTTTTTTTCATATTCATACATCTCAATGTCGAGATTATCAATTAGGGTGTTTTCAATGTTAAAACAACCTTTTTTGATGGATTTTTATGTGCATATGTATTTCTACATTTTAAGGTTGCAACCTTATATAAACTGTTTCCAATTAGAAGGAACACCTCACCAAATAAAATTTGTAATATCATACCCACAACCCAAACACTGTTTTTTCTTGTTTTTACCCCAGTCAAAACGTCGAAAGATTTAGAACTAAAATTTTCTTCTCCTCTCTCACTCTCTCTACCCATCCTCTCTCTTTTTCTCTCTACCCACCTTCTCTTTCTATCTCTCTCTACCTGCTATTTATCTATTGACCCTTTCTCTACCCCTCTCTCTACCTGCCCTCTCTCTCACTCTCTCTCTACCTACTCTCTTTGTCTCTCTGCATGTCCTCTCTTTTTATCTCTCTACTCGTCTTCTCTTTCCTTTGAATCTTCATCTCTCTACCCACCCTCTTTCTCTTCTGGATCTTTCTCTATCCTATTTTGGGAGGAAGAGTGAGAGGCAAAAAATGGGTTGAGAGACATTTGGAGAGAGAAAAAAAAAGCGGGTGGGTAGAGAGAGAAAGATGCAAAGGAGAGAGAGGACAAGTAGAGAGAGAAAGCTCTAGATGAGAGAGGGTTGGTAAAGAGAAAAATCTAAAAGAGAGAGAGGGCAGATAAAGAGAGTGAGAACGAAAAAAAGGGATGATGGATAGAGAGAAAAAGATCCAAAGGAGAAAGAGATGGCAAGTAGAGAGAAAGAGAGGAAGACAGCGGGCAAGTAGAGAGACAAAGATCCTGAGGAGAGAGAGGGAAGGTAGAGAGAGCTAGAGAAAGATCTTGAGGAGAGAGAGGGTAGATAGAGATACAGAACGATCCAGAGGAAAGAGAGGGAGGGTATAGAGAGAAAGAGAGAGGGCGGATAGGGAGAGAAAAAGAGAGAGGGTGGAGAAAGAGAGGGTGGGGAGAGAGAAGAAGATATAGAGGAGAGAGAAACAGTAGGTAGAGAGAGAAAGATGTAGAGAAGAGAGACATCAAGTAAAGAGAGAGAAAAAAAAGCAAGTAGATAGAGAAAGAGAGATAGAGAGGGCGGATAGAAAGAGAGGGCAAGTAGAGAAAGAAAGAGATAGAGGGAGAGTAGAGAGAGTGAGAGAGTGAGAGAGGAGAAGGCCATTTTAGTTCTACATTTGTTTACTTTTCGACTGTGGGTAAAAGCAAGAAAAAATCGAGTTTGGTTTGTGCGTATGATATTAAAAGTATCGGGGGAGGATGTCTATAAAATTCATTATGGGGAGTATTTATAATTTTTCCAAAAATAAATATAAATACGATGTAAAAAGAATATAAAAAAGAAAATTGTTTCATGTGGGCTAGACTGTATTTCTACAATAAGCGGTCAAGACGTATGAAACATCCATCTTAAAGATGGATGCAAATAGGTGGCCCATTTAAAAACAATTGTCACTAACGGTCCAAATATTTTCTTAATATAACTATTATTTCTAGTTTTCAACTTTTACTGTTTTTTCATATTCGTGATCTCCATGTTATATTCTCTAAAATTTAGGATCAAATTATATTTAAAAAATATATTTATTTCCAATCCCACATTTCTACACTATGCGTGTTGTCCACATAGAAACCTTGTCCATATAAAAATAACAAAAAAAAAAATTCAATATAATTTATTAACTTTATTTAATGGGTGCAGTTTGTATAGAGTCGAGGTCCCAAACAATCAAAGTAGAGACCACCTTCAAATAGTGTCAAGAAATGGAAAGCTCTAATTTGACTGATAGAGCCTAGGCTCTGTATAAATTTTTTCCTTATTTAATATACATATCGAAATGTCACTTTTCATCTCATATTTTAGCCATCTGCACGTTCCATTAACTAGAGATAAAAACTTAGAAACTCTTGGGATAGGCTTCTCATATTCATGCAATTACCGGCCTTATATTTTTTGTCCTTGGGTAGTTTGCCGTACTTCATGGTTTTGGTATTGCGCCAGAAAGTGGGACATAAACTTGACGGAAATTGTTACAGGATGATTTTATGAAGCAATTTGACGATATAAACGTAAGAAAAGTATAGAATGAGACTGTTTATATTTCGTACGAGGTAGTCACATTAATTTTGACCATTGGATGTAAAATTGGGCGGCTACAATTATTTCATTGACCCAACTCAAACTTCAAAAGAAATTTTTTCAAACTTTGTAACACATCCAAGCTATCAAATTTCATACCGGATGGTTGTAAGTAATTATGACCACCTTGTATCAAAGATAAATGGTCTCGTTGTATGCAATTCCATACACATTTATCTAGGAATTACGGTTATGGCAGTTAAAAATTTATGAGTATTGCATACAAGCGAGAGAGAGAGAGAGGAGAGAGAGAGAGAGAGAGAGAGAGAGAGAGAGAGAGAGAGATTCTCTATTCAAATCCGTGCATATGACGATTAAAATTTAAGTAATTTACCTACAAAAAAAAGAAAAAAAATTGAAATGGGTCAATTTTAGATGAAAATACACGAAAGATTGGTGAACATGTATTTTTTATTTTTTTCCAAAATTACCTCTCGATCTGAGAATGGCATCATCAAACTACTTTTCTATTATTTTTTGTTTATTTTTTTCTTTAGTAGGGCAGGGCCCTAGTGTGAGGGACAGTGCCCAGTCTAGAAGGCAGTCCGAGGTTGGCATCCTCGAACCACCTTATTTCTTAGCATTTAAATGGGCTAATACGGCCCAAGGATACCAACCTCGAACTGCCTTGAAGAGCATTAGAGAAGGCAAACCAAGAAGGGCCAGCTTGTACCACCTCTGAATGCTTAAGAAAGTTAATCTTGGCGGTTCAAGGATGCCAACTTTAGACCGCTTTGAAGAGCACCCCAGAAGCGGTTCGATGATGCAATTATTGCATTGATTGGGCTCTTCCCCAAACATTAAAGCATGACGCTCCTGTCAAAAAACCCAAAAAAAAAGAATTAAAATGTGGTCCGAGGATGATTCCATAGACCGAAGAGCAATTGTGGGAAAATAAAAAACCTCAGATTCAATGTAATTTAAATCCAAAATTGACACATTTTGTATTTTAGTACTTTTTTGTGTGCGCGTGCAATTCTATCTAAAATTTATAAGCTATGCGAGAGAGAGAGAGAGTGAGAGAGATTCAAGAAAAAGTTCAAAAAGTTGAGAGATTTTTTAGTGATTTGGATTTGATACTACAAAACGCCTATAGGCGAAAATGAACAGTGATTTCTTCTACCCTCATCACCATCCAAACTTCATCGCACGACCACGATTGTCTGTTAGTGTTTCATTTTTTATTTTATTCTATAAATCGATATAACCTGAAATTTGGAGAGTGTGTTTATAAAAAATAGGCGAATCTATGAAAAATATCAAAAAAATATTTTACATAAACAAAATTGATCAAAATACCCTCGATAATATTTTGGTCAATTTATTTTTGTGAATTATTATTTTTATCTATTTGTAATATATGCGGATGTATAGACTATCCAAATTTCAGGTCTTTTCGATTTGTAAAAAAAAATAAAAAACGAAACATTACTGGACAATCGTAACCGTGCGATGAACTTTAGACGGTGATGAAGGTAGGCGAAATCACTGTTCATTTCACCTATAGGCGTTGGGAAGACTTTTCCATATATATATATATATATAAAGTTAAAGTGTGCGGCCTATCTTAGATAAGCTAAATATGCCAACAGCTTAAATTAAATTTGGGTCGATCTGACGATCACGGATGTTTAGTAGTATTTGAATTTTAAATTTTTTTCTACTAATTCAAATCACTTTAAATTTTAGATGCATATTCTTCTCAATAAGACGCACCTAATAAAAATATAAAAAAAAAATTATCCACAAAACATAATTGACCAAAATACCCCCGAACCTTTAGAAAGGTATTTTGGTCAACTTTTTTCATGTAAAATATTTTTAAAATATTTTTCAAATATTCACCTATTTTTTATGAACACACGCCTAAAATTTAAAGTGATTTGGATTTGTAAAAAAAAAATTGAAACAGTACCGAATATCCGTGATCGTCAAATCGGTCCAAATTCAATCTGGGCTGTTGGCGCATTTAGCTTATCTAAGCTAGGCTGCGCACCCATCTTATATATATATATATATATATATATATATATATATATATATATATATATATAAAAAGAGAGAGAAATGATCTTATAGGACCCTCCCCCATCCATATGTGTAGGACCCCAAAGGATCACATTAAATTTGGTACGGATCTCTAAAAAGTCAAGTCTCACATCCATGTGATAAATTTTTTAGAGATCCGTGCTAATTTAATGGTGATCCTTTGGAGTCGAAGGTCCTACATATATATATATATATATATATATATATATATATATATATATGATCATGTGAGCCAGTGGGCTCACAAGTAAAAATGAGTCCAACGGCCAAGATTGAATCTGAGCCGATCTGATGAACACGGATTCCCGGTAGTGTTTGAATTTAAAAAAAAATTTCTACAAATCCAAATCTCTTAAAATTTTAGGAGTGCATTCTTCTCATCAAGCCCCACCTAAAAAAAAATATAAAACAAATAATCCGTAACAAATAAATCCACCATAATACCCCTGAAAATTTATGGGGGTATTTTGGTTAATTTTTTCATGTAAAATATATATTTTTTATTTTGATTCGCCTATTTTTTATGAACATGCCTAAAATTTCAAGTGATTTAGATTTGTAGAAAAAAAATTAAAATTCAAAAACTATCGGATATCTGTGATCGTCAGATCAATCTGGGCCGTTGGGCTCATTTTTACTTGTGAGCCCAGTGGGTCACATGATTATTTTCCATATATATATAGAAGATACTACAAAATTCCTATAGACGAAAATGAATAGTGATTTCGCCTACCCTCATCACCGTTCAAAGTTCATCGCATGGTCACGATTATTCGATAGTGTTTCTTTTTTCTTTTTTTTTCTATAAATTAGAATAATCTAAAATTTGGATCGTGTGTTCATGAAAAATAATCGAATCTATAAAAAATATCAAAAACATATTTTACATGAAATACATTAACATAAATACCCCTGAAAAGTTTTAGGGGTATTTTCATCAAATTATTTTTTACGAATTATTTTTTTATATTTTTATTAGGGGCGCATCACTAAAATGTACATATGCTCCAAATTTTAGATCATTTTGATTTGTAAAAAACAAAGAAACAAGGAAACACTACTTAACAACCGTGACCGTGCGATGAACTTTAGACGGTGATGAAAGTAGGTGAAATCACTATTTACTTTCACCTATAGGTGTTGGGACGATTTTTCCTATATATATATATATATATATTCTCTATTCAAATCCGTGCATATGACGATTAAAATTTAAAGTAGTTTACCTATGGACAAAAAAAAGAAAAAGATATGAAATGGGTCAATTTTAGATGAAAATTATACGGACGGATGGTGAACCCGTATTTTTTATTTATTTTTTCACAAATTACCTCTCGGTCTGAGGATGGCATCCTCATACCATTTTTTAGCTATTTATTTATTTATTTATTTTATTAGTTGGGTAGTGCCCTAGTGTGAGGGACAGTGCGCTGTCTAGAAGGCAGTCCGAGGTTGGCAACCATCGGACCACCATATTTCTTAGCAAATAAATGTGCTAATGTGGTATGAGGGTACCAACCTTGAACTGCCTTGAAGAGCATCAAAGAATGGCCAACTCGTACTACTTCTGAATGCTTAACAAAGTTAGTCTTGGCGGTCTGAGGTTGCCAACCTCGGACTGCTTTGAAGAGCACCACAGAAAGCAGTTCGATGATGCTAATATTGGATTGACTTGACTCTTTACCAAACATTAAGGCATGGCCCTACTGTTAAGAAAACCCAAAAGAAAAAATTTAAAATGTGATCTGAGGATGATATTCTGAGACCGAAGAGCAATTGTGGGAAACATAAAAAACCTCAGGTTCCGTGTAATTTAAATCCAAAATTGACTCATTTTGTATTTTAGTATTTTTTTTTGTGTGTCTACACAATTCTATCTAAAATTTATAAGCTATGCATGAGAGAGACAGAGAGAGAGAAACTTAAGAAAAAGTTCAAAAAGTTGAAAAATTTTCAAGTGATTTGGATTTGTAGAAAAAAAATTAAAATTCAAATACGAAATGAAATCGTGACCGTCAAACTGAATCTGAGCTGTTGTGGTCATATGTTGATATGAACTAGTGGGCTAACATTAACATATATATATAAAAAGTCTTCCCAACACCTATAGGCAAAAATGAATAGTGATTTCGCCTATGCTCATCACCGTCCAAAGTTCATCACTTGATCACGATTGTCTGGTAGTGTTTTATTTTTCATTTTTTTTTTCTATAAATCGGAATTATTTGAAATTTAGAAGGTGTGTATATCTAGTGAGGTGCACCTAATAAAAATATGAAAACAATATTTCGTAAAATATAAATTGACCGAAATAGCCCCATAAATTGTCAAAGATATTTTGATCAATTTATATTTTACGAAATACTGTTTTTATATTTTTATTAGATTTTCCTATTTTTTATGAACACACGCTCCAAATTTTAGATCATTCTAATTTGTAGAAAATAAAATAAAATTGAAACACTACTGAAAAACTGTAATCGTGCGATGAACTTTGGACGATGATGAGCATAAGCAAAATCACTGATCATTTTCATCTATAGCCATTGTGTAATGTTTTCCATATATATATATATATATAATGATACTATGAGACTCTCTCATACCTATGTAAGTAGGACCCCAAATGATCACCATTAAATTTAGACACAGATCTCTAGAAAAGTTATCCCATGGGTGTGAGACTTGGGAGAATGGGTTTATTAATAACTTTTCTAGAGATCAGTGTCAAAATTTAATGGTGATCCTTTAGAGTCCTACTCACATAGGTGTGGGAGGGTCCCATAGTATCATTATATATATATATATATATATTAAAAATTTTCATGAGTGAAACTTTTTGAAAAAAAAAAAAAAATACCAAACTACCCTCAAAGATTTGAAAATACTTAATTTTGGATTTTGAAGTTCTAATATTCTTTTATTGATTTCATGTAATGAAGAACCAAAATATGGGGCGGATAAATTATTAATCTAATTTTTACTAAATTTTACAATTAGTTTAGGTTATCTCACACAGTTGAGAAAACCTTAAAACTCTAGGAAAGAACAACAAACAAAATGAAGGAGCTTTTTACTTGCCTTAATGGAGTCTTATCTTACAGGCCTGGTCTTAGCATTGCTATTATAAATACTTCTGTGCAGTTGTCTTTATTTGGAGCAACAGGAAGGCTAAAAGTGGACGTTCTAAAAAAAAGAATAACCAGGTTTCAAGACAATGAAAAGCCTCGAGCGAAAAAAAAATAACATTCACCCTCCTATGTTCTAATCATCGCACCCTCGTATATTCTAAGCGTCACACCCAAACCGTTACCATAAAAAAAAAAAAATTAACTTTTACCCAACATCCCCAAACACAAATGGGAAAGGTTTTTATGCTTCTCCTACAGTATAGAAAATTTATGTTTCTCCTACCATCCAGCCGTCCAATTTTGATCGAGAGAGTCACTCCCCGTTTGATCTTAGATCCGACATCTCAAAGTATTTTCTTTTTAGTTTTTTTCTTAAAAATTGTATGAATATGAAATTTGGTTTGTGTCATCTTCTCATTACAGCGCACCTATAAAAAATATTAAAAATAATTTTTCGATAAAATATAATGACCAAAATTCCCTTTGAAACTTTCAAAAGTATTTTGGTCATTTTATTTTATTGATAATATTTTGTTTATATTTTTCGCTAGTACGAGTTTAATAGAGGATGAGAAGTATAAAATTTGGTGTTAAAATAGTTTGTAGAAAAAAATTAAAAATAAAATAGTGTAGAGACGTGACATTGTGATTGGGACAATCATAACCCTCCATTGAGCATATACGGTTGGATAAAGAGAAATATATAAGTTTTATGATGTAGGGAAACAACCAACACAAATACCTCACATGTTTTCAAACACAAAAAAAAAATAACCGAGTTAATCTTGCGTAGATAGCAATATTAAGCACCACCCGTATACAAATCAACTGGTGCTTTAAGTGGAAGACCCGACACGCCTGACAGATGAGCCGACGTTAATAGAAGATCCAGATCCACGATAAAAGAGCTTTTTTTCCGAGCGTATTTGTCAATCTGTAATAGGGATCACAATGGTGGGGATATAGGCCGATACGTCTCTTGTGTTTCAATGACAAGTAACGCAGTCCAGCTATCCGCACCTATCTAGTCTGATCATTTAGCGGCTCTTTCCAAGTGACGGGAATGTAAATAGAAAACATCCCTTGCGAAAGCCTCTCAGCGGCCAGTTCGGCCCGACCCTATACTCGGGCAATGATGGCCAGGTCTTGGCCCGACCCTCAGGCCACATTTTGTGGCCAAGGCCCTCGTTTTTTTAAAGCTAAGCCACCCGACCTGTTGTCACCCCTATAATATATCCTACAAATGTTAGACAAAAAAGATGTAATCCCTTGTGACCAAAATATAAATTGAAAGCCTAAGATAAAAGCCGGCCCGTGGGTATGTAACCTACTCAAACGAACCACCAACCTTAAAAAGAGTTGGGTAGGCACTTGAATATGCGTGAAAAGAATATCACTACCTAGGGTTCAAAGTAGTATCTACTATTTGGATGACAGGACTCCAACTCTTTTACATATGATCCTTTTAAAAAAGGGTGCAGTTGCATACAGATGCATCTGTAGGTGTAGAGGTAAAGTGCACCCTCAAATTTTATCATGGTATATAATTTTGATGTAAGATGTTTTTAGGATTATCTCAAAATCTATTTTTATATCTAATTATAAAATTTTAAATTTCAAAATTAGTTAAAATCAAGTAGATCTATAAACATATGAAAATCTTGAAAATGGACGGTGTAGATAATATGTTGTAAAATGCATTATTTCTGAGACTTAAAATTTTTTTATTTTTTTATAGTCATACATCTCAATGTCAAGATGACCAATCAAAGGGTTTTTCAACATCAAAACTACATTTTCCGATTGATTTTTGAGGGGCTTATGTAGCTCTACATTATAAGGTAGCAACCATATATAAACTATTTCCTTGTTCTAATGGTATGAAAGCACCAATCATCCACGGCCTTTCTCCACACCCTTCATGCACGACCTTGGTATCTCGTCAAAGCTTGTGCTTCCAAAAGCTATTGGCTTTCTCCTCATTTTGTTTTCCTTGTCAAGTTTTGCAAGCTTTTTGACGATTTGATTGCAAGCTTTTTTGACGTTTGATTGCAAGTCCCTATGAAAGCTTTTGTGCTCCATCATAAATCTTTGACGTTCCTTTGCAAACCACCAGCAGCAGTAGCAGCAGTCTCGCCTAATTTATCTTCCAAATCTATGTCAAGCTTTGTCCTCCAAATCTCCGTTGCCTTACAAAACTTGTGTCGTGGAAAGTCTCAATCTTGCACAGCACAAACCTTTTGTGCAAATCAAATCTCCCTGCAGAGTTCCAATGCTGCGGTGAGCGTGGAAGAATACGCAATCTTCATATTGCAACTGTTTTGTGTAAATCAAATCACCGTGTTTGCAAACCAAATCTCACTTTGCAGTAGTTTTGAAACCGGCTCTTTGCAGCACCTCCTGAAACTGGGTTATCTTTACCTTAACTTAGGCAATTTCTAAACCTTTTCTTCTAAATGGGGGATCAAAATTCCGGTTCAAACATTTTAGTGCATGAGAACAACAACCCAAATCTGAAAATTATTCACATTCTTGTTAATAGAATAAATTATGAACTTGGTCTAGAGCTGCAACCATGTATCTTAGCATTAAATGTAAGTTGGGTTTTGTTAATGGAAAAAACCGGCCTCAAAACCCAATGATCCTACTTCTGAAGAGTCGAAGTCTTGGGATAACCTTGTCTGGTTGTGGCTTATAAACTCAATGGAACCTCAACTCGGTAAAAGAATGTATTTATAGCCTACTGCTGAAGATTTATGGAAGTCTTTTAAAGAGATTTGTGGAGAAAAAATAATGCCGCCAGGATTTTTCAATTCAAGCGAGATATATATCAATTTAAATAACAAAGAAAGCCATTTAGTGAGTACATTGAAATGTTTGGAGGCATGTGAGATGAGTTGTCCCACTATATTCCAATGAGCAATGATTCAATGCAACGGTTGTATCATAGTATAATGCAACAACACTTCTAGACCACCATGTTTGTGGTATTTGTATAACCCCAAACTTTGCACACACACTCTTCATCTCAATAATCAATCCCTCAAAAAAAAAGTTCAATTTGAACCCTAGATATGGTCAAAATGAGTCATCTCCAAAAACAAATCTACACCATTCATTTTGTGAATTTCAAGATCTTAGCCTTTACAAACTCAAAATCATTTTTTTCTTTTTTAACATTGTTCATCTAATGATAATAAAGCTGTCCGAAAAAATTGGAAATGAAAAAAATTCTTCTAAAGGCTAGATCTAAGCATCTCACCAAAATGAACAGCCTATGTTAATTGGGCTAAAAAAATATTTTCTAAGTTGTGTTTTAAAGTTTTCTTGTTTTTTGATTGTTCAATAGAATGAAAAGAGTGTATATTTCAAAATTTGGATTAAACAAATGGCCATAATATGGTTTTTTAATGTTGTTGCATCATATTACTATACAACGGTTGCATAAAATCATTGCCCTATTCCAATAATTGCTTATATAAATAGCAAATAAGAGAAGTCCAACAAGATAAAGCATTTGCTATATTGGTCGGCCTTGCTCCTAAGTATTAGGCCATTAAAAGTCAAATCTTAATGGCTTCTGAATTCCTTCCTCTGCATGCGTCACGATTCAAAAAGAAGAAAGTAGGCTCAAGGTTATGAGCCCTTCCATTAAAAAAGAGGATCTCACTCACAATATTGAGATATCAACATTTCTTATTGAGTCTCAAAAAGCTGAAAAAAATTCCCACTACCGATGACAAATTCAAGAATCGTGGTCGTGGTTGGATTGTTGATTCTGGAGCTACAAATCATATGACTGGACATTGCAAAGGATTCGAAGGGTTTGAATACATGTCTTCAAAGAGACTTGTGTCATTGGCCAATGGGACTATGGTACCAATTTGTAGAGTACGAAGTATTAACTTTTTTTTTAAGGATAAATCATCTAAAGTTTTATATATTCCTTCTTTGTCTTCGAATCTTTTGTCAATTAGTCAAATCACAAAGCCTATAATTGCTTGGCTACTTTTCTGTTTACAATGTTGCATTTTAGGATACGATATTTGGGAAGAAGATTGGTGAGGGTAACCAATCACATGGGTTGTACCTATTGGATCAAACCTCAAAAAATGGTTTTGCAGGAAAAGTGCAATTCGAGGACAATACATGTCATTGCAGATTGGGACATTCATCTGATAAGCAGGTGGTTTCTAGTGTTTTTGATTCAAGTGTTTGTATTTTTATTTATGAGAAACTTATCGAAATACACCTAACTTATCAACTAGTTCACAATTTACCTTTCTTTAACTACTCCAGCTCATGATTATATATATATATATATATATATATATATATATATATATAGAGAGAGAGAGAGAGAGAGGAAAAATCTGTGATTAGTCCACTAACTCATTTGAACATATGAGCCCAACGGCCCAGATTGAATCTAGGTCGATCTGATGATCACGGATGTTTGGTAGTTTAGGAATTTTATTTTATTTTCTATAAATCCAAATCAATTGAAATTTTAGGTGTGTCTTTTTCTCATCAAGGCACACCTAATAAAAATATAAAAAAAATTATTTGCTAAAAGAAAAATGACCAAAATACCTTTAAAACTTTTCGGGATATTTTGGCCAAGTTATTTCATGTAAAATAGTTTTTTGATGATATTTTTCGAAGATTCACCTATTTTTTATAAACACACACCTAAAATTTCAGATGATTTGAATTTGTAAAAAAAAAAAATTCAAACACTATTGGACATTTGTGATCGTCAAATCGGCCCAGATTCAATCTGGGCCGTTAGCTAACCCCAGCTTTTTCCATATATATATATATATATATATATAGAGAGAGAGAGAGAGAGAGAGAGAAAAAAAATATTCTATTTTTAACTTTTATATCTCATCACATCCAAATGTTGAAATATTACTTGTAAGCAAAAAGACTCCATCTTTTCTATCTTCCAACCCCCTAAACCCCTTTGACCATGTATTATTGACCTCAACAACTTATAAAATGACTCTATCTCTCTAAAACATCATCTCTCTCGCACACATTAGAAGGTGTGCTCGTGTTCGAGCTCAAGCTAAACCCCTTGACTGGTAAACTCATCGAGAAGCGAAGAGAGAGATGGAGTTTTAGAGAGAGAGAGAGAGATATGGAGTTTGAATAGGGTGTCATTTTAGTGTTCGTTTGGGTCAAAACTTTATGGTCAGAAAGGTCCAGGGGGTTGTAAGATAGAAAAGATGGAGACATTTTGCTTCCAATTAATATTTTCAATTATTGGGTCTCATAAGATATGGAAGTTAAAAATAAGGGATAAAGAGATATTTTCCAACCTATATATATATAGATTGCAGAGTTATAAGTAATTAATTGTTGCAGAATAGTAACATAATATAGAAACACAAATAGGATAATTAAAACAAGAAGCAAGGATATATCAAATATGATCCACGAAGTATGAGTATAGTCACAAATTTTAAATGTAAAAACAAATTTAAATTGCATAACTTACTGATTACATATACAGAGACTGGCAAACTTTTTCCACTCAGAAGGATAGTAGGAAGGTAAGAAAGATAGATTACAATCACACATTCTTAAAATAAAGAAGTCATATGGAAGTTACCGACTTTGTCGATGTACAGGTGACTGAATGCAGTAACTAACCTACTGTCTACAGAAAGAGGGAAGAAGAAGAAGAAGAAGAAGAAGAAGAAGAGAGAATATGAGAGAGCATAGAGAGCATATGAGGGCTTGAGAATTTTTGCTACTGCTGCTGCTGCTGCTACGTCCTTGATCCAGTCTGCCTTTCCTCAACTGAGCGAGTGTGTATCTATAGTGAAATGTCCCAGGAAAACTTGTGGCTATGGATGATTGCTTAACGACGAAGGAACCTGGGGATAAGGTAAGAGGGATCTTGTGGCTGAGGTTCGTTAGCGTAGCGGCGAAGGAACCTGGAGATAAGGTTGTCGTCTGAAGATGGATACGTGGTAGGAGCATGGAGTAGCCAGGTATTGGAGATAGTGATTGACATGATGGCGAATCTTTTGTTTGTCGAAATAGTATTGGTACGTGTGAGCGACGAAGAAGAAGAAGAGGCCACGTTGACAATGATGTGACCCCAAATTAGTCACATCGATCAAAGAGGTGTCTTGTTATTGGTAAGAAGGAATCTTTACTATTGAAATGTCTTGTTACTTTATGAAGAAGGGAATCTTTACTATTGAGATGTCTTGTCTCTTTATGAATTACTACTGAGATGTCTTGTCACTTTATGAAAAGGGAATCTTTACTTGTCTTTATGATGGTGAGGTCATATCAACGAACAGTGGAGTTATTTATCTGGATCATCTCGGGCTGGACTATCGGGCCGGCTGGACTGTCAGGCCGTGTTAAGCATCGGGTCTTTGGCTGAAGTCGTCAAATAAGGGATTGTCTGATTGGACAGTTTCTTCTGAAGTTGTTGGTGCTATAGCATCAGGAGCAAATATTTGAAGAAGATTTTACTCTATTTCCTCGAAAGTAGCATTAGGATGTGCTTGTTTCATTTTCTTCAGATAGGCCGAAAATGTGGGTAAACTGACAGTATTATATGCTGGTGGGTTGAAGACATTGGTTTGAGGTGGTATTCGTTTAAGTGGTAAGGAGGCCGGATTAATACTAAAAATATCCCACCACTTGATTTTCAGGGTTTTGCCAAGTTTGGGAATATACTCATAATTATTAGTATTATTCTCAGAAATAGAGTATTCCCATTTTAAGATCCAGGGTATTTGGTAGATGGCCATGAAGTAGAGATGGAAATCATCTTGGTCAGTACAAGTATTATATTCTGCAAATTTTGTTTGTAGGGCTTGGAAAGCGTCGGGTAAAATTTGGGTTTGTGATCCCCATAATAAGAACCAATGGCGGAAGCAATTTGGGAATCTTTCGAGAACAGCGAGTTTGGATTGCAAATACCAGGAATGAGTATTATTTGGATTTTGGTAGAATAATACTTTGTGCCATGCATCAGTATACTCAGAATATTTATAATATTTGTATTGGAATTCTGGGTTTAATAACTTTTTGCCTTGAAGAGGATTGCATCCCCAACCCTCATAAGAAAGTAATTTTTTGATTTGAAATTTGGAATAAGCATATACTTTAGTTGTACCTTGATAAAATGAACTATTGAAACCGAACCGGTTTCCATAAGAATAGCTTCATACCATTCACGGGTTTTGACTCCGTGTGATGGATTCAAATGGTTTACAAGGTAAAGGGGGGATATTTTATTTGGGTCAAGTTGTGCATGAGTATCAGAAATAGGTATATCTGATAAGAAGGCTGTGTCTATATAGACTGATTTGACAAAGGTCGAGGTTTGTTTATTTGGGTATGTTGCCGGGGAAAACGCCGGACTTGGGGTTTGTATTGGACTTTGAGGAGGAGTCTGTAGCAAGTATTCAGGTACATTTGAAGATCTGAGAGGTGACATAGGTGTCAGACTTAGAGAGGAATGGATGGGCATAAGGGGCCCATACCTGTTGCTTGGTACTAAGTCCATTGGTTGTTTTCCTTTGTTGGTATTTGAAGACTGAGGATTATTCATATTGGTATTTTTATTAGTAAGAAAGAGTTGCAAATCGTAGGAGGAAAAACCGTAGGATGAGATTGTATCGTCCTTAAGTTGTGGTATATGGTCCCCCCTGCAAAAATTCACGGGTTAAAAAGTCAGGCAAAGAATTAGTAGAACCGTGAAGATGCTCAATAGAGAAATCAAAAGCAGATAAAATTGCTTGCCATCGGGCAAATATTTGTTTGGATACAAGGTTTTGAACATCTTTTTACAGAATATCTTTAGCGGCTTTACAATCGGTGCCGATGAGAAAGTGTTGATTCAAAATATCAGTCTGGAATTTACAAACACAGTGAATAATGGCAAGTAATTCTTTTTTGACAGTAAAATAATTTTTTTGGGTTGGATTCCAGGCTTTGGAAGTGAACCGTATTAATTGTTCTTTAGAATTAATAGATTGTTTTAATATTCCACCTAGTCCTAATTCAGACGCATCGCATTCAATGATTTTAGAAGCTGTTGGGTCAGACAAAGTTAAACATGGAAGTTCTTTGGCCTTAAGTTTAAGTCGTTGTACAGCCAAAGTATGAATATCAGTCCAAGGTGGAGGATTCTTTTTTAATCGGTCATATAAAGGTTTAGCATCAAGAGCTAAATTTTGGTAAAAATCACTTATATAATTTAGACATCCTAAAAATCTTTGTAATTCAGTTTTATCTAAAATTTTGTCAGGAAATTTATCAGCAAAGAGAATAGATCTGTCAATTGGGAGAATGGTCCCTTGATTTATATTATGTCCTAAAAATCTAGTTTTTGTTTGAAATAGATTTAGCTTTTTAGCAGAAACTACTAATCCAGCATTTTTAACTGTATGGATGAAAGTATGAAGATGTTTAAAATGTTGTTCAAGAGAGTCAGAGAATACGAGGACATCATCAATATAAACGATCATGAATTTATAAAAGGGATTAAAGATATCATTCATTATTTTTTGAAATTCAGATGGAGCATTTTTTAGACCAAAAGGCATAACATTCCATTCATATTGTCCAAAAGGGACATTAAAAGTTGTTTTATATTTATCTTCTTCTTTTATCTGTATTTGCCAAAAACCAGATTTTAAATCGAATTTGGAGAAGATTACAGCATGTAATAGTCGATCAAGTAAATCTTTTTTATTTGGAATGGGATATCTAATCCATTGTAAGACTTTATTGAGGGGTTTATAATTAATGACCAATCGAGGAACTCCTCGTTCTTGTTCAGCATTTTTATTCACATAGAAAGCAGAGTAGCTCCAAGGAGATGAACTAGGACGTATAAGTTTCTTTTGGAGTAAATCTTTTATTTCATGGTGACATGTTTGTAATAATTCTGTATTCATTTGGATAGGTCTAGCTTTTGTCGGTATCTTTGTTTCATTGAAATTTGATTCATATGGTAGTCCAACAATATGTTGTTTTCTATGCCAAAAGGCGTTTGGTAAATCATTACATATTTCGCTTTCAATAAAATTTTTGAGTTGTTGTATTTTTTGTATCATATCAGTAGTTTGGAGTTTTTCACTGATAATTTTATGTTTGATTTCAAGTTGTAATGATCCTATAAAATTTTCTTTTTGTTTGATATTTTGTTTGACAGTATTGATTTCTTTAATTTTGGGTTTGTCAAGAAATTCAAATTTTATAGGGGTACCATGAGTATTTGTTTCAATGCCTGTATGAGTAATAGTAACTGGATATAATAGTGTGAGGAAGGGTACACCAAGGATTACAGCTTGGCTGAGTCCTTTGACCATGATAAATGGAGTAGGAAAACAATGTCCTTCAGTGCAAATTTTGGCATTAGATAACTTGTACTTTATAAATAGTCTACTACCATCTGCAGTATTAAGGATTTGAGTGGTTTTATCAAAGTATTTTGTAGGGACTAATCCTTCATTAAGGTAATTCAGATCAGCACCTGAATCTACCAAGGCTAGAGATTGGAATTCATATTCATCATTTATGACAATGGTTATTAGCACAAACCATTTTTGTGTGATTACTCTATTTAAAACATTTACTGACTGTCTGGTGGATGATTCGCATTTTGTTAGATAATCATTGGGATGATATGATTTGAGTAAATGGTTAAATTCTATGACATCTGTATCAGTGTCTATTTCGGAGGTATTGTCATGAAGTTCAAGGATTTGAATTCTATTTTTTAATTGGGATAATTCTACTTTGACTATATTGACTTCAGCTTTGAGTTCAGCAATAGTAGGTTCTTTTTGGGTGGCTTCATGCTGACTGATACGTTTCATGATATCAGAAAAATTATAATTATCAGGAGGTTTAACTAATGACCTATGTTTTGTTTTTGTTTTAGTTAAATTGATAAACTGAGTAATTATTTCTCTTTTTTCGTCAGGATCAGATATTTTCTCTATTAAATCTAAAATAAGATTGTCTTCTTTTGTTAACGTATGAATACCAGAAGTTGTAATAGGACATTGGCATATTTCGTCTTCTGTATTAGAACTAATATCTGACCAATAAAAATCATCATTATGTATTGTTCCTATAAAAGAAATATCACTACTTGAGGAAGTAGTGTCTGTATCAGAACTATCAGACGAATCGTATATTTGAATAATATCATAGATTTTATTTCTGATAGATTCATCTAATGTTATGGAGTCTAGTTTTTGTTTGACTTTGCATTGGCTTTTATAATGGCCGACTTTGCCACATTTATAACAAACGGGTAATTTCTTTTTATTCTGTTGGGATGATTTGGAAGCAAAACGTTTCGTAAATTTTCTATATTTTTTCTGTTTGGTTGGAAAAGACTTATATGTTTTCTCAGGTTTAATACGATGTTATTTCTTTTTATATACTTTATGGATTTTATGTGGTTTTGTTTTATCTATATGAGTTTGAACCATATGATAGCCAAATTGTTGGCAGAAATCTCCTAATTCTTTTTTCCCACTTAAATTTTGTTTATCAAGTTGCTTTTTGAGTTTCAGGTCTGTACATAGAGCTAAGCCTTCAGCACAGATTTCTGAAGACAATTCTCCTAAAGTATATTGAGAGTAATTGATTACACCACTATTTTTATTTTTTAGACGTTCTTTAACTTTTTCAGCAAATAGATAAGGTAATCCTGCTACAAATTTTTCTTTCCAGTGGTCAAGATGACTATCTTCGCGTATGAGTAATCGAGAAAAAAAGACGTCTTTATACCATTTATAGTGTGATAGTGTAGGACATCGTAGATTAAATAAAAGATCAGCAGTACGTGCTGCAAGTATTGTAGTATTTCCTATAAAATGAAGGGCAATTGTATAGATTAAGGAATTGACAGCATCACTTTCAGAATATACCATATCCTGGTTGTGCTCATTTTTTGCTGTTCATTGCCGAGTATTAGTTAATATTTGTTGTTTTGTTTGTTCATTGAGATAGGAATCCCACCATCCGGTGAATCCTGAGACTATGGCTTTTGCTATTTTTTGATCATGACTACCAGCTATTTTACATGCCGAAGCATACATAGTCATATGTTTCATTGTATCTAATATTCGGTGATCAGAAATTCCATCAATATTCCAATTTATAATAGTTCGACCTGTATATGTAGAAGTATGACTTGTTAAGTCTTCTTCTAATTGGATATCAACTGGGGTTGGTCTTTTATAATATGGTCGGGCATTTATTGGTTGCCAATTTTTACTGTAATTAATTCGATTTATCGTATCTTGAGTAATTTGAATTTCAGAAAACGTTGTTTGCATATTTTCTATTGTGTTGACAATTGGTGGTTCCTTGGTTTCATTGGTTTGGAAAAGTATTTCTTCTTGTAGAATCATATTATCATGTTCAGGGATTTTTGCTTTTCTTTTATCATTATCTGGTAAAACAATAGTTTGTTTGGGATCTTTTATTTCTAATTTGGATAATTTGGAGATTAATTGATCCATAAGTGTTTTATTATCATCACCTATATGAAATTTTTCTTTATTCAAATCAGTAGGAGGTTTGAAAAATAATTGTTTTTTTTCCTTAAGATGTAATAAATTTTCTATTCTATTAGTTTGTTGTCCAAGTGTATGGAGGCAGAGATTTGTATAATTATTTTGTTCAATTATATGCGGAAGTAATTCTATTCGAGCTATATTTGTAAGTGATACAGAATAATTTAAAAAACAGTTGAAATATATTGGTCCACTACATAAACTAGATTCGACCATTCCTAACAGTGAATCAGAAAATCTATTATGCCTAGTATCGCGTAGGCAGACTAAGATAGAATTATTTAATCCTAAGCGAGTCAAGGGTTTGACAGCTATTTGTATTAATCCTATATGTAAATATTTTATATATATATATAGGTGTCATTTTAGTATTTGTTTGGGTCAAAAATTTATAGTCAAAAGGGTCCAGGGGTCGTAAGATAGAAAAGATGGAGACATTTTGCTTCCAAGTAATATTTTCAATTCTTGGGTCTCATGAGATATGGAAGTTAAAAATAGGGGATAAAGAGATATTTTCCCATATATATGTATGTATGTATGTATGTATGTATGTAGATATATATATATATATATATATATATATATATATATATATATATATATATATATATATATATATGTATGTATGTATGTATGTATGTATGTATGTATGTAGATATATATATATACATATATATGTATATATATATATATATATATATATACATATATATGTATATATATATATATATATATATATATATATATATATATATATATATATATATATATATATATATATATATATACATACATATATATATATATACATACATACATATATATATATATATATATATATAGGTATCAGAGCCATACAGTAACAACTGTGCAAACAGGAAACTGTTTATACAGTACATGAACAAGTAAAATTGTTTTACGTCCTGAAATAGTCCACTAAGTTGTAAGAGTATAAGTTATACTGTTATTAAGGAAACTTACTTAAATTCACCACCAAGAAAGTTGGTCTGAGAGTTAAGACACGAGACAAAAGGAATCTATTGCAAAGTACCGCCAAGGCCTGGAAGAGCCGCTTAAGGAAAACGCTGGATCCTTGATTGTCCTGAGTTGTCATTATCCGCAACCTACGGATGGCAAATTTAATTAAGAATCTTAAAAGTAACAGTACAACTTCATCTCAAACACTTAGGGTAAAAAATAAGGAACAAATTATAATCAATGATATTGAAGATCATATTCAAAACTGGAATATTCCTAAGGTACCAATTAATGATATTTATAATAAAGGATCATTCAAATTAAAAATGGGCTATGCCATTAAAACAGTAGAAGAAAGTTTATCTGTAACTCAGAATCAAGAAAACTTTCAACTACTATCGAAAAAAGTTATTGAAAAACATATAGAAAATAAATACAAATATTTACACATTGGATTAATCCAAATAGCAGTGAAACCCTTAACCCGACTTGGGTTAAACACCTCTGTGCTTGTATGCTTAAAAGATACAAGACACTATAATTTCACAGATTCACTCCTTGGCATGGTTGAATCCAGCCTTTGTAGTGGAACGATATATTTCAATTGTTTTCCAAATTTTTCAGTTTCTTTAACAGACCCACATATCCTAGATATATTATCAATTAATTTGAAAACACATGGATTCTATATGATACATGGTTCCCAAAATTTGGCCATAGTATATAGAATATATTATAAAGTTATGAATACCTTATGTCCAAATATTATACGAATGGATCCAAAAGATCAAACCATATTATTCCAAACAAATATGGAAAAATCTCATACAATTGTTCCTAGAACAATTAAATGGTCAAATATTGTATTACCTCAATCTTGGGCATTACAACATACAAATCAGCCCCAAGAAGTACCAAAAAATAATATTCCAAATCAAATCATTGAACATCCTGATGGACATATAGAAATCAAATTTCCAAATTCATCACAGGATGATATAAATGTTCATAGAAAAAGGAATAAAAATAAAATAATTCCCAACAGAAAATCTTGTTCAACATCTTCGAATGTGATTATACTTCCACATTCTTCTCAATCCAATTCTCAGTCAGAATTCCAATTCTCAGGAACAAGAAGAACACTTGACAATATTGTTCTTCCTACATATACTGAATCCACATATACTCCAGTATCTGCTCCTGAACCCAATCTAGAGGAATTTCAAATATTAACCCTACAAATAGAGGATAATATAGATAATCAATATGAAGAGAATATAGATGATCAATATTCAGATGAATATATAACAGCTTACTTAGAAGCTAAAATAGAAAGGAAAAAGAAGAAGATTGATAAGGATTATATCAAACAAGATTATATGTCAGAAGAAAATAAACAGATAAGACAATGGTATCAAACAAAAGTACCATTACAATTAAGAGAAATATTACAGGCTAAATATAATAAATTTCTTAAAAAAGAAAAAGATACAGAAGGATATTTTCTTTGGTTAATAAGCAATTATCAACATAAACTCCATATCCCTTCATTTGATAAACTCCAAACATTGGAAGAAAAAACCTATCTAAGCACTGATGGTACTACAACTGCTAGTACACATCCACCTGCAAAAAGCATAATACTCAAGGCAGTCATCCCATCAAAGGATGAACCACCACAACCTCAATCAATGTACGATATAATTGCTACTCCATATAAAATCTTATCTAAAGAACTTGGTAAGAAACAGGAATTAATACCTCATATAGTGGAACAAAATAATTATACAAATCTATATATGCAATCTTTAGGAAAACAGGCAGAAAGAATAGAAAGGTTAGTTTCAGCAGAAAAAACCCCGACTATTCCTACTACTACTCCTAAAGCAGTTTTGTTCAAACCACCTCCAGAATTAAATAAAAACAAGTTTCATATAGGAGATAATAATAAATCCCTGATGGATCAATTAATAGCAAAATTATCACAACTTGATATAAAGGGAATACCTTCTCCTCCAATTAGTATTCCTAGACCAATTACACCTGTTATATCTAGTCCCTTACCTGAATCTTCAAATAAAGGAAAGGCTAAAATCCCAGAGCATGACACTCTGATGCTCCAAGAGATAGAACCAAAAATTGAAGATACAATAGAAAACCAAGAAAATGCTTTCATGGATACTACACCTATTGATTTGAATAGAATAGCTTATGGAAAAAATTGGAAACCAATAACAGCTTTACCATATCACAAGAGACCAACTCCTGTGGATATTCAATTAGAAGAGGATCCAATACAACAAGTTATATCCTATTTTGGGAGATCAATAGTTAATTGGTCAATAGATGGTTTATCAGATTTAAAAATATTAGATGTCATGAGACACATGACAATGTTTGCATCTGCAAATAAAATGACAGGCAACCCAGACCAAGAAGTTGCCAAAGCAATAGTAAATGGTTTTACTGGCTGGTTAAGAGGCTGGTGGGATTTTTATGTCGATGATGAAACTAAAAATAGAATCCTAACCAATATTAGGCAATGGACCGTCAGAAATGAACAAAATTAAGAAATAATATACACTGAAAGTGATACAGTAAATACTCTCATATATACCATTACACTTCACTTTGTAGGCAGTACAGCACTGCTAGCAGCAAGAGCAGAAGATCTGCTCTCTAACTTACGCTGTCCTACATTATCCCATTACAAATGGTATAAAGATGTATTTTTCTCAAGATTATTAATAAGAGAAGATTGCCAATTGGATCATTGGAAAGAGAAATTCATATCAGGATTACCATATCTTTTCGCAGAAAAAGTCAAAAAAAGACTGCGAAAGAAAAATAATGGAATTATTATATATTCAGCTTATACACTCGGAGAACTCTCCGCAGAAATATGTGCTGAAGGCTTAGCCTTATGCACCGATATGAAACTCAAGAGACAATTAGATAAACAAAAGATCACTAAAAGGAAAGAACTTGGTGACTTTTGTGAACAATTTGAATATTACCTTGATAAGAAAATATGCCAGAAAAATTGTATAAGAAAAAGAAAAAATATAAAAAGGACAAAAAAGACAAATATAAATCTAAAAATAAAGATTCATATAAAAAGTCCAAAAGTAAATTAATCAATAAATTTTCTCCCAATACTAAGAAGAAAAGAAAATTACCTGTATGTTATAAGTGTGGCAAAGTAGGACATTATAAACATCAATGTAAATTAAAAAAGAAAATAGAATCATTACATCTAGAAGAAGCAATAAAAGAAAAATTATATAATATAATCAATTATGATTCTTCATCTTCTACTTCTACTGATTCTCATATAGATCAAATCCAAGATGATGATCTGATATGGACAGAGTCATCTGATTCTTCCAATATTTCTGATACAGACTCTTCTATGTCAATACAAGATAATGATTGTAGCTGTCCTATACCTACACATAATGTTCATACACTCACACAGGAAGATAATTTTATATTAGACATTATTGACAAGATTTCTGATCCCAACGAAAAAAGATCTGTCATTACTCAATTTATTTCATTAACAAAAAAACAAGGCAAAATCACTTCCAATTAATAAACAATCGGAAGAATACAATTTCTCCTCAATAATGAAACGAGTAAGTCAACAACATAGTTCTCAACAAAAAGAACCTTCGATTTCTGACCTCAAACAAGAAATCAAAGAAATTAAGAAAGAGGTATCTCAATTAAAAAATAGAATTAAAACTTTGGAATTACAAAGTTTATCCCAACCAAATTCAGATACTGATGAAAGAGACTTTGATCAATTTATGACATATGAGACAGGCTTCTCACCAGAAATTCCAGAATCCTCAGAAGTTCCAGAAGCCAAAACTCAAGTAATACCACTTCCCTCTGTAAACTTAATAGACAAGATAATGATTCAAAAATGGTTTGTTCAAGTCAAAATAATTGTTGCAAAAGATTATAGTTTTGAAACTTCAGCCCTAATAGATTCAGGAGCTGACCTTAATTGCATAAATGAAGGATTAGTACCTTCTAAATATTTTGATAAAACAACCCAAATACTTAATACTGCAAATGGAAGTAGATTGTTTATCAACTATAAATTATCAAATGCTTCTGTTTGTAATAATAACCAATGTATCAATACACCATTCATAATGGTAAAAGGATTAAGCCAATCAGTAATACTTGGAGTAGCATTCCTTACCCTTTTATATCCTTTATCAATAAACCAAACAGGAATATCATCAAAGTACCAAAATGAATCAATACATTTTGAATTCATCCATAAACCAAAGTTAAAAGAAATCAATAATGTAAAAGATCAATTATATAATAAAGAAAAATTTATTTGTACTCTTAAACAAGAAATTAAATATAAATATATTGAAGAACAAATCAATACTCCTTTGATTCAAGAAAAGATTAAAATAATACAGCAACAAATAGAAACATCCATTTGTAGCGAACATCTTAATGCTTTTTGGGAAAGAAAGAAACATAGTAGTAGTCTTCCATATGAACAAGGATTTGATGAAAAACAAATACCTACTAAAGCTAGACCAATACAAATGAATACTATTCTCTTAGAAATGCGTCGCAAAGAGATTAATGAACTTCAAAATAAAAAGTTAATACGACCAAGCTCCTCACCTTGGAGCTGTGCAGCTTTTTATGTCAATAAGAATGCAGAGAAGGAACGAGGAGTTCCTAGACTAGTTATTAATTATAAACCCTTAAATAAAGTTTTAAGATGGATTAGATACCCTATTCCTAATAAAAAAGATTTATTAGATAGAACTGCTCAAGCTTGTATCTTTTCCAAATTTGATATGAAGTCTGGATATTGGCAAATACAAATTCAAGAACAAGATAGATATAAAACAACATTCAATATACCATTTGGTCAATACGAATGGAATGTAATGCCTTTTAGATTAAAAAATGCTCCATCAGAATTTCAAAAAATAATGAATGATGTCTTTAATGCCTATCACCAATTCATAATAGTCTATATAGATGATGTTCTAATATTCTCGGAATCCATAGATCAACATATTAAACATATTAATACTTTTATACATGCAGTCCAAAATGCTGGATTAGTAGTTTCAGCAAAAAAGATTACTTTATTCTAAACCAATATTAGATTTTTAGGTCATATGATTCATCATGGCACAATTATTCCTATTGATAGATCGATACAATTTGTTGATAAATTCCCTGATCAAATACTGGATAAAAAGGACCTTCAAAGGTTCCTAGGTTGTTTAAATTATATTAGTGATTTTTATCCTAATCTTGCTATCGATTCTAAGCCTTTATATGATAGACTCAAAAAGAATCCTCCACCATGGACGAATATTCATACCCAAGCAGTACAAGTAATCAAACGCAAGGTAAAGACCCTTGACTGTCTTTCTCTTCCTCATCCTACTGCTTTCAAAATCATAGAATGTGATGCCTCAGATATAGGCCTAGGGGGCATTCTTAAACAAAAAATAGATAATCAAGAACAATTACTTAGGTACACTTCCAAAGCTTGGAATTCCACAAAAAGGAATTATTCAATGGTCAAAAAAGAATTATTAGCCATTGTTCATTGTGTGTCCAAATTTCAAAGTACTATTCTCAATCAACAATTTCTTATAAGAACAGACTGCAAAGCAGCCAAAGATATTCTGCAAAAAGATGTCCAAAATTTGGTTTCTAAACAAATATTTGCTCGGTGGCAGGCTATACTTTCTGCCTTTGATTTTACAATCAAACATCTTCCCGGGTCTTCAAATTCCTTGCCTGACTTTTTAACTCGTGACTTTTTGCAGGGGGCAACACTGACTCCAACGACGAACAGCCCTTATCTCTTGCATTGCAATTGTTCGAGGAGAATACGAATAATAATATTTTACCTTTACTTTCACCTATTAATATGGGTTCTCGAGCTACTCCTCGTAGAGACAAACAACCCATGACCAGTAAAATAATACCATATGAAGGGGAACAACCGCCTTTGACAATCCGTTCACCTTCCCATTCTCCTGTCCATCAAATTACCTATCCTGAAGCTACGGCTTCGAAACCCATATATTCTCCAGCACAAAGCAAATCTGCTTCTCAAACCAATATACCCAGATCTCTTTATATTGAAAGAGCCTATCTCATGGATATCACTATCGATGAGAAATATATAAATATTGAGCCCATAAAACTTGCTCCTCTTTATTTACTGAATCATCTTAACCCTTCCAATGGGGTTAAAATAAGAGAATATTTTGAAGCAATATTAATGGAAACAGGATCCATATCTGTTGTCCATTACTACCAACAGAATACAAGGACCATTGCATATTCCATGGTCCAAATTAAAAATATACTTTCCTATGAAGAGTGGGGTTGCAATCCCGTACATGGGAAAAAAAACTTCATAACCCAGATTTTTCATACAAGTATTTCAAGTATGCCGAATACATTGAGGCATGGCATAAATTTTTCTATTATCAAAATTCCAATTATACTCATAGCTGGTACATCCAGTTTAGATTACCTGTTTTCGAAAGATTCCCCACCTGGTTTAAAAGCTGGTTTTTTGTGTGGGGTTCAACTTCTCAAATTTTACCTCCTGCTTCCAAACAGTGCAGGAAAAATTCCAAGAATATAATCAGACTGATAATACCATAGACATTCACCTTTATTTCATGGCCCTATACCAAATACCCTGGATAATGAAATGGGAGTATTCCATCTCCCCTGATACCACCTCTGATTACTCATACATTCTTAGACTTGGAAAGACCATTTCTGTTAAATGGTGGGACATATTCAATATGGACCCAACATCACTCACTCCAAAAAGAATACCCTAGAAACCCATTGAAAAACCACAAAGCCAGAATGTAGCCAATACGTCCTTTGACTTTCCCACATACCTAAGAACTATGCTTCAATCAAACCCTAATGCCTCCAAAGAGACATTAGAAAAACAGATGAAAGAAATATTTGCCGAAGCAGGGAGAAAGCCAGTCTCCTCCGAAGAAACAGTACAATCATCTCCCTTACATACCAATCAATTTCTCAACCTCCCTATGAAAGATCCGGAAGAAGAAACTGATCCTGAAGAAGATGATCCGGATGAGTTTAGTCAGAGACCATAAACGAATATTCCTACAAGATATCCACCAATATCACCACTGATACTGTCAATATCACCACCAATGCTGTCACCGACGAATACCAACAAAAGAAGATTCCCTTCCAATATCATCACCGACATCCCACCGACAAAACACTGTACAGAGATTCTGTACCGACACAACAAGACAAGAAAAGCACTGTGCAAGATGCTCCACTGTTTCTGCACCGACACAACACGACAAGAAAAGCACTGTGCAAGATGCCACACTGTAGCCATTAGCAGAAAAAACAAAAAATATCACTGTAGCAGATGCTTTTAAAAGCATCCCTTTTTGTCGTTTTTTATTTTTGTTTTATTCCTTTATGTCGAGTCACTCACCTTTACGTCTAGTCTCCTTTTGCTTCACCTTTACGTCTTCTCTCCTTTGCTTCGAGACGAAGGAAGCCCCTCTATATAAGAAGACCTCCTCCTTCTCATTGAGGCAGGTCGCTCCCACTCGGAGGTCGCTCCCACTCTCAGGTCGCTCCCCTTCTCAGGCCGTCCCCATTCTGAGGTCGCTCCCACTCCCAGGGCGCTCTCCTTCCCAAGTTACTCAGAAGTCTCTGAGTTCTCTCTTCTTTCTCTTTGTTCTCTCCCTCTTCTTCTTAACTCAAAGACCTTCTACCATCCTTCCGAAGTCATCACAAAGTCTCAGGTAGTACCTTCCCTTTTTTCTTAAGTGTTTGTCTTCTTTCTCAGTAACAGGTTTTACTCTCTCTCTCTCTCTGCTCCAAGCTATCTTGACCTAATAGCTTCAATACATTTTCTCTCTCAATATGTGTGATTGCAATATTACTTCTTTACCTTCATACTGTCCACACCACTGGAAGTTATTTTCCAGTTACTGTATATGCACACAGTAAGTAGTTTTGATTTCTGTTTTTCTGTTTCTGCTTTTTCGGTTCTCAAGATTGTTTTCTGTTAACAGTAGTTTGTTATTATGGCTTGTTTGTAATATATAAACAGTGAGTTGTTTGTAATAGGTTTTTTGTATGCTACAAGTTATTCATATATGAATAAAGTTTGTTTGATATGAGTTATGCAATTTAAAATATTATTCAGAAGGCAATTTAAATTATGCTCAATGGTTTGTTATAGATGTCTCTATTATTCCGCTTATCTGCATGATATTATTCATCTTAAATTATTATAAGATTCTACATGAATTAATTAAATATAATAGTTTGTTATTTACATATCTACTGTAAACAATCTTTTAATAGGATTACTTGTTCAAGTATTACATCAATACGACAAATAGGATCGGACTGTAGATCCTGGGCGTTTGTGGTTATGGTCTCTGACTAAACTCATCCGGATCATCTATATATATATATATATATATATATATATATATATATATATATATATATATATATATATATATATATATATATATATATATATATATATATATATATATATATATATATATACATACATATATTTGAAGCCACCAAGCATCAAATATTGAATGCTACTAAACAATAGATAGTTAAAAATGAACAAAATCAAGAAATACCCCACAGTGTGAGTGATGCTGTTAATATTCTTATATACACCATAACTCTTCATTTCGTAGGAAGTACATCCCTGTTGGAAGCCCGATCTGAGGATCTCCTTTCTTATTTAAGATGTTCCACTCTATCACACTATAAATGGTACATGGATGTTTTCTTTTCAAGACTATTATCCAGGAAAGATAAAAGTGCTGACCATTGGAAAGAAAATTTTTTAGCAAGACTACCACATCTCTTTGAAGAAAAAGTAAAAACTAGACTAAAAAATAAAAATGGAAGTATTATCCCATATTCTCTATATACTTTAAGAGAATTATCAGCAGCAATTTGTGCAAAAGGTTTAGCTCTATGCACCGATTTAAAATTAAAAAGACAACTTGATAAACAAAGAATGACAGGGAAGAAAGAGTTAGGTAATTTTTGTGAACAATTTGGATATAATACAATACCTTTAACCGAGAAAGGATATAGGAAAAAACATAAGAATAAAAAACCCAAATTTGAAAGAAATAAAGCTAAAGATAAATTCATTAAAAAAATTGCGCCTAGATCTAAAATTAAGAAAGGAAAAAAAATACCTATTTGTTATAAATGTGGAAAAGTCGGACATTATAAAAATAATTGTAAAATAAAAAAGAAAATAAATACTTTAAATTTAGACGGTTGTATAAGAAAACAAATTTATAATCTTATCCATATAGAAGAAGAATCTGAATCTGATACTTCTAGTGAAAACTCTTTAGTAGGGAAAATAGAAGATGAAGAATTTATATTTACTAGTTCTGATTCAGAATCAAACTCAGAATCAGACATGGAAATAGAAGATTGTATCTATAAATCTATTAATACCTTAACCAATGAAGAGAATATAATCATAGACCTAATAGATAATTAACAGATCCAAAAGTTAAAAGGAATGTCTTTACACAATATATCCATATTGCTAAAACAAAAAATAAACCAAAAATAGTCTAAATGAAATACTTAAGCGGCTTAATAAGCAAAATCCTGAAAGAGAGCCAACTATTTTTTAATTAAAGCATGAGATTAATGAAGTAAAAATAGAAATTCAACAATTAAAAAATAGAATTAGAATGATAGAAATGGCAAATGATGTTTATAAGTCAGATATAGATACCAATAATGAACTAGAATTTGATAATTTATTAAAAAACTATAAGACTATTACTTTAGAAGAATCACCAAAAGATGAAGTCCCTAAAACCTCTGATAAAGACTTACAAGAACATAATTATGTTAATATATTAAATAGAGTAATAACTCAAAAATGGTTTGTGTTAGTCAGAATAATTGTAAATAAAGAATATAACTTTTAATCTCTTGCTTTAATAGATTTAGGAGCTGATTTGAACTGTATAAATGAAGGACTTGTCCCTACAAAATATTTTCAAAAAACTACTCAAATATTAAATACATCTGATGGTAGTAAATTGATTATCAAGTATAAATTATCAAATGCTGCTATATGTAATAATGGGAACTGCTTTGAAATGCTATTTATTATGGTAAAAAGTTTGAGTCAAGCAGTAATTTTAGGAACACCATTCTTAAATTTGCTTTACCCCTTAAAAATAGACAGCACTGGTATAGAATCTACAATAGACGGTCATACCGTTAAATTTGAATTTATAGATAAACCTAAAGTTAAAGAAATCAATAATGTAAAAACATCAATAGATAATAAGGAGAAATTTCTGTGTTATCTCAAAACAGAAATAAAATATAAATTTGAGGAAGACCTTCTAAAGCCTGAAAATAAATCAAAAATATAAAATGTTAAAACCCAAATAGAAAAAGAACTTTGTAATGAACTGCCTAATGCATTCTGGAATAAGAAAAAGCATGTGGTAAAATTACCATATGAAGAAGACTTTAAAGAATCCCATATACGTACTAAGGCTAGACCAATCCAGATGAACGCTAACTTTTAGAAATATGTAAGAAAGAAATTGATGATTTAATAAAAAAGAAATTAATTAGGAAAAGTCCATCTCCTTGGAGCTGCTCAGCTTTCTATGCAGAAAAAGCAGCAGAAAAAGAACGAGGAGTTCCTAGGTTAGTAATTAATTATAAACCTTTAAATAAAGTATTAAATTGGATTAGGTACCCTATACTTAATAAGAAAGATCTCTTAGACAGATTAGTTAATGCATGCACTTTCTCTAAATTTGATTTAAAATCAGGTTATTAGCAAATACAAGTAGCTGAAGAAGATAGATACAAAACTGCATTTAATATTCCCTTTGAACAATATGAATGGAATGTAATGCCATTCGATTTAAAAAATGCTCCTTCTGAATTCCAAAACATAATAAATGATATTTTTAATCCTTACATGAAATTTATAATTGTTTATATAGATGATGTCTTAATTTTCTCTGAAGCTATGTAACAGCATTTTAAACATCTAAATGTTTTTATTAATATAGTCAAGGCCGCAGGTCTGGTTGTATCTGCAAAAAAGATTAGTTTATGCCAAACCAAAATAAAATTCTTAGGACATAATATTTATCGAGGAAGCATTGTCCCTATTGATAGGGCAATAGAATCGCTAATAAATTTTCTGATATCATTCTTAATAAAATAGAACTTCAAAGGTTTCTAGGATGTTTAAATTATATATCTGATTTTTATGAAAACATAGCTTTAATAGCAAAACCCTTATTTGATAGATTGAAAAAGAACCCTCCAAAATGGATTGACACTCATACTTTAGCAGTAAAGGCAATAAAAATCAAAGTTAAAGAATTACCTTGTCTTAATTTGTCAGATCCTACAGCTTTTAAGATTATTGAATGTGATGCGTCTGAACTTGGTTTAGGTGGTATACTTAAACAACAAATAAATAAGACGGAACAGCTTATTAGATTTACTTCCAAAGCATGGAATAGTACTCAGCAAAACTATTCTACAGTTAAAAAGGAAATATTGGCCATAGTTCATTGTGTTACAAAATTCCAAAGTGATCTTTTAAATCAACAATTCCTCAATCAAACTGACTGTAAAGCCTCCAAAGATGTTCTCCAAAAGGCTGTCAAAAATTTAGTTTCTAAAAAAATATTTGCTCGATGACAAGCTATTTTATCTGCCTTCGATTTTACAGTAGAACATCTTAAAGGCTGTACTAATTTTCTCCCTGATTTTTTAACTCGTGAATTTTTGCAGGGGGGACAGGGACCCAGCTAGCCCAGAAAATCAAGCAAATCAGAGGCAATCCCAAATAGACAATATATTAAATATGAATAATCAGATTAAAGGAAAGAAAAGATGGAAATTGTTCCATCCGAATCTCCTGGCTCACCTCTTATGTGTTACCCTCCTTCACCTAACCCAAATAGGCCTATAATAAAGTATCTTGAACATTCTAGCCCATATTCTATGACTCTTGACCCAAATAAAATTCTTTCCTCAGAAAAATCACAGTTCATAGAAACTACTTTTATGATAGATATTATTATAGAAGATGATCATGCATTTCTTGATCTCAAACTTGTTGCTAACTATTACCTACTCAACAATCTGAATCCTTCGAATAGAAACAAAACAAGAGAATTGTTTAAAGCCATTCTGCTGGAGACATGGTCAATATCTCTGATACACTTTTACTAGAGAAATACTAATATAGTAGCTTACTCAAAGCTCCAAATTCGAAAATTAATATTACACAAAGAATGGGGCTTAGACCCTACCAAATATTTTAAATATTCAGAATATAAAGAGGCCCGGCATAAAATATTTGCAATCCAAAATAATTATAATTCGCACACTTGGTTTATTCAATTCAAAATGCTCGTTCTTGAGCCATTTCCAAATTGGTTCCGAGACTGGTTCATCATTTGGGGATCTAGTTCACAGATTCTCCCTCTCAAGGTGCAGCATTCTCAGCAACAGTTTGTCGCATATAATAATAAAGATTCTAATATTGACCATCACTTATATTTTATGTCCCTATATCAAATTCCTTGGATTGTAAAATGGGAATATGCAATATCAGAAAATACAACAAATAATTGGGAATACATTCCCAGGCTTGGAAAGAAAATATTCATAAAATGGTGGGACGTGTTTGATTCTAAGTCGCTTGACCCAGAAAAAATCAAAATGAAGAAAATTCCAAACCAAATACCAAATGAGCATCCAAACAGCTTTGTAGAATATGTCAACAAAATGAAAAAGCAAAATCCTCAAGCTACTAAAGAAGAACTTAAAAAGCAGCTGTTACAGATACTCGAAGAAGAAAGTGAAACGACTTCATCTCAGACTGAAGAGGAAGACAATGAAGAATTTTCCCAAATACCATGACCCGATAGTTCTATGACCCGATAAGCAATTGACCCGATAAGCAAATATCATCAGGCCACGTGTCCAATTCTGATTCACTACCAACAAAAATTATTGTCTAAGGAACCACTGTTGAAGATTTACCATCTGTCCACCTACTGTTGAAGATTCGCCTGCTGTCTATGTTTATGCTCCACCGACGCAAGAAGACAACCCACCGACATCCAGCTGTTCACCTTTATGCTCCATCGACACAAGATGACAATCCACCGACATCCACCTGTCCTCTTTAAAGATTCTCTGCACCACACGACAAGCCACTTGTCCTTCTTTATTCCGCAATACTGAATCAATGGTCGACAGCAATCTAGATCAACCATGGGCATATCTTTTATGTCAGCATGCAATAATGAAGCCCAGCTTTGCTCTGCCTATAAAACGAAGGAGTCTCTTCTCAATCCAGCATCCGGAAAAAACAGATAAAAAAGCCTGATCTCTCCCTCTCTAGTCTATTCTTACCCTCTGCCCTCTATCTCTTCTAAATACTCCACTCAAAGGTTCCAACCAGACCAGAGGTTCATCTTTATTGAAAAACAGTACCATTCTTACCTTGGTCTTTCCGAGTAAAGTTTGTAATATTCCTCTTCAGGTGACCTCTCTGAAGCCTAAATCTCCTTTTCTTTGAATTCTACTTTCTGTTGGTTTTTCCTCTTCTCTGTTAGTTTCACTTGATTAAAATTGTAAGGTCCAGTCTTTCTACTTCTTTACTGTTATCAACCCTGTATATTGGGTGGTGTGTTATGAACCACTCCATGTGTGATTGTAATTTTGCTAGTCTACCGAGTTTTTGTCCTGATGAATGAAAGCTATTCACTAGCTTCTGCATCTGTAAATTGTAAGTTAGTTTGTTTCAATAAATTGATTAATAATATGCTTGTATTTGTATCATGCAAATAAAGTTTATACTGTCTGTAAGAGTTAGAAATCTTACTTATATTAATTGGCTTGTTTTAGATATATCTCCTTTTTATTTGTTTATCCTGATTATTGTATGTTTGTACTTTGGATTAGTTAGATTAATAGTTTAAATTTTTAAATCATAAACTTTAGATCATTAACATTTAGCTTAATAAAAGCTGAGAAAAATATGTGTGTATGTATGTGTATATATATATATGTGTATGTGTGTGTGTGTGTGTGTGTGTGTGTGTGTGTACACACACACATATATATATATATTGATGGGCTTTTTGAAATTAAATTTAAAAAAAATGGGTAAAATATTTTGTAGTTCATCCTATAGGTGCATTTTGATCAATTTACTTTATTTATAACTCCTATCTTTGAAATTAAAATTTTGATTTTGATATTATGTGCCCTTTATTTATTTATTTTTCTATTTTTCATTCGCAAATATATCCCTTTTTTCTATTTATTTTTTTAATGTCATGCTAAGTTGAATTGAGTTGCTGAGTTGGCCAACCCGACTCAGAATCATTGGGTAACTAATTCCCACTTTTTGAACCATATTGGAGCAAAACACATTATAGATAGATCATGTTAGGATATGGATATCTCATGTTAGTAACAAGAGAACTCGTCCTGCAGAAATTTCAGAAACAAAAAGTGCTGGGTCATGATGACTTTGTCGAAATCCAACCGAAAGAACTTCATTATGAAACTTCTCAAACCAAGCACGATGTGCTTGTTTGAGTCCATATAAGGCCCTTCGAAGTTTACACACGCTGTGTTTAGAATCCACAACTCGAGGAGGTAACTTCATATATACTTTTGTATCAAGATCACCATTGATAAAAACATTTTTGACATCTGATTGATAAAGAGGGCATTGTTGAACAGCCGCTATTGAGATTAGTGTACGAACTGTAGTCATAAGAGCGACAGGAGCAAAGGTCTCTACAAAGTCGATGCCATATTGTTGATTATAACCTTTTGCCACCAGACGAGCTTTGTATCGTTTTAAACTGCCATCAACGTCAATTTTAATTTTATATACCCATCGATAACCAATAACAATTTTTCTTTTTGGGAGAGTTTCAAGGTCCCAAGCATGCATACTCTCGATAGCATTTAACTCATCAATCATTGCTTGTTGCCACTTAGGTTGACTTGCAACTTCTTGGTAAGTCTGAGGTTTAGAAAAAGAATGAACAGAGGCAAGGAATGCTTGATACTGAGGTAAGAAGGTGTCATAGTCTGAGAGTTGGGGAGGTGGAAAGAGCAGGGAGCGGTAGAGGATCAGCAGGTGCAGGGTTCTGATCAAGACTGTCAGCATGAGTTGGGGAAGTTCCTATGTGGACTTCAGAAAGAGGAGCACTAGTGGAATGCCAGTGGAATCAGAAACAGAATTAGAGAATGGAACCAAAAAGGAAAGGTGAGAGGGGTGACGTTGTATTTGTCGTATTTTCAAATAATGTAATGTGCTAAGAAAACACCACATGTCGAGATACACAAAGTATTTTAGTCACATGATCATAACATCTATATCATTTTTGATGATCAGGGTAACCGATAAATCAACATTTGACTATCTTTGGAGATAACATGGTATCAGAGCAAGGTACTATTTCGATTAATTTTTTTGCAAGGTTCTATTTTGATTAATTTTTTTGCGATCCCGTAAAAAATTATTACGGTTTGTTTATTTAGGTTTTTTTTTGTTAAGGAGGAAGTAGGGTTTTGAGATTAATTGGAGAAGACCAGGACTCTGCGACTTGGTTTTACGGTAATTTGTGATTCAGGCGAGCTTATCCAATTTCCTGGCTTTCATTGAGGCATGAGTTTTTAGCTTTTCACCAGAAACTTGTGGACTCTGAGTTTGATTCAGAGGATTCAAGCAAATAAAGGTTTCTCTTCCAAGTAAATTAGTCTGGGGATGTAGCTGGTGATATTTCCGATGGTTTCAACACAATGGCATTCCCGGCATTCCCAGGAACAATAGCTCCAATCAAGGGGTAGCAAGATAGGATAAAAATGACTAGAACAACTCCTTAAGCACTAATGTGGACTCAAATCTTGTCAAAGAAATCTCATGAAAGTAAGATTCGAATTGGGGCTTGGTGCATGATCTCCTTCTCTTTCTCATCAATCGTCTTGATCAACTGCTGCACCTGCTGCACTCTCCACTCATAACTCCTAGTCAAACACTCCTGAAACTCCCTCTCAGCTCGGATACCAGAGCCACCGTGCTCTCCCCATCGAAGCACTTCTGCTCCTAATCACTCATCTCCCCCATCAAAGTACTTCTACTCCTTATCACTTATCTCCCCATCGAAGCACTTCTGCTCCCCATCACTCATCGCCATAAAAGATGAAGAAGACAAGGGAACGGTTATAGAATCAAAGATGGAAAGAGGAAAGAAGAAGAAGCTTCTGGTGACTTTAGAGATGAAATTCAGGGAAGAGATGATGGGTGCTTATAAACAAGAGCTCCACCAAATAGAGCTTAACAGAGCAAGCGATAGAGATATAAAGAAAGGAAGAGTCTATCAGAAGAGACAAAACATGAAGATGGGTTTCCTTCTTTTATGCCCAAACAAGGAAGAGAGAGAACGCTCTTCGAGGTCCATGTTTTGGACACGCTCTTCTAGGCCCAATTTTTTGGCTTAGTTTTTGGACACACAGCACTGTTCTGGGTATACAGGCCCACTCTATGATGCCCAAGTCGTGTATGGGTCAGCCTATGTTGCAGAGGTCGTGTATGGTGGGGCGGCAGGGGTGGTTGATGGAGCAGCTGGTGATCGAGAGGCTTTTCCCAGCAAAAGGTGGTGGTGTGAGGGGACGTAGCCAAATTTGGTGGACAGTTCGAGTGCTATGTGGTGATTCAGAGGATGTTGCCCAGGTACTTTGGGGTGCAAGAATGAAGCATCTGAGTGTAGCACCTCATCTCGTTCTTGCTCATTCCTTCTCTGTTTCTCACTCTAAAAACTATTCTTTACTCATTCCCTTACTTTCCTTTTTAAATCAATGCAATATCTCTTGAATAGTCTAGCCTTGTTTTAATGGTTGAATACTACTTCCAAAAGTCACGCACTTTGAAATGATTTTGTTGGAAGCACTTTTTATTACCCCTTTTGCAAAAGTGATGGTACACCAATCGGTACATGTGATGGACCTTTGGAATAAGTGAAAGTATAAGCACATGTGACATACCTCTATTTTCAGTTATTCTGATTGGTGAAGCCTTCAATTGATTGCACCTCTATGTCTAGCTGGCATCGAAAAGGTAAACCATTGCTGCTATGCTACCCTCTGATATGATATCAGCCTCTTGGTGAGCCAGATCTGAAACCCATTTTTAAAAATGGCCTCTGAAAACGGTCGATCTGCACCATTTATAAACCAGAGTTATGTTTTGACTCTCTGATCTATTTTGGATCTTACTGTTCTCAACTCCGAATCTAAGGTCCAACTGTGTTTGTTGATCCACTGTTAATTTTTGTTGGCTCTTTTAAGTACCAAAAGTTTGATGATCGAATTTCTAAATCTTGGTTGATAATCAAGTTTTTCGCTATTTGATCCTTTTTAATGATTGAGTTTAGGATGATGGAGTTTTCCGTTACTTCATCCTGTGAGATGATCGAGTTTACTCGATCTTGTTTGTTCCGGATGCCTATGTTTAATGATTGAATTTTATGTTACTCAATCCTATTGGATGATGAAGTTTTTCATTGCTCTGTCATGTGTGCTGACTGAGTTTTTTATTACTCGATCCCAGATGTTCCTGAGATTGTCTGTTCCTGAGGACATCTGTTGTTCCTGAGGTCGTCTGTTGTTCCTGAGGCCGTACATTCATGAGGCCGTCTGTTGTTCCTGAGGCTTGTTGATCCGCCACTACAATTTGTGCTTGTTATTCAAGCAATCTGAATATCACTACTCATTTTTGGCAACTTAGTATTGTTCAAACTCCAACTGCTTTGTGTACAAGCATCTTGAGTCTGAGGGAGAGTGTTAGGATATGGATATCTCGTATTAGTATTGATATACATCATTATGGATACATATCGATATTGATTTGCATAGGTAAAGATACATATAGATAAGATTAAGATATGTATTATACTTATATATATCAGTATAGATATATATCTGTATGGATACATATCTCTTGATAAGATTAGGTGGTGTCTATCCATAATCATTGGTATTTACTTTTAACTGTTACTGGCCGTATATTTATACGGAGTATTGTATGTTTTTGATTAATCAATAAAGAGAGAGTTCTCTACAGTATTCTGAAACAATCTTCTATGGGGGCCTAAGGTCCAATTATACCGAAATACACTTTCTAACATATCATACTAATTATGATGTTGGGGCACATTGTAAAGCGCGATCTTTTTTTATCTAAAATTTGGAATTACCTAAGAATCACCATATGACTATTTCAAAAAGAAAAAACAAAAGGGAATTTTTAGTTCCATATGACTATTTCAAAAAAACAAAGAGAGAATTTTGAGTTTTTAACCATTTAAATTTGACTATCCAATAATTAAATAACCTTTGTTCAGACATTATAGTTTCAAGTACATAAAAAATGTGTATTAAAAAAGGGTGTGGTTTGTATAGAGCCTAGGCTCTAAACATTCAAATTAGAGCCTACCTTCAAATAGTGTTTAGAAATGTGGTTTTAATGCTGGAAATCTTTGTGATAGCCTTAAAATATATTTTTATATTTATTTATAAATTTTAAAACTTAAAAAATAGTGTAGATTGACAAATCAATGAAAACTTGATAATTTTGAAAATTGACAGTCCAAAAATGCGTTAGGCACTATTTCCAAAACTTTAAATCCATTTTTTTCTCATGTTCATGCATCTTGATGATGAGATAATCAATTTAAAGATATTTGGGCATCAAAACAATCTCTTCTAGTGAAATTTTTGAGGTAGGCTCAAATTTGATTGTTTAGAGCCTCGGCTCTATATAAACTTTTCCCATTAAAAAATGTGTTTGAATTTTATTTTATTTTTCAAAAAATGTGTCTGAATTTTATTTTATTTTTTTTTGAGTAATTCAGTGGGGAAGACGGGTAGGCATGGTATCTGGATGTGGGGTTGCTACTACCACGACCTCAGCCCCTTTCCTGTTTGAATTTTATTTGTGATTTAAGATTAGTCTGTTTGATTGCATCTAATAACTTGATATTTCAAGACATTATAACCCATTTCTTGAATTTTAAGATTGGTCTGTTTGATAGCATCTAATATCCTAATATTTCAGGAAATTGTAGAATCTAATATAATTTTAATTATAAAAATTAGTGGATAGGATCAAATCGTAGCAAGATATATCCAAATAGCTATCCAATATCCTGAATTTTAAAAAATTCAACTCTGAGCTAAAATCTCAAAAATGCTAAAAAAGGAATATTTTGAGGCCGCTCCGTGTCTTCTCACTTCTCAAGCGGAGCCTACTTCTCCCTCCTTCCTCTGCAACGCCAAGCTTTCTTCAATGGAGCCGAGCCCCTCATCTCTCTCTTCTTCTGCAAATCCCCTCTTTCTCTCTCTAACCTATCCGAGCCCCTCATCTCTTTTTTCCCCAACACTTTCAGTTAATATTTCTGTGCGGGGTGCTTCTCCTCTTGAGGGAGATGCCGGATGGTGAGGAAACTTTGAGAAAAATATTATGGTATTAAGAATTGGAATTTTTTCATGCAATTTGCAAAATATATTGCTGATTATTTTAATTCCACCTGTTGATTTCTGTGCACCTCAAAAGGATATATTCAAGAAACTCGATCTTGAAGGGAATGGTTCTTTGATTGGTTTAGAGGAATTTAGTGGTATCAAGCTTTTTAGATTTTCAATGGTTTGTGCTGTTGGGATTGTAGAACAAAGGCGGCCATTTATAGTGTCGATTTGACCATTATTTTTCCCTGGAGGATTCTTCATCTTAGAGTCAATGATACAAAGTGCTTGCACTTGGATTTCTTTTATAAAATTCAGCTAAACATGCATTTAAAATCACATATTAAGAAAAATATTTCATACCTCCCATTTTTAAGTTTTATATCTCAATAGATCCAACATTTCAAAACATATATTTGGTCATAAAAATTTTAAGTTTTATATCTTTATACCCGGTAAATGAACTTTATCCCTTTAAACCTATTTTGTTGCCCCAAACAAATATAAGAAAGACATATCATTTTTAAACACCATGCATTCTCTCTTCATCTGATTTTCCCTTATATCTCTCTCTAAATATTTTCCCACTCTCTCTCCCTCGTATCTCTCACTCTCTCTCTCCCTGTTAGAGAGACAAAGAGGGTGAAGAGAGGAAGGGTTTAGAATGAGCACGCCTTTTTTATATTTGTTAGGGCTAAAAAAATAGTTAAAAGTGAGTAAAGTTGATCGGAGTGTTAGAAGATATATTTTAAATCTTAAGGCCTATTGAGATATGAAAACAAAAAATAGAGAGTACGAGGATATTTCCCGTAACATATAACTCATATATACAAAAAACAAGGTATTGGCTTTATTTAGGTTTTTTGAAAACTGGATATTTAGATTCAATTTTATCAAGCAGACCCTTAGTGGCCTAAATATATTCCTTGTTTGGATATTAAGTGAGAGAGTGCCTAGAAGAAATCCTCTTATGGTATACTATTTTAATAGCACGGCACATTTCATGTAAACTTTGTCTTGTATAGATGGTTGGTGGAGACCATTATCCAAGACAAATCCTTTCTTATGTGCTTTTGAAATTGATTCAATCCCTTTGAACATGAAATATTTTCTCTTTTCTTGTCAATGGTTTGAATTCCTATATTTTACATTCGTCCAAGAGCCAATCACTAACTGGTACCACACCCCCAACCCACTTTATGTTTACCAAATCTGAATCAAACTTTAATGGATGAAGTTTCTACGAAGCCTAAGCTTTATGAAAAAAAAATATAGCCTCACCTCAAAACCGAATGGAAAGCATTTTCGGCATCAAAAATTTCTATGATAATTTTAAAATCAATTTTTAACACCAATAATCAAATTTAAAATTCAAAAAATTCTACGGATCTCGTGGACCTGTGACCATCCCTAACTTGTATGACTTCCACAGACGACAGAGTGCTACAAAGTTTTAGAGAGAGCTCAAAGAAGTTTTGGACACATGCCAGAATATGATTTATGTAAAAAGTAATGATTGGGGTCATTTTTTATGCAATAAAGCAAAGTTACAATGGAAAATCTTAATTTACTATCAACTTAAATGGGTGTTATTGAGCGCTTCCCATCTTCTAAACCCCAATACCTCCATGCTCTTCAACAATCCACTTAACACTAGATTTCCCTTAGGCATCATAGGTGCATCAAAAGTCCCACTCATTTATTTATCAAAAAGCTAGAAACCAAATTTTCTTTGGGGCTGCACATGTCATGCACGACTTATATCCACAAAGTTGATCTCTAAGAATAGTTTTATTTGGTTCTCTTTTTTTTTTTTTTTTATCCCGATAGGGGAGCATGTGTCAGTGTTTTTGGCCTTGGAATATGTTAAAGGGTTATTTCGAGTCAGTGTTTACAAAACCAAATCGATGGGGCAAATCGTCCACTTTTGATCTCCATCCAGATCGATTGGATCGGCGATCCAAATCGTCTGGATCGGTGATCCACAAAAATAAAAAACAAAAAAATAAAATAATATTAAACTAAAGGTTAATAGGCTGGGGATTTAGGGGTTAGGGATGGAGGAGGGGGAGGGGGAGGGGGAGGGGGAGGGGGAGGGGGAGGGGGAAGGGGGGCGAAGGGAGGGACCACAAACAACATTAGATAAGCTTAACATAAATGGGAAAAAAAGAAAGTAGAAAGGGCAGTTTTAAAGGGAAAATCAAGCTGGGACCGGTACCATTCCGAAACCAATTTAGTCTACATTAGGATAAAAACTTACCGAGTTTTAAAATATTATTTTGAACAATATTGTTTTAAGCTATACTACTTGGAAAAACTAATCATCTTGTTGCTGAGAAAGAAGTATTGGTTTTTTAGCCCCGCATTGGGGAAAAGGAAAAAGAGAGTAAAGAGAGAAAGAGAGTCAAGCTTATATAGTGGTTCAATCTTTTAAGTTGTATTCATGAAACCGATAAGAGAAAAGGCCTAGTGGAATATGCGAAACGTGCAACATGTACATGAGTAGGTGCAAGAGGGTCAAGTCACATTTTGCACACTGACAAATGCGCCTTTAACATGGGTATGGATTGGGTTCACCCTTTGTATTTTTGGATCATCGTGATTGTTGAGTATCGTATCGCATGAAAGAGCAGTGAAACTCCTATCACAACAGGTTAGCTTTCTTTGGAGTGTGTAGAAGGAAAGAAATAGAATAATCTTTAATAGTATAAGTACAGATCTATCTATATTAAAATCGAATATTTTGGCCATTGCAACTGATTGGTTCCTTGTACATAAGGATAGTGGTTTTATTTTTAAAAGTATTATCATTAACAATCCCTTGGCAGTGGCGACTATGGGTGTTGCCACCAACACTCGTATTGAGGTTGTTTATGTTGGGATATGGATATCTTGGATTCATATTGATATACATAATTATGGATGTATATGTATATATCTCTTGATAAGGTTAAGTATCTAGAAGATAGAGACCAAGTTATTTTATTATCAAGTTATCATACCATAAGTATCTCTTCTAATTGTGTTATTGTCTCTTGATGTAGATTCATCCAAAATAATGAAGATGTAACCAGTTAGGGTTTGGATCCGTGGACGTAAGGCTTCGACTTGAACAACATAAATGTTGTGTTCTATCTTCTTCTCTCTCCATTCTATGATCCCATGAATTCTAATAATTTAGATACCACCACCATTGAATCATTTAAACTTATTTTTTATGGAAGTTCACTTGACAATCCATGACCAGCTGGCTATAGTGGTCTCATCAGAAATAATTTGAGCTATATTATATTTTTTTACTTAGGTCCTGGTGGTATTACAACAGCAAATGATGTAGAAGCACGAGATTTATTATAAAGGTTTGAAATTGCTATGCACTTTGGAAGGGGCAGGATTATCAAAGGAGACTCGGCAAATGTCATTGCTTGGAGTAAGAGAATGATCCATATTCTTTAGATATTAAAGGCTATTTTTCATCAAATATGGCAATGGTCCAACATTGTTATAGAGTTGCGAATGCAGATGTTGATGTTCTTGCCAAAGGAGGAGTCCATACTCCCTCTTTATTGGTTATTTCATTTCTATAATCATGTGTCTTTGCTTGAACATCTTGCATTTTACATTTGAACTAATGATAAGTCATACGTTACTGTTCAAAAAACAAAAAAAAATCATATCACAAGTGACAGGTATAATATAGTTCCAACATTGATATAAGTGATATAACACAAATGGTCCCTCTCCCAGCACTAGGGACTTATGCTCCTACCACTAGGGACTTATGCTCCTACTATTACTCATCATTAAATACTCGAATGTCGTAATGGATAGAATTCGAAATGAATTTATTTGAGAGAATTTAAGTGGGATACCAATAGACGATAAGATGAGATAATGTAGACTTTGATTAGTTGGCCATGTGTGACGTCGACCAAGTACAACATCTATTAGGAGGTACGAGTTAGTTCAAGTGAAATGACTGAAAAGGGTAAAAGACAAGCCCAAAAAGACATTGACGGAAGTAGTTCGAAAAGATATGGGAACTTATGACCTCATTGAGTGTATGGTCTTTAATAGAGCATAATAGCGGATCAATATTCATGTAGCCAACCCCAATTAATTAGAAAAAAGGTATGACGATGATGATGATTTGAACCATTGTAACTGTTGATTATACATATGTACGAAAGATTGTAATTGATGAGTTGTTTTGTGACTCTTAAATTCAATAATTAAAGAGTTCTTGTTTTTGGTAAGTTAGTGGGGATGACGAACCCGTGCCTTGATGAGTTATTTTGTGACTATTAAAATCAATAATTAAAGAGTTTTTTTGTTTTTGGTAATTTAGTGGGGATGACGAGCCCTTGCCAATTTTCGGAACGATAACGTCAATAATTAAAGAATTTTCTTTTTTGGTAATTTGGTGGGGATGGCTAACCCTTGCCAATTTTGAAAATCGTTGCTGGTTTTTTAATGAGTCAAGTGATAATAGAAAGCTAGACCTTAACTGGGTCACAAATATTGCTACCACCGTGACCCTAACCCCTTTCCCAATAAATTGGAGACTTAGAACCCTTTATTTACCAAGTGCATTAAAATGGTCACATATCTCTCTTTGTGGACTCAAATTTCTCGGTCACATACATTACCTCAACTTTTTAGTCAGTCTTCTCTCTTTTGCTAACTTTTTTGCTCTAAACAAATTCAATTCTGGTACTATGAGTTATTGTTTTTCTGGTACATTCGAATATGCATGAAGGATCTTAGATCTGTTGTTTATTTGTATCATGTGGATAACTTTATTGGAAGAAAGTTTATACCCATTACATTTATATCAATAAGGGGGCAAAAGTATTGTATCTCAGAAAAAATATATATATTATATTTCAAAAGTTACTTTTGCAACTGAAAATAAATAAATAAATAAAATTGTGGGCACATATAAAATATCCCATCCACTTGTGCTCCGACCATCCCACCTCTCTCCCACAAGTAAGAGAGAGCAACCCTTACTTTATTTGCAAACTATGTATGTGAGGTACTGCCCTTTATATATTTCTATCTCTTGAAATTTAGTTTAATTATAAATTCATAATGCCTGATCTATTCATTTGATTGATAATTAGATGTATTTTTATCATTTCTAAATATTGCATGTGAAATTATTTCTGATTCACAATTTAGGGTAATGTAAAGCAAAAACCAAAAGAATTCCTTAAAAATAATAAGGCCACTCATGAGCTGCTAAATTTGAATCCTCTTTCTTCCCTTTTGTGGGATTCACTCCCATTTGTATGGTAAATTCTGACCGTCAGATCTGATTGGTATAAAGATTGAATGGTGGTTTGATGGTGATGGCTCAAATGAGTGCAAGCCATTATTGGCATCCGTAGTCCCTACCACTTTACCATATGAGCAACGAATAAATTCAAGCATTGCCTTTCACGCATCTACTTACTTTTCATTTCACAATAAACATCAGAGATCATGTGAGCTGTGAGGCTTATGGAATAGTCGTGAGCCGGACCCGGACGGATCCGATTTAAACATTAGACAACCAATGTTTATTGCTAGGGCCAGGGCATTTTTATTTTTTTGTAAATATATTATTTTTATTATATTTTTTGGTGTGTCCAGTTCAAAAAGTGATAAATTTCAAAAGTCACAATGATTTTTAAAAGATTAAACTTCGAAGGTGTCTATACACATTGGAAGATGGATGAGCTAGGATTGAATCTTAACCCTTTGATATGTACTTTCGTAGACCGGGAGGAGTACCAGCTATTTTCCTTAAATTTTATTACATATTATAAATAAAAGGAAAAAGTTCATATAAGGGGAGGTTGTTTCAGTGCCAAAAAAATCTTCAAGTCGATCATCTCGATCTCAAGATGCATGAAGGTGAGAAAATATGGATTTCAAGTATTGGAAATAGATGGTCAATTTCAAGCATTTGTAGATGGTCAATTTTTAAGATTATCAAGTATTTATAGATCTACTTCTTTGCCAAAAAAAAAAAAAGGTTTATAGATCAGCTCAATCTATACTATTTTTTAAGCTTTAAAGTTTATAATTAGATATAAAAATATATTTTCAGATCATCACAAAGATTTCTAGTACTGAAATAACATCTTTCGATACTATTTGAAGTTGCATCTTATTTTGATTGTTTAGAGCCTCAACCTTATACAAACCACACCCTAGACAAAATAAGGAATTCTTCGAGGAACGGTTGAGATAGCTCCATGGGTCGGCGTAAACGGGATCTCCCTCCTTCCTTGCAAGACCCTATGAATATATAGAAAAGTCAAAATATTGTATGACTGTCTGATTGTTCCCCTGGATAAAATCCAATGTAGGATTAATTCTAGGATCTCAAATTTCGAGGATATAATATTGCCAACCCACGAATAACCTCAAAACCAAAAAATGCCAAATCCCAAAATGACACTCTTTATGCACTTTGAAGAAAATAATGTCTCAATATCCAATTGAGGCCATCCAATTTTTTAGGACAATATCTAAGTGTTAGAAAATATACAAATTAAAATTTTTTCTTTTGAAAATAATCATCTAGTGAATCTTAAGTACTTCTCAAAATTTTAGATTAAAAAAAAAAAAAAAAAACCTCCAAAGTGGTTTTCTGCCTGAGGGAGTAGATAGACAGTGTGCTCCGAACGGATCAGAGTAATACACACCCATTAAAAATGGTCCTCTAATCTTCATGAGTGTGAAGCAGTCATGCCTAGCACGTATAACAAACCGGATAGAAAATAAGGAGCATTAAAATACATTAACAGCAAACTAAAAATAGGAGCGAGGAATGTGCTCGTTTTGGAGCCACTTCCAAAATCTTACAACTTATGAAGCCCCATCCATCTCCCTCTTCTCTCTCTCTAAAATCCCACACCTTTGACGTGAACTTTCCCAATCCATTTATTTATATATTTCTTTGCAGGACTTTTTTTATAAATAAGGGTTAGGCAACCTAAAAGAGGACAACGTCTCCAATGGGATTGAATATTGTACCTCTTCCCCCATAAATAATAAATATGTTTACTAACGAACACTATTTTTTATTACTTTAATATCATTTTACATCTCCCTTTCTCTCTCTCTTTCAAACATCATTTGGAAATAGGTTATATAGAGCCTGACTCTTTAAAGAGTCAAATTGGAGTGCACATCAAAAATTTCATTAGAAGAGGTTGTTTCGATATCTAAGTATCATCAAATTCATCATCTCGACATCAAGACATGATAAAAAAAAATTTAAAGTTTTGGAGACTAGTTGGTCGATTTTCAAAATTGTGAAGTTTTCATAAATCAGCTCGATCTACACTATTTTAAAAAGTTTAAATTTTTATAATTACAGATAAAACTATATTTTAAAATTATAACAAAGATTTTCAATATTAAAACCACATTCCTAAAGAGTATATGAAGGTGCACTCTAAAAGCTCGGCCCTATACAAACAGGACCCGGATCATTTTGCATCTCCCAACTTTCTCTGTCATGGATTTCCGACAGTGGGTGGAGGAGGTGGTGGCTTGCAGTTGTTTTAGTTGGAGAGTGGTGGGCCCACTTCGGTAGTTTCCCCGTCACTTACTTAACAAATAACGCATAAAATAAAATAAAAATACACAAAATATTATATTCTAAGTCGTTTCTTTATTGTGATGGTGACTTATGGGCGTAGTTATTCAAGAAGGAAGAGTAATGCATAAGACACTTTCTCTCTCTTCACTTTCAATGTGATGACGACTTTTGTAGAGAGAGAGAGAGAGAGGTCCCATTTGATTGGCCACTGGGAGTCGGGCTTTATCACCAAGGGGGTCCTTTTTGCCTTTTCTTTGGAATATCTCTGTAGGTTTAAAAAATTGAGAAGGAAAGGTGGTTTTATTTTTCTATGCTTTTTTAATTATTTTTTTGAGAATATTAAAGTGGGTGGAGAGAATGTGGGTGCGGCCTGCCTTGTTCAGGAATTTAACTGCATCGTGGGAGATACGAGGTCGCGGGATCCCTGACCTAGAGAGGGAAAGGAAGAGAGAGGAGCTATCTCGATATTTTCATTTTCCACAAGGTCAGTTCGGTCATTTTCCCTCGATTTAGCCAATGGAAAAGCTGGAATCGTATCTCACGAATATCGCGCGCTCATCGGACGGCTAGATGCACTCCGCGTGGCGGAGAATCCGGATTTTCTTAAATTCATTAGATCTGAACCGTCTGTTTTTAGTGAAGGAAGATACCCTCGAGTTGTGATCAAAACAAGCCGTCTTCGTTTGTTGGTATAGGGTAACCAGGGGTAGAATGGTCATAAGAGGGGAAAGCGGGGTTTCGAACGGTCGGGCGTATTCACGATATTATGGGATAGAGGAGGGGTATATGTGGTTCTCTCATTTTTACCCAAAACAAATTGGAGCGAAATTAAATTCGTTTCAGCACTCAGAGATGAGCCGCAGCTTATCCGGCCAGGACGATCGGACGGAAGAAGATACCCCGGCGCTCACGAGCCTCGATCTCCGCCGTCCATATCGGAGAGGCACGGAAAGGTATGCCTATGTGACATGTCACACGCCACGTCATCCATTCCCGAATAAGAAGGGCGACGCGACATTTGGTGGACACGTGTAAGGGATGACCACGTTTGAAATCAACGGTCATGATGCAATAAATTATCACAATCTGGACCGTTAGATATGGAACATGACGTATGATGTTCCACCCCGCTTTGTATCTGCCATGTTGAATGCTTTCTCAGGTGTCACAACAAATAACTACCAAGGAAATGGATAACAAGAGAGAGAAACGCAGGGGAACTTCTAGAGAGAGAGAGAGAGAGAGGAACCCACCTCACCCACTCCGGCCTTAAAAACCAAGCCTTGTGCACCAAACCGAGCTCATTTGAGCCATAAGTGGGCTCCAAGGGAAAGCTTTTTCAGAGACGAAGAAGGCCCCTTTTATTTCCCTGATTCTTTTCCCCGTAGAAAAAGGGCCAGATCTCCATTTTCGCCCTATTTTCTTGTTTTTCGAGATATTTTTTGGATTTGGTTTGGTTTAATAGAATCCGCATATGAATGTCGGAGCCGTTGATTGCCTGTGTAATTTTACATAGTGAATACCGCCGTCGAAAGGGAGGTATTCCGATTATTTAGCAGGAAATTTTTATGTTGTAAATTCCGGCCCTTTTAGCGGAGGTATTTCATGGCCTGAAATTTATCTGATTAAAAGTCCGGCCATTTTCCGAAGAATGATAGCACATTGATTTATACGGGACTGAAAAAACCGTGGCCGGAGAGGAGGGAAGCGTATTTTTCCGGCGACTTAGGTGGTCCTTTGGCGTATGCTAAGGTAGTGACAGGAAAAGCGAGATAGAATAAGACGATAAAGAATATAGAAAAAAGAAGACAAAGCATTTGTATTTGTGTGTGTTTGTAATAATAAAAGTGTTTGAAATGTTTATGCGATAATGAATAAAATAATAAATGAGGGGTAGAATGCGGTTTTTTGGGCTATTTAATCGTAAGCGGCGATCGCGTCTTGAAATTCGTTTCATTTTTCCAGGTCTTTTTAGTAGTTGCAGAACCGGCCGTTGTCGAAAACAGAAGAGAGAGAAGAGAGAGAGAAAGAGAGAGGGACTCAATGCTTGATGGAGAAGAAAGGGGAAGCGAAGAGAAGCAGGTACACTCTAGCGGCCGCAAGACGATCTAAGGCTTCTCCAGCGGTGAAGCTCGTTTCTGGTAAAACACGAAAACTGGTTCTTAAAAACCATGGATTCTCAATTTTCGGTTTTTTCATTTGTTGGTTTTCTTTTATCCATTGTTTTAACTCAGTTGTTAAGTATTTTCAGCATTTTTTTTGATTTTTTTTTGGGTTTTTGTTTACGGTTGGATTGGTTTTTGCAGTGTGTAATGAAGGAGATGGTGGGAGGAGAGAGATTGTATTGAGTAAGAAGAGGAGGTGGGAATCACAGGAGGATAGAGTGGTTGTTGAATACGGAGGAAGAGGACAAAGAGAGGGGGATAATAACAATAGCGATGGTTATGAAACGGTGGGTTCAGAAGAAGAAGATGATGATCTTCCTCCTCCTACTTTTGGGTCCTCCACTTCTTCTGCTACAGTAGCTGGTTATCCATGGAAGATTAAGCTGCAGGGCAAGGTCAAAATCTCTCCATTGAATCTCTCTCTAAAGTATGCTTGACCTCCTGGGAGGTCTAGAATCCAAACCTATGTTGTTTCTCTAAAATGGGTCTACCTAGAAAGCCGATAGTCATCGCTCTCTTGAAATTGTTCTGTTGAGAAAATCAATAATCCTCTCTCTCTCTCTAAAAATGGGACTCTTGAAAATTTCTCTCTCTGTGTTTTAATGGTTTTTCTTTCAGGCATGGGAAGAGGCAAACACGATGGATCGTGCCCCTGTTCCTCGAAAGCTGCGTTCAGGTACGGTAGTATCAGCAACGAGGGCGGCCCCTGTTTTCACGCCGTTTTCCTGTCTTTCTCATTTCTTCGTCTTCTTCTCAAAAAAATCCACCAAAAAAAAATCAGTTTTTTCCTCTTACTCGCAAAATTAAGGAAAAATATATTTTTTTGGCTGTAATTTTTTTTTTTTTTTTGCTTTTCTGGTTCATTTTATGGTTTATTGATTTCTTCCATGCGGGTTTTCTCCGCAGCAGAAAAAAGGAATTGGGTCCCTTTCATTTTTACTTTTCTTGTTCATTAAGCCATTTCGTTTATTATTTTTTCACTGTTTAATAACGGTGGTTTCTTCGTTTTGATTTGGAGAACAGCGATGAATAAGCGTAATCGAGAGTCAGTTTCTCCTCCTCTTCCCACTAAGGAACAGAATGGCACGGCGAGTTTGACTTCTCCTACCTGTAATGGAGGTCGAAAATCAAGTCAGAAGCAGGTCTTGTTTTGAAAGAAATAGAGTTCTTTTGAAGGATAATTTTTTTCATTAATTTCCCATATTTGGTTTAGGGAAGTTATTAGTCTCCTAATTTTTGGGTTTTCCTATTTGCAGAAGCAGGGTGGCTCTGTCAAGTGTTCAAGCTCTAAAATCCCCAAAGTATGAGCTCCAAAACCATCATTCCCTTTATGGGTCTTGTTTGTTTCCTACTTTCCTTTTTCTCTTTCTTTCGAATTGCTGATTTTTCTTATTGGGTCGTTTTTTGGTGATTTAGTTCTTATCTGGGTTCTGTTTCTCTGTTTATTGTCTGATTTCCTCTTATTTGGGCTCTATTTCTCTTTTTAGCATATCTGATTTCTTCATCTTATTTGGGTTTATTCTTCTTTTTTTTATCTGATTTCTTCTTATTATTTGAGCTCCTTCTTAATGCCTGAATTTGATTTATCCTTCTCTTTTGGTGGGTTGTTAATGCAGTTATCTATTACAACCACCAAAGTGTCCAAAGCTGAGGAGGAAGTTGCAGAGACATTATATGATCTAGCTAGAATGTTTGCTCATAGGGAGTCTTCTTCTCCTTCACCTTCTCCTTCAGCAAAACCCAGACCTGAACCAGACCTAGATTCAAAGTCGAGTCATTCAGGTAATTTTGGGGATTTTTTTTAGTGTTATTGAATGGGTCAATCTTTTTTTCATTATGAAGTGATACGCCTTTTCTTTCGTGACTCTCTCTCCTCTCTCTTATTCCTTTTTCCTATCTTTTCGCTTTTGGTTTTATACTTAACTTTTACGTTTTCTCTACCTACATTTGTCTTTGTAGGTGGGTTGTCGGTTAGAGATATGAATAATGCTGTAAAAGATATGAGTAATGGTGCTGCTTCACCGGACCCTACTATGCCCCCTTTGCCCCGCCATTCTCTCTCTACAGAGGAAAAAAAGCTACCTGATCAAGATGCGTTGAAAGAGCCAACGGCAAAATCTTCTTTGTCTTCTACCTCCAAAGCACCATTCACAAAAGAAGTATCTCTCACCGAAAGCCATCAAGAGACTAATAATTCCCACAGTGCAGTAAGTGCTTTAGACGAAGGGAATAAACCATGTTTGGTTTCAGATAATTCAAAAGTTCCTTACATGGAGAATGAATCTGAGCAGGTAAGGCTTATACTTTTCCGAAGTTCATTTGGTTTTGAATGGTGTTTTGGGTTTTTTAGTCCCATTAGAGCTCCAACTCTCTCTTTCCCTCAATGGTTTGCATAGCATTGGGTAGATGGTAAATTTTGTTGCTTTTCTTTCCGTTACTTGATGGATCCTGATGATTTCTCCTTTCTTATCTTTCTGGGTAGCTTCCACATGAAAGGATGGAAAAAGAAAGGGGACCGGGTTTGGATTTCTCCCCTACAAAGGAAGAAAAGGAAGAGGTTTTATACCACTTTACCACTTTATGCTCTATGAAACTGGTCTCTTTTCCAAGATTCATTGGAATTTTACTTTATCTTTCTCTTTCTCTCTCTCATGAGGAATTGGTGTCTCTTACTTTCCTCTTTCTCCTCTTTTTGTCAGTTGGGTATTAAAGATGGTCCCAACCATGATGAAGGAAAGGTTCAAGATCAACCCCAAAACTCAGAAAACACTAGAGATAACCAGAAACCTGCCTCTGCCTCAGCTAGTGAAGCACCCACAGGGTCAGGCAATAAAGAAAGAAGCATTGATATTTGGAAGCTGGAAGGTGAAAGCCCCCACTCAGTGTAAATAATTTGGAAGTGATCCTACGCTTTACTGTGATCTTCATTGCTTTAACCATAATGCTGCAGCAGGTGGGGCTACTATTACAGCAGAGCCATCAGTGTCCCTGTCTAGTGCCTCAAAACGGTATTATAATGATTTTGTTTGAATGAATGCTTTGTTTAATTTCATTCGTTATATTGGATACCTAGAGTTGAATGAAAATAAAATCTAAGAGAAGGGTGTTTTCTCCAGTTCTGAGCCCCCATTACAGCCATTAATTGTGCCCCCTGCAAAATTGAACCAAAACCCATCTGCGGTCACTCTTCCAACAGAGAAGGTATCAATAAATGTCACTTCTTCTCTCCATTTTCTCTCTCTCTATACATCTCTCTATCTCTCTCTCTCTCTCTCTCTCTCTATATATATATATATATATATTATATCTTAACCAAAATATCCATTATCTGGATGGACTCTCTTCCATATGCAGCCTCCCCTTTTTTCACCTCAAACAAGGCAGTCATGGAAACGCTGTGCAGCTCATGTGTACATATCACGTCTGATTGATGGGTACCAGAAAATGGAGAACCTATCATGGGCAGTAACAGTGGGTCCCATGAGAGTTCACTTGAATCAATCCAAGTCTTTCACGCAATCCAAGCCACCACCATTGACAAGAAACAACATAAGTGAGCCCTCTGTACAGGGAAACTTTTTGGGAGAGAAATCAAGCTCGATCTCAAATGGTTCAGCTCAGAAGAAGAAGTCAGCAGCCATTGAAGATCTGCAGCCTGCATCTATAGGTGTTTTTGGCCATGGTGAATTGCCCATCTTCAATGGTGGTACCTCTCAGAAACACCAGCAGCTGCAGCTGCAGGTAAGGGCCATTGTAGAAAAATTAGTAGTTTTAGTACGATTCCAAATGAATTTTTATCAATCTGCACTGTGTTATATATTGTTGCACATTTAATTTGCTTCTCTCCTTATAAGTTTGTGAAGCCCCAAATCAATGACTTCTACCGGTCTGCATCATGTCGGTGATTGAAGGCACAATTGACCTTCACATCAGTGGTTGCTTTACAAACGCATTTGCTTCAATGAATGAACACTATTAGTTTTCTGTATATCAGTGACGCTATTAGTTTCTTTCATCGTTTCTTTTCATTATATCAGTGATTGATGCACGTGATGAACATTTACATTTGGATCTTTCTGAATTAGTAAAGCCCCAAATGAATGAATTCTATCCCTCTGCAGAATATGCACTCGCCATCTCTGGCATTCTCATCGAGTACATTGGAGCCGGGCAGCAATGTGTTGGTGAGCGCAAGCATGTTCGCTGGGGATCAGAGGGCAGCCACTAACAGTAGCCACACCACAACCACAACCGCAACAGCGCAACAGCAACAGCAGCAGCAGCAACAGCAACCTCAACCTCAATTTCTCCATTCTCTTGTTCACCATCCAACTCTCCCCTTCTTCCAGAACCCCCATTACTCTTCCCACTATTCCCCTCATTTGGCGCCTCACCAGGTTAGGAAACAAGTGAACTACATCCTCCTTTCTAGAGTATGGGGTTAGGGTCATGGTGGTAGGTACTACCATGCCCCAGTTGAAGGTCACGGTCTCCATCCTCACTATCGCATTAAAAATCTGATTGGTTCTGAAATGGGTAGGGGCTTGTATTCCTTACTAATCTACATAAAAAAAAATTATAATAAAAATCCTAGAAACTCACCATTTTGTCATTGCTTTCTTTATTTTAAACTTTTTTTTTTTTCATAAATATGGTGAACAGAGGATGCCTGTCATTTCTTTGTCACGATCTCTCTTGATTTCCCTCGTTTTTCTGGCAGGGTTCTTGAAAGGAATCGTAACCCACCATTGCTTTTGCTGCTTTTTGTTTTCAATATTGGGTTTCTTTCATGTACATTACCAGTTATGTAAACAATTGAAACAACGCACCATTTTCTTGTGGCATTTTGTTCCAACTTCTTTTCTGGTGTTAGATTTTGTAAACAATGAAAGCCGACCATTTCTTTCACACTGCCCTTCTCTATCTTGAAAGAAAATGAAAACCCACAAGTTTTTTAGTTGATTTTTTTGTTTCCTGGGTTCAGATGCAGCCGCAGTTCATGGAAAAGTTCATGGAAAGCAACACTTTCTATAGCACTTTGGGTACTCCACCACAACCACAACAACAAGCCAACAACAACAGTAACAGCAGCACCACCAGTAGCTCCACCACCACCACCACCACCACCAATTCTACAAAGAAGCCACATCAACACGCACAAATCCTCTTTGGCTTTGAAGGTAGCCACAATCAACAGCAACAAATGTGGCCCCCACCAAACTCCAAGTGGCCCAATGGCGTGTCTTCAGCTGTCTACCAGGCCTTCCCACCTCTTCAGCTATCCCACCACTACCACCCATCAACGGCCCAGCAGCCTCAACATCTCTTCTCCATGGAATCCCAGCCGTCCAAACCCAAACAACTAGTACAACAGCAGCAAAAGCCCTCCTTTTCTTCTTCCTCCTCTTCGACCCTCATGGACCTCAATTGTTGCCCTCAATCCCACTTCTCCGTGATTAGCACGACAAGCCCTAACCCTAATAATCCTAATCTCAATAACCCTAGAAAAAATGAACCTGGATTCGGGTCCTTTCTCTCTCCTAATTCTCCTCATGGCTATGCTACTACATATCAAGCCATATCAGAGCTGGGTCGAGCCCAGGGCCAAGCCCAGATCCCTTTTGCCCATGGACTCCCGCCCACTCTCATGGTTCAGAGCGGTGGTAGTCATCGCCAGCAACCCAAGTAGTTAGTTGCAAACCATCATCTCTATCCTATTTCTCTCTCAAGAAATCAACTCTGCAGAGAAGAGGTGCCGAGCCAGGTCCCTCTCTCTTTGGTGAGAGACCTCTTGGTAGGGGATTAGGCTGGCGAGGGCCGGAGCAGGAGCAGCATGGCCTAGCAATGTCGATGCCAAATCATTCTCTATCTATCTCTAAGTTTGTTTCTCTCTCTCGAAGGCGGCTGGGGATTCAAAAAGCTTATGATGTTAAGAGAGAAATGCAAGGATCCTTGAAGAAGAGTTGTGGAGTTCGAGCCTACTGAAACTTCAAATTTTGACCATCACTCTCGTTGTTGATATTACATGTAGAAAGCTCTCACAAACGTACATTCTTTTCTTACTTTATTGCTGTTATGATTGTTATTGTGATTAATTATTATTATATATACATTGGTAGGAAGTAGTTCCTTTTCATGGATTCTCTATTCCTTTTCCTGTCTCTGTGCCTAATTTTTAATGCTTGCTTTACATTCTTTCAGTTTTTTGTTATGGTTGTGTTCATTTGTTCGCTGAACTTATGACCACCAAACCCTGACAATTTGATATGTATCTTGACAACTTCATCTTTTTGGCTTTTGCTTTGTGCTGCCTGTTGCACATATCTTTCAGTGGTCTTGGAATGCTAATAATGGGGTGGTGTAATAATATATACTCATCTCAGGATTTTGTTTTTCTATTTCCAAACTTGGTGTCCACTTTAAGTATTGTCAGTAAAATAAATTTAGTTTTGGGTGTGGTTTTTATAAGGCTGACCCTCTAAACAATAAAAAAAAGGGTTACCTTGAAATAGTGGCGAAAGATGTTATTTCGGTATCGGAAATTTTTGTGATGACTTGAAAATTTACTTTTATATTTAATTATAAAATTTAAAGTTAAAAAAATAATGTAGAATCACTTGATAATCTTGAAAATTAACGATACAGGTCATGCATAACAAGATATACTATTTTTTAAGATTTGAAATCTATTTTTTTACATGATCATATATCTTGAGGTCGAGATAAGAATTTGTGGTCATCGAAAGAATGTATTTTAGTGAATTTTTGAGGTGCACTATAATTTGATTACTTAGGGCCTCACCTTTAGATAAATTTTTCTTCTATACTTAAATATCCACGCAAAAGTTTTTTTTTTTTTTTTTTTTTTTGAAACAGCATGACTCTCAGGGGGTCTGTATCCAATTACTATTTTGTTTTGGCAATAGAGTGCCATTTGAAAATTTTCATTTTGTAGCCCCACCATATCAAAAATATCTTGTTCCTGCCATTTCAGAAGATCTGGGTCCCAAAGTTATATTCAAAATCGATAAGGGTGGCAATGGACCGGGTTGTCTGGTCCAGTAGGATCGACCCTAAAAATTGTCTCAAGGGGTCGGGACCTTAGGACTAGGGCGAGGACAAGAACTGGGCCGGAGGTCCGGGCCATTGCTTATCGAAGGGTGTGACAAAAGTATGCTACGGGGAAAAAGAAGCAATTGATTAGACATGGAATTATCTTCGCCCGTGATCGTGATCGTGATCGTGAAGTGAAACCTCGGCCGAAAAGAAAAACGAAAGTCAACCATATGGGATTATCATAAACCTAGGGGGTATTCCAGTCATTTTTGGGTCGGCGCGTATGAGGACGAAGTGGCAGCAAGACTGGAGCGGATTTTCTGATGTTTACAAATTTTTTGTCCTCTTTTGTAATTTTTGAGACTCTTTTGTACTTTCGAGCGTTTGTTGTACAAAATTGCTTTTTGATAGGAGCGAGAGTTTCGTAAAGGGTACGCAAGGCCGTGTATATCGGCGGCCGGCCCATAATCCAGACTATACTCATGCTGACTCATAAAAATAAAGTTATTTTTGGAAGGTTTTTACATGTGTCATTTTCTTTTTTTAAAAAAACATTTAATGATTTTTTATCCGCTTCTGATCTCTCTTTACCTGTAACCAAAAATAGCAATACCCTCTCTTTCTCTCTCTAAAACCCCTCTTTATCTCTATCTCTCTCTCTTACTCTCTAACAATACTTGTGTGCGGTCGTTGTGTTTGTACTTTTATCCCCATCTGTTGGACGCATTCAGGGCCCAACCGGTTTCGCTAAAGTATTTAACTCATTCAAAATTACAATTCTAAGCATTAGAAAAAACTTTTATATATTTATGGTTGTGAAAAAAAAAAAAAAAAAATTAAGCTTTTAAAATACGGTTTATTATCTTTATTTAATTTTTTTTTCAATTAATTAAGATTGGTTACATGAATCATGTTATGTCATTATACTCTATTTAAGGTCATACTTTCAAGGAAGTTACAAGTCTTCATTTCTTTTCGGATTTCTTTCAACCACGTCTTTTTAGGTTCACTTCTTATCATTTTCAATCATTTCATTTGAATTAACTCGCACCTTCTAATAATTACTGTATTTGGTCGACACCACATATAACTAACCCACTTAAGTCTAATTTCTCTCATGTTATCGTCTATTGGTACCATACCTAAACTTTCTTGAATGGAATCTTTTCGAATTCTATCCTTTCTTGTTACTCGTTCATTTCAAACATCCTCAACTCCACTACATTCATTTTATAGGTATTTTTTTTTTGTCCACCAAATATTCTACCCCATGAAATTAAAGTTGGTATCACAGTTATACTGTTGAACTTACACTTCATTAGTATATGGCGGTCGCATAAAATTCCAGTTACAAATCTCCACTCTCACCTAGCTCCAATTCTATTTGTGAGATCTTTCTCAATCTCTCTATTTTTTTTAATTATCGACCCAAGGTATTGAAAGCTCTTAAAATATGGTTATTGTAACAAATTATCTTGACCGTTCATTTTTCTCTAAAAAAAAGATTTATATATCCACTGGTACCATTTATTGAGTTTTGAATTTTATTCATGATAATGGAAATCATTGAGATTTCAGTTGCCGAAAGTGCTTTTTATACAGAGGTGAGGCTTTCTTTTGTTTTCACAAAGCCTTAAATGGGAGGATTAGGTGTTTTGGCCTCATACGAATGCGACCTAATTTACTGCTTATTTTGTAAGTGATGTGGTGGAGGGAGGATTTGATGGCGATTTTAGTTGGTAGTGGGCCTTTAATGCAATGGCTGGCCAAAAAGGTCATTTTGGTCCCAACCAACCCTCTTCAAATTAATGGTCTTAGGATATAGCATCGTTTCCTTCAAGAGTATGGAATTATTAAGTTTAGGCCACTCATGACTTGGACTTATTTTTAAAGGAAAATGGTTTGACAGTGCAATTCAAGATTTCGATAACCTTTACATCGATTATCTCAGCTTGAAGATTAAGTATGTGGAAAAAAATAGGATTACGCTATCCAAAAATAGTGTATAATGTAACAAATTATCGAGAATGTTCATTTGCCCTAAAAATAAGAGCCATCAGATTTTCAATATTTGTACTATTTTTTTAGATACAAATTTTACTGTTGGTGTTGGAAATTGATTTTAGAGCAGATTTTTTGTTGCTCAAAATGCTTTTTGGATTTGAGATGAGGCTTTATTTGTTTCGATAAAGCCTAAGCCTCGTAGAAACTTCATCCATTTTTGAAGGAAAAAGTTTATAAAAACTAGAAGAGGTTTTTTTTTTATGCCCAAATATCCTCAAATTGATCATCTTGACATCAAGATGCATAGACACATAAAAAAACTTATTTCAAGTTTTGGAAATAATGTATTTTGTAATACATTTTTGAATCGTCAATTTTCAAGATTTTCAAATTTTTATAGATCTATCGAATCTACAATATTTTTTAAGCTTTAAACTTTATAAATAAACATAAAAATATATTTTAAGGCTATTACCAAGTTTTTCAGTATTGCACCATATTTGTTGACACTATTTGAAGGTAGGTTCTAATTTCATTGCTTAGAACCTAGGCTCTATACAAACCGCACCCTTTTTTAATCCCTTGTCTATGACCCATGTCCCCATCAATGAGTGAAGACATTTAAAATAACAAATAAAAATAAATAAAATAAACAAGAGACATTAAATTATTGCGATGGTTTACGGCTCTGTCTCTCTCTCTTGATAGTTTTAAAATAAGAGCTGGAGATTGCTGTTATGGCTCCCCTTTCTCTTGATTATCTTAAGAGACGGCATTCTGCCTCCTAATTTAAAACCAGATACACTGATTGACTCCTAATCCTGCATGGAAAAATTAATGAATGCCATAGAAATCGGTCAAAAGCCCTGCCACAACAAATGTAACCTAAAAACTCTGCATCCTCACTTACAAGAAAAGGAAAAATAAAGTTATGCACCATTAGAATATTAGTAGCCCACAGCTTGTGCGGTGAAAATGCACAAGAAAAATACAATTAAAAATGTTATTAACTCAATCTTCTTCAAGGAAGTCCGATAAGTTACATAAGCAATATATTGATTTTCTTCTCGAGCAAAGCACCCACCTTTGTCACGATCAAGGCTAGTAACCCCATCAATCACACAGTTGTCCTTGTGCCTGTAGAAGATTTGGCAGCTACTACAAGTCTTGCTTCCTAACTATTGCAACTCTTGGTTAGGAAAGGGGCTGGGATCGTAGTGATAGCATCCCCATACCCAGTTATCACATCGTGGTAGCCATTCTTACTATTGACACCCCCAATTAACACCTTCAAAATGTAACTCCTCAATCTATTAAAAAAATGGGTAGGGCCCCTATCTTCCCAGGGATTACCCAGAAAAAACTCCACCTTCTTTAGGTGGAACTCTAGGTTGAGGAGTTACTCAGAAGTGCGGGTTTCATAGTCAAGAGTATAATAATTCAATATGTAATACTCCACCTTCCTCAAGTGGAACTCTAGGTTGAGGAGTTACTTGAAATGCTGTCAAGATATTAGTATTTAGGGTTTCATAGTCAAGAGTATAAGTAAGTCAATATGTAATCTCTAACACAAGTCTCTGCTTTACTCTCTGCTTTTGGTGACACAAGTCCCTTCCTACAATTCATGCATTAAGAATTCTTTCAAACACAGGGTCTACTTGTACATATTATATTTAGATAATTCACTTCCTTAATCAAAATAAGAAGGAGAAATTATTTTAATTTTGGACAATGTGTGTGAATTATTCATTCACGTTATTGTTTATTTGTTTAATTCAACGAATATATATATATATATATATATATATATATATATATATATATATATATATATATATATATATATATATATATATATATATATATATAGAGAGAGAGAGAGAGAGAGAGAGAGAGAGAGGGGTGGTTTCAATAAGGTTGCTACCTTAAACAATCCAATTAAGGCGCACTTTCAAATTTGATCATCATATATAATTTTGATGTAAAATATTCTTAGGATTATCTTAAAATCTATTTTCATATCTAATTATAAAATTTTAAGCTCAAAAGATGGTTAAAAAATCAAGTAGATCTATAAACATATGAAAATTTAAAAAATGGATGGTCTAGATAATTTGTTGTAAGACGCACTATTTTTTAGACTCAAAATCCTTTTTTCTTTCATAATCATATATCTCGATGTCGAGATGCTCAATTAGAGGGTTTTGGAGCATTAAAATATTTTTTTCCAATGGATTTTTGAGGTGCATCCGTAGTTCTACATTTTAAGGTTGCAACCTTATAAAAACCTTGTCCATATATATATATATATATATATATATATATATATATATTATTTTCTTTTGGGTGTAGTTTGTACAAGGTGTCAATATTAAACAATAAAAAATAGTGTAGATCGAGGTAATCTATAAACACCTATAATATAGAAAATGGGCAGTCTAGAAAATGTGTTAAAAGATATACTATTTTTAGGATTGAAAATATTTTTTTTATATGCATACATATGGAGGTCAAGATGATCAATTGCTTGGCTTTTCAACAATTGAAAAACCATTTTTTAAGTGGATTTTTGAGGTGCACCTTACTTCTACAGTGCAAAGTTATGTTAAAAAAAAATACAGTACAAAGTGGACACCTTATATTAACTCTTCCCTATCCTTTCCTTTCCTTTTTACCGAAACAATTTACATTATTTCCATAAAAAATAGATTTCTAGTTCAGTAGAGTGGCCAAACAGAGCTACCCCCAAGTCACAAATGTGGATAAAAAAAGTCGAGAGAATGGAGCTAAGATGTACTTCCAATGAGAAAGTGATAAAGGTTCCAGCAACTTGTGTTTAAAAGAGAGATAACAAGTGGAGAAAATGATCCGTTTGAATTATTTGCAATCTTCTAAGTTTTAATAATTATTTTTCAGACAGAGTTTTTACGAGTCCATGTAGAAATGAATCCTCTCAAAAATATATTTTTTTAGATGGATTTTTGGACTCAATTTTTAAGGACATATAATCTCTAACATGAAGACCATTAATATGACAAAATAAATAAATTTTGAAAATTAAAAATAAGAATTTTATAAAGAAATTACTTGGACCGTTAGTTTTAACTATTTTCAGATGGAACACCTATTTGAATCCCTCTTTAAGATGGGTGCTTTACACTTAGGGGACTGCAAATGTAGAAATGCGTCCCCCAGATCAATTTTCCTTATTTTTGACATTGTATTACTGTTGGCTGTGCTTTTTAAAGTTCAAAGTTTGAAGGATGAAATTTGAGTAATGGATACGTTGTAAAAGGATGCCATTACATTAATTTATGGGGAATACCTGTACTAATCATTTGATATTTCCATCCTAACGACGAATATATAGGGCATGGTATTTCCATCTTTGAATTGGGGCACAAATCTACGGAACTTTTGGCAAGTCAATTTTCTTCAGATTTCTTCTAGAGACAAAAGATAATGAGAAAACTGGTAATAGTGTTAGGATATGGATGTATCGGGTTCATGTTTATATACATCATTATGGATGTATATGTATATATTTCTTGATAAGGTTAGGTATCTAGAAGATAAAAACCAAATAGAGACCAAGTTACTTAATCATCAAGTTATCCTACCATAATTATCTCCTCTAATTGTGTGATTGTCCTCTATATATAAAAGTACTTCTTGATGTAAAGATTCATCCAAAATGATTGTCCTCTATATATAAAGGTACTTCTTGATGTAAAGATTCATCCAAAATAGTGAAGATGTAGCCGAATGGAGCTTTGGATCCGTGGACGTAAGGCTCCAACCTGAACCTATAAACATTGTGTTCTCTCTTCTTCTCTCCATTCTCCATTCTATGCTCTCACGAAAACATTGTGTTCTCTCTTTTTCTCTCCATTCTCCATTCTCCATTCTATGCTCCCACGAATTCTAACATGTTATCTGAGCTGTAGACTAAACATTGTGTTCTCTCTTCTTCTCTCCATTCTCTATTCTATACTTCTACGAATTCTAACATGTTATCAGAGCTATAGACTATTTGGCTCAGATCACTCTTTCTCTCACCGCTTTATCTTTGGTCTTGATTTTTTTTTAAGGTTCCATCTTGCTCAGACCCTCCATCTCCGTTGTTCTCATCGTCCCCTTCACCCCCACCTCCATCTTTCCGCTTTTTATAAGAATGCAAAAGCCCACTCTTTTGCCTCTCTCGTAGTTGGATACTTTCTCTATTTGGCTGCGAAAATGGTGACCTTGGATATTAACAAGGGCCTACAGAAGAGGATCTATTATCTGATACTTGTGTATTACCTTGTCTCCGATTCATCGGCGGTGAGGGGTGCTCTCTCTCTAGACATGGGGGTGAGGAGTGCTCTCTCTTTTGAAATCGGTAGAGAGATGGAAGATGATAACAATTGCCTTATCGCGAGCCAGGCATTGATCGAGGCAAGACCAAACAGAAACTCTGATGCTTTGACAAAGGGGGGTTCGATCTCTTTTAAAACAATGGTTAGAGATGCAGAGAACTCATCACTTGGTTCGCATCCACTGCCAAGAACGCCGATGATGGTTGCTTCGTAGCATCAAGCTCAAAGGCTTTCGTAACTTTATTTGTGTGAATTAATAATGTTTGAAAAAAAAAAAAAATATTTCCGGCTCCAAAGCCACATGCAAACAAAAACAAACAAAAAAAAAAAAATGAAGAAGTGGAAAAGAAAAAAAATTGAAGAAGTGGAAAAGAAAGAAAAAATGAGTGGTATTTTTTTTTAAGATGTCTAGAAGTTCAATTTCATTGGCAATTTTTTTGATATGATTGTACTCAAAAGAAAAAACAAAAAAAAAAAAAATTTGTATCTTGCAAGTTGGGTGTTCCTTCGCATTTGCACCCAACTTGAGGGGGAGAGTACAAGAGATATGGAGAATAGCTTAAGGGAGAGAGTATAGGAGATATGGAGAATAGGAGATATGGAGATGAGATGAGTAGAGATAAAGTCAAACTTGAGGGAGAGAGTATACGAGATATGGAGAATAGCTTAAGGGGGAGAGTATAGGAGATATGGAGAAAATGAGATATGGAGATGAGATGAGTAGAGATAAAGTCAATATCTCTAAAGACCCTAGTGATCATGGATTTGATCACTATTTTTCTTTTAGAGAGAAAAAGCCTCTAGAAAGAAAAGAAGCCTTTGAGAAATAAGATCTTCATTTTTTTTGGCAACTTAGTATTGTTCAAACTCCAGCTGATTTGTGTCAAAGCATCTTGAGTTTGAAGGGGAATGTTAAGATATGGATATATCGGGTTCACTTAGGTATCTAGAAGATAGAAACCAAATAGAGATCAAGTTACTTGGTCATTAAGTTATCATACTATAATCATCTCCTCTAATTGTGTGATTGTCTTTTATATATGGAGGTATTTGATGTAAATATTCATCTACATCCAATATGGAGGTACTTGATGTAAACATTCATCCACATCCAAAATAGTGAAGATGTAACCGGATGGGGCTTTGGATCCATGGATGTAAGGCTTTGGCCAGTTCTCTCTTCTTCTTTCTCCATTCTCTATTCTATGCTCCCAATAATTCTTTCTTCATTCTCTATTCTATGCTCCCAAGAATTTTAACAAATAGGACTAATATCTAAATAAATAAATAAATAATCCAAAAACATTAGGTTCGAATAGTTTTTAAAAAAATAGATTAGTTGGGTGAATTTTGGTCCACCCACCCATCCGACGTTGGATCATCATTTGGATTAGAATTGGCGATCAGCTACTTCATTTGCTTCTCTATAGACGTGAACAAAGGACACAGTCCACAGAGATGCCAACTCCATTGCCTACCAAGTGTCCCTCTTGCAGGCTATTGACGTCCATCCCTACAGCTTTTAATGTTTTCAATAGAAGGAGATCCTAAACCTTATCATTATTCTATTGACATGGGTGGAAGGAGATTAATTGCCGATCCTAAGCCTTATCATTATTCTATTGACGTGGGTGTCGAGGAGCGTTTTGGCATATTAGATAAAACTTTAAAAAGTGAAAAATTAATAAAATGAGGTTTTTTTTTTTTTTCGTCGTTTGGGAGGGGGGATTGCTGGTTTTTCTTTTTTTCTTTCCTATTTATTTATTTATTTTTCTTTCTGAGAATTTTTCCCGACCGATTTCTTGTCGGGATCCGGCGATCTCAATGAACCACTGAGTATTAAATAATTGGGTACCGGGTATAGTTCATTGGAAACAAAGTCAGCCCACCAAAAGAGATATTGAAAGCAAACAAACAATGGTTACTCCAAAAGCTGGCAACGCCGACCAAGTGTCTTTTTGTACTCAAAATGACAAAGTGAAAGCAAAATCATAAAGAAGAATGAAGAGATGCCCCAAAAAATAACTCATACTTATCAATCAAAAAGACCTTTGCATGGAATTAGGAGTATTTAGATTAGGATGAGGTTCTTGTAAGGCAATGGCATTACTAAATTTGGTAAGGCTGCATATTAAAGTAAAACTCAATTGAAAAGAAGAGACATGGCCCTATAAAATGAAACCCTATCTATTTCCACTTTTAATTGTAGAATTTGAAGCTGTAAAAATATTATAAATATAGCAGCTTTGGTATATAAATCTATGAAAATGATTTCATAGAAATTATTTTCTAAAAAAATAACTAATTTCTCGCTCTTGGTTTGTCACAAGAGTAAGAAAATTTTTTACTAATGAAATTAATTTCCACAAAAAGCGTCCAAAATCTAAGAAATTAGAATCATACCGTCCAAAATCCAAGAAATTAGGGTCATACCTATGTAGATATGATTCCAAATTCTTTCAAAATAATCGGGGCCAGGGGTGTAAGTAAGCTTGCCATAGGGCTGGGTTGCCCCGAGGCACTGCAAAGTGCGAAAATACTTTGGCCTGGTCCAATAAGGCCTGGGCCAAAAAGTGTACTGAAAATCCCACCCCGGCCCTGAATATGTACTATCAAAGCCCTGCCGAGCCCAACCCAACCCAAAAAGAACATATTGGGCTTGGGCCTGGCCCACCCATTAAGAAGTCCCCCTTTTTTATTTTACTCTTCAAACTTTTTTTATTTATAATATGCCAAAAATACTGTTTAGAAAATAAAAAAAAAATTTGGGTTTCTAGAGAGAGAAAGAGATATTGGGTTTTTAGAGAGAGAAAGAGAGATTGGGATTTTAGAAAGAGAAATAGAAATTGGTTTCTTGAGAGAGATAATGAGTTTTTAGTGAAAGAAGAGAGATTGGATTTTTAGAGAGAGAAAGATATTGATTTCTAGAGAGAAAAATAAAAATTGATTTTCAGAGAGAGAAAGAGAGATTGGATTTCTAAAGAAAGATGGTTTTTAGATAGAAAAAACGAGATTGGGTTTTTAGATAGAGAATGGGTTTTTAAAGAGAGAAAGAGAGATTGGGTTTCTTGAAAGAGATAATGGGTTTTAGAGAAAGCAAGAGAGATTGGTTTCTAGATAGATAATAGATTTTTAGAGAAAGAGAGATTGGGTTTCTTGATAGCGATAATAGGTTTTAGAGAAAGCAAGAGAGTTTGGTTTCTAGATAGATAATAGATTTTTAGAGAGAGATTGGTTTCTAGAGAGAGAATGGATTGTTAGAGAGAGAAATAAAGATTGGGTTTCTAGTGAGAGAGAATGAGTTTTTAGATAGAAATATTGAATTTTTAGAGAGAGAAAGAGATAATGTGATTTAAGATAGATAGAGAGATTGAGTTTCTAAAGAGATGGTGGGTTTTTAGCGAGAGAAAGGGAGATTGAATTTCTAGAGTGAGAGGATGGGTTTTTAAAGAGATAGACTGGATTTCTAGAGAGAGATAATAGTTTTTAGAGAGAAAAAAAGATTGGTTTTTTAGAGAAAGAATGTGAGAATGTGTTTTTAGAAAGAGAAAGAGATATTAGGTTTCTAGAGAGAGAAATAGAGAATGGGTTTTAGAGAGAAAAAAAGAGATTAGGTTTAGAGAGATGGGTTTCTAGAGAGAGAATTGGTCTTTAGAGAGAGAGATTGGTTTCTAAAGAAAATGTGTTTTTAGAGAGAGAAAAAGAGATTGGCTAGAGCGAAAGGGTTTTTAGAGAGAGAAAGAGAGATTGGGTTTCTAGAGAGAGAATGCGTTTTAGGGAGAGATTGGTTTTCTAGATAGAAAATAGGTTTTTAGAGAGAGAAAGAGAAATGGGCTTTAGAGAGAAAATAAGTATTATAGAGAAATAGAATGAGTTTTTAGAAAAAGAAAGATTGGGTTTTTAGAGAGAATCAGTTTTTAAAAAGAGAGAGAGAAAATGCCTTTTTAGAGAGGGAAAGAGATAATGAAATTTTATAGAGAGAAAGAGAGATTGGATTTTTAGAGAGATTGGGTTTCTAAAAAGAGAATAGCTTTTTAGAGAGAAAGATTGCGTTTTTAGAGAGAGAAAGAGAGAATGGGTCTTTAGAAAGAGAAAGAGATATTGGGTTTCTAGAGAGAGAATGTGTTTTTAGTGAGAGAAAGATAATGGATTTTTAGAAAGGGCAAGAAAGATTGGGTTTCTAAAGAGAGTAGGTTTTTAGATAGAGAAAAAGAGATTGGATTTCTAGAGAGAGAGGATGGGTTTTAGAGAGAGCCATTGGATTTTTAGAGAGAAAGACCATTGGATTTTTAGAGAGAAAGAGAGATTGGATTTCTAGAAAGAGATAATAGCTTACATTCTAAACTCCAGGTGGGTAGATTACCAAATAGTTTACCAAACGAAAGAAAACAATTTTATAGGAAATCTTGATAATATTATCAAACATGAAAAAAAAAAAATGAAATCTAAATCTAAGAAATCTATTTCCTAAGAAATTAATTTCCTACAAGAAAACTATTGCACACGAACCAAATGTGCCCTAAAGCATTGTGAATTATAAATCATGTCCAAGTTCATATAAACTAAGAAATCTAGAAATAGAAACAAAATGTTTGATCCTGGTCTATATGAATCTTTGTAACAAAAAGGGGTTACGTACCTCTCGATGCAGATAAAAGTAGAGTTATTAAAATTTTAAATTTTAATAGATTAATTGTTTTTTTAGGAATTGGGATGTGCTAAAGATATTTTAGGGAGGTTCTTTTTTTAAGAAAGGTAAATATGTTATTTGGTGTGAGTTGTTTTAAGTTTATCTTGTATTAACATGGGTATGGGGGTATTTGAAGCTTATCTTGTATTAAGGTAGGTATATGGGTTTCGATTTTATTTTGGAGTTATTTTTTGGAAAAGTGTAACAAGGAAATGAGGGACATTAAGGAAGGTTGTTAGAGAGAGATAATAACGTGGGACAGAGATTTGTATTGTGGTTTCTTTTGTGGTTTTATTTTTATAGTTTTATTTTTATTAGTTTTTTTTTTGTATTTAAAATGGAAGATATCCCTTCACCGTAAAGAGAAGAGAATTGGTGATTCAGTAAAGAGTTGATCTCATGATAAAAAATTTTGGGATGGATTCTCTTGAAGAAGAGTATTTCTCTCGCCTTTTATTAACTATTTTCATTTTAATTATTTTTTCTCTCCATCTCCTTGCATCAGTTGGTACATCAGTTGATATTAGAGTAAATAAGATCCATCAATTACAATGCCGGCAAAACCTGCTTTTACACTCCATGATATATTGCCGCAAAACATAGAGTATGTGGGTCAGAAAATTCAGGAGAGCATGAATACATCATTGGAGAGCATGAACACGGCCTTGGAGGGCATCTGTCGAGAAATAAGTGAAACTAACTAGAGGTTGCAACGGTTGGAGGACGCTATTTGAGAAGAGGGCACTCGCAACCACGTGGATTTGGCGCCAAATCTCACTGTAGAGATGAATTGAGTTTCCCGACCGACTCAAGCTACTGATCCAGAATATCAAGAAAAAATTTGGAGAGAAGATCCATTTCCTATGGACTGTCTATGAGATATATTTCATAGGTTGCAATCAGAAGAAGAAGAACATGAAGAGGTAGAAAATAAAAAAACAACTACCAATCCAAACATTAATCACACATCACAACTTGCTTAGGGAATTTAGTTGATTGAGACTCATAAAATACAAAAAGTGGAAGGTGCAAGAGATTTTGGCATTAAATTTGATTTTTTAGGTATATCACAACTTTGTTCGATTAGGATCACCAATCAAAAGTTTGAGAAGATAAGGATGAAAAATTTTAATTGGAATAAAGTGGAGAAGATAATGAAGGAAAATTTTCGACTTCTACTAATTCGAGGTCGAGCTTCTACCAACCCATGAAAGTGATGTAAATAAAAATTGGGTTATCAAAATTTTATTTTTTTAATAGATTAATTGTTTTTTAGGAATTGGGATGTCCTAAAGAAATTTTAAGGAGCTCTTTGTTTTAGGAAATGTAAATCTTTTATTTGGTGTGAGTTGTTTTAAGTTTACCTTGTATTAGTGTGCGCATGAAGGTTTTTGAAGCTTATCTTTTATTAAGGTAGGTGTCTGGGTTTAGATAGGTGTCTGGGTTTAGATTTTACTTTAGAGTTATCTTTTGGAAAAGTGTAACAAGAAAATGAGGGACATTAAGGAAAGTTGTTGTAGACAGAGGTAATGACGTGGGAGAGAGAGAGATAGAGAGTATATAAAGTGAGAAAGTAAAATTGTAGAAAGTTTGTAAAGGGCAGGAAGTCTTTGGTGTAAAGTTCTTTTGAAGTAATAGCAAGTGAGGTTGAAAGATAAGTGTATTCTCTCTCTTTTTATTGTTCCTTGATATTGTTAGTTCAGTTTATTTTTAGTAATATATTAAGTAAACTCTCATCACTTAGTATCAAAACAATTCTATATTTACTTTAAAAAAAAAATTTCTTGATATACTATTACAATGTCTTCTATGATTCAACCTCAAAATCCTATGTTAAACCAATAAATTCATGATAATTGGAGCATTCCAATGAAGGTTATTTTGAAGTACAGGATCAAACCGGTTTGAGCCAAACACAATGAAAGAATTAAAGAAAAAAAACATGAAGACACTCTTCTTTATTTTCCAAGGAGTTGATGAGTTAGGATTTGAGAAAATTTCCGATGCTAATACCTCTATGCAAGTACGGCAAATTTTTATAAGAGAAATCGAGTGGGCCAAAAAAATATGCCTTCAAGCCTTAAGAGCAAAATTTGAATCTATTCACATAAAGAAGAATGAATATGTTCCAGTGTATTTTTCTCTAATTTTAGTTATAGTAAACCCAATGAAGAGAAATGGTGAAAACATTAATGACGAAAGAGCAGTTGAAAAAATATTAAGATCTATGGCTCCTCAATTTGAACACATCATGGTAGCTATTGATGGATCTAAAGATTTGTCTTCACAAACTATCGAGGAGCTCATGGGATATCTTCATGCCTATGAGCTACGAATGAATCAAAATGCTAATGATTCTTTGGAGCAAGCATTGTAGTGCAAGCTGACAGTAAAAGTTGATAAGCATGAGACAAGTGCAAGAGGAAGAAGCTAAAGAGGAAGAAGTATTAGAAATAGAGGAAGAGGAGGAAGAAGTTTTCCAAATGGAAATGAAAAAGAGTCGAACTCAAATCTACCAAGAAGAAGAGGTAGGGAAAATTTTACTCGTCCCTACTATTGTGTATATGTGGCCATTTAAGGCCTTACGAGTGCTTGTAATGGAACATGAACTTAGTGGAGTGTGGTTTTGTGTGGACCATACAAAACAAATAATGTTTACTGATACCAGACTGAGCTTGACAAGTTAAGTCAATTGGTTAGAAAAACCCATGTTACCTGGGCATAGAGAATAAACCGATAAGGGTTATAATGGGTCATCCCTTGATGAGATCGGAGCATGCTTGGAAGAGTGAGCCGATGAACTCTGGGACATTTGTGTGTGATGGAGGCTTTCAGAGACTGGGCCAAAGCCTCATCTGCATACTATCATATGACGTGCACATATGATAGCCGTTTTCAGGAAAGCGAACCACTTTTTAAGGTGAAGCTTGTACATGTGTGAGAGATAACCCATATGCACCATATAGTTGTGCATCGCATCAGGTGTAAGTGACCTTGATACGTCTCTAAGGGAGAACCTGAAATTCTTAGACTGTAATTACGATCCCTTGCCCATTGACTAGACTTTGGTGACCCACTAACGAGCCCTGCACAGACTATTGTTTATGGGGAACACTGGGTCGGTTTGAAAAACCAAATGTGGACCGTAGTCCATGGTACAAGGTGGAGTACCCAAGTGTTTATTTATTTATTCTTAAACTATATGGATTATTTTCCCATAATTTTGATGTTATATTATTTTTAGAAATGTTGTTTAAATTTTTTTGGAACTTTGGGTATTTTATTTATAAAATTTAGATTTATAAAAATAAAGATATTGGTTTTTTATTGATTTAAATATTCAAATAAATATTTTTTTTTAAATTATTTAAAATTACATGAGGGCTCATTTATGCACACGTGCCCACCATGGCAAGTTAGTGGGGCCCATGAGTTGCCATCATGGGTACACGCCCCACCACTTGTGGCTTTTCCTTTTACGTGTTCAAGCTTATGGCTTCAGAGTAAAGATAGCCTATGTTTTGGAAAGCTTGTGCTTTGAGGAAGTTTTGAATTAAATAAGGAATGTGTAAAGAGGCTTGTGCATGAGTATAGTAAGAACTGATATTTCTTTATTTATTTTAATTGATGGGAAAATGGTTTAAGAAATAGGGGATAGAGGTTCTAGCACCTTCCATATGATCTTGATGGCCTATCTATAGAATGAAAGAATTATATCTCTCACCCCGCAAGTCACCCAAGATCAATTGTGCATATCAATCTCACAACAAAGAGGCAAGCCATGAAAAACTCTAAGAAACCCTAAAACCCCTTGAAGCACTATAGAAAAGGGATGGACCTTACCCAATATTCTCTACCCCAGTATCTCCCTCTCTCTCTTATGAAAAAATAGGGTGTACACCCCACTTAGAAGAAAGGTCTCTCTCTCTCTCTCATAAAAACTCTCCTTCTCTCCTATGGTAAGGAAGGGGCACACCCCACTCATGGTAGTCTTGATCTCTCTCCCATCTTATTGTGATATGACTAAAGGGTTTAGGGTGTAGAAAGGAGATGATATCTCTTCCAACTAGGTTATCAAGCGGCTCTACCTAAGTTTGAGATATATAAATGAAATGAGTTCTTGTTCCAATGGAGGGTTGGCCTAAACTTGCTTTTCCGATATTGAGATTAAAGGTTGACCATTAATCCCGCATCATCGGAAGGTGATAACTCAGTGTGGGGTGTAAGAAGCCCAGTTGAGGTAATCCCTGACAGTTTCTTTATTATTTCTTGACATATTTACTCATTGTGTCTTTTATTATTCCCAAGCATAGTTTATGTCTTTCTTTGGTTATTAAAAGAAATGTTTATAATGGCATCAAGTTTTGAGATCCTAGATTCATTTCTTTTATTTCCTTTGAAGTTGATTATTGTATAAGGACTACTTGTGAGTGATCTAAGCCATGAAGAAGAAAAAAACACACCAAAAAAAAATAATAAATAAATTGTATATATATATAAATTGGAAAATGATCCTGTAAGCCGATGGGCTTGCAGTTAAAAATACGTCCAACGGCCCAGATTGAATCTAGGCCGATCTAATGGTCATGACCTCATTTCGTGTTTAAATTTTAATTTTTTTTCACAAATCTAAATAACTTTAAATTTTAGATGTGTGTTCTTCAAAAATAGGAGAATTTAATAAAAATATCAAAAAAATAAGTTGCATGAAATAAATTGACCAAAAGACCCCTAAAATGTTTCGGGGGTATTTTGATCAATTTGTTTTTGCAAATTATCTTTTTTATATTTTTATTAGGTGCGACTTGATGAGAAGAACATACTTCTAAAATTTTAAGTAATTTTAATTTGTAAAAAATAATTAAAATTCAAACACGAAACAAGATCGTGACCGTCAGATCGGCCCAGATTCAATTGAGGCCGTTGGGCGTATTTTTACCTGTAAGCCACCGGCTTATGGTACCATTTTCCCCTACAACATAGAAGCTCTATCTTCCCCCTACCATCTAGTCGTCCAATTTTGATCAAGAGAGTCACTCATCATTTGATCTTAGATCCATCGTCTCAAAGTATTTTATTTTTAGTTTTTCTTATACAAATTGTATGAATATGAAATTTGGTACGTCCCATATTCTCATTGGGATGCACCTATAAAAAATATTAAAAATAATTTTTCAATAAAATATAATGATCAAAATGCCACTTGAATTTTTCAAGGGATTTTGGTCATTTTATTTTATTGAAAATATTTTTTTTTATATTTTTCCCTAGTGCATTTTTAATAGAGGAATGGATTTCAACATTTGGTGTCAAAATAGTTTATAGAAAAAATTAAAAATAAAATAGATTAGAGACGTGACATTGTGATTGGTGCAATCTTAGCCCTCCATTCAGAATAGAGGGTTGGATAAAGGGGAGGATAGAACTTTTATGTTGTAGGGGAAGCATAGAAAGCTTACCCATATTTATATATACTCCGGCTAGATCACATAAAGTCTTTCTTTCACCTACAATAGGCAAAGGTATGGAAAATCTAATATTCAACGCTACACTTGCAAAAAATTTGGGCATATAATTATGAATGCAAAAATAGCCCTGAATATGAAAGTGGAGTTCAAGCAAATGTTATTGAAAGAAATGATGAAAAATGTGCGAACTTTATTATTAGTTTATAAAGAGGATGAGAGAAGAAAAATAATACTTGGTATTTGGACACAGGAGCAAGTAATCATATGTGTATAACAAGAGAAATATTTGTACAACTAAATGAGTCTATACAAGGAGATCTTTTCTTTGGAGATTTCTCAAAAAACCCAAGTAAAATAAAAATAAACACATATAAAAAAAGGGGATTACAATATACTTTTTATATTTATTACGTTCCTACCTTAAAAAAATAATATATTAAGCTTGAAACTTTTGGAAAAAGACTATGACATTTATTGAAAGACCTTGCTTTCACAATAAACGATAAAAATAATACATTGGTTACATGGGTAGAGATATCCAGGAATAGATTATTCATTTTGAATATTAAAGTTAAATTGATGAAGTGTTTTAATGCGATAACAAAAGATAAATCTTAGTTACAACATTTGCACTTTGGACATCTTAATTTTAATGATTTGAAATTGTTATCAAAAGCTCATATGGTGAAATGATTACCCATTATAGAGCAGCCAAATAAACTTTATGAAGGATGCATAGTGGGAAAGCAATATAGGAGTAGTTCTCCAATTGGGCAATCATGGAGAGCAACCAAACCCTTATACTAATTTGGTTGGACCATTTGGAGCATTGTCAAATGGAAATAAGCGCATTGTCAAATGGAAATAAAAAATATTTTCTAACTTTTACTGATGATTTTAGCATATAAAAAATGAGTTTTTTTCTCTTAAAAGATAATCGTAAGTCTTTGAGATTTTCAAACAGTTTAAGGCATATACTGAAAGGCAAAGTGGGTATCCCCTAAAAGTTTTGAGGCCTAATAGAAGTGGAGAAGATACCTCAAATGAATTTCAATAATTATTTAGGGAAAATGGAAAAAAACACCAATTAGCTGAAACATACACCCCTAAGCAAAATGGTGTATGTGAAAGAAATAACATAATTATTTTAGAAATAGCAAAAAACATGTTGAAGAAAAAAAGTTGCCAAGAGTTTTTGGGCTAAAGCAGTAGTAGCATGTACAATTTATCTTTTATATAGATGTCCAACTAAAAGTATAAAATTCACGACACTAGAAGAGACATGAAGTAGCTACAAGCTTGGAATTGGGCACTTGATAATGTTTAGTTATATCACATATGCACACTAGTAGAAAGATCATTCAGAAATATTTGTAAATTCAACAAGATATGACATGATATGAAAGATAGGAAAGTTTATATTGCATATGAAAAGAAAGTGTATATTGCATATGACTAGTCGGGCCTGGATCTACCTCGCTCGGGCTCCCTCGGTGACCCAGGTTCGATTGACCCCCTCTCGGACAACTGCTTGACCTCACGAATGTGTGTGCAGCGTGTCACGTGCGGATACGTATTTTCAACTATGAGAGGATTTTAAAACGATGAAGAGGTGAACTCGAACACCTACCTCACCGTGGTTGAGTTCATGGGATACCTCCGGGCTATTGCCCTCTTAGATAAATAAACGAAAGTCCTCCAGCTGTCCAGCAACAAGGTTTAAATTCGGCCCCCTCTCAAAACTCAACACCTAATGTACTCTCACAAGAAAACTGCTAATGAAATCCACTTAAAAAGTAAACTCCTCTCTGATATGCTTTATAGGTCGATGGTTCTAATTTTGGGGGTAGAGTGGTCGGATAAGTAGGTAAGAGAGAAAAGAAAGAAAATAATAAGAATAAGTTGATGAGAACTTGGTTTAGAGAGGAGAAGAAGAATAAAAGATAAAGTAAAAGAAGTGAAGGGATGACCCAAAAATTGGGCAACCTCCCAGTGTAACCTCTCCCAAGAGGTATTACCGGAGATAAGAAAAAGTACCAGGCTAGAAGCTTTGGAACCTAGAGGATTTGGAAAGTGGAGTTCCAAGGCTGAGCCTGTAACAATGCCACTAACTCAAAGAGCCTCCTAAAAGTAATCAAGGGAGAGAAGAAAGTGAGAGAGAGACATGAAAGCTCATCACAAACAGAATACTGTGTGACTCGATAGTTAGAGTAGTGAAAAGGTTAGAACTCTAAGAAAAGCTGATTCAAGATAACAGCAACCCAAATGACCGAGTATAAGAGAATCGGTATCTATTATAACTCGACTATACTATACGGGTAGATATTTAGAGTAACGATTCAAGTGTTAGGGCACTATCTCAAGAAAACCCCAAATCGAGTGCTCAAGGATGAAAGAAACAATAAAAAAGAGAAGAAAAGAAATAACCAAAATAAAAACAAAATAAAAAGAGTGAGATGTTAAGATAAATTTTAGAGAGACAGGGAAGTGTTTGAAGTGGGGGAAGAATGGATGAAGGGGTTAAAGGAGGATGGACCCACTTCTGGTGCAGGTGCAAACTCTAGGGTGAGATGAAAGAGCGGAAGAGGTGAGACAAGAGGGAAAGGGTGGATGGACCCGCCTTAGGTGCGAGTCTGGGCCCTAGGAGAGAAGAGAAGGTAGAGGAGGTAAGAGAGTAGAGAGGGGGAGATGGACTTGCCTATAGTGCGGGTCTGAGCCTCAAGAGAGATGGAAGAGTAGAAGGGAGAAGAGAGCAAGAGAGAGAGAGCAGTGGACCCGCCTAAGGTGCAGGTCTGTCAATTGATGGGAGAGAGAAAGGGAGTAAGAGAACGAGAGAGGGGCGGACCCACCTATGGTGCGGGTTCGTGACCTAAGTGAGAGAGAGAAAGTAGGGAAAGAGAGATTGGGCTCGCCCTAGGTGCGGGTCCGGAGCATGAGTGAGAGAGAGAGAGGGTGAGGGTGAGGGCTTGGACCCTCCTTGGGTCCAAGCAGGAAGAGAGAGAAAGAGAGAGAGGGAAGAGAGAGAAAGAAGAGAGAAGAAGAAGAGAGAGTAAGAAAAAAGAAGAGAGAGGAAGAAAAATAGGAAGAGAGAGAGAGAGGAGAGAGTGGACCTAGAATGGGCTTGAGTCTAGGTACACTTTCATCGGTCATTTTATGTGCACATGAGAGCGAGAGAGAGAGAGAGAGAGAGAGAGAGAAAGGTCTTAGTCTTGGGTCAAGGTTAGGGTCTAAAGTCTAAGTGTCTAGTTTGGGTGGTTGGGTTGAGGAATGGTTTATGGGAACTAGCGTGTATGGGATGGACTAAGGTATAGGGTAGCTAAGGTGTATAGGATGGGCTAATGTATAGGCTAACTGAGGTGTATAAGATGTTATGATATATGGATTACTATGGTACATGATATAGAGTAGGGTGCAGGCTAGCTAAGATAGGATGTAGGGTGTATGGAATAGGATTGGGAGCTAAGGGTCTAAGGTGTATAGAAGCTAGGAGTTCTAGGGAGTATTGGATTGGAAGTTAGGAATCCTAAGGAAATTGGAATTTTGGGGTTCTAGAGATTGAAGGGTTCCCAGGGATATTTTCTCTCTCCTCTCATCTTGAGTCTTGAATTTAAAACCAAAGCAAAAGAACAAGCCAAAGCTGTTTGAAGATCTTCTCACTAATTTCTAACACTTTCTAGAGAGATTATTACAAATGACTTGAGTTCCTTATATAGAGCAACCCCAAAACAAAGGGTGGATTGCTCAAAAACAAGCAAAATTATCCCAAAAAAAGTACATATTTTATTAATTAAAATATTAATCCCAGTTTTTGACCAAATGACTACAATTCTATTCAGTACTTTTCAACAAATGACAAAGCCATCCGTCCATGAGGGGCCTCTTGCCATTGCTAGGCCTCAAGAGCTTTTTTCAGATGTTTACTGTGGCAATTCGAGCGATCAAATGTCGTAGAATTGATGCTGAAACTATTACATATGTTTTGATACGCTTTGATTGTCTTGAAACGAATTTTTCAAGAAGAGCCCAAAATCCGGCCAAATTCCATAAACTTGTGATTCTTCGACCATCGATTCGACATGATCTATGATGTCCCCAAGACTTCATTTGATCGTAAATTGAAGAGAATACTATCATGATCATTTTGTGACAAATTTTGTCCATTTTAGCATTTGTTTGAGCAAGCTCCAATTTTGGGAAGTCGCTGGAAAATAGGATTCCGACGACTGGAAAAGTATGTCATCTTCGACCTCAAAATTCAATGTCATCCGACCTGCAATCATTCACAAAAATTATATCAAATTGTAGCTCTTCTAAGCACAATCGCAACAGACCCATACTTGTGACAATTCGACATCGGGATCTTAAGCTATGGCCGCTTAAAGAATGAGATGTTCCTCTTTTTAAACTTTGAATTTTCATGTTTTGAGCACATATTCTCTCTAAAAATTATCTCCTCTCGGGCTACGCCATGACACATGTCATATGTCAAAACACCCGTATCATCGAGATCTATCTCATATCCGAATTTGAGCTTAATTGGAACCAAAATGAGCAAGTTATGAGCATTTGAAGTTCATCTTGAAATGAGAACAAATAGTTTCAATAAATGGAAACTGGTTCACGGAGGCTACACCGCAATAGTATAAACCCACTTTTTTTTTTGTAAGTTAGGCTCAGAATAGTCCCGGATGATTTGTTGAGCCGATATTTGGTACTTAAGAGTTTTTCAATGTTCTGGATCTAATGGCAGTAGTTTGATACTATTTTGAGACCAATAAAATAAAGCTATAATTACAGGGTCCATTTTCTGCATGATAGGAACTAGATTTGAAAATTGAGTTCCATCCTTTTCAATTAAAAAATTGTCAGAATGCAACGAAACTTTGTGGGTGTCCTTAGGGTATCCAAAAATACCCTCTCATACAATTTGAGGCCATTTTGACACTTCTTCATAGGTCGCTCAGAATTAGGCTCGTTGTTATAGTGTTCATATGGTCTGGCAGAGTATTGGGCACTGATGGGACCAAGTTACTACCGGCTCTTTCCTTATTCACCCCGAGGTTATAAGTACATCAAAAATGACGTATAATAATGACAAGATAGAAAGGTGTATATTACACCATTGTATTATTATTGTATATACAATGAAAGAACTGCCACAAGATGTGTGTGGGGCATAATTATTTTCTCAAAGAGTTTCTTTTTCTCTCTAAAATTCTTCATAGTAACAAAGCATCATCGATCCGAGACTCAGCTTCTCACATTAAATTGGTTTCTATATCCGAAGTAAGCCCCTTTCTCTGAGTGTTTCGTCATCCTTCTACGTTTTTATTGTTTTCTTTATTCTTCATACGTTTTGTTTTATTTTATTTTTAAGCCATCATCTTAGAACTCATTTTCTCACGTTTTGTTAAAGCTATCATCTTCACTTAAGCCTCTTCCATCCCATCCCTCCACCCTTAATATAGGAAACTGTGTCTGTTAAGTTGACACATAACATCTATCTATTATTGAAAACTCAAAAGCTCTATTTCATTGAGAGTCATGAACTTTTTAAAATTCATCAATGGTGATTGCCCTCTACCAAGTCAAAATATTTTCTCTCATGATAGTAAGAGTGAAATCGAATACCCTGACTACAAATTATGGCTAAAGTCTTCTTAAAGCCTGGATCACATGGACATTATCAAAAGAGTGTCGTGGCCTTATTGTTGGCCTCAAGACTTTTGCAGAAGTTTAGAAATGTTTGAAGAATGCCTATGCAGGTAATTATCAAGCTAGGGAGTTCCAACTTACCCAGCAACTCCAACTCTGCAAGAAAGGGAATTCAACCCTATCATAATACATATACAAATTCAAGTGTATTTATGATGATTTGGCGGCTATTGAGAAACATGTACCAGACGAAAATAAGGTATTTTAGCTTCTTGATGGACTTGGTCCTAAATATGAGAGTTTTGCTACTACCATACTTAAGCCTCTAATTCCTTCATATTATGATATTATACTTATTCTTCAAAGCCATGAGATTAGAAACCATTCTCATTTAGTTTAAGAACACTCGAATATAAATCCGAATATGGCTTTTATTGGATAACAAATTTTTTTTGGACCCAACAGAGGTAACCGAAATTACAGAGGTAGAAGGAGAAACAACTTTGGTGGTCAACAGTTCTTCAACTCTCAGGGATGAGGGTTTGTTCAAACTAACCAAATCAATAATGTGGTCATGGGGTCCCTCAGAAAAATCAAGAAAGTAGCGATACACTTTCTGTGTTACACAAAGATCCAGGCTTCCAACAAGATTCCTAAATACAACTGTCAGCTCAGACACCTCGAGAAAAGTGTCATACTGCACTAAAGCGTTGGCATGATTCAACGATACATACTAAGCAGAAGATATTCCTCAGGCCCTATAAAGGCACAGATACAATTATGGTTGGGAATGGTGAACAATTAAATATTTCACATGTTGATACAAATATTGCTATTGGGTCTGAAAAATTCAATATTTCTATGTCCTTTTGGAGCCTAAAATGAAAAAGAACATTTATTTGTTAGTCAATTTACAATAGATAGCCCTTCTATTTTTAGTTCTCATCAAATGGTTTCTTAATTAAGGAAATGAGCACAGAGAGAACTCTGGCCAACGGGAGTAGAAACGGAGGATTATATGCACTTGAAGAAGTGAATCAAGCTTTATTCTCCAATACGAATAAAAGAACATCATAAGATATGAGAAATCAACGTCCTGGAAATCCTCAAAATAAAATTGTTTGTTACTTAGGATCTAAACAGTTAATTAATGTTGATGAAATAAATCTCATTCTGTTTGTGCTAGTTGTCAGATGGAAAAAAGTTGTAAGCTTCTTTTTAATAGTGTTGGTAAAACATCTACTGAACATCTCTTTAAGATTCATTCAGACTTATGGAACCCTGCTCCAATATTATCTAATCAGAGTTATCAATTTTATATGGTGTTTGTTGATGATTATACTCGTTTTACTTGGATTTATCATTTGAAATGAAAATCTGAATGTTTTACTGTATTTATGAAATTTCTTCGTACGGCTGAAAGGAGGCTTGATAAAAGAATTTGAGTTTTTCAATAGGATAGAGGTGGTGAATTTGCTAAGAAAGAATTTATTGCTCATCTTAATGATAATAGAATCATGCTACAATTATCATGTCCGGGAACCCCAAAGCAAAATGGAATAAGCTAAAAGGAAACATGGAAATATCGTAGAATTGAGGCTTACAATGATGTTTCATGTAGGAATTCCTAAACCTTTTTGGGTTGAAGCATTTCATACTGCAGTATTTGTTACCAACAAAATGCCCTCTACCAGTTTAAAAATTGATTCACCATGCTCATTATTGTTTGAACGCTTACTAGACTACTCCTCACTCCGAGTATTTGGTTTTCGGTATTTTCCATATCTTCAAGACTATGCTACAAAAAAATTTAGTCCCCCGTCTTCCAAGTATAACCTTGGGCTATAGTGTCTAATATAAGTGTTACATATGTCTACATCTACCTACAGGATGAGTCTATATCTTTAGACATGTTGTATTTGATGAAAATATATTTCCTTATGCTAACCCCAATTCTTTGTTTGATAGTGCTTAGATTCAAAGGGAGCTACCCACCTATGTAAAATGGTCTGAGTGTTATGAGCCTGACATACAGACTCATTCCTCTTCAGGTTCATCAGTTCCCCATGAACTACCCCATACGGGATGCCCTTGATAGATATAGTCCCCCAGGTCCTTCTTTGCTTATCACCAATGATAACTCTCCAACTTTTTTTGTAGAGGGAGATGTCATCACTGAATACCAATCCAAGATGTCTAGGATGATGCAATACGCAATCATAATGCTGAAAATGTTGCCACTCGAAAAACCAACCAATCTAATATTTTACCGGCCTCTGAGTATCATCGTCATCACATGGCCACAGGATCCTAAGATGGTATTCGAAGTCCTCGGATTCTCCCATCCATGGCTACAATCTCAAGTGCTCCTACTTTCGAAGTTATCCCTTATGAACCTAAAATCATTAAATCTGTCTTGGATCATTCAAGTTGGTATCATGCGATGGGAGAGAAAATTGAAGCCCTAGATGTGAATTTAACTTGGGAGCTAATTCCACATCTTCTAGGTATGAGTGTTATTGGTTTTCGTTTGGTTTATAAGATTAAATTAAAGCCTGATGGTAGTCTAGAGAGACTTAAAACTATACTAGTTGTTAAATGATACAATCACATACCTGGAATTGATTTCTCTAAATCATCCAGTCCTATTATTAAGCATGATAATATTGAGATTGTGTTCACCATAACTATTGTGCATCACTCTCCTATCAAACAGCTTGATGCGAAAAATGTTTGCCTGCATGGTTTTTTTAAGGAACCTGCATTTATGGGATAACCTCCTAGATTTGTGAGCTCAAAATTTTCAAATCATATATACAAATTAGAAAGAGTTTTATACGGTCTCAAACAATCACCTCGGGCCTGATTTGATCGATTTAATGCGTATTTATTATCATTGGGGTTTTATTGCAGCATACCTGATTCACCTCTATTTTCTTCTACTCAAGGCACTATTATTCTTCTTCTTTATGTTGATGATATTATTGTTACTGGTGATAATTCATATCTTCTATAATGGTTCATTTTCCAACTTTGAAGGGAATTTACAATGAAAGATCTTGGATCTCTTCACTACTTTTTGGGCATAAAAGCATCTTAATTTTCAGGTGGGATTTTTCTCTCACAAAGTAAATATGCTTTGGATCTTCTTGATCGTGCTCCGATGCTCGGTGTTAAACCTATTTCAACACTAAAGGTAATGAAAAATAATATTCATGGGAATTCTGATCCATTTCCTAATCCATCTCTTTATCGGAGCATTGTTGGTGCACTCCATTACATTACTATAACAGGGTCAAACCTTTCGTATAGAGATACAGTGTGTCAATTTATGCATGCACCTACAATTACCCATTTTCAGGCAGTTAAGCCAAATCTTCGTTATCTCAATGGTATATAATAATGTGGTATAAGAATCTTGTCAACTAGTTCCCTTGAGTTGTATACCTTCTCTGATGCAAACTAGGTTGGGTGTCCAACCACTCATCGTTCAACCACTGTTTTCTGCACCTATCTTGGTTCCAACTGTATATCTTGGAGTGCTAAGAAACAATCGACTGTGGCTCGTTCCAGTGCTGAAACTGAATACCGATAAATGGCATCCACTACTGCAGAATAAACATGCCTTTCTTTTAGTGCTCTTTACATGATAGTTAATCATGTTTTCCATGCACGGGAAATGTACATTGAGTTACTCTTGGATTTCTTATCACACGTTTGATTTCCTCTCGTAGCTGATATCTTCACCAAGCCTTTGTCACGAGATATTTTTCGAGATCTTTGCTTCAAACTCAGGGTTCAAATGCCTCCCCAGCCGAGTTTGAGGCGGAGTAATAGAAATACAATTTAGAAATATTCAAAAATTTCAACAAGATATGAAAGATAGGAAAGTAATAAGATAGGAAATTATATATTGCATATGACAAGATAAGAAATTGTATATTGCATATGACAAGATAGGAAGGTATATATTACACCATTGTATTATCATTATATATATAATGAAAGAACTACCACAAGATGTGTGTGGGGCATAATTATTTTCTCAAAGAGTCCCTCTCTCTCTCAAATTCTTCACACACATCCCAAGGCAAAAGAGTATAAAGTTAGATGACAAAGGTAAGAAGTGTAGTTTAATTGGGATTCTCAACCCTGAACAATGGTAATTTAAGTATATTTGAAATTCTTTTTGAGGAGGTACAAGATTGAAATGAAAGTTAAAAGCTAATCCATGCAATATCCTTTTGATTCCTTAATTGATATTTCTCCTAAATACTTCGAAGAAACCTAAATACTTTGAAGAAACTAGGTTTCTTATTATCCTCACAAAGTTAGAGCTTTTAGATTATTCAAGGAAATAGTAATTAATTATATACAAATCTATTCAACAATCCAAAACTTACACAATTTGTTACAAAAAATAGTACAAAGCTTAGCATGAAGTTGGTAAGAATACTTGCCCTAAATCCAATAGTGTCTTGCAATGCCCCATCACCAAATAAGTGCAATCTTATTTCTACCATGTAAAACTTCATTCAAAACCTGATCCACAGCCTCCTCAAACCACTCTAAACCTTGTATTCACCATACCTCCCATTCAATACCCCAATATCTCACACAAGTTCCCATCATCCTCAACCCAACCTCTTACCACCTTTTTCCCTATGTCCCATCACCAAATAGGTGCAGTATCTTGTTCCTACCATCTACAACTTCATTAAAAACCTGATCCACAACCCCTTCAAACCTCTCTAAACCTTCCTTCAAGTGATTAGACCTCCTCTTCAACACCTCAACAATCTCACACAGCTTCCCTTCATCCTCAACCCAACCTCCCACCAACTCTTCTCCTATTTCTTCTACCACACTCTCCACCCTCTCCACCTCTTCTAACAACCCTGCTTCCCTCCACATGTCTTCCCCCATTTGTGTGAACATGGTGGACCCTGCTGGATCTAAAGCTCCTATGGGGTGCCCACCTCCTCCAACATGAACCCCACTTGTGACCACAACTGAGACAAGTAGTGAAGCCACCATGGCCACCACTCCTTGTGCATCTCTCATGACATGTGAAAGCCTTAGAGGGGGAACTCCCCACTCTTCACACCTATGAACTGCCATTTTAGCCCAACTCTTTGACCCTTGAAGCTCATTCTTCTTCATTGTCAACCTTTGCATCTCCATTACAAGCACCTCAGGGTCTCGAGTGTGTCCTTTTATGCTTTCAATTGCAAATTCGGTCAACAACCGATACTTTTCGAGGGAGGAAACTGCCGCTTTCAGGGAGTTACATACATCTAGCAAGAAGATAGTGTGGTCCATGTATTGGTCCAACCATTTTTGCCTTAGGCTTGGGTTATCTATCAACAATAGGAGCAGCCCTGTGTGCATGGTGCTTAGGATTTTCATGGCCTGCACGCACCACTGTAGGTCAACAAAAGCTCGAGTCCCCAGCGAGTTTCTTAGGCTTAGCAGGGCCTCTGAGAGAGAGTCATAGAATGAGAAGACCAAACAAGACTTGGCCTTATCAGTCTTGTAATTGAGAAAGAAACACGAAGCAAGAACTCCTTTTCTTCCCATGGCGTCTAGGCTTGAGAAATCAGCACAATAGGATGAGCTTCTTTATTCTGTAACTCAGTCTTTGGTTTGCTTTGTGGATAAGAAACAAAGTTGTGGTGGGTGTGGAATATACGTGAAAGACAAGAGCTTCACATGGGGAGGAAATAATAAGAGGAAAAGTACGAAAAATATATATCCTTCAATGTTAGAAATCAGCTAAATTGCCCCACCTTATGTCCCGGCCATCGATCGAGCTAGATGGGTTGATCAAGGGCAAAGGGACAGTGATCCAAACAATTCGATTAATGGGGCACGCAAGGAATCGAGTGATTTGAATGAGAAGCAAGGGATTACATAAACTGAAAATAATGGGTCACATTTTTTTGACCAATTAAATTGAATAATCTATCTTCTTCCTCAAAACTCTCTCTCTCTCTCTTTCTCTCAACTATATTTTTTGGAGTGTTGTCACTCTCTTTCAAGTTTCAACTATACTTCTCCTTCAAACATTCTCTCTTCTCTCTCAACTATTCTTATTCTTCAAACTTTTTTTTTTTTTTTTTTCACATTCTTATTCTTCACACATATTCTCTCTCTGACTAGTGGTAGGAGTGAGGACGGAGGGGAAAGCGTGCAAGGAAGAGAGCGGTAGTAGGTGGTTTGAATTTAAAATTGAAAGGGTCCCAAACACACAACCTACATAGCGTCTTTCTTAAAATCACTCCATGTTCCTGTCAATTACATTTAAACAACTTGACACGCTCTTTCTAAACATAACAAGTTGGAAGACAATAAGAAAATGACTCAGAAAATTTCTTATTTATCATTTGTTTTGAATAAATTTAAACGTTTTATTTTGAATGAAGTCTGAGATTTCCCAATTAATAGTTTGCAGGAGAAAACCAGCCACATTTTTTTGTGGAAAAAAATACAAGATTGCGTATATACTTGTACTCGAAAACCTCTTTCCACATCCTATTTAGTATGGATATTGTGCAATGTTGCCATTTGGTTTCAAACAATGTTTGAAAACCCGGATCAGTGCGGTGAACCAGTCATCTGGGAAAATGGTTTGGATCAGCAAATATGCGATTTCAGTGCATGGCTGCTTTGGACGGATCCGGCCTTAAAAAAAATTCAAAAGCTTTTTAAATAAGTGTTAGAAAGGTTGTTTTTTGTGTTTCCCAAAAATGGGGATATTGCATTATCAATTTCTATTATTTTATCAAAAATACCTTAATACTGATAGTCTATTTCTTGTTTGAGTATCTATTGACCATTACACATTCATGTCATAGTCAAAGTAGAGTACATAATTATCATAAATATAGATACATAGTCCTAAATAAAACATAAAACAATCAAAATACCACCTAATACCAAAACGAACAACAAACTACTTCATGATTGTCTGAATCATGATTCCCACCATTATATCATTGACACAATAAGTCTTGGGCTTCAAACTCTTAAGATTCTGGTTGCTATGCCCACCCCAGATGTTCATGAACGAACAGGGCATGGCAAAAATCCCCAAGACTAGTCACCTTGTTGCTATAAAAAAAATACAATTATGAAGAAAATTTGATTTCTACATTTTTTTATTTTATTTTTTCTTTTGAGGTTTGGGGTGTGTGGTGTGAAATGGATTTTGGTCCCTTGCTATCCTTTAGGTTTCAACCGATCTGCAAGGATATTATGAACTATCATTTAGGTTTCAACCGATCTGCAAGCGACTCAAGTTTCGGTTTTCAAAAAATGAAATTTTACAATCAACCTAGATGCCCCTAAGACCATTCGATGTACCAATCCTGTGGACTTGCTAGCATTACTTTTGAAACCAATTTTTTGATCCAAATTGGAAATTGGTGAATCTAGATTGGGAATCATAATGGACCATTTTTTGTTGGTACTGCAAATTGGTTGGTCTGGTTCTACTTGCATCGATGGTTCCCTCGGGGAAAGGGGTGATAGGGATCAGGTGGAACGGTTGAGATTAATGTGCGAAGGCCCATTTTTCAGCCTGGGCCCCATTTTTCAGCCTTTATTCAGATGTTAAAGTACAGAGGCTATAAAGTCTCGTTTTTTTATCAATAAGTGATTGACCTGCCCAACACCGGATTGGACATGATTCAATCCATTATGAGTTCTTCGTCCCCAAATCCTCCAAACTGAAATTTGATTCTTTTGAAAGGCTATCCGTCCTTATACCACCTAATCTAATCAATTTGGATAAAAACAAACTGGTGTGGTTAAAAGATCTGACCCAAAATATTACAGGTTTTGTGGTGTTACTTTTTTTTTTTTTTTTTTTTTTACTGATTTGAAGATTCAATCGTTTCGGTTTGATAATCTCATCAATTTGTTTTTTTAAGCTTGTTTTTGCACAGGATTTATGTAGTACGAAAAAAAAAAGAAAAAATAAAAAAGGAAGGGTCTAAAACGAGCTTAAAAGAAAACAAAAAAACCAAATGAGATCTGAAAATCCATAATGCCTTATACAATAAAACCAAATGAGATCTGAAAATCCATAATGCCTTATTCAATTGATACATGACTCCTCCTAGATGAAAATAGACGTTTAAACTTTAAACCGATTTTTAAAGACTGTGACATCGAATTTTAAGATGATTTTATAGCTCAAAGAAAATAGAAAAAAGGCTTCATTGAAACCTGAAATTCAAAGCATTTGATCCAAATTTAAACTCAAATAAATGGCCCAACGTTGATTTATAAGCATTGTTCACGCATTATTGATCGAATAATTCCAATTGTAAAACCAAAAAATTTGTAATAATTTGATAAGAATTGTTCTCTGCATCTTCGCACCTTCTTGTGAGGTAGCCTCTATTAAAGCCTACTACAAGAGGGGTGATTTCATAATCTTTGCCGCCCCTTGTGAGGTTAATATTTAAATTTTAAATATATGGTGTGGGACCATGGAGTTTATAGCATATAACAAAAGAACATATTAAAATGTGTGAACATGGTGATTTGCCTGGTTCTAAAGTCACAACAGGCCTGAACCGGGCGGCTCACCCTTTTCTTTAGGCAGAACCAGCCAAGTTAAAAGGGGAAGGGATCGTCCAGTTTTCGATATATTACAGGAATCAAATCGCCCACAACGATTCTCAATCCAGATCAACCGATTTCGATCCGAATAAGTGTTTATTAAAACCTTTGTTATTCCCAATAAAAAATCTCTAATATAGAAACTTTAGTTTTTTCTAATATTTTTTTCTGCTATTTTTTTCGATTCTCCTCTTTCATTGATCTATTTTCTCTCAAGAAAACATGATTTTGATCTTTTTTCAGTTACACGATAAGAAATAGAACTTTTTTTTGGATATGTGCTCTTATTAAATGAAACCAATAGTTGAAAAATTGGATTTATTTTATTTTATTTTGGGCTCTATATTTGAGGCCAATTCATATGTCTACTAGTTATGACTAATTTTTTGAAGTTTTTTTTTTTGCTTTGATCTTAACCTTTTCATGTTTCAATGGTTTTTTTTTTTGGGTGTTCGGTTCGACCCATTGGTCCTTTCCTATAAGGGAAAAGTTTATGTAGAGCCGAGGCTCTAAAATTTGAGCCTACCCAAAGAATTTCACTAGAATATATTGTTTTGATGCCCAAATATCCTCAAATTCACCATCTCGACATCAAGATGCATGGACATGAGAAAAAAATGGATTTCAAGTTTTAAAAATAGTGTATTTTGTACCGCACTTTTCGACAGTCAATTTTCAAGATTTTCAAGTTTTCATAGTTCTCTCGATCTACACTATTTTTGAAGCTTTAAACTTTATAAATAAAGATGAAAATATATTTTAAGGCTATCAAAGAAATTTCCAGTTTTGATACCATATTTCACGACAATGTAGGCTCTAATTTGATTGTTTAGAGCCTAGGCTCTACACAAACCGCACCCGTCCTATAAACACCATCCCTTTAGCAATGAAATTACGTGCGATCAGACTTTTGGCAAAGGGTTCAATATGCAAAGTGTAATTGTGAGGACTAAGGCATAACCATGGTCCTTAAGTTCATCACTGTGAATCTAAATGATGAAAGCTGATGAAGAGAAAGTGGCACCCCAGGACATAATGCCCCACATCCTCCCTTCCATGGCCATGATGATGAACCTAGGGATTACAGTTTCCCTGTAGTCTGAAGGATTATAGAACCCCTTCCAGAAAAATGTTTTAACTACTTTGCACACATGGTCCATCATTTAAATGGATAATGATGAACCTAGGGATTACAGTTTCCATGTAGTCTGTAGGATTATAGAACCCCTTCCAGAAAAATGTTTTAACTACGTTGCACACAAAACACATGGTATTTGGTTTCATGTGAGAGAGGGCAGCCTTTGAGTCACGCTGTAGAATTAGCTAACGGTTTTCATGCTAGCCGTTGCTTCTTGCCTGCTTAATTCTTACGATAAACAATGTAACATTTACAATTTTTTTTTTTTTCCTGTGATTTCTTTGGCCTCGAGCACCAACTACCATTATAGTTAGTTTGTATAGCACTTACCTTGGTTTAAATTCCTTGACTGAATTTTGTTGTAGTATTTCGTTTTCCATTTAGATGATTTACGTACTAATTTGCCTTTCCTTGACTGAATTTTGTTGTAGTATTTCCTTTTCCATTTAGATGATTTACGTGCTAATTTGCCTTTTAGCCTTCTCAGGGAAGGGACAAACTAGGTTTTGTATAACCGATCCCAAATAATTGGAAAAAAAGCTACGATGATGAGTCTTCTCAATAGCTTCTTCGAAACATAAATGCTTAGTGTTATAAGTTCACAAGAATGAGCTTAAACATTGAAATTTTGATGAATAATCCAAAAAACAATATTGAAAATTATCAATACTGATAAGGAAAGACACAGCATGGCAACCATGAATCAACTCCCATTTTCAGTTTTTTAGATGAATATATAGAAACAGACTATCACAACATTTTCAGTTTTTTAGAGGAATATATAGAAACAGACCTATCACAACATTTTCAGTTTTTTAGATGAATATATAGAAACAGACCTATCACAACATTTTCAGTTTTTTAGATGAATATATAGAAACAGACCTATCACAACATTTTCAGTTTTTTAGATGAATATATAGAAACAGACCTATCACAACATTTTCAGTTTTTTAGATGAATATATAGAAACAGACCTATCACAACGGAAAGGCTTCTCAATTCATGTTCAGCTTTGCCTCCTTGGATTTCAGGTGTAAAAGCAATAAACTCAAGTGGTGTTCTTGCAGATCATCAATAATGGAAAGTATCAAAAATAGCATTAGTGTTCAACCCTCAAAGCCACACATGTCGATACACACACTTTAATCATGAACTGGAAAGGACTTTCAACTGTTAATGATTCAACACGGCTCGGTTCAGGATCATTGTTAAACTCAAACATTCAGCTGTTTAAACTTACTGTCAAAATAGAAGAAGATTTCAATTGGATCAACACTCCACCACTAATAATATGTTCAGTAACAAGTTTTATCACCGCATGGTGGATGTTTGAAGCCCTCTCATAAGTAAGATAATTGAATAGAAAAATCGCATCACAAATTGAATAGAAAAATCGCATCACAAAAACAAAAATAAAAGAAAAAAGGAAAGAGGAGAAGTACTCAACAAATTCACAGGCGGTTGTCATCGATGAGCTTTACCCCATGATTCTTGAGAGCATTGATAAGAGACCAGATCTTTGTATGATTTTTGAAACCCTTATCGAGCTCCTTCTGAATATTCGAGTAAATTTCAGGGATTCCTTCCACTTTTGCTCTCATGGCCAAAACTTCGCCAACAATGGCGGCTGCCTTTGAGTTGCAGAAGCGACCACACTCAAAACCACTCTTCAAAGCCCTCTCAACCGAGGAAGCAGACGCTACAATTCGACCATTATTTCGATCCACCACATTTGCAGTGATGTATTTTAGGGAAAAATACATTCTAAGTACGTACCTCTTTGTGGGCACCATTGAAGTCGAAACCCTAAACCCCAAATTGAAGAGGCGCCATTAATTCTAAAATAAAAACCCTAAATCGTAGATCTCCGCTGCACTTTGATGATCTTCGATCTGGAGTTCCCAAAGAATAACTTGGGGAATGGGTGGAACATCCCTAAACCCTAATCCAGCGCCACTGCATCGGTCATTCATTTACTTTCTCAATAAAAGGTCACCTCTATATAGAACCGAGGCTCTAAACAATTAAATTAGGGCCTATTTCAAAAATTTCATAAGAAAAGGTTGTTTTGATGTTCAAATTATTTTATAATGCATTTTTTAACTATATATTTTCAAGTTTTCAGAGATATGTTGATCTACCTTATTTTTAAAGCTTTAAATTTTATAAATAAAAATAAAATATATTTTAAGGCTATCACATAGATTTTCAATATTGAAACCATATTTCTCGACACTATATAAAGATAGGCTCTTAGTTGATTGTTTAAAAACTTGGCTCTTTACAAATTAAGTCCCGATGATTAAGAAACACTTTATTTTCTCTAGGTTACGGCCTAGGATTCATGGAAGAGTGAAAAAGAACCCACGTAATTATTAGGAATGCGGCTTACTTGATGAGCCTTGAGATTTGATGAAAAAATAAAAGGATGAAGGGTGAGGTTTTGTACAAGGTGCACACCTAAGACGTACCTCTAAAATTTATTGGAATGTATATTGCTGAGAATTTATAATAGTTTAAAAATCGAAGTTCAACTTTAATTATAAAATTTAAAATTTATAAATGATAGCAAATCTATAAACACCTGCAAATATTGCATATAGATGGTCTTAATAGCTTATCCTTGTGTAATTCTTTCTTGGATCCTTTTGTTGGGTTCATGAAGTTATGTGAACTGCAATATATTAAATAAAAAGATGTGTTAAAATTCAAAAATAAAATAAAGGGTCTAGATACTTGTTATGAGATGCACTATTTTTATGACGTGAGATTCTTTGATCTCGAGATTGAGATGATCAATAAAAAGGTTTTCTAACTTTGGAATACTCATTTCTACTGGATTGGATTTTTTAGTAAAGCCAACTGGACTTAATATGTACAAAGAAAAGTATAGCCATATTTTAGACCCATTGGAAAAGGTCCTCGAGGACCTTGTAATGGCCAGAAATGTAATTTCATCAATGATTATAAAATTTGAAATGGTACAAATTTGGTAGCTCAGTAAATACTTAAAATAAACGGCTCCATATGTATTACAAAAATACACTACTTCTAAGCCTTGAAACCCTTTTTTTCTTTAAAATACTTAAAATGAACGGCTCAATATCCTTTTTCAATTAAGAAAAAATCATTTTTTGCCACAATGTTTTGAGTGGTAGTTTTATGGAATCAATCATATAAGCAGAAATAATTGAGAGAGAATCATGTAATACCCAAGAATCATGTAATACCCAACTCTTTTTTTTTTATTATTCTCTAGGACCCAACTTATTAAGAGAACCTGTTCTATATCCTCAATGCATACATGATTTTGTAATCAACATGGTCATTTTTCTTAATGTAACAGCTTTCTTTTGGAATCAGATCCATTAATCCTTCTTTCAACGCGATATGTGATTACAAATTATGGAGGTACACTCCACGTGCAATGGATAAAAGAAGGGCAAACAAGTACTTTGATTCTGTAGGCATCTGCTGTGTGTGTGAGAGAGAGAGCGAGGAGAGAGAAGTGTGTGGTGAGAATGCCTCTTTGATTGTTTATAGCGAAGAACAAATAAGTGATTTGAAGGTATGAGAAATGAGAAAAAGTCATTTACAAAGGGTTTTTCTTTTTTTTTTTTTCTTACGATGAGATGATCAATTAGAGAATTTTTCAACATTAAAACAATCTTTTCCGATGGATTTTTTATGTGCATCTTTAATTCTATATTTTAAGGTTGCAACTTTATATAAACTTTTTTCTTTATAAAAAGATAGCTTCTGCACATGGTGCAAAAATCTCGAGACACAGCATTCGTCTAAAGAGAAAACATGAACACGCAATGGAAAGTTCTTGGCCTAAAAGGTAAACCAATCACCACATCCTTCAATATTAGCCAAAATACAGAAAGTGGTCAGGGAACAATGGATCGACGAATAAGAAGTTAGAGAAGCAAGAAAGCACAAATCTCGAGCACAAAAGCCGAGAGGAGAATACCATGTCTGTTAAAGACTAAAAGGGCCTTTTGGTACATAAGAACTGGAGATTTTGCCCAATCCCCAAAAAGATGAGGAACTAAACCAATACTATTTGTTCATAAATGAAAGAGAATAAAAGAATGCAATCCTCGCCCCTGAGCTGTGACCTCAATGGAGGGTTAACAATTTGAATCCACGGAATAACTCGCGTGTCATTTAAATGTGTGGGGGCAAAGATTTCAGGAGAAGCAATCGTAATTTTCAGTGAGACCCATCTGACATTATATAAACATGTGCATGCATCACTGGCTCACATGAGAAGAAAGTGAGAGCTTTACGTGCCGAACTCCTGTATAATCCTCACTTCACCCATCTGCCTGCAAGGGCAAGTTCCTCTTCTCCTCTGACCTGTGATGGAATAGCTTTGCAATGCTCCTCCTTTCACAATCCTGACAAATAGAACACAAATTACATGAGATTTTTATTTCACTGTACAAGTACATGCATGCATGTGCATGCACACACGCGTGCATTTTTGCATGTGCATATGTTAATAAATACACGTCTTCGTGTATCAACCTACATATAGATAGTCATCTTGATGTGAAAACCAACCTTGAACATGTTAAAGTAGAATGGTTTCCCAGGGTTCATCCTTCTCAACTTCAAGGAAGTGTATGCAAAGCTGAGCTGATCACGGGGTGTGAACCTATCGACTTCATTGAACCATAGACATGAAAACAGATTTGACATAGGTGTATGCGCTCTTATGATGAAAGATCCCTCGGGGACATCTGTTAAGACAAAAATTTTCGAAAGAAATTAAAGGCCAAGCAAATATCAGAAGGCAAAGTATAGTATGATCCAAAGTATCATGGTAACAGTAAATGGTCATACGGGTCATCATCGTCCAATCAATGGCTTGGACAGTTATGCAGGGAGGATGAGAAATTATATATATGAAATGTTTAGTGGAGAACGCTCTCCCTCCATCCCAGTCCAACGATTGACAGGTTGGCAATTATTCTTATGGCCATGCTTTTACAATGATCACATTGATCATAATAAAGTTTCCAAATTAGAAAGTCAATATGGGAGTTCTTAAAGCCACACCAACCCCAAACCCCCAACCCAAAAAGAAAAAACACTCACACATGCATGCGCATGCGAACACACACAGAGACCCACAAAAAACCCAAACAAAAAAAATAGAGAAAAATGAAGAATCATACAGCTGGGTAAAAATTTATCAGGATCTGAAGCGTTAAATCTCTTTAACCCGTCATGCTGGTAGAAGGCAAACTGCTGATCAATGATGGTGTGGTTGAATTTATTTAATTTCTTGTTTTGCAACACCTCCTCCCACACGCAATGTCTATCATAGTGATTGGATATTGCATACTCATAGTTATGACGCCAGAGGAAATACTCCAAGATCAGGAGGGGATCTCTTTGAAGGCGCAGCTTGCTATCGAGCCAGATGGAGTACCTGAAAAAGCCATCAAGTTAGAATCCTCAAAAATGAAATATAACATTCCAAACATTTAAAAAAAAGCAAATTGGCTTATATTGATGATGGGGAAATTGAGAATTTTATTTGGCAAATGGAGAGAAGTGAAATTTATATACCTAGAAAGATATCTGTCCTCAAGACACAAACTAAGCTCTAATTAATATTGTAATTCTTATTGTCTGCTCACACAAACTTTCATTTGCCTCCATATTGTCACATATCTTTCTTCTTCTTCTTCTAATTCTTCTTCTTTTTTGTTCAAAGAATATATCATCACATAACTCCACTCAAAATTTTACAGGGTAGGCCACTGCGGATTAATCATTATCTGGTCTGCTTATCAGTTACTGGGAACTAATAATTCCTACTGACCAAAAAGGTTAGGAAAGACGTTGACAAGTGCCACAAAAATATCTGTAATAGAGAATTTCATGAATTGTAGAACTTAGGCACCAAAAGATCAAGTTACATCAATATATGTGCATTTACCAATGCATTTTCATCTTTTGTTACCTGGTTTGACGGCTAACAGTTATGCCGATTACAGCACAACTTCACAAGTTTGAATCCCACTACTGATCTACCCAAAACGAAGTATAGTTAATAAGGGATACAGAACATCATTTACTTTTTCTTTTACTGTAGAAGTGCCATACCTGGCTGCTGGGAAAAGTCGATGAGTAAGGAACTTTGGAATTTTCCCTACACGCCGCATGTCAGTGTAAGGTAGATTCCTCACAACCACAATCTTCCATAAACCAATATATCCCATGGTGTCAGGTTTTTGACCTTCTGAAGACAATGTTTGCAATGTATTCTCATCCACAAACATTACAAAACATACATTTTTTCTTGACAACCGTGAGACCTACAATGAGCAATAAGAAAAAAAATTTATCTGGCATGTTCAATTGTAATATGCATAGAATCTTCTTCTTTTTTTGTTTAAGTAAAAATTGCACATAATTTACTAATCCTCTACTGCCATTGACATGAAATAGTTCACAGAATTTCTACAAGTAAATATCATAAGAAACTTCACAGAGGGGTAGGAAAGAAGATAATCTCTCATGCTCCAAATATTATTTGCAAACCACCAGATGACTGCAATAAAATGACTATGATGCTTCTAAATATACTACAAGCAAGCATACTCACAGAGGGTACAAAACGAATATGTAATATTTATGGAAGTCTATGACATACATAAAAGCATGTAAAGAGGCACAGGTGGTTGTAGTGGGTAAGGGTGTAGCAAGCCATTCTAATTTTCCCAATATAGGTTTATCCATTGTTATACTTTGTATAACAATGATGTCATTTATGCTTTAGAAGAAACTCTTGGAAATCGTATTATCAAAATAGGAAAAGAGAAACTAACACTCTTATATACATGTACAGAGAACTGAAGTACACAAATTTTTTTGGGTGAATAGAAAAACTCCCTCAAATCTTGACAACAGCAAAAGAGCCTGTTCTCGGGACTCTGGTCTTGGAAAGGGGCTCCTTTGCCCCCCATTTAGAGAGCATGCAAGTATAACCCTTACAAAATGGCAGAAAAAAAGAGAGGTACTTGACTGGACTGGCATGGGAGAAGAGAAAGAAAGCTGGCAAGAGCAAACTAGAAAGCAGTGGAGTACATTTTCTATAACATTGACCTACGTGCCTCTGAGTAGGAACCTCTCAGGTGGTTAATTGTATGCTGCTCACCAAATTATATGTTGAAGCCTCTAACAAGCACATAGAACCTAGTTTGGGAAGTTTAAAGATTCAATTATTATGTTAGGTTTAAGAGAGTTTCATCATTTAATTGTTCATAGATAGGTCTAAAGAAGAGATCCAGTAGCTCACGTTTTCTAAAATTTTCTATAGTAAATCATCAAAGTTTATTAGATGACTATAACAAATCTATGAATGATTCAAATAGATTGATGAAAAAACTAACCCAATAGGTTAATGAAAAAACTAACCCAGAAAACACTTGCTTTTTATGACTCTTAATTTCATCATAACGAAATAAATGGATCACAACACAAAAAGACCAGAAAAAACCTTAGCTGCAGGGCAACCTAAGAACCCCTATTCTTCTCCAGATACACCCGTAGTTCTGTACACACTACATAATCTAGCATTGTTTCTCTCGCCCTTTTAACATGAATAGAGTCGACCATTGTTCAAAAAGGCGGACCGCCCAGCGCCTAGGCGGTCCAGAGGGCTTGGGAGCCTCACCCAGGCCTAGACGACCAAAAAAGGCAGCCTGCCCCTAGGCGGCCGCCACGGCGCTTGGGCACCCGCCTAGGTGGAAGCCCATCGCCCAGGGGCAGAAATGCACCTCTTAGAGGAGTAGTTTTGGGTTCTTTTAGAAAAATACGAGGGAAAACGGTGGGTTTTAGGTTCATTTCAAACCTGAACCCCCTTAGAGCCCATTTTGGTGAGAGACAAACCTCAAAAAACTAGATTTTTGTAATTTCCCTAGATCTTAGGAGTTTTGTCCACTGGCCCACCTAGGTTCTGCCCCCCCTCCCCCGGGCTGCCTAGGCACCACCCAGCGTTTTTTGGAACACTGGGGTCAACTGTATTAGTCAATGACCAACAAGAGCCATCTACCATTTTTCTGAAATATTTTTCTCACAAGATTGCTTCAAAATTTGTTCTACTAGGATTTCTAAAATATGTGGTTGCAGACTACCGTAAGTTTTGGGAATTTTCTGTCATTGTTTATTCGTGATATGTCCTTACCTAGATTTTGCCAAAGACTGAGGCCATTTTAAGTTGCCTCTCAGCCGTTTGAATTTAAGACCCAAGGGTTCATTATTCATTTTAGGGAGTTCTTTCACTCTCTTAGAACAGAACTTGGCATTAAAGCTTCATCAAGATAAAGCTTAACTCCGAAAATACTAAAATACCATGTGAAATGTACATGTCCAATATACAGTTTAAGCGCATGGCACTTGCAAAGTGATACCATTCATGATGTAAATATGCTTCTATATCTTCTGGCAACAGATTTAGTTCTTCCAATTTAAACTTCCACTTCAATCTCCACAAGGTTCTGTATCTCAGTCTTAACGCCACAATGTAGAGGATCCCAAATCAAGTGGGCTCCCACGTAATGAATCTAGACACCAATCCATTGTCAGACATGCATTACTAAATTTTTTATCTGTATGCCAGCAATAGCTACTGTGCTATTAGTTACAATATTTACTTTATTTTCAGCCGAAACATGTAGGTTCCAAGATGCTTTTAGTCGATTCACAAGCCTTTCTTGTCTTTCCAGGTAGCCCCAATCTGTCTATCCCAATTTGCCCAGGGCCACTTCAAGAAATCCATCTTGTAAGTTTTAACTGACAAATTGATGTAGACTCTTTATTAAAGTGAATTATATGACAGGTAATTTGGCCCTACTATCCACTCTTAATCAGGCCCTACTATTGAGCCTGCTGATTGTTTTGAATGGCCCATCCATAAGGAAGGAGAACTCTTCAAAAACTGCTCTCAACAAGTTTGAAAATCTCGAAGTCAAGAAACTTATCCATAGTATCTAAATTGTCCTATTTTGGTTACTTTCTATTTTTTATTTTTATTTTTTTAAAAAAAAATTCCTTAGCTACTACAGTCATATGATGTTACAAATTCCCTACATGCATCATTATGCATTTTGGATTTAATTATAGCACAAGTAATTAGATCACCCACCCATGAAACCTGTGCCTCTAACCATATGACCGTAACTGTAAAAAATCATAGGGAAAGGCATCACTTGGCTGATAGATGCAATAAAAAGGAAAATATCCAATAAGCAAGCCAACAGGGCGATTGTGCTTTTTCTAGCACAAATTCACGAACAAAAAGGAAGTTTAGCAAAAACAGACCAATACATTTCTAATGCTAATGACAATTGTAACATAAACAATCTATGTTATTATTAATTAAAGATTGCACTAATAAATCGACCAATATCATAAGAGCCAATTTGATATGAGAATATTTGAACATAACAGCAAGATCATATACGATATTATGAGTAAATAAATCAAGAGTTTCATTCTCCAATCCTATAACCAAGAATACCAAATAATGCGTTTCAATAATCATTCTTTAACCCAAATTTTTTACTGACATAAATGCTCAGAAATGAGAATAGAAATGGACAAAAAAAATGAACGAAAATAACACCAATGCGACAAAAAGTATTGCTACTCAAACCAAACATCATCCGGATATCACCCTACCATTTTGCCCGTAGGTGTTCTCAAGTTATCAGAGTTCCCAAAAATGCATGAAGACACAGCTATGTGGCATCTTTGCATGTACTTCATGTCATCTTCTGCCAAGTCAAAACCAGTACTTGGGTATCCTTTAGGCGCTTTGACAAAGCCGCAGTTAATCCTCTGGTCACGAGCATAAAATGTCTCCTCCCTTTCTCGTAGTGTCTGATGACCAGCAAACCTAGGTTCCCATTGCTCTACCCCACTCGGCCTCTCCTCTACTTCTGTGTATTGCAGGGAGAACCTTGAAAATTTTTTGCTCTGCAAGGGCTCCACAAGTTGTGCAGTAGAGTTTAAGAGCTTCATGTCACAGGAAGCACCTGAACAAACATATATAGCAAATATTTGAAGCTTTAGAATGGAAGAAAACAAGCAACACCTATCAAGCATACACATAGAGGTTTATTAATGTGGCAATACCAAATCTTCATCGAATCCCAATGCAAGTCGAAATGATTCCACTATCCATGGATAAGTTTCATGATAAAACACCACGTAGAGGAATCAGTATATTTTAAGAATACACATTACACTCAAACATGTACTCCTGAATATGTGGCAGAAAAACAAAATAAAAGACTAAATTTTAAGAATTTTGGCAAAAGAAAGGACAATAGAAAGGCATGAGGTCTTTGCTAGTTGCATGCCCACAAGATACTCGAATTTGAGTAAGAGCGTCAAAGGAGATCCTATATATATCACTTTATACAACCGTCATGATCATTTGAGCCTTATCCCAACTATTTGGGGTTGGCTGCACGAATTTTGTTCCACTTATCTACTCTATCAAGGGCCATACCCTTAGTCAGACAATAGGTCACCATATCTCTTCTTACTACTTCCATCCATGTCCTTTTGGGCCTTCCCCTTGTCATTTTAGAGTCTTCCACTTGAACCAAATTGCCCCTTCTAACCCGCGTTGAATTAAGTTTACACTGCACATGGCCAAACCACCTAAGTATATTTTCCCTCGTATTATTGCTTATTGGAGCACCCCTAGTTCCCTCAGATGCAACCATTTTGAACTCTATCCGTTCTTGTCTTGCCACTCATCCATCTCAACATCCTCCTCTTAGCTACACTCATCCCATGGATATGTGGTTTCTTAACTACCCAACATTCCATCCCATAAGCCATACCTGGTCTTAGAACTATCCTATAGAACTTCCCCTTCAGTTTCATTGGTAATGCGGCGATCACTTATAGATGCACAACTCTACTTCGCCTACCTAGCTCTAATTCTATGTGTGACATCTTCAATCCCTCCATTCTCCTAGTTTATTGACCTAAGATAACGAAAATAATATCTTTTAGGTATTACTTAACCACATCAATCTTAACTACTTCATCATTTCTATCACGATTATTACTAAACTTGCATTCCATATATTATGTTTTAGCCCAGCTAATTTTAAAACCTTTAAATTCTAGAGCATCCCTCCAAAGTTCTAACTTTGAGTTAAACCCGCCCCTTGTCTCATCGAACGAAACTATGTCATCCTCAAACAACATACACTATGGTACTTTATCCTGCAGATGCCTAATTAACTCGTACATAGCCAAACAAAGAGGTAAGGGTTCAACGCTAACCCTTGATGTAAGCCCACTGTCACTGAAAATTCACTTGTCTCTCAACTAGTTGTCCTCACACTAGTTAACGCTCTGTCATACATATCTCTCCCCATGTCAATATATCCTCTAGAGACTTCTTTCTTTTCCAACACCGACCAAATTAACTCTCTAGCAATGTTTGCCAAATTCACTTCTCTTCGGCCGATGTTTTTGGATTTTCAGCCTAAATTGAAGCAAAGTGAAGCCCAATGCAACTGCTTCAGTCAGCTTCGGGCTTTTTTGGACCCCTTCCATCCAATTCGGCCAAAGCTTTGGCCTATTTGGCCTAAGCAAAGAGTAGCGGATTTCAGCCCAAGCCTATGCTGAAATGAAATGTCAAAAATTTCATGATATTTCATCAAAACATGGGACACAAACCGTGTTCATAAAGCTCCCCATGACATATGCCGCTATGGAGTATTGATGAGTGTGTTGGCAAAGGCACGGACCACTAGGCATAAAATAGTCAGGGCCAACTTGCAGCCACCACTTTCGCCACCAATGATACCCCACAGCCCCACCCATTCAAACTCTTATCTCTCTCTCTATATCTCCTTATTCCCCCAACCTCTCCCCATTTTCTCTCTCTACTAGCCTTACCTTTTTGAACTCTCTCTACATCTTTATCTTTTCTATACTAGCCTTTCCTCTCAAAGTACACACCCAACAATACAAAGAAATGTCCTTTATTTATTTTCATTATTTTAATTTTTTTTTTTATATAAGTAGATACTTTATTTATATTGCATTTTGAAAAAAGTCCAACGTCTTCCCCCGAATCGGCCAAAGCACCAAATTGCTTCGTTTTTCTTGCGAAACCAAAGAAGATTCCAAAGTGAATTTAACAACACTGCTCTCTACGTACCTTATCATATGTTTTATCTACATCATAGAGACATTTAGAGGTCTTTTCCTTCTCCCTATGCTTCTCAATAAGTTGCCTAAGTAGGAAAATAGTCTCAATGGTTGACCTCCCTAGCATAAAACCGAATTGATTTTCTAAAACACTTGTTTCATGTCTTAGTCATTGCTCAATCACTCTCTCCCACAGCTTACATAGTGTGGCACACAAGTTTCATCCCTCGATATGATTTGCATAAACATCCAGTAGTTATTTATTAAGTTCCAACAAAGAAACAATCCAAAATTTCCATGTGCATCAAGCAACTATGTATGTGTTATTCATTCACATGGGTTGGAAGGGAATTTATTCGCCCATTGCAATTGCATGTGGCTGGATTGTGTGGTCAAGAGTGATGAACTTCTTCAACATAAATAGAGTAAATATTGTATATCCTTAGTTTGTTATTGCAGGTTCACAAAAGCGGGGTAACATTATGAGGATCCATCTCTTTATCAAAATGGCATGTTTAAAAGAAATAAATAATTAAATCTTTTGGGAGAGCTAGAGAACCTTAAGAGACCTATCAGAACACTTAAGCACAACTTTATTTCATGGGCAAGACAGAGAGCAAAGATGGATTTAATGCAAAGAAGGTAAACCTAAGGGCACACCAATGCTTGCCACCCTAAACCAGTGAGTGATGGCTCAACAGCACGTGGAATGAGTGCCCCCTTCTATGGAGTGGTCAAGGTAAATCCTAATGATGTTGCAAAAAATCAGAACCAACAAGTCTTCCGGATGACATACGGAACAAAAACCGAGCAACTCAGATGTGGTAAACAAGAGTTATCATAGTACATGTGGACTGTAGCAAATGAGGTTCTGGCCAGTGGGCAGATTCTAACTAGAGATATTGAGAGGCTAGAATTTTTAAGGGCCAGACACTAAGCGTTATAGATAGCTAGAAGAGTAATCTTCAAAAGTAACAGGCGTTTTTTAAGAAATTAAAGGATGGTAGTCGATCTTATTAAATTTTAAATTCATCTATAATCCAATGGAAATGAACATGGTTATGTATAGAATTGTATGGGTTTCATTAGAAAACAACCATGGGATTTCAGCCACTCTTAGTGTCTTGTGCCCATAAATTGCCACAACAATAAAGAAGGGATTACTGAAAGAAAATTATCACTAATGAAAAATTAAAAACAGTCATATGACTATAGATGCTCATATCAGAATGCATAGTAAAAGTGCAACATCTATGATTCATGATAACTCATGATACACAAGAACGAAGAGTGGAAATGTGTTAATCAACAACTTAGGATGCATATCTAAATTAGTTACGACATCTAAATTTTTCAACATGAATTACAATAAGGTGACTGCTTAAAAGGCGTGAGGTGGCACCTAGGCAGCCAGAGGTTCCTGGCCACCTAGGCAGGTGCCTCAAGTTTATGATGGCCCCTAGAACAAAATCATGAAAACAGAGGGTTTTTGGAAAAACTCTGTCTTTCAAACAAAAACATGAATCCATATATTAATTGCTAGTTTTGTGTTGAAAAATGTCACTGTTTGTGTCAGAAAGGTTAAAAGGGTGCATGATTATTTGTCAAACTGCAGTGGTACAGTGTAAGAGGCAGACTAAATGACCATAAAGAAAACTTAATAGCATTAACATCCATGTACAATGACACACCATTAGGGATTCAAAATACCACAATGGTAATGCCTATGATTGATGACTCCATGTCCACAAATGCATGTACTAATGCACCAAATTACATAAAAGAATTGAAAGCTTGAGTTTATTTCAGGGTTTTATGTCCCAAAAATAGGAACTCAGAGAGGTTTGGGGATTAGAACATGTCCGCTAGCATTTTCCCCTCCTTAGTGGGGGAACATGAAAATTTTAAAATTCACCTGAGAGCATTTTCTGCAGGGAGAATTTGGTAAGAGGCCGCTCGAGGCAGCCCACACTGGGACAAATGCATTTTCATGAAACATCCCTGGGATGGCTCTGTATCAATCCTAAAACTGATCTGCTTGTCATCTGGGAGATGAAAGCACCAAACGAGTTCGAGAAGAGTATGTATTGGATAAATATAATAGACCCTGACATCAGGGGAAAAACAAAATGTAAACAAGTGTTGGGTCTAGAATCATGCATTGGTGGAACAAATTACACATGATATACATAGAAACCCTAAGTCCTGAAACCCCAATGTAGGAAATTAAGGCTATAACAGTTAGGGAACCTTGATCATTCCAGTAATTGAAAGCTCAGTAACCAAAATGTATTATAATTTGATTATATATATGGGGTAACACCTCAAAGTAATTAGATATCCAAATATATAGCATAAGCAACATAAGGGGAATCTCGATTACAATAAAAAACCCAACAACCCATGGAGAATGGCATGATAAGCTAAAAGAGTGAAAGAAACTGCAGGTGTGAATGCTTCCGCAAATCACACTTTGAAATCTATATATTCGACACTAAATACATAGACATTTCTCATCACACAAGTGACAGAAAAATCAAGAAGATATTCCTCTTCCTCCAAGGAGATGATTCCTTCACACAGGCAAATCAGGTTATATGTTCTATACAGCAATTGAAAGTCTATCAACAAATTTTGATGTGCATAGACCTCCAGAAAAATTTTAGAATTAACAAAAAAATCGTATACACTGCTCATGGGCTAAAGTGATAATGAATATTTTCAATGACATATTCTTTTCCTTTCCACGATTTTAAGTACGAAATGAAGGTAGAAAAAAGTAGCCCTTCGAAAAAAAAAAAAAGGTAAGTCAGTGGGGATTTGGGCCATTATCCTTTGGTGAGAATGGAGTTATAGACTTCATCATAGGGTTCGTTGGTACTACCGCCAAGGCCCCAGCCCATTCTCAAAGGGTAAGTCAATGGGGATTTGGGCCTCTACCCTTTGGTGAGAATGGAGTCAAAAACTTCATCATAGGGCTCGTTGGAACTTTGACAGAAAAAAAAAAAGCATAGGGAAAGCACGTCTTTTAAATGAATAGAAGGGAAACAGGTAAAACAACAAAAATTCATTCCACTTTCAATGTATATTAGGGTCAAGTTCACAAGGGGTCTAAATTTATATCAAAGGGGCGCATGAGGTGGATATAATTTTCCAGCACGACGAGCAACATGAGTGCATGCAAATGCAGTTATACACATACACTTTGAATTCAACATAGCTGAAAGTAACTCCTCTATTGCGGACATTTCCCTAAGCTAGATTGCTTGAAATTTCCATTCCAACTGTTGGGATCTGATCTTGCAGTATTGAGGTCTGTTTCAAACATGAACTGAAGATTTGAACTCCCATCAAACTAAACCAAAAAACAAAATCTGAAGTTCTTCCACCTCAAAACAAACATATTGATCTTGCAACATGTTACACTCATGAACATGTTTATTTTTATTTTGAATCTTACTAAATATTAATATATAACAGCCAATGCCTGTAACTAAGTACATAAAGCATGCATCTCTATGGCCAACACATCATGGACTTGACACCTTACAGGAATGGAGAGCCAGTATACAGCCCAGTAAAGTTCAAAATGAATAGTTACTGCAGTACACATGGCTTAAAAGACCTAGAATATTAAGAACTTGTGACTAAGAATGAATTTGGATCATGGAATCAGGCAACCTGAATATTAGATATCAGAATGGCACCAATCGGCAAGTAAACCAAGTAAACTTTGCCCACATAACTTTCAAACGGCCAACTTACAGTTCAATGTAAAAAGAAGAAGTTATAGCTTAGAAGCTACCTGCAAATTTATGACGCTTCCCTTTCTTTTTTGAAAATGATTTCTTCACAGAGCCAGTCATTTGGGAAGACCCACCTTCTACAAAACCCACATGATCTCCTTCCATTTTACCAGCACTGAAACCCTCCCCAACTATAGAGGAATCATTCTCCAAATGCTTGTCCAATTCTGGGTTGCTTCCTTCTCCACCGTTCATACCATCAGAGCCTTGACGATCACCTGAAATAGTATTAGAGGAACTTGGGTGATCATCCTCCCTCCTATCTTTGACATCAGTATCTTCATGATGAGTATCCTGTGCATCGAACCCATCATCATATTCATCAATCAAATCTTCTTCTTCACTAAGGTTTCCCACCCCGTTACTCTCTCCCCCATGCAAAGATGCCTCATACTCAGCTCGGTATTGGTCCAATTCATGACGCCCAGCTTCATTATACAGCCCCATACTTTTAGGTTTCATCTGCTGCTTTTCTATGGAGTTTTCATGCATATCCTTTGAAGATTTTTTCCCTTCTCCGTTGTTATTAGCATCAGCATTAGAGAGGTCAGCAGTGTCTTCATTGTATGCATCATCCCTTCTCCTGTCATCACGGTCCCAATCCCTGGAGTCTCGCTCAAGGCTGCTAACAAAACCGTGACCAAATTTGAGGACTTTAGATCCAGAGGTCCCATTAGAGGAATCTTCCTTATAATCCTTCATTTTCTCATTTTTCCCTGCAAATTCCATTTGTTCAAAATGCTATTGATAATTTTTTCAAGAACAAAAGGGGATTTACAAGCCAAAGTTGAAAGTAAATTGGGAATCCAAGTGGGTGAATCAGAAAGTTATAATTCTGCCTGGCTGATTTAAGAAACGCTTGCTACATCAGAGCAGATGATAAGAAATGAGAACAGGGTTTTGCTTATTATGATAAAAGGCATGTATTAGGCTACATTTTTTCTCCATGTACTTATGAGCATTCAATCATATTTATTGGCTTCATCTCCCGCCGAGATCTAACTCTTACATTGCTAATGAAATTATGCATTGTCTCAGTTAAATCAAAATTACTGTATTTATCAGCAATTTAGGGGCTTCTAAATTCCAGGTCTCTACACACAAGGAAAAAAAAAAAAAAAAACTTCCATGGACATTGGGTCTATCCACCTTCAACATTTCTAGTACAAAAAAAAAGTCTTCTAGATTTTATGAAATTCATGGTTAACAAACCCACAATGTATCATTCAACAAAATATAAAAAAATGCACAAAATTCACTGAAACAATTACAAATAACATTGATAAATTTTAACCCAGTAAACTCGTGGCCAAAGAACGACAACATAACCCACACAACAACATTCATAGATCCCCATTTATGTCAGAGACAACCAACCTAAGAAAATAGAAAGAAATGCATAAAAACCCAATGGATCCGAAAACAAAAGAACACACTGAACAGCACAATCACGTAGCTACATCAAAAGAAACAGAAGGTAAAAAAAAAAAATAGAGAGAGAGAGAGAGAGAGAGAGAGAAGAGGAACTAAATTCAATTAAAAATAGTGGGTATAAAAGGGGTGGACCATTACCACGAGAAACGTAACCAAAGGCCAAAAACGTGAGCAGCAAAACAACCGTGAAAATGGCTATAACTCCACCGATCGATAGCTTCTTCCCCTTTTCATGTCTCCCAAACCTCCTCCCCCTCTTCCCATAAACCCTTAGGACACCTCTCTCTGTCCCTCCATGCCTGAACAGAGCCATTTCCACATCTCTCTCTCTCTCTGTCCCCCTCTCTCTCTCTCTCTAAAATTGATCGATTCTTTATTTATAGTTGCCCATGTTTATTTATTTAAAATAATCGCTCTTGATCCCCACACGCTCAGTCCTTTAAGCAGAAGATGAAGTTTATAGAGCTCTGAAGTGGGAGACAGAGTTTTGCAGAGAAAAAGTAGAGAGGGAGTTTTGAAGAATTGAAACATTTAAGTGTGTAATTGATTACTGTATAGTTGTTATCCATTCATGTACATGTGGATTCATGGTTATTTATTTGCTAAAATGCCCATGGATTTAATTGGGGAATTTTGGAGGGGAAGATTGCCATTGACTATGTTTATTTTTGTAGTGAGCAATTAATAAGGATTTAAATCAGGTTATGCCACGTGGGGAACAATGTGTTTTTTTGGGTAATTATGGAACAAAGTTATTGTCAAATGAGATCCACACAACATGAAATTGATGCTATGCATTAAATTTATTGAGTGTTTTACGGAGGAGAAAGGAAGCTTCCCTTCCATGTGGACGTTTTGGAGCTCGGCTAACAATGTAGCTTAAAGCCCCGGCTGATTTGAAGATTTCCTATTTCCTCAGGTGTGTACTATTCATTTGCTCCCTGAACTAAAACACATGCATGGGATACTTTTTATCTCTCGCATTTTTGGGATGGAATATCTACCACCCGTAGGATAATCTTAAAAAAAAAAATTCCAAAATAAACTCCATGTACCAATATATATATATATATATATATATATATATATATATATATATATATATATATATATATATATATATATATATATATATATATATACTTTTACATCTCACATTTTTGGGATGGAATATCTGCCACCAGTAGGATAATCTTAGAAAAAAAAAATCAAAAATAAACTCTATGTACTAAAAAAAAAACTAATACCTCAAGATTGAATAGAAACCATTCAATCTTTGAGCCATCAGAACTCCGGCGACACTTGGATTGGCGTTGGCACTAGTTGGAATGGTGTCATGTCACTAATGTTATAATAATGACGGTCAGTTAACATTAGTTGCTCATTAATACGGCTTTCATACGACTTATCAGAATCTGGTATCGACAGCATTCCGACTGCCTTCAAACAAACATTGTTCAAGACATGTGTGGCATCCTGGTGACTCGGATCTGGTTCAGATGGACTAATCGCAGCTTGAAGCTATCCTGACTAACGCCGACGGCATTTGGACTACCGCTAGATACCCGCTGGCACACCATTTTGGTTATACCTTTGTCTGATCATCAACCAATGAGAATTTGACAACATCAAGCAATACTGATGTCTGACATTTCAATACGAGTCTACCATGATCAGCGCATACGGACTAACAACCCCTCACTTCAATCACATTGGAAAGGCTATTTCCCGCCTGGTGAAGGTCTCGGGACTTGGCACTGGTGGAAATGGTGCTGGCGGTACTAGCACTACTGCTAGGCTTCTGGGCATTCTGGAGTTCAAAAAGGCAGGCCCGGGCTTGGCACTATTTGGACTGGCGCTGGCGCCAGTGGGAATGGCGCCAGGCTTCTGGTCTTCCGGGTTGCTCATGTTGTGACTGAGGTGCCTTCGGTACTCCGCCTTCAGACTTTTGATAGGGCGTTGGTGCCTGTTGAGGTAACATCAGAGTCTTTCCTTCTAAAATGCTTCATGGTCAAGTTGTTTTGAGTTTGTCTCGCCTTGTTTCGTCTCTTGATGCCTTTGGTCCCACTGGAGCAATAAGGGTTTGGTGAAGGCCAAGTTTACGGAGAAAGGGTCTTGGTGGGGTGAATAGTTAAAAAATATCCCGGTGGTTTGCCTGAGACATTTCAACCTATCCATAACTTTTCCAATTGAGATCAGGGTGTCTACAGTTGCCCCTCTTTGTCGCATGTGTCTTACTCGAATGGCGAGACACAAAGTGGCAAAGAAGTAGACGCTTGCAGTGAAAGTTGGGTGGAGGAGAGAACCTAGACTCATCATCCATGGAATCATGGCTCATGAGAGAGGGGCATGTTTTGTCTGGTGGTCTCACCTGGGACCCAATGGTTAGCTTAGCTCGTTGTTTGGGGCATGGCAGGATGGTCAATCTCGGAATCAGCGCTTGGGACCCGGAGGTTGTAGCTATGTTTGTAGATTGTAGGGCCAGTGTACCACTTCTTCGAGGACTCTAAGTCAAAATCATCTTGAATGGAATGTAGTAGTTAAGAAGGGTGAAGAAATTTCGACTGAATAGATCATAGATGACCTCATATCCCAGGTGTGTTCTTAAGGTTGTCTAAGGCTAGTGATGGCTTAGGAATTGAGAGTTTTTCTTTTTGTTTTCTGGCTTTGATGGGGAAAAGGATTGGTAAGCAATTTCTATTTAAAGTAGCTATTTCCCAATAGATCGAGTGACTATGAGTGTAATATGATCATCATTATCGGGGCCGTTCCGCCTCCTTTGTTTTCGAAAATCATTTTTCAGAGCAAAAAGTTTTGAAATTAGGGATAAAGGTTTTAGAATAAATGTTAATGTCGGGTTACGATTTGAACAAAAAAGATTAAAGTTTTTTAAATAACATACACAAAGTGAAGGTTTTTTATATGACTTCAGACCAGGCTGCCCCTAGTGCTGGATTTTTGGTTTTTAGAACTTAGATATTTTTTAAAAGCTAAATATAGACTTAGTTCTCATTTTAAACTCATGCTACCAAGGAGTCATCCGAGCAGTTTAATGTCATGCAGTGATGGACAAGGTAAACAGTTTAACATCATGCATCCATGGACAAGATAAGCAATTTAACGTCATGCATCCATGGACTAATATCGAATAGGACTGCCCCTGGTGGTTATTGTCAGTATCCGTTGGGAAGCATTTAAGGGACATTGGCTTTGGCCAATCATATGATTACTTAGGGCATCCAGTATCCGCCTTAAGTCGGATCCAGGTCATTCTAGAGAGTAAAAGGGGTGGCAATTTTGCCAAGGTCGCCGATAAGTTTTGATTGTCTCCAAACGATGGAGAGGTATTTTGGTCATTTGTTGATACATGGGCCCCTCAGGGAATCATCCATCAAGTCTGGCCTGCCCCATTTGGGTCAGTAGGATACTATCTTGGATCCCTTGGGGGTTATTGCAAAATTGAGGGTCATAAATTTTAGGCTACATTGGACATGCCTTTAGCGACATTCTGAATGCCTTCAGACTGATCAGGTGTATTTTTGTCATTTGACAACACATGCCCTAAAAGAATTTTCCCATATCATGGGCTTACCCTGATTTTGGCTTGATGGGACTCGTCTCTGATCCCTTAGGGGTTGTATTTGAAATGGTGAATCATTTTCTTGAGCGACATTAGAAATACCTCTGGCGACATTTCAAATGGCTTCAAATGGTTAAGGGGTATTTTCATCATTTGATGACTCATGCCCCAAATGAATCTTTCCTCATTATGGGCTTGCCCTGATTTTGGCCTCATGGGACTTGTCTGTGATCCCTTGGGGTTTGGAATTGAAAAGACAAAGCATGGGGTTTAGCACCATTTGGAATAACTTTAGCGCCATTCCAAGTGGCGCCCAACTGTGGAGCCCTCTTTTATAAAAGGGATTCTTGGGCTTCCATAAGGGACCCATCCATGGTTCATTCCTATATCACTTTTGGACTTTTAGGATGTCTTCATACTGTCATATTCCATCCCAGGAATCAGTGACTACCGGCACTATTAATGGTTCTCATCGTGATGCTTGTTCCCAAGGACTGCCTCTTCTTTGTGATAATCCAGCATTTTAATCTAGGACGGTCTCCAATGGATCCATTAAGGCTCCATCATCCTCGTGCTTCGATCTTGTAGATTTTGACTTCCCCGAGGGGAATGGTTCCCATGTTTTGAAAAATCTCTACCAGGCCCTAGGTCGTGCTTCTCATGAGGAGGTATCCCTCTTCCCTTTCATCACGAAGACAGTGATAAGGGATTTGAAGGAGGTGGGTTCTCCGAGTATCGAATCTTTTTGTGTAGGAGATGGATGAACTTGTCATTCTTGCTGAGAAGATCATGGATTTAGAAGACTTGACTGAACCGTAGGTTCCATCGTTCTTCCTCGAAGAATTAGCTAAGAGGCAATGAGATTTTGTGAAGAACGGCTTCTGAAGGCTTTCTTGCTTTCGCATTTTGAACTGTTTCTTTTGTTTTAACCTTGTAATGATCCCATAATGGGTCCCCTTTGTAGAGACGCCTCATTTTTAAAACTGGGAAATTCCGTGATATTTCTAAACCCTTAGGACCATACTATCTAGTAAATCCCCAAACCGTAACATAATCCATACTGCCTGCCATGTGATCCAGAATCCTGCAGAATACCAAGTTTGGGTAAAAAATTCATTAAAAATAGCAAAAGACCTTGTTTTGACCCAAATTTTGGAAAGCAGCATCACAAGATCTCGTAGAAACCCCTAGAACTAGAAACTTTCCATTTTAGGTAGGTTTGGTCTGGGCAACACTACTAGTGTCGCCTAGCCCAGACTGATCCAAATTGGTTGATTTTTCATCTTGACAGCCTCTAGATCCCTCCAACACTGGAAATTTTCCATTTTGGACATTTTTGGTTTGGGCGACGCCAGTAGTGTCGCCCAGCCCAAACTGACCCAAGTCGATTGATTTTTTATAGGTAACATCCCGACGATTCCAAAATCACCCCAGACTGGAATCTGTCGATTTTGAACAGATTTGGTCTGGGCGGCCCTCCTAGTGTCACCAAAACCCGATTCCCCCAAATTGGCAGTTTCTGCATGCTAACCCCTCCCGAGTCATTTTTAGCAAGGTTCAATGTACCTGGACCATTTTGGTATGGGCGACGCTCCCAGTGTCGCCCAAGCCTTGGACCATTAAAACAGCAGTCCAAGCTGGGAAATCTTCATGTAAGGGTATGTTACCCATTCTAGACGATTTGGAGCTTACAAAGTGTCATTTCGAAACCTCTTGAACCTCTGGAGATTTTTTAAACTCTAGAGATACTCTTTAGAGTCGGGAGACTCTGGAGACCCTTTAGACTTGATTAGGTCTTATGCCCAAAGAAAGCTTATATATTATTAGACCTAAAAACCTAGACTTAGAAAAACCTTAGCTTTAGGCCACTTGCAACCCTTAGATCAAAGAAAACCATCCAACCAAACTAAGGCTTGGTCAAAACCTAATGAGAGACAAAGAGGACGCATGGTGTAAACAGGCGGTCTTGATATGAGCGAGGCCTCGAAGCCTTGGGAGTCTCATGCCAACTGACCTGATCTAGTATGTTTTTACTCTTTCTTGTGTTTCTTCTTATTTTTGTTTATTTGATTAGAATTAAATTATTTTTATTGTTTTTTACATAGTATTTTGTATTTCAGATCAATATTGGCTCTGCCACTGATTTGAGAATAGATACGTTCACTTCGGAGTAGATATGATCTCGGATCATAATTTGATTGTCCCATTCTCTATCACAATTTTTTAAAATCAGTTTTGTGGTGTTCAGATCTGAGGGATCTTCCTCTGAAGATCCGTCAGATTTGCATCGTAAACACCCTTTAATAAAGTAAATCCCTTTTATTTCTAGGGCCTCCGAGTTCATGTATGTGTTTTCAATTTCATTCCTTTCCTTCTCTTCTTCTTCATTCCTCCTTCTTTCTTCTTTTCTTTTTTTGATGCAGGTACCCCTAGAATGCACTTGTCCATGACATCTGGGGTCTAACAATTGTTTGGAGAGGGCTCTGGAGCGATGAAGGTCTAGCGGCATTAGAAATGCCACCAGCACCATTTTGAATGGCGCCCAAAACCAAACTCGATTGGGGTTTTTATAAAGCCCCAACTTTTTCATTGACATTCATTTCTCACCACTTTGGGCCTCAGTAGCCCTCTTTGAGTTTCTTGGTGGGAGTATTTTCTCTTTGCCCCTTTTCCTCTGTCATTCGATGGGATTTCGAAGCTTGTCGGAATCTTGGCCAAAGTTTGTGAATCTTGCCTAAAATCGAATCTAATAATCGTCATTTGCATGTGTGAGTTGCCATGTCGGAAGAGGATGAGTCGGAGAACCCTTGAGTCTTCGAACGACGACATATCGAGGCCGGTTTGCGGCAAAATAACATATGCCAGAAAGACCTTTTTCATTTGACGCGATCTTCCGTTTTACTCATTTTCCTCCTTGTACCCTAAAATTTCTTGTAAGTTTGAGGGCTTTGAAGTGTTGTGATTCTTTTGATACAAAAACCCCCAAATTTGATGGGTGATTTTGGGATCTTGAGCTCGCTGGATTTTTACTTTCCATTCTTAAAAAAAGGGTCTTGGGGTTGTTGGAAATGACAACTCCGATAATAATTTCTTTTTTTTTTTGCTGGGGTTGGGATTTCCACCCATCCCGAAACTGGTTTGGTCATTCTTGAGCGATTTTGGGTGATCTCGGGTGGCTTAAGGAACTTTTAGGCCAACCGACCGTCAGCGCTTCTTGGAATGGCCGGCACTTCGAATGCTTCCAGGGGTTCTACGCCCTCAAGTGATATGTGGGCCCCGTTTGGTGGGCGTTCGGCCCATTTCGAGCATTTTCGGGTTTTCTTGGTCTATTAGGGTCGAGCTCATATTCCTTGCCTTCTCACCTTCTTCGTTTTTGTTTTTATTTTTCTTCTCTTTTTTTTTGGACCCTAAAACCGATTTTGGGTTTGGGTTTTGAATGACCCTTGAAATGGTATTATTCCATTTCGAGGCACAATGGAGTGAGCCTTTGACACACTCTCTCCTATCCCTTGTCATAGGGATGGACTCATATGCTCGTCTTGATGATTCCGTTTTTGTTTTTTTTTACACACGTTTATATTCTTCCTCTTTTTTTTCTTTTTTTCTTTTTTTGTCCATCTTATCCTTGAAATTCTAGTATGGATTGACCTGATGGATTGTAGTCAGGTTTTTACCCTGTCATTCCCCTATCACGCTATTATTTGGAGATGGGGGTTTTATCTTGACAGTGTTCCTTGTGCTAGCCTACCCCTCTATCTTCTACTAGCCATTTATACGGGGTACACTGGTGGGCGTGGATTCTTCCTCCTCAGTTGATTAGGGAGGTCATGGATATCAGCCTATGGGAGGTATGCAGGATTCACCCCTTCCTCTAGTTCACCGATTTCAACCCAAGACCGGGACTTTCTCCTTTCTTTGTGGGAAAACCGGCATCACTCTAGAGGCTATGACTCAGATCCTTGGGGTTAGGAGTGATAGGGTACCTCTTCTTTGTGATCCTCCTTTCGATGGTCGTTCTGTTTGGTGAGAGGTCCACAAGTTGTTGGGGGATGTTCCTCCTATGGAGCGAAGGTGGGACGACAAGCGCTTCGCTTTGAGCTGGGTTTTGGAGGCCATCGAGAATATAAAGCTCTAGTGTTTTGAGGTAGATGAGCACTCAAGGAGCGTACTGAGGGGTTTGGGCTAGAAAACTGCCTGCCAAGTCCAAGTTGACACAGGCTAAGAAGGCCCTAGTGAGCGGTGTATCTGATGCTCATATTGAGGTTGAGGAGACTATGCTAGAGCCTGAGGATGAGGAGAGAGAGGTTTCCTCTTCTTTTTGGGCTTCATCTACTAAGACCAAATCTGAGGACTGGGTGCGGGATGATGAGATAATTATAGCGATTCCCTAGATGGATTCCCCAAGGGATGGTGTAGAGAGCATAAGCATTGGTCGTAAGCGCTCTAAGAGGGCTTGTACTCTCAAGGGTGTTGGGAGAAAGGGGGATCACCTCCCTGATCCACCAACCCTTGACCAGGTAGATGATTTCATTGAGGGGTCTATTCCCTTAGCTGATGTTGGCTAGAGAGACCTCCAGAGCCAACAGAGTAGGAGATGCAATTACTTCTTGGGATCAACTCGTATAGAGAGAGTTACCTGGGAGATCGAGTCCCTTGGAGCTAATCAGGATACTCTTGCAGAGGTCGAGGGAGAGGTCCTTGCTGAGGTTGATGGAGGTGTTCTTGAGGATAGGGGAGTCTTCAGATTCTGACTTTGATCCCCCTTGCAATGGTGAGCTTACAGTGGCAGATAAGCATACAGTTCGGGGTTTTCTGGTGTACCTTTTTTGTTCCCTTCTATTTCTTGGCCCTTCGAAGGTAACCCCCATGTTCAGTTTGTGTGGGCCATTCGAGACCTCAAGTATCTTCATCAGGTAACATGGGGTCTGCCCATCTTAGCCTTCCTCCTTCAGGGATTGAGGGAGGCCGCTCTTGGGCATGTGAGTTACGTTGCTGGTTTTATGGCCTTTCTTCAAATATTATGTTGTTAGGACTTCCCTTCTCTTCTTTTCTTTCCTTATTAGGATTTCATCCTAATTGATGGCTTTTGATAGGTTTGGGTCTGGGATAACATTGCTGGTCCCTTCTTTTGAGGACCTCCGAGCGATTTCCTCGTATTCATCGTTGGGTGCGGGGTAAGCGAGCATGTGTCCAGGCTTTTACCGTGGACGTCATGGAGGAGAGAGAGATATGAGAGGCTTCTTTCTTTCCACTTTCTCTCTCAATGGCACATTCTATTCCCTCTTGTTTCCTTATGCTTCTTTCTACATATCACATGGGCTCCTGCTTCTGATGATGAGCCCCGATAGATAGTCGAGGAATCCCATGAGGTCTTTTTGATGGCTGCTCTTTTGATTTGCATGTATATTGTGGAGACGTACCATCCGGACTGGCTCCTTCGGCATTTTGGGCACCCCCAGTTGGAGCTACCAATGTAGATGTCTTTGCCATCTCTGAGATCAGTCTGGGGCAAGATTATCGATGGGACTTGTCTCCTTATCTCACCTAATAGGATCAATGCCACGCATCACAAGTGGACCCTCCAGATCACATTACTCCTGAGGAGGTGGATCTTTTCCACTATACCTATACATAGTTTGTGTATGAGGTTGCCCTTCGCTCTCCTTGGCATCAGAAATTCTCTACCAAAACCTATACAGTTGATGAGATGCAAGCTGTGTGTAATGACTTTAAATCGTGGTTGAGGTAGTTGCAGGAGCAGCATGCTCAGTTGCAAAGGGAGCATGAGGAGGTTGCCATAGTCAATCTTAGATAGAGCGTGAGAGGGATTCCTTTCGTTAGAGTCTTCGTGATTCTTCTCATATGGCCTCTCCTCTTCCACGCATGGAGTCACCAGGCATTCCACCCGTTCCTCAGACTAGCGAGGGACCTTCATCTAATGAGGCCAGGCATTTACGTTCTTGGATCATTCTTTATCAATCCGAGTGTCAGTGCCTCCGAGACGAGAGGCTATGTATTTAGGTTTTTCTTCCCCTCTCTCTGTCTGTTAAATTTTTTTTTTTTTTTGCATTGTCTTCTCATCCCCTTTTTTTTTTGCTTTGTCTTTTCTTTGCTCTTGAACATGATCATGCATTGGGTGCATATGCGAGTACTGGGAATCTTGTGACTGCTTTGGAGTCGGTTCTGACTACTGGCGGGACTGACTTTTCTCCCGTCATAGAGCATGCCTTGGCTCGATGTCCTCGTCCTCCTCCTTTGGAGCGTACATAGAGCTTAGCCTTGCTTAGCTGTTCCTTACGACTGGGATCAGGAGGATCCTGTAAGGTGGAGAATGCTTCCCGACCAAAGGTAGACGACTAGGAGGCCTCTTCATCTCACTGCCCTCCCTGGAGTCGTCATTCCCTTAGTCCTGCATTTTGATGGTTGTCTTTTGGGATTTGTATGCCTCTTGTGGTTGATCCTTTTGAAATTGTAATTCTTTTTTGTGATCACCACATCTTTTGAATTCTGTCATTTTTATGGATGATTTTAATTCCCTTTTGCTAATCATATAGTATATTCATTGATTGCATGTATGCTTGTATATTTTGCATGTAGATGGATTGGTTGACACCAACCATGTGCACACAATCGCAAGCGTATCTTTTTCATTTTGGCTTGTATCAGTCTTTTCCCATAAGTTAATTACACATAAAATGGGCGTGAGAGAGATCCCTTTTGTGTTGGTTACACTGTCTCCATCAAATGGTAGTTAGCAATTTAACGTCGTGCAACCATAGACTATAGATCCTATTTTAAAAGATAATTTGGAGCGAGTGGAAGCCGATTTTCATAAAATCATTTTAAGCCATGAGTGGGCCTTTTAAGTTTAGACACCTATGACTCCTTGGTGTGAATGAAATTAAGCATATTTTCAGGGGTTTAATTAAATCCAGAAACTAGTTTAAAACCCTAGCTTTGAAAATGAATTTTTTCCCTAAGAGTGGATTCTTATGAGTCAAACGACTAATTTTCTAAAAGCTCGAGGCGAAAATACATAGAAATCTCAAGTATTTTCGCCTCGAGCACTTGCTCCTTACCTTGCGTATCAATAGATCTTCTTTGATTTCTCTTCAACCTGCCACCTTAGAGGCCAAATGAGCGCCTTTTCTTGGATTCTTCGAACTTCCCTAGAATATCTGAGAATTCTAGGAGGCTTATGACCCTTGAATTCACTAGGGGCCTTCTTTGGTGGATCTGAGCCTTGAACTCTCTTTTTGGGGTTTTCGCTCATGGCATGGGGTAATAGTGTCACCATTCCTAGAGTTTTGTTTCGACATTTTCTCCCATAGTATTTCTACTATGTTTGTCATTTGCTTTTACCTATGGCGCCCCGTTGGGTTTTCACCATGTCCAATTATTTCGGCATTTTTACCCATGGGCCCATTTTCGGGTTTCACCATGTCCGCCATTTCCTTATTTCTTTATTCTTCTACTTTTTTTTTAAATATATTATTACTTGTACTTCTTTTGCTTTGTGATTTTTTTTTTTTCGTTTCCTTTTTTTTGTTTATGTGCCTCCTACGAGTAATATTTCTTAAATATAAGATGTTGATAGGGTCAGGTATTTCCATCCCATCTTGGTTTCTTAACATGGCAGAGTTGCCTGGATGTACCTTGGTTACAACGAATGGTTCTTCCCAATTAAGTTTGAATTTTCCCAATGGGTGTGGGTTGGCGGACGAGTGAAATATCTTCTTCAGTATCATGTTGCCAACTTGAAATTGTCCTGGGATGACTTTCCTTAGGTAGGCTACTTAATGCGTTTGTGATAGCTTCACATATTATCGCAAGCTCGGAATCGCCTCTCATCTAGAGTGAGAAAGGAGGCTAAATGTGCTTCATGTATTCCATCATCATCCAACGTACAATGAGCAATTATCCTGAGGGTAGGGATATCAATTTCGATAGGTGTGACTGCCTCCATACCGTAGACTAGTGAATATGGGGTCATACTGGTTGGTGTATTTGTGTTGGTTAGGTATGCCCACAAGGCATCTTGTAACTTTTCATGCCAGTCTCTCCCATTCTCTATGGTTCTATCAATGATCTTGGGAAGGGCTTTGTTGGTGGCCTCAGCTTGGCCATTCCCTAGTGGGTAATAGGCTGTAGAAAATTTATGGGTTATGCCAAATTTCTTGCACACCCTTGTGACAATATCATTTTTTAAATTCGTCCCATTATCAGTGATGATAGCTTTTGAGACTCTGAATCGGTAAATGATGTTGCTTTTTAGGAACCTCGCTACATGCCGTCCTTAAATGTTTTTGAAGGAAACAGCTTCGACCCATTTGGTGAAGTATTTGGTGGTAGTTAGAATGAGCCTATGTCCAGTTGATGCTCTAGGTGATATCATCCCTATAACATCAAGGGCCCACCTTGCAAAGGGCCATACTGGTGGTGTTGAATTCAGAGGCATGGACGGTACGTGAATGAGGTTCCCATATAATTGACATTTGGTGCAACTCTTCGGATGCTTCCAACAATCCTCAACCATGGTAGTCCAATAATATCCTTGATACCTAATTTTCTGGGCAAGGGCAGCTGCCCTAGGATGTCCTCCTTCATTGTGTGCTTCAATGAGAATTTTACCAATTTCTGAATGATCGATGCATCTTAGAAGGTCTCCATCAAAGGATTTCTTGTAAATTTGGTCACCCCAAACAACAAACTTGATTGAAAATCTTCTCAGGGCTTCCTTATTCTTTGTACTAGCCCCTTCTTGATATTCATTGCTTCTTAGAAGGGTGAGTATGTCACTATACCATGGTCTAGTTTCTACTTGGCCTTGTTCATTTACGGCGAAGATCCCTCCCATTTCTTCTTCATTTTGGTCAATCTCTTCAATTTCACTTGTTTTTGGGAGAGAGGGACTATATTTGTTTCTGATGTAGACGGGTTTAACATCTACCCCCGGAGGGATACTAACCATGGAGGCTAGGGTGGCAAGGGTATCTGCAAACCTGTTGTTGACCCTTGCCATATGCTGGAAGGAAATTTCTTTGAAATTTCTAATTAAGCGCCCCACCTTTTCATAGTAGGGAACCAATATTTCTTCTCGTACCTTCCACGCCCCTTGGATTTGACTTATCACAAGGAGTGAATCACCACTAACTCGTAATCTTTCGATTCAGAGTTCAAAAAACACTTTCAGGCCAGGTTATTAGGGCCTCATATTAGGCTACATTATTGGTACATGAGAAGTTAAGTCTTACAGAAGTAGGGATTAGGATCCTCTCGGGTGAGAATAGAATGATGCCCACTCCTGCCCCATATTCATTTTTTGTACCATCAAAATGTAATTCCCAAGTTGGATCCTCTATGCTAAAGAGGTCTTCATCAAGTAGATCGGTGTATCCGTAGAGAGCACATGTTTCGCTAAGTGGTCAGCTATTGCTTACACCTTGACAGATTTCTTGGTGACATCGTCGATTTCAAACTCACTTAGGAACATACGCCATTTTGCCAGCCATCCATTGAGGATAGGCTTTTCGATAATGTATTTCAGTGGGTTCATCTTTGAGATGAGTTTTATGGTATGTGATAAAACATAATGCCTCAGCTATTGAGTTGCCCAAATTAAAGCAAGGCAATGTTTTTCAACATCCGTGTACCTAGTTTTGTAGTCGACCAAGGTTTGTCTTAGATAGTAAATGGTTCGTTCCTTTCCTTGGTCATCATATTGCCCCAACATAGCCCCCATGGTCTTATTTTTTGTAGAAAAGTATAAGAATAGGGGTTTGTTGAGAAGAGGAGCGCTTAACAGTGGTGGATTGGTCAAGTAATGTTTTATTCGTTCAAAAGCTTCTTAACACTTTTCATCCCATTCAAACAGCGTATATGTTTTCAATAGCCGGTTGAAGGGTTCACACTTGTCCACTAATTGCAATATGAAATGCCTTATGGCTTGTATTCTTCCTTGCAGACCTCGTATTTCCCTTATGTTTCTAAGAGGCAGTATGTCAGTGATAGCCCAAATTTTTGAGGGTCGACTTCGATGCCCCTTTGGATGATTATGAAGCCTCGAAATTTTCCAGAAGCGACTCCGAAAGCACATGTTTTAAGGTTTAGTTTGAGTTGATATCTACGGAGTGCTCAAATACCAATTTTAGGTTAGCTTGTTGGTCACCCCTAGTTTTGGATTTTACTAGGTTGTCATCCACACAGTCTTCCATGTTTATATGCATCATGTCATGAAATATGGAGGCCAATGCCTACCAAGGATTACTCCAGCATTCTTGAGATCAAAGGGCATGACTCGATAGCAGTAGGTTCCCCATGGTGTAATGAAAGATATTTTTGTTTGGCCTTCCTTAGCCATACAAATTTGGTTGTATCCCGAGAAAAGATCCATACATGACAGCAACTCGTGTTCAATAGTATTTTCGACTAGGGCATCTATTTAAGACAAAGGAAAATGATCTTTTGGACATGCCTTATTTAGATTCTTGAAGTCAACACACAGTCAGATTCGGTCGTCCTTCTTGGGGATGACAATCAGATTGGCCAACCAATTGGGATAATCAACATGCACGATGAAGTTTGCCTTTAGAGTTTGTCGATTTTCTCATTGGTCTTAAGTTCCAGGTGGTCGTCGGTCCTTTTGTTTGATAGGATTTGCCTTGTCTCGTTCATTGAGGTGGTGCTCAACTAGGGTGGGATCCCCTCGAGGCATGTCGTTGTATGACCAGGCAAAGACATCCTGGTATTCTTATCTCGCTCTTCAGGTGACAAGGAACTCCCGACCTTGGTTATTTATGGGTCGTCCTTGGAACTTAAATTGACATCCAATGTCTCCTCGACGGCTGCCGTCGAGTTACCATCGAATTTCTGCTTGAATTGTTTAGCGTGGAATCATAGCTCTTCCATCCCAGAATCCCTTTCAATTTCCACATCTGTTTGATCCGGAATAGAGGGGTCTGGCTCATCAACAGGGATTGAATTGTCCAGTAGAGGATTCTCAGATTGATTTGAGATTTTTATATCTTTAAAAGTGATTTATTTAACAAAATATGAATTTTCATTAGATTTGTTAAGATTTTTATCAGTTTTAGAATTAATGTCCTATATGGGACTGGATGAGGTAACAGGAAAAGACAAGGGCGCGTGGCACTCCTGAGGATACTCCGTGCCTACCCGTTTTTTGGCACAGGTGTTTGTTAGTGTTGCCGAAAGTCTTCCAGCACATTAGAGGTCATCAGAGTGAGAGACCAATTCCATCCTTGGCCCTCTTGAGAGGTCAGGAGAGTGTGACCTGTATCTAAGGGCATGCTCCGGCTACTCAAGTCAAGTTGGGCGAGATGGTCCTCATCTGGCTTGTGTGTGTGTTCATTTGAAATTGGAAATTTCAAAATCTGTGCAGAGCCAGGGATATCGGGTGAGAAGGTGATACCTGTTTGTCCAGTGTACGCCAACTGTGAAGTTCCAAAAGCAGTATTGTGTTGTAATTGAATGATGTTTCCCATTTGTTGAGATGGAGGAGCGGGGTTTATGGAATCAGGGTTTTGAATTCCTGCGAAAGTGAACTTGATCTATCCTTCAGGCCTCTCATAGTTTTCCACGAGGGTGTGTGAGTACCCTAACCCTCTCTGGTCATGTTTTTATTATTTTACATTCATGGAATAAACGACTGTCGTTGTTGCCCCTGTTTCCAAGGGTCCTAGGCCATGCCTGATGTAAAAGCCTTGGGTTACAAGCATGTACCAGGCTTCGCGTGACTCATACTTGTATTTATTGTAGCATAATTGGATTTGTTCGTAGTATGGAGAGCCGCAGAACTTTTCAAGAGCAGGATTACCTGTTTTGAGAGTAAGAGTAGCATAGTAAGGCTCATCATATATCACAAGAGGTGCAACAAAACTTCTCGAGATATTGATGCCCCCTGATGGGTAAAATTCCAATAGATTAACAACTTGGGGCTGGTCAACATAAATGGTGAACATCCCTTGGTCTGTAGGGAGCTTGAGTCATTGGTGAAGTGTCGAGGCTATGGTCAGATTTTCTTGAAGCCAAGGCCATCCTAGGAGAAGCCTGAAGGAGGAATCTATATCTGAAACATAAAATCTAACTATATGGGATATAGGTCCTACACTAAGAGCTATGGACATAATTCCCTTGGCATGTCTCTTACTCCCATCGTAGGCAGTGATGGTGAGCTGAGAAGGCTCTAGTTAAGCTAGGTCTTTACTTATTCTCTCTAAGGTCCTAACTAGACAAATGTTGAGGGCTGCCCCATTATCAATGAGCACCCTCGGGATTTTATGGCCAGCCACATGGACAGTGATGTAAGGGACCGATTATGATATTGATTAGTGTTAGAAAGAATGTCGTCATCGCTTAAGGTAATGGGTGTTGAAGCCGTTAATTGTGTGATCATTCCACTTAGCTGTTCGGGTCTAGCACTGTGTGGTACATGCACCTTTTAAAGCAAGCTCTCAATTTGATGCCAGTGAATAGGAGAACTCCTAAGCAGATCTAGAATGGATATGGAAGTAGGGATCATATCTAAGTGTGTTGGGAGGTCGTAGGTGCTCGGGAAACTAGTGGTTGCCCCCTCTTGAACTGGTTGAGTATTAGAAGTTCGATCATTTGTAACTAGTTGTGGCATAGGCGTAGGATTCCCCATCCTTTCTTATAGTGTGACAACTCTGAGCCGAGTTGGCTTGAAGTGTCGACCATGTTGTGTAAGTAAGGTAATAACCCCATCGGTAAGGGTGTAAGAGGGTCGGTCAACCTCTTCACATGCTCCTTCCAATTGGACCGTTTTCTGAGTGGGATACCCCTCTTCGACCTTAATCATTGCCAAGCTATTAGGAGACAGGCAGTCATCTTGCCCGATTTCCTCACTAGGGGTCATCTCAATGGCTTGAGGCTGTATCAGGGATTTCTGAAGGGAAAACTCCCCTAAGATCTCCGGGGTAATTGTCATCATGATGTCTTGATGCCATGTCTGAGATTCTAAAGAGGGAGGATCCCCTTTGTCACTTTGAATGACGGGCATCGAGATGTCTTAGAGAGGTTCTTAAGGGATGGTTTCCCTTGGAATCATTTGAGTAGCCGATATTATGCACGGGAAGATGAGTAAGGAGGGGTCTATGATATACGGCTCTTCATGGATGGTGGAGACCACGGCCTTGCCCCCTGAATTTAATGGTAGGACTTCTGTGATTGTAGGGGGTAACATACTGAGCTGAAGGTCACTAGTCGGTAATGGGTCGACATAGATTCCCATCTTTTGATTGGCCTCTTTAACGGGCTCATGATTGGCCTCTTTAACGGGCTCACCAAGTTTCACTACTTTAATGACCCCTCTTTTTATCAGATTCTCAACTTGATGATTAAGGGTGTAGCAATCCTAGGTATGGTATTGATGGTGCTGGTGCCACTCACGATACTTGTTTTTATCTATCATCTCATACAAGAGTGGTGAAGGAGGTGGAAGAATCAAATCTCATTCTTTCAAAATCAAAGTACTTCAGTCAGAGGTTGTTTCAATGGGGTGAAGCGCCTTTGGGGTCTGATGGGCTAATTGTAGAGTCTGTATCGGTTACCACCCCCACTTTAGTTTCCTAACTGGTCTTGACCAGCCATCCGATCCAGATTACTTGGATTTGCATGGTGGAGGATAATCTGGTTTACTTCCTCAGTTTGTTTAGCTCGAGGGATTTTCTTCAAAGCTTAATCGATTTTCTGGTTCGCGTCAGGCTTAATACCGAACATCTAAGATTTAGTTATCTTGTATAACGCGATCCTTTCTAACATAATGTTGAACATCAAAGGGACACCGCCATGATTGAAGAATGTCTTGTATTCATTGTTGGCGTTCTCCAATATTATGCTGATCTTAACATGGTGTGATAATGGGCATTTTGTGACCTTTGAGGCCATGGTAGTAAACCAGTCGATGGAATTAATGAATGGTTTGTCCGATCCTTGCTTAAGGGCAACTAGTTCCCCTACCGAGACTGGTTGCGGCTTCTTAGTGCCTAAGTGAGCGATGAATCTTTTAAACATTTCTCGACACGGAGCTTCGGGGTAGTCCCTCACAAACTCATTATACCAAGTGGTGGCATCTCCTGTGAGACTATGAGTGAACATCACTTTAAGGGCGACTGACCTATCTCGAATTGCTGACATAGCTAAAATATAGCTAGTTATGTGAAGGTGTGGGTCATCTTTGCCACTAAAGCGATTGCAGAATTCTGTCTGCAAGAAGTTCATGGGTAGGTCAGCGAATCCATCCAAATAAGACTCATCGTAAGGCTCAATGAGAGTAGGATCGTCGACCCCAATCTTTGAAGCGCGGCGCACCTGATCTTCATTTGTTCTTCTAAGGATTATTATTTCATGTCCGCCTGTGCGCATGATACCCAAGGGTTACTTCTTAAAGTGGCAGGTTGACCAGCCGGGTGTAGAGGAGCTGGTTGGTGCGGTGGCAGATATATCGGTGCCATAGGAGGGTTATAAAACTGGTATGATGGCTAAATGGCAGGTCGATTTGGGACCATCCCTAGATCAGATTGTGCTTGACCAGGTTGAGGGGGGGCTATATTAGATTGGGCCAAAAAGTTGGCTGCATGCCCTAAGCTAGGATTTCCCAAGGCTTTGGAGAACAACTTGAGCTATCCTAGTTGGATCTACGGGATTGTCTACTATTGGTTGGTTCGTCCCTAGAGGTAACTAGGGTTGGGTACCAGCCTAATACTAGGTAGAGCATCTCTAAGACGCGCTTGGTCAGCCCTAAGGCTGCTGTGGGCACTAGAAGATCATGCAGCACTACCCCAAGCGGAATGCTCTCTATTGGGCGGGCGGGGGGCTATTGGTATAGGAGGATCACCTATGCTTAAATCTTTGGCTTGACTACCACTGAAAGCACAGACCCTATCTTGCGTCCAGCATCGGGATGGAGGCAATACTCAGGCTTGTTGGAGGATTGTACCCAGCTGAATCTCTTGGCTATTTAGGGTGCTTCAGGCAGTACAAACTTGATGATCCCTAGAGCTGGACCAGCAACTTAGTTGGTCTCCAGACTGACGACTAGGTGACCTAACTACGGGCCCAATGGGATGGCTCTACATTGTCTCGATGGATGGCCCGACAGCATACCCGACCTTCAGTATGAGTTGGCGGTCGACTCAGTGTCTGACTCTCCCACCATCATACTTGGGTCGTAATACATCTCACTACTTAGGCACACAATTCAAGCAAAATGACACACGTACCTCTAAATTGCTATCGGGTAAGGCTAGGCTTAGAGTTTCTACCTAGGGTAAGTACGCCCACCTTTGATCCGAAACACTCCTATAAGCGATTTGGGGTGTTCTTAGGGGACGAGTATATACACAGATGGTGCAACCCCATTGAGGGCCCACGATCCCAGCTGGTCTTCCTTTAAGAACTAAGTGCCTACTCGAGAAACATGAAGGTCAGATGCAGGTTTTTCAAAAAATTGAGGTTGAAAGAAGTTTTACACTCATGCGCTCGAGTGCATAAGTGTGAGTGTGGTAAATCAGCACGCGTGCACGTAAAAAGTATGTCAGTCAATCACTAATGTGCTTAAACAAAAGTGAACACGAGTGCTTAGTCACACCGAGTGGGATGCACTTTGATACATCGAACTGAATTGAGGTGCTGTGAGAGTGAAGGGCTAGGCGCCCTAGCAATGACTGAGTGTCGAGCACCTTGGTGTTGGGCAATGTGTGCTTCGGATCAAAGAGGACTGAAGTGTGGTCCACATAAAGAGTGTGACTTAGGTTGACTCAGGTGCACTTAGAGTCAGGTTTAACCCTACTCGTGGCACAAAATAGGTTGAGTGAAGATGGTCCCTCCAAAGCGGGGGTGCCGAGGAGGCACAGAAAGAACGAAAACGACAAAACTATGCTACCATCAAAGGGGGACTATCCGAGGCACCATAATCTAGGCGCCAATGGAAATGGCACCCAAGATTTGTGGTCTCAGACGGTCTCAACTGAGAATCAAGGGGACAAGATCCTAGAGGCAATGCAAATGTCGTTAAAGACAATGAAAATGGCGCCAAAACCCCTTTTCCTTGAGACTCAGCGAAAAAGACCGAAAAGGTCAACAAGAAGCCCTGAAGGGCGAGAAGACTTTCTAAAACTCCACGGATCTAGCACCAATGACAGTGCCACTGACGCTGGGCTTTGAGCTTCCAGAAAGTGCGAGGGGGCATGCCAAGACAGGTAAAATTTTTCAAGGGCAGTTTCGACACCCCCTTGGTAATTTTCGTCAATTTCAAGCCTCGAAAAGCAACGAAAGCTCGCAATGAACCAGGTTGAGTTTCGCGTTGATGATAGCCTTTCGAAACAAGAGTTCGTGACATCCCTTTAACGGTTGAGAAGAAAGGGAAGCTTAACGGGCCCCACAGTGGGCGCCAGACTGTTTATACTCAAAATTGCGGGTAAGGGACTTCACCCCCACTTTGCTTTAGAGTGCAAACAAATCGATAAGTTGATATGGTATGGGTGTCGTCAAGCTACATTATGAGGGAGAATCAGGTCCTAAGACCTTATCCCTCTTGGATCGTCAACAAAGTCGGATTCCTTACTATCTTAACCTTGGAACTCGACACAGAAAGCTTTCGAAAAGGGGGTTGAGATAAGAGGAGATTTTAAGAAAACAATTTGAGAAAAAGAACAAGGGAAGAGAACCACAAATAAACAACTAAAGTAGGGAAATGTAAATAAATAGGGGTGAAGAATTTAACTACGAGATGCAAGAAAAATAAGAAATTAAAGAGCATGGAGATAAGAGTATGTGTCTAATCTAAACATGCATGACATAGAATGAAAGAGAGAGAGAGTAATAAGGAAATATGAGCATGATTATGAAGAAAGAAGGAGATGAAGTCTTCATCAATAAGGCAGAGAGATATGAATATGAAATGTGAATAAAGATAATAATATAACATGAGAAAAAATAAAATAGAAGAGAGGGAGAGAGAAGAAATCTAATACTAATAAATAACATGCAATGAGAGTAACAAAATTAAATAGAAGAAAGAAATAAAAGGAAAATAGCATAAGAAAGAGTGTTAAGACGAATGAGATAAAGAGAATAGGGATGATTCATTAAAAGGGGGAAGATAAGGATAGATGGATGCAAGTTACTAATAGATAATGAAAGACAAAAGAAAGGAATGCAACAAGAAAAGGACAAGAGAGACTAAACTATTGAACAAAATATAAGAGAAAAGATAAAGCAAGAGTGAAAGAGAGTAGGAAACAAGCGGGATGGAAGAAATGAGATTTAAATTACATAATAAGGGAAAAGGGAAAAGATTAAGGTAAATCTCCCTAACTAAAATGGAGATGATACAATAAAGAAGAGACTAATAATAGCTACAAAGAAAAAGACAAGAGGTAGGAGAGATCTACATTATCGAATGAGCAAGAGGGGGAAAAGAGAAACATACAACAAATTAAAAGAAGAACCAAAAGAGAGAAAACAACCACACAATAAAAGATGAAAGATTGGGATGAGAAGAGACGGAGGGCTTATGTTATCAAATAGAAAAACTATGAAGAAGCATTAATGTAGCAAACCAAGAGAATAAATACTTATGAGAGATATAGAAGGCAAATCTATATAAAGAAGAGGGGAGAAAAGGGAGACCAATATCATAAAAGAAGAAGAAAAAGAGAGAAACATCACAAACATCAAGAAATGAAGATTACTATGAAGAGAGAAGAAACTATTTAACAAAGAGAATGAGAAACAATGATAAGAAGATAAGATCTATATAAAAGCAATAAATACCAAAAATAGTAAGAAAAGGCAAAGAAAAAGAAAATGATGCTTTAGACTGGGTCCTCAGGCCCGTCGCCCAAAGTCAGTGCCTATTCAGATCATATGGTTGCACAATCAGTCCTGAATTTTCTCGGTTTTTAACAAGGCAAATAGAATATAGGAAGAATGGGGTCCGAAAGCTCTAAGTATCCGGGTCGCCTTCGATTTTAAGTGTAGCTTGAAGGAGTTTGTAGTTGTGCTTTTGGATTTAAGGGAATTGGTAGAATGGGGGATTGCTTCAGTGGGCTCACCTTGGGGCTCTTCTCTCAACCCCAAGTATAAGCTTGAGATCATGGGATTTTTAAGCATAACCTAGGCACACGATTAAGGGAACTCAGACCTTATGCTTAAGGCAATAGGGGCTATTTATAGGCAAAATGGACCTATGAGAGCCTGTATGTCAGTTTTGTGTGATTTTTGGGTCATCATAACTCCGACGACACTTGGATTGGTGCTAGCATTTGTTTGAATGACGCCATGTCATTAATGTTGTAATAATGACGGTTAGTGAATATTAATTGCTCATTAATGCAGCTTTCATACGACCTATCATAATCTTACACCATTGATAATGACGTCGACGGCATTCCAACTGCCTTTTGTTTAGGACATGAGCGCGTTATGATGACTCTGATCTGGTTCAGATGGACCAATCGCAGCTTGAAGCTGTTCCGAATAGTGCCAGCGGCATTTGGACTGCCGCTAAATACCAGTTGGCACGTCATTTTAGTTGTACCCTTGTCTGATCATCAATCAATGAGAATTCGACACCCTCGAGTCATACTGACGTCTGCCATATCAGTATGAGTCTACCATGTCAACGCGTATGGACTGACATGTTAGCTCGTAACTTCAGTCACATTGGCTAGGTTGTTTCCCGCTTAGTGAAGGTGTCGGGACTTGGCGCTGGTGGAAATGCCATTGGCGGCATTGGAACTATAGCCAGGTTCTGGTCATTCTGGAGCTCAAAAAGGTAGGTTTGGGCTTGGAGCTATTTGGACTGTCGTTGGCATGATGCTTCTGGCCTTCTGAGTTGCTCATGTTGTGACTGAGGTGCCTTCGGTACTCCGCCATCGGACTTTTGGTATTGCTTTGGGGCCTGTTGAGGTAACATCAGAGCCTTTCCTTATGAAATGCGTCATGATCAGGTTGTTCTGAGTCTTTCTCGCCTCTTGACGCCTTTGGTCCCACTAGAGCAATAAGAGATTGATGGAGGCCAAGTTTACGGAGAAGGGACCTTTGTGGGGTGAATGGTTTAAAATATCCGAGTGGTTTGCTTGGAATGTTTCAACCTATCCATAACTTCTCCAGTCGAGATCGGGGTGTCTACACCAACCTAGCTCCTAGTCAAAACTAGGAATTGGTTCAATTTTGATAGATTCGCCTGGTTCTGCCAAAGAATCATACGAGTCCATTAGGGAACTGAGTGAATCCAGATTATTTGAATTGCTCGGTTGATAACCATTTCAATGTTTATTATTTTTAATCTTAAATTATTATTAATTTTTTCATATCGCTTCTCGTACCAGATAATCATCCCATTTTGGCCCTGGTCAGCAATTTGAATTACTCCAACAGGTGAGGAATCAAGCCTCCCAATTTGAGTTTTAAAAAATTGTTTGACCCTAAATTTTGGGGATGGGCTTAAAAACACTGTATTAACAAACAAATTTGTGTTGCTTGTAGATTAATTATTATCCATGTTTTGAAGTACGATTGGATCTAGGGTTACATGTGCAAAAATCAAATTTGTTCTTTTTGAATTTGTCGATATTATTGTTTAAAACACGACGATTTGGATTGGGAGTCGTCTACCCAGACCAGGAATCGTCTGTGACTGTACCAGTTCCAAGAAGGTGTCACGCACGCTCCATATGTGTACTTTTCTTTATAAGCATGTCTAATGCTTTCTTAGGTCCCCCTGAATCCCCACCAAATAAACCCTATTTTAATTTTTTTAATATTGATCTAAATTGCTGAATTGGATCATCGATTCAACTATTTGACATTTAATACCTACGGCGGATGATCTTCCCCATTGATCTAGAGTTTGAAACGTTGGTTGATATAATGTGTTTAACATCCAAGAAATTTGGGGTGAAACAAATCTCATATGGATGAACCATTTCTAAAGGTGAGTATGAGAAAATGGTTGTATGGAAGTCTTTCCTTAATATATGCTAGGGGATTTACGTTTGTTGCTTATAAAAATATTATGAGAGATAACAAAAAATAAATAAATAAAAACTATATTAAAGTAGATATAAAAAATAATAAATACTAAAATAAAAAATTATAAGTATTGAACAGAAAAAGCGTAAAACATACTTAGAAAAAAAAATAGAAAACATATTCTCTTGCCAACTTCAATCTTATGAGTGAAGATGAAGCAAAGCACATTCAATAAATGTTGGGTTTTATTTTAATGAGGGACTAGCAAGGAATTCTATTCAATGCCATAGAGAAGGTAGTTTCCTAGGCCCTTAAATAGTGGAGTGGGCATCCAAATTTTATGACGAGTTGTTTTCTTTGGCAACACAATTACAAGCTAGAAAAAAAGTTAGGGGCCTACACTTGATTTAAAGATGAATAGGAATTACATTTTGAAGGGATTAGTAAAGATTAACGTGGGACGGAGATAAGGGATTTGTAGAATTAACGTGGGATGCAGATAGATAGATAGAGATGTTGGTTTCGTGGGTAATCTATATTTAAAAACCGGGACATCCCCTTAAAAAAATTGGACTTCGGATCTTTTTATGGAAAATATTTTATGCAAAGGAGAGTTTCTTCTTCCTGATTTCTAGCCACTCGTTCCCTTTATTGTTGCTAAATTTTGGCTTGTTCCAAGATAAAAAAAAGGTCAGGTTTTAATTTCATTCAGTTATTTTCACGTCAATTGGTATTACAACATGGTTTGAAGACGATCAGCGACTAACATGGTTGGTCAAGGGGGTCGTGGATACTAAATGAATGAACAAGTCGATAACTTGACAGAGATGTTGCACAATTGCTACAAGGAAGAGATCAACAACAAGGTGCCCAAAATGAAGAGGTTCTCGCATTGGTGGATTCAAATCATGAGCTTCTTGATGGAGATTAGCAAGAATTGGAGCACGATCTAGATTGGAGTGAGCTAATGATATATCCATTCATCTAATTTTATTTGATCCATAACTATGGGAGTATGAATTTAATGAAGGGTTAGGTAGCCAACCAACCCAACACCGAAATGATGGGTAGAGAGGCCAACTAGGGAGCAATCACATGATAGGTATCAAGATACGGGCATAGAAAATTTGTTTCAGGTATTAAAGTTGATCTTCTTGAATTTTATGGAAATCTATCCTCAAAGAGTTTTTGGATTGGTTGAGCACAGTTGAGCACTTTTTTGATTTGAAAAACTTGTTCAATTTAAAGAAAGTCAAACTTATGGCTCTTAAACTTAGGGGAATTGCATATGTGTTGTGGGTTCAAGTTCAAAAACTACAGTGGTCATGCTTGGATCTACCTCGTTCGGGCTCCTTCGGGGACCCGAGCTCGATGAACCCCCTCTCGGATAACCGCTTGACCTAGCGTGCGCATGAACGCCCCACATGTCACGTACTGATAGGTATTTCCAATGAAGAGAGGATTTTAAAGCAATGAAGATGTGGACTCGAACACTTACCTCACTGCGGTTGAGTTTGTGGGATACGCCTGGGCTGATGCCCTCTTAGATCAATGAACAAAAGCCCTCCGGTTGTCTAGCAGTACGGTTTGAATTAGGCCCCCTCTCTAAACTTGACACTTTACGTAGACCCTCACGGGAATACTGCTAATGAAATCCACTTAAAGTAAACTCCTCTTTAATGTGCTTTATGAGTTAATGGTTCTAGTTTTGGGGGTAGAGTGGTAAGAGAACTAGGCAAGAAATAGAAGAAAGAAGATAATAAGAATAAGTTGATGAGAGCTTGGTTTAGAGATGAGAAGAAGAAGAAGAAGATGAAGTAAAAGAAGTGAAGGGATGACCTAAAAAATAGGTAGCCTCCTGGTGTAGCCTCTCTTAAGAGGTATTACCGGAGACAAAGAAAAACACCAAGCTCGAAGCCTTAATACCCGGAGGATTTGGAAAGTAGAGTTACAGGACTAAGGCTATAACCATGTCACTAACCCAAAGTGCCCCCTTAAAGTGATCAAGGGAGAGAAGAAAGTGTGTGTGTGTGTGTGTGTGAGAGAGAGAGAGAGAGAGAGAGAGAGAGAGCAAAAGAGATGAAAGCCCCTCAGAATCCGAACACTATGTGACTCGGTGGTTAGAGTAGTAAAATGGTTAGAACTTTAAAAGCTGGCTCAGGATAACCCCAGCCCAAGTGATCGAGTGCAAGAGAATTAGTGTCTCTTATAGCTCATCTATATTGTATGAACTGATGGTTAGAGTAGCAGACCAAGAGTTAGAACCCTAGAGCACTATCTCAGACAGACCCTAAATCGAATGCTCAAGGGTAATAAATAATGAGTAAGAAAGAAAAATGAAGAGGCAATGAAATGAAGATAAAATGAAATGAGTAAGAGGTCAAGATATGATTTAAAGAGATATAAGTGTTTAAAATAAGAGAAAAATGGATGAAATGGGTTAAGGGAGGATGGACCCACCTATGGTGCGGGTCTGGGTTGCTTGTGTTGTTGGTTAGGGTTAGAGAGGGTAAGAACAAATGAGAGAGGGATGGACCCTCGTATGGTGCAGGTCTAGGCTTCTTGTGGGGTAGATTGGGGTAGGAATGGTAAGAGTGTGGATTGAGAGAGATGGACCGCCTAAGGTGCGGGTCTGGACTTCCAAGGGGGATGAGAGCGTTCGAGGAGATAAGACAGTTGGATGAGGAACTTGGACCCACCTATGGTGCGTGTCCCGGCATTGGGTGAGAGGGGGAGAGAGCAGGATAGAAGAGAGGGGAGATAAGGAGCTGGACCTGCCTATAGTGTGGGTCCGAGCTTTTGGACGAGAGGGGGAGAGAGTAGGCAAGAGAAGATGAGAAAGACAATGATGGACCCACCTATGGTGCGGGTCCAGGCTCTAGGTGGAAGGGGGAGAGAGTGAAGATGGGAGAGTAAGAGAGAAATAGGGGCAGACCCATGGGTCCGTGACTCGAGTGAGAGGGAGAGGGAGCGAGAGAGAAATAGGGAGAGAGAGAGTAGCCAGGCTAGCCCTAGGTGCGGGTCCAGGAGTTTGGGTGTGAGAGAGAGGGAGTGAGAGAAGAAGGAAGAAGGAGAGGGGGAGGCTCTGACCTGCCCTGAGTCCTAGAGAGAGAGAGAGAGAGAGAGAGAGAGAGAGGGAGAAGAAAGAGAAAAAAAGAGGGAAAGAAATAGAGAAAGAGAAAACAAAGAGAGAGAAAGAGAGGAAGAGAAAAAGAAATAAGAGAGAGGAAGAGGAAGTAGATCTAAAATGGGCTTGAACCTAGGTGCACCTTCATTAGTCCCTTTGCGTGCACTTAAGAGAGAAACCTTGGTCTTTTGGGGTCTAGGCTAGGTTTTTAAAGTCTAGGTGTATGACTTAGGTGGGTTGAGTTGAGGTATGGTGTATGGGAACTAAGGTGTATGGGATGGGGTAAGGTATAGGATAACTAAGGTGTATAGGATGCTATGGTGTATGGGTACTATGGTGTATGGTGTAGGGTATGGTATAAGCTAGCTAAGGTAGGGTGTAGGGTGTACGGAGTAGGATTGGGAGCTAGGGGTTCAAAGGTGTATGGAAACTAGTAGTTCTAGGGTGTATGCGATTGTGAGTTGGGAATCCTAAGGGAGTTGGGATTTTGAGGTTATAGTGTTCCTAGGGATATTTTCTCTATCTGGAAAATGTTTCTCTCTCCTCCCATCTTGAGTCTTGAATTTAAAAGTAAAGCAAATGAACAACCCTAAACCTTCAAAGTTTTCTCATTCATTCTCAAGCATGTTCAAGCCTCCAAGAGAGACACCAAGAGCTTCATTAACAAATGACTTAAGTTCCTTATATAGAGCAACTCCAAAACAATGGTGGATTGCTAAAAAATAACACATTTAATGAATTAAAATATTAATCACGTTTTTTGATCAAATGACCAAAATACCCTTCAACACTTTTCGAAAAATGACAAAACCATCCTTCTATGAGGGACCTCTTGCCATTTCTAGGCCTTGAGAACTTTTTCGAACGTTTACGGTGGCATTCGAGCTATCAAATGTCGTAGAATTGAAGCTTGAACTATTACACACATTTTGATGCCCTTTGATTGTCTTGAAATAGATTTTTAAGGAAGAACCCAAAATCTGGCAAAGTCCATAAAATTTGTCATTCTTCGACCTTCGATCTGGCATGATCAATGATGTTCCAAGTCTTCATTTTGATCACAAATTGAAGAAGATACTATCACGATCATTTTGTGATAAATTTCGTCCATTTTGGTCTCCATTTGAGCACGTTCCAATTTTGGCGGGAAAGTATGCCTTCTTCGACCTCAAAATTCGGTGTCATCCGGCCTCCGATCGTGTACAAAACTTATATCAAACTGTAGCTCTTCGAAATACGGTCGCAACAGACCCATACTTGCGACAATCTGACATCAGGATCTTGAGCTATATTCTCTCAAAGAATTGGATGTTCCTCTTTTTAAAATTTGAATTTTTATGTTTCAAGCCCATCTTCTCTCTAAGAATTCTCTTGTTACGGGTCACACCATGATGCATGCCACATGTCAAAACTAATGTATCGTCAAGATCTAGTTCGTGTTCGAATTTAAGCTTAATTGGACCCAAATGAGTGAGTTATGAATATTTGAAATTCATCCTGAAATAAGAAAACACAATTTCTATAGATGGAAACTGGTTCACCGAGGCTGCACCGTAATAGTGTAAAACCCACTATTTTTTTGGTAAGTTAGGCCCAAAATGGTCTCCGAGGATCCGATTAAGTCGAAATTTGGTACCTGAGGTTTTTTCAATGTTTTGGATCCAATAGCGGTGGTCTGATACTCTTTTGAGACCCATAAAATAGGGCTATAGTTATATGGTCTATTTTCAGTGTGATATAAACTGGATTTACAAACTGAGTTTCATCCTAATCATCTAAAAAATTGTCAAAATGCGACAAAATTTTACAGGTATCCTTAGGGTATCCAAAACTACCCTCTCATAAAATTTGAGTCCATTATGATACTTCTTCAGAGATCGCCCAATAGCAGGCTTATTGTTATAGTGTTCCCGTGGTCTGGCAGTGTCTTGGGCATCGGCGGGACTAGGTTACTACCGGCTCTCTCCTTATTTTCCCTAAGGATACAAGTATATAAAAAATAACGTAAAACACAAGGCTTCAAAAGGCCAAAGATAAATTTAGATAATGGATAAAGATGAAGGCAAGGTTGAGCAATGTCTTGAGCTGTATGCACAAACATTGTACCAATAGTAGCACAGGTTGCATCAAGATAAAAATTGGAGTATACATAAGAATAATATTGTTTATCTTTGCGCAATGGGCTAGTGGAAGTTGAGGACCAAAAGGTGGCATATTATGTTTTAGAGTTGCGGAGTTCGATCCAAGATGAATTCCTACTACATCATATGCCTCAATTGACGGCAGCATATCAAGTTGCCTTAAAGGTAGATGTACAACGAAAAAATGAGACAGCCAAATGCTGACCCAACCCCAAAAGTGAGATAATCACAAACTGGAAGGTCTGACGCCTCTAACTCGAGGAGTTCTTATAACAAAAGAGGGCTCGGCTACAAATACCTGAGCTTGAACTCGAGCCCAACAAGTTATTAGTTATAGATGTTTTAAATGTATGGCATTGGGCGGGGGAGTGTTTGTTGAATGCACCCTAGGGTTGGAGTGATGGCTTTTCAAGGCCTTGACACCGCCATTCAATAATAGTTCTTGGTCACAATGGGAGTGAACCAGAATGTTGAACTTATCAGATTTTAGCGAATTGGATTCTAGAAAGTTGAAATATCCTGAGTCATGAGGCAAGTCTGGAGGGCCATATCCAAATTTGAGTTGTTTGATATAAACCTAAATCCCTGACAATTCAGTTTACTCACAGCATGTACATAGGATAGTCACTAGTAAGAAGCTGCTATGATAAAGTAGATCTGCTTTATCAAAGCTATGCATATGTGCAAAGAGATGACCCTCGCATCTACAAGAATGTATGTACTTAGAGTTGATCCCCTAATCCACTGAACATCAAGAAACTGGGTCAACCCAAGCATGTGCGCATGCTTAAGACTATGAAACATGGGTTTGTTGAGTTAACTTGAGAAAATGTCTTAAGGTCCCGAGGCTAGGTGGTGGAGTACCATACATCCAAGTAATACTTTCTAAAGGATCTTAATTTCCCTAACTAGAATTATCCTAGATGTAAAACTAAGTTATTTTAATGGAGAATAATTAAAAATGGTTTATGATAATTTTTTAGAATTTTTTTTTTGAGTAAAAATGACTTGAAAAATTTGTTAACACAAAATTTCACTTAAAGACACCCCACACATGTGGAGCATGGCACACAAGTGGCCAATGTGTCTCACCATGCTACATGTGTGCCTCAAAGGGTGCCACAACACTGCCACGTGGAGGTGATATGGATTCTCTCATTGGGGCATGGGCCCTTGTTGCTTAGACTGCATATTATGGTTTATGTGTAATATTATATTGAGGTTTTTACCACATGCGTGTTAGTGCACATGTGTGAATGAAGGAAATTAATTTTCTGAATGTTATTTCTATTATAGAAATTTCCATCCAATAAATTTTGAGGTTAAAAGGTTTTTATATGTGTGTTGGGTTGTTTAGGGTTTACTACTAATCCATAAGATAGCCTCATTAGTGTGGAGAGTGATCTTAGGACACAATGTGTAAGGAGTGATCTATGAGGGGTGGTTTGGGTACTTGTATTTGCATTCCAGGGAAATGAATCATGGGGAAATTTGAAATTTCTAGTATTTAGGAACACACATAGCAACCAAGAAATGAAATGCATTACCTAACATTACCCCAATAAACTACAAGACTTGATGGGTAATGTTTTTTCTGTCGGATGTGTTTGTCAAAATTAAAAGGACCTTAATTGTTTGAGATCTAAATAAAAAAAAAACAAGTATAAAGATGCAACCTTATAATGTAGAACTACGGATGCACCTAAAAAATCCATCGGAAAAGGTAATTTTAATGTTGAAAAACCCTTTGATTGATCATCTCGACATCGAGATGTATGACCATGAAAAATAAAAAGATTTTACGTCTGAGAAATAGTGCATTTTACAACATACTATCTACACCGTCCATTTTCAAGATTTTTATATGTTTATAAATCTACTTGATTTTAACCATTTTTAAAATTTTAAATTAGATATAAAAATAGATTTTGAGATAATATTAAGAACATTTTACATCAAAATTATGAGAAATGACCTTGTGAGACCCTCCCACACCCATGTGTGGAGGACCGTAAAGGATCATCATTAAATTTGACACAAATCTTAAAAAAAATCAAGTCTCACACTAATGTGATAACTTTTCTAAAAAAATTTATCAAATTTAATAGTGATCCTTTCGTATCCTTCACACATAAGTGTTGGAGGATCTCCTCCAAAATTATATACCAATCTTGAAATTTGAAGGTGGACCTTACCGCTAAAGCCACGGATGCATCCGTATGCCAACTGTACCCCTGAATGAAATGGCCAACTTTCCTCTCCCCCTCTTCCTCTCAGTCCTCGCTCCTTGAAACCTACTCGCTCTCGCTCTCGCTCTAGCTCCCAACACACCTCTCCCTGAGACCCTACTTGCCTCTCTCTGGCCCACCTCTCCCTGAAACCCTACTGCCCTCTCCCTCTCGCTAAAACCCTACTCCCCTCTCTCTAAAACCCTACACCTCTCACGCTGTCGCCATCCTCTCCCTGAAACCTTGACTTTGTCTTAGCTCCATCGAAGCAATCCCTCCTCTCTCTCTCTCTCCTGAAATTATTCACAGGATACAAGAGAACCCCATCTCTCTAGCACATACGCAATACTTCGCTCCCTCTTTCTCTCTCACTGTTATTGTGCAAGAGCTACTGCTCCATCTGGGACTTGAGATAAAGTTATTGTGACTTTTCTTCTCTATTTCCTTTTGAATTGGGATGCTTTTCATAATGATTTTAGTTCAATGATTGATAGTTTTTTATAATTGATTGGAGTTGATAGACTATAGTCCTTTCTTTTCATTTAAGATGAAAGAATTTGATGAGTGAAATTCATTAGTAATCTACGAGTCAGAGGGTAAGTTATGTTGCTTGATGAAGGATTCCAACAATATTATTTTCTTTTCTTCTTTTTTTACTGTGGATTATGTTGATAGTTGTTAAGTTGTAATGCACTTCCATCTATGATTGAAGGTACAAAGGGTTCTACTTTGTGCCATGGAGGATATGAAAGTCTGACAGAAAAAAAGGCTTTGGTATTTGCTCTGAAGACTAGTTCTAGTATTTATTCCTCTCCTTACATAACAACATGCTACTTTTTGTTGAGTTGACAATGTTTGAGGGAGTTTGGAGCATAAGTTTGAGATTTGGGTGTGCAGTAATTCACACAGATGTATATGTTCTCCAAACAGATTGGTTGCTGACTAACTTGCTGGATATATCTGAACCCATTGGCGTTTTCCTTTGTGAGTTTTGTATTTTTTTTTTTTTCTTCTTTATTTCTATTTGAGTCATGTGTCAATAACTACCAGATTCTCATATAACTTCTCAAACATGTGCTAGTGACATGTCGAGACGAGGCTTATCTTTTAATTGCCAATAAGGTTTGCTCTAGACGTTGCGGTTTTGTGTCTATTGATGATACTACTATGCAATGACATTATCTTGTCAACTGAAATTATGTTTCTATGCCTATATAAATCATGTTTCTACGCATATATAAATCATGTTTCTACGCATATATGATTATCTACATGTTCTCAGGTCTACATGTTCTCAGGCCTATGTTTTATAAATAATGGTATGAAAATGATACTTTACTTATAAAGAAAGAGATTTCCATGGTTGCAACTTTTGTTCTTTCAAGCATGTCTAGTGTGCTTATGGGAAAGAATACAACAATGCACCTCCCCATTTTCTAGAGAAGAACATTTTAATGTTTGTTTTAGTTGGCTTTTTCAGTCAATTTTAATAGGCAATTTGACATCTTTTGTATATTTTGGGCCTAATTTTAATGTAATATCATCATATTTTATGTAGGGGCATAGTGATTGTTGGAAATGTGGCTTATCAGGCAGGTAATATATCTTTCACAAACGATACAAAGCCATATTGTAGTATATGTGAAATCTCATATGGTTAACAAGAAGCAATGGCATATACTTAGATCCTTCTTTTGAGTTTTTATAGGATGTTGTACTGGAGGGTAAACCAAGTGGTGTATTTGGATTCTTTGTGAGAATTGTTTTTTCTATATTATAAATACACAAAATTTATTTTATTTGTAAATATCTTTTATCAAATTGTAAGAATGCTTGGATGACATCTTATTATGTGAATCATTAGTGGATTAATGATAGGTTTAGCTCAACTCATTACATATGATTAACAATTTGGTGACAACTTGTTAGTCTTAATTGTTGCACGTAAGGGAATTAAAGCAGGAGTTATACTTGGATCTCAACTCATATAGAACATGAATTTAAGAGTTACAAAACAAATATGTTTTATATAGAAAGAGGTTAACCCCTCAAGACATGGTGTTGAGAAATGGATAGAGAATGATGAAAGAGATATGAAAGGTGAATGAGATTCACCAAAAATAGAACTTTCAAGGTTGCGTGCCACCGGATGGCTCGATCTACAGGATTTAATATGGAACCTTAAGTCTTTTGTGTGATTTAAGGACATGTCCGAATAACTTGTTCATTGATTTATTTGTCTATTTATTTATTTTTGGATATCATTTCTGGTTTTGTATTTTGTATTGGGACTAACAGTCGTACCATGAGATTGTCATTTTTTCTTGTCCTTCTTATGTAATAGGTCTTGGAAATTAAATTCTTTTTTTTTTAATATATATACCGAGCATTAACGTTTACAAAGATCTTTTTCTTGTATAAAATTGTTACTTCAGTTCCATGTTATATTATTTTATGAGAGAAAACTCCAACTTCAGTTCCATGTTCTACCATTGATTTATTTGAATGCTACCTATTTAATTGGGAAACTATATAAAGTTTGATGGGATTTAGTATGTTATACTTTTGAATTAAGTACTTGCTCACAACATAGAAGCGTGATTTCTCATGGTATCAAGTGCATGAATATGCCTATTTGAGCAAGAAGGAGGTACCCAAAAATGTTAATTTGAATTTTCCCGAGAGTGCCTAAACAATTGGAAATTTATATATTATTTTAAAGGAAAATGCTGATATTAGCCCACTAGCTCATATGAATATATGAGCCCAACGGTCTAGATTGATTATGGGCTGATCTAATGGACACGATCTTATTTTATGTTGGAATTTTAATTTTTTTTATACAAATTTAAATAACTTAAAATTTTAGGCGTCCCTTCTTTTCATCAAGGCACACTTAATAAAAATATTTAAAAAATAATTCGTAATAAATAAATTGACCAAAATACCCCTAAAACATTTAGGGGTATTTTGGTCAATTTATTTATTACGAATTATTTTTTAAATATTTTTATTAGATTATCCTATTTTTGAAAAACACACACCTAAAATTTCAAATTATTTGGATGTTTAGAAAAAATTATAATTCAAATATGAAATGAGGTCGTAACTGTCAGATCGACTCAGATTCAATCTAGGCCATTGGGCTCATATGTTAATATGAACTAGTGGGCTAATCTCAACCTATTTTAAATACATTCTCTATGCATATTAATCATGATTTTTTGTGTTTTTGGTTTTCCCTCATGGTATATTTATATAGAGCAATCTAATAGTATCTAGGGAAGTCCCATTAATGAAAGTTATTGCCCTTGGTACTTTCCTTGGTTCCTAATATGGTGATCAATCTTTTACCATGGCGAATAACAATCACAATAGCGAGCGTGAAGAACTTATGAAATTAGCCGCAACAATTGCTACAATTGGTAATACTCTAGCTATGGTAGATACTATTCTAGTGGCGTGTACTGATAGATCATGCACCGAAGCGTAATTCAATCGATACAAAGTACCATAAAACTATAATTAACTCCACCAAGGTGGACTGTCGAGACCATATTCATATGAGTAGAAGAGCATACTTCATCTTGAGGAATATTCTTTTAGAGATGGGGATTATCAATGATACAATGGGGGTTTCACTTGACAAACAACTTGTGATGTTCTTGCTCATGCTGAGCCACAACCTAAACAACTGACAGATTGGTCATGAGTTTGGTCACTCAAGGAAAACTGTCAGTCAACACTTTAATCGAGTGTTCAAAGCAATCGTAGAACTCCACATAGAATTCTTGAAACCACTAGAGTAGAATTCTTGAAACCATTAGAGTCAAACACACCACCGGAAACCGTTCGTAAGAAGGGGAAATTTTTTCCTTGTTTTCAGGTAATGCATGTTGGTCATGCTTATTGCTTTTGTAATTGATTACTCTAGTATCCAACATTGTTCTAATTTCTTCTTAATAGTAGGATTGCATTGGAGCCATTGATGACACTGATATCCCAACAACATTTTGGACTAGTCTTCACAGAAAAAATCATAATAGAAATGGTTTAACATCTTGTGGGTGTTTTCTCATTTAACGTTCAAGGTCAATACATTCTTACCAGATGGGGGGGTTATGCACGTTGATTCATGTGATTTACAATCAGCACTCACTTGTAATGATCATTTGCAGTTCCCAACGGTATTTCAACTGCATCTTTGATACTATTTATAGTCTATATGCAGAGCACCGAGATGCTTTAATCTCACTCAAATATTCATTTTATAGTGAAATACTATCTTGTAGATGCCAGACACCTAAGTATTGCAAGATTTCTCGCCCTTTATCAAGGATTAGTTACTATTTGAATGATTAAGATCATGGTAGAGAAATACCACAAAACTCCAAGGAGCTATTAACATTCCTCGCTCAAAAATTCCATTGAATGTCCTTTGGAGTTTTGAAGGCAAGATTCCCTATCTTAAAAGTGACTACTGCCTACCAATCAAAACACAAGTCAAGATAGTTGTTTCATGTTGCTTTTTACACAATTTTATCATGAGTGAACATGGTGATATCCTAATTATGTAGAGGAAATTCTTGATCGAAACCAACCTCAGTGAGTGGAAGTCCTAGACATAGAAGTATTTGGGAGAAGTCTAAAGGAGAGAAATCAGTGATCTGAATTCAGAGATGAACTTGCGAAGTGGACGTAGGTAGATTATATGAATCGTCATAATTGAAGCTCGTACTTTTCACTTCCGAAATTGGGATATATTAATATGAACAATTAGTGGGATGAAATCCTTTGCTTTATATTTTTTTGCTAGACATTATGATAGACATATAAGTTGTCGTCATATACTTTAAAATTTATGCAAAATTCCATTTTAGTTGTATATAACTTTGCTTTCTAATTGTTTTTTACATTGATGTATTGCATCAATGCATTCCATGTGACACTTTTTTGATGTATTGGATGAATGCATTTTATGCGATAATTTTTCACTAGTTGATTTTATAGTGAGATTTAATAATTTATGTTAGACGTGGAGAATGAAAGTCCAGTGGTTTAATCAAATATGAAGACGAGGAGGAAAATTAAATGGGCATAAAAAGTGGAGATAGGAATATTGGAGCTGCTTGTTGAGCAATGCATGTTCATTAAGAGGTCCGAATAGGCTTTTAAAAATGAGCAATGGAGTTCAATAGACCAAAGGTTCAATGCCCAACTTGGAATGACTCTGACAAATAATGTTTTGATGAATAAACTAAGAACTTGGTCAAAGAACTACAGGATTGTCAAGTACATGAAGAATCAAAGTGGCTTTGGATGGAATGAAGAAATACATATGATTATTATCAATGAATATCTGCGGGATGACTATCTATGTATTGCTATACATCATTTTTGATGTACTTGTATACCTGGGATGATTAAGGAGAGATCCAGTAGTAACCTGGTCCTGTCGGTGACTAAAACACCATCAAACCACAGGAACATTGTAGGAATAAGCCTAATATTGGGCAACCTCAGAGGAAGCGTTAGAATGGCTTCAAATTGCACGAGAGGATAGTTTTGGATACCCTAAGGACACTTGTAAAGTTTCGTCGCGTTCTAGCAAGTTTTAAGGCGATCAGGACTAAATGCGGTTTACAAATCCAGTTCCTATCATGCTGAAAATGGACTATAGAACTACAACCTTATTTTTTGGTCTCAAAAGAGTATCAGACCACTGCTATTTGATTCGAAACATCAAAAACCCCCAAATACCAAATTTCGGCTCAATCGGACCGTTCAAGATCATTCTAGGCTTAACTTTCCAAAAGAGGTTGGGTTTTATACTATTGCGGTGCAACCTTGGTGAACTAGTTTACATTTATAGAAATTGTGTTTTCTCATTTTGGGATGAGTTTCAAATGCTCATAACTTGCTCATTTTGGGTCCAATTATGCTCAAATTCGGATACGAGCTAGATCTTGTCAATATTCTTGTTTTGACATATGGCATGCATGATGACATTGCCTGTAATGAGAGAATTCTTACAGAGAAAATGAGCTCGAAACTTGAAAATTCAGATTTTAAAAAGATGAACATTTCATTCTTTTAGCGGCTATAACTCAATATCCCAATGTCGAATCATCGCAAGTATAAGTCTGTTGCGACCGTGCTTCGAAGAGCTTTAATTTGATATGTTTTTGTGCATGATCTGAGGCCGGATGACATTGAATTTTGAGGTTGAAGAAGGCACATTTTTCGGTCGCCGAGATCTCATTTTTCGGTGACCTCCCAAATTTAGAACTCCCTCAAACAGAGACCAAAATGGACAAAATTTATTGCAAAATGATCGTGGTAATATCATCTTCAAATTTTTTAATCAAAGTGAAGTTTCGAAACATCACAGATCATACCAAATCGGTGGTCGAAGAATCAAAAGTTTATGGACTTGGCCGGATTTTGGGTTCTTTCTTAAAACTCAATTTCAAGACGATCAATGGTATTGAAACGTGCATAATAATCCAAGCATCGATTCTACGATATTTGATCACTCGAATTGCCACTAGAAACATCCGAAAAAGTTCTCAAGGCTTAGCAATGGAAAAAAGTCCCTCATGGAGGGATGATTTTGTCATTTCATAAAAAATACTTAGGTGTATTTTGGTCATTAATTCAAAAAACGGGATTATTATTTTTATTCATTAAATGTGTAATTTTCAACAAGAGATTTTTGAGTATCCATCAATATTTTGGGATTACTCTATATAAGCAAAATGAAGTCATTTGTAAATGAGTTCTGTAAATCAATTGAAATCTTGAGCATTCAAAGAGCTTACGCTTTTCCTTTTGTTTTGATCCCAAACCCAAAATTCAAGGAGAGAGGAGAGAGAAATAATTCATAGAGAGAGAAACTACCCCTAGGTACCCCTAACTTCTTAGAATTTTAAAATTCCAACTTCCTTGAACTCCACACTCTCTACCCCATACACTTTAGCTCCCATACACTCTAAGATTCCTAACTCCCAATCTTACTCCATACACCCTACCTCATACACCTTAGCTTTCCTACATCCTACCCTACTCCATACACCATAGCCTATCCCATACACCTTAGCTCTCCCACCTTAGCATTCATACACCCTACCTTCCATACAGACTAGCCTAACACTTACACCTTAGCTTCCATATCTACAAGGACCAAGACCTCTTTCTAAGGGGCATGCAAAAGGGACACTTCAAGACGCACCTAGGCTAGAGCCATTTTAGGTCCACTCTCTTTCCTCTCTCTCTTTCTATCTCTCTCTCCCTTCACTCAGACCCAGGGTAGGTCCGAGCTCCGCCCTCTCTTTCCCCCTTTGCTCTCTCTTTCTCTCTCTTCACTTGGACCCAGGGCAAGCCCGAGCTCCACCCTCTCTCTTTCTCCCATTGCTCTCTCACTCTATCTCCTTCTTTGTTCTCTCTCTCTCTCTCTTTGCTTACTCCATCTCTCTCGCCTAAAAGCCCCAGATCCGCACCTAGGGCAGGCCCGTCGCTTTCTCCCTCTCTTTCTCTTACTCTCTCTTTCTCTCACTCGCCTAAGCCACGGGCCTACGCCCTAGGCAGGTCCGTCTACCCACTCTCTCACCCTCTCACCTTCTCGCCTTTTCATGGACCTGTGCCCTAGGTAAGTCTGTCTCTCTCTCTCCCTCTCTACTCTCCCTCGTGCCATAGGTGAGTTCCCTCTACCCATCTCTATCCTAACCTCTCTCACCTCTACCTAACCGCCCAATATGCACAGACCCGCACCATAGGCGGGTCCAACATCTCTTCATCTCTTTAACTCATCTCTTTCTCTCTCTCTCTCTCTCTCTCTCTCTCTCTCTTTAACTCACACCCTCACTTCTCATTCACCTATTCTCATTCCATTCTATATTATTATTATTATTATTCTCTCTCTTCACTCATCTCTTCTCTCACTCATGAGCACTTGAGCCGGGGTCCTCCTGAGATAGTTTTCTTAGGGCTCTAACTCTCAGACTGCTACTCTAACCATCAGATCACATAGTGTTTTTGAGTTACAAGAGACACAAATTCTCTTGCGCTCGATCACTCGGGCTGGGGTCATCTTGAGACAACTTTTTTAGAGTTTTAACCCTTGAACTACTCTAACCACCGGGTTACATAGTGTTTGAGCTGTGAGAAATCTCTATTTCTTTCACTCTCTTTCACTCTCTTCTCTTCTCTCTCTGGATCACTTTTAGGGGGCTCTTTCTGTTAGTGACATAGTCATGGGCTAAGTCCCGTGGCTCCACATTCCAAATCTTTCAGATATCAAGGCTTTGAGCCTGGTGCTTTTCCTTATCTTTGGTAATACCTCTTAGGAAAAATTACGTTGGGAGGCTGCTTGATTCTCGGGTCATCCCTTCAGTTCTTCTATCTCATCGTCTTTTTCTTCTTCTTACCTCTAAACAAAGCTCTCATCAAGCCACTCTCATTCTTCTCTTTCTTACCCATCTTTCTTATCACTCAAGCCTTTGAGACTAGAACCACTATCCCATGCATGCATTAAGAGGAGTTTATCATAAGTGGATTCCATTAGCAGTCTTTTTGTGAGAGTCCAAGTGGGATATTGATTTCAGAGGGGGTCGAATTCAAATCGTGCTGCTGGACAACCGGAGGGCTTCTGTAATTGATCTAAGAGGGCTACGACCCGGACGCGTCTCACAAACTCAATCACAGTGAGGTTGTTGTTCGAGTTCACCTCTTTACTGCTTTAAAATCCTATCACCGTTGGAAATACCTATTTGCACATGACACATGAGGCATACACGTGCAGTGGGTCAAGCGGTTGTCCGAGAGGGGGTTCATCAAGCCCGGGTCCCAGAGGGAACCCGAGTGAGGTAAATCCAAGCCCGACCATTTGTATGTGTAATTTGCTATTATTTGAAAAATTATAAATTCTTTCCTTTGATTAATGTCTATTATACGAATCTTGTAGTCTCATCCAAATACAAACAACTTCAAATAGAAATCCTTTGAATATCGGAAAGAACTGAGTATAATTGTCGGCAATGATTTGGACGAGGGTACTGTTGCCAGGACGACAACACAATTAAAGAAGGAAATGAAATATGATGTTGAGGAAGTTGGAGACACGGTTGTGGGCTTAAATGATGATGATGGTGTTGAGGAAGTAGGTAGTAATGAGGGCCTACCAAAGACACCCATCCAATCACAGACAAATGGAATGACCACTAATCCCTTGGAGAAGCAATCATCGATCAAGCCACCGAAGAAGATAAATAAATCATGGCTGAAACTATAAAGAATAGTTGTGGCCGTGAAAGAAATTGGTACTGCAATTGTAGAGATGAGAAAACTAGCAGCAAACCCACATATTTGAGAGGTCTACGAAGCTCTTAATCAGGTTCACAGCCTTGGTCAACCTATCTTCCTGTGAGCATATAAAGAAATCATTGAAGACATGCATACTAGTGAGATGTTCCTAGAAATGACTAAGGAAGACCAGGTGCTTTGGATTAACATAAAGTATTTCCAACAAGGCAGTGCCATTTCAAGTGGAGTAAAATTTCTATACGCACATCAATGTGGTTATTGCCTTCACATATTTGAACACAAAGTTGTTTTAATTGATATTTTATCCTAAAAACAGAAAAAAAAGAGAATTATACAAAAAAATCATATTACTATAGATAAAATTCATGCATTATTTCTAAGCCAAAATGATAGTAATGCATTTTCTAGATTTCTTTAAGATGCGGCCAAATAGTAGCAATGTATTTCTCAGGTTGCATCTCGATACTATCCAAACAACAACAATCTATTTTCAAGCAATGTATTACGTCAGTAATGTATTTCACATACAGTACATTTCCAGGTACCTAAACGGCCTTTAGAAACCAAAAAATAAATAAAAGGAGGCCAGATCCAAACCGCAAGTGGGCAGAGTTTTCTCCGAAGACTGTCAAAATCTAAAAATAAAACCCATTCTTCAAAACTAGGAGCCATAAAGTCTAGTAGGTTGAGCGCCTATCTCATCAAATATTTTCTTTAAATGAAAAGAAACCAATAAAACCAAATCTTTTCTTTAAACAAAAAGAAATTTATAAAGCCTTTTATTCTTGCTATACCTCTCAACCTCTTAACTCTAATTTTCCTAACTTTTATCGTGGTTATATCACGGCGCAAATAAAGATATATTGGATCACTTCGGAGGCTATGAGTACATCCCTTGTTTACGAAATAATGATTATTATAAGGAAAAAGTTTATACAAGGTTGCAACCTTAAAATGTAGAATTACGGATGCACCTCAAAAATCTACCGAAAAAGGTTGTTTTAATGTTGAAAAACCCTATGATTGGTCATTTCGACATCAAGGTGTATGACTATGAAAAATAAAAAGATTTTGAGTCTCAGAAATAGTGCATCTTACAACATATTATTTGGACCGTCTATTTTTAAGATTTTCATATGTTTATAAATTTACTTGATGTTTAACTATTTTTGGAGTTTAAAATTTTTTATATGTATATTTTGAATAGTAGGAGTTTAAAATTTTATAATTAGATATAAAATTACATTAATATTTTACATCAAAATAATATGTTATGATAAAATTTGAACATGCGTCTTAATTGGATTATTTAAAGTTGCGACTTACGGAAACCACACCCTACAAATGCTACCGGATCGAACACAACGCGATATGAAAGGTACCCATGGAGGCTGATAAATAGTCGTGACACTAAATAACGGTTACTCTATTCAATAACGAAGGCATTTGTGGTATTATAACGCTTGTGATATCAGGTTTCCAATTCCATCATTAAATAATGCTAGAAACTGGAAGTACAAACTTTTCTAAGAAATAAGCATTAACGGTCATTTCTTCAAAATATTTGAGATGTAATCTCTACAACCCATAAATTAATCTCTGGAAGAAAAAAAAAAAAATCGGAAAAACTCTCTACATACTAAAAATAATAATGCCTCAACATTCAATGGATACTGTTTAATTTTGCGAAATCTAAGTATCACAAAACTTAAAATTCAAATTTTTTATTTTGAAAAAAATCTTTTTGCTTCTTAAAATTTAGAATTAAACCTAGAATAATCTTTTTAATTAAGTATTTGCATAAGGGAGTCTACAAATCGTATGCTCGCGCGGGAGCATAATATGCGTGCCCCAGACCAATAATACAAGGTCATTTCGCTGCACCTTAGGAACACCAAAATTTACCTTTTACGTACCTTTCGTTATACTGTGCCGCGTAGCAAACAAAGACCTCGCTTCATTGAGCCCTAGGCAAAATATAAGGAGGAAAAGGGTACAACATTTCTGCTTCATAGATCCTGCAGATCCAAGCCAGCTATTACTGGTTAAGAGTGTGCTTGACTTCTTACGGACTGCTTCTTAACAGTATGTTCTCTCTAGCATTCCTCTCTCTCTCTCTCTCTCTCTCTCTCTTATTTATTGTTTCTTTTTTCCATGATCTTTCTGGGGATTTAAGTTCTAGAAATTTCTATGGTTTCGGCTTCTGGTAATGAAAGCAATCTTTGTCCCCCTGAGAATCAGTCGATTTTAGAGTGTTCGCCAGTTACTTTTCTAACTGTGAAATAATTTACTCTTTGCTGCTTGATTACTGTAGTCCCAATAATTTTTGGGAAATATGATTTTGCTCACATATTATGGGGTGAAATGTGCTTGATGATTGTGTTTTTTCCTTTTTATTGGTTTTGTATAGTTTTAGTTCATTTTCACAGTTTGTTCTATCAAATAAAAATTTCTTGCTTCCAGTGATAGAAAAGGTGGAATTTTTACAAGTAAGTTACTCTTCCATCTGGTTAATTGGATTGCTCATGTTGGAATTGTTGTTTTTGGTTTGTTTTGTTGTTAGATAGTGTGCTGTTGTTTCCCTTTTTGAAACTCTTCTAGTTGCTGTTCTCCATATGGTTTCAGCAATGAAGTGAGCATTACGCATTAATAATACTACCAAAGAAACAAGAAAAATAAAAATAATATATGTGTTTGTTTGTGTGTGTGTGTGTCTATACATATACACACACACGGTTTGTATATAGCCGAGGCTCTAAACAATCAAATTGGGGCCCACCTTGAAATAGTGTCGAGAAATGTAGTTTCAATACTGGAAATCTTTGACTAGCCTTAAAATGTATTTTCATCTTTAATAATAAAATTTAAAACTTAAAAAATAGAGTAGATCGAGAAGATCTATAAAAACTTAAATAACTTAAAAATTGATGCAAAAATGCCTTACAAGATGCACTATTTCCAAAACTTGAAATCCATTTGAGGATATGTGGACATCAAAACAACCTCTTCTAGTGAAATTTTTGACATAGGCTCTAATTTGATTATTTAGAGCCTAGGCTCTATATAAAATTTCCCTATATATATATATATATATATATATACACACGTATGTACATATGTATATATGTATGTGTGAACGTACGTATGTATGTATGTATATGGTGAGGAAGGGTAACATATGTTGATGGAAAAGGGTAACGTATGTTGATTACTGAGAAAACATGTACAATAGATCTAAAAAAAATGTGCACTAGATTAAAAAATGGCGTCCCACCGGTCGGTTGCTCTATGCATCTGGGGTAGCCTAGTAGGGATGAGGGACGCCAAATGAACCAAAAAATAAGTACTATACAAGAAATATAGTAGTTGAAATTAATGTTTACGGTATAGTTTGAGCAGGGAATTCAATATCAATTGTCAAAGGAAGATAAGACAAAGCAATGTGATGAACCGTTAACTTGGCTATTGAAGAAATATCCTAGAACTTGTTTTACCCCACATAAATTCATGGTTTTATTACCACTATGTATATGGTACCAACAGTTGCGAGGATGATGCAATTAGAGGCATACTCATTTCTCATGAACATGCTATTTAACATGTTGGGTCTGGAGGGAATTGGCTGATTGAAGAGTTAATATTTCTTCGTAGGAATGAAACTTACCAAATAAAAAAATTTGTGGACACAAATTTCCAATTTTTATGGCCCAAAACTTAGAAATATGATTTAAGGTGAATCAAATACTCTTTCGTTCATGCAAGCAAGATATCCCTGACTTCAAATGGTTAAAGTATCTTTCAGCAAAGTAGAATCAAACTGCACAACCACCAATGGAAATAATATAGTTCGAAGAATTTAAGTAGAACACATTTACAGGGTGCAGCACAGTCCGTTTTTGTAGAGAGTAAGAGTGGATTGTTTGTGTGCAGCCCAGTATGACTTGCTAGGGCATTTATTATGTGTGACTAAAGTCAATGAAGGGTGATGTATTGTCGTGGAATCAGTGCTACATAGCATGCTTTATAAACTTGGGGTCACATTTTCTGAGACACATAGTACCGGTGAGCTAGTCAGTCTACCAGTTCTTGTGAGTATTCTTATAGTTTTGTGTGATAACACTTTACAATGGCAATTATCTACACATATTGATATGTCTCATGTTCTCTGAAGCTGTTGACAACAGTAGGGTATAGGGAGGGAGTTCCTTCGTCCATTGCAAAATTGCCCACATGTATGATCCTTCACTTTTAATCTGTTTAATACTACTTGAATTGCCTCGTTGAGTGTTGAAAACCTCATAATTGTGTTCATACATTGCAAAATCGCCTACCATATGTGATCCTTCTTCCTTTATCTGTTCGACACTTCTTGGTTGCCCCGGGGAGTGTTGAAAACATATTTTTCAATGTTCTCTCCACCCTTTCCTGCCCTGTGTGCCTTTTGATCTATTTGGTTGGAGTCAGGCACACATCAGAGGTTACTTCATCAACTTGAACTCCGAAAATACTGGATCAGGGCTTTGATAATTTTTTGGAACTCTGTAATGAACTAGAGGCTTTCTCAGCAGTCAACATAGATATGTAATGGCGGCAAATGATTTGGTCCTTTCTTTTCACTGTAATCGACTCTTCTCAGTGGATCTCACTAGACCATGGTGCTTTCAAATTGAGTTTCGATTGCAGGTTATTTGGAACTCCAGGGCTGCTTGATGGAGGCATTTTTAGAAACCATTGGGGTTGAACACTGCTGACCTACTTGGGAATAGCAGGAGCTGTTAATGTTGTGCATGTGGAAACCGCATGCTTTTGGCTGGGATACAACTGTTCGACACCTTATGGGGTTGCTTTTTGGTTACCGAGGGAGGTTAGAAAATGTCACTCCATGGGCTTGTATGGTGTCTACTTGCCCTTGATGGTTGGCCATATGCTTGAACAGATTGGTCGCTTGTGTCAGCCGTTCCATGTAGCCTTTTGATATGTTTGGCGGTAAACAAATTCCACTGGCAGGAAAGTTGCTTGTGTCAGAAACGATTTGTTGGATAGATCCCTTTATTTGACTGTCATCGAAGAATCAGACAAGGTTGAATGAACATGTTCTTGAGTTGTTTGGCAGTTCTCTGAATTAGTAAAGTTGTCAATATTTTCAACTAACTGGAATGTTTGTCAAGAAGAGTTGCATCAATTCAATATCCTTTGCCTATTGATGAAAGTCTTAATGTAATATGGAAATTCCTTACAATTTTGAAGCCATGTGGAGGTTGTGGGAATTCTTGAGCTGTACATTGTATTGTAGGCTGCCTCTTTTAGTCTTTTCAGAAAGCTGAAATGACATAAATGACCCCATGTAATACGAAGTGAATTGCGCCCGTCCAAGCCCATAGTCAGGTTCGTCAGTAGCCTTAGTCTGATAGCGGTAGCATCCTTTCGTGTTCGCCCTTTCTATCTATTGGGTTCCTAGTCTAAGATAGCACCATATGAAGTTCGCTTTTGGATCTAATGAAAGAGATATCTCAGATGGCATCCCTTCAGAAATTTTTGTGGAATCTGCAAGTGGTTAGTGGACATGTAAACATCATCTAATGCCTTTAGGGAAGTGTTTGTAAATTGTAACATGCATCATTTCTGATAGCGTTTGACATTTCTAGGTAAATGTTTTCTATGCTCTGTGACACTTGTATGAAGTTTGTTGCTTTTAGAGAAGCATTTGCATATCTTGGACCTTTTTGTTGAAGTGTCTTTCACCTCTAAGGAAGTGCCACGTGCATTAAAACAAAGTGATATATTAAAACACCTTCTGTTGGTATTGATGACGTGTCTTAAGGAGTATCTAATGCTTTGAAATTTAATCTGGAAATTTATGGCACAGATGAAGTGTTAGACGAGTGCCTGGAAGTGGCAGCCTATGACTCATGTCAATGGGTTTGGAACTGTGATTCCATGGCGTTAGGCAAGACCCAAATGTAAGCTAAAAATCTCTGTTAGGCAAGACCCAAATGTAAGCTAAAAATCACGCCTTGGCGGCTTTCTACCAAAAGAAACTTGTTAACAAACAAAAGAATGAGATGAATGCAGGTTGCCCAAAATTCAGGCTGAGGCTTTTTTGTCCATACTTTCTTTAGGCACCCACAAAAAATGAAGACTTTCATTGTCTTTTTGTTTGATTTTCAGCCATTGGCTTTATGTAAACAAAGTAAAGCCTCACTTGAATGCTAGTCCGGAAAGCACTTTGGGCATCGGGGATCTCCATAATGTCTCTAAAAACAATTTCCAACCGACTATAAAATTTGAAGCTCAAAAAATGGTACTTATCTTGCAAATCCATGAACATTTATTTTTGGGGAAAAATGGATGGTCTTAGATAATGTGTGTATACACTCGTTTTAGGGCTTAAAATCCAAATTTTTTCACTAGAGATATTCGGTCAACTAGAATAGAAGTTCATAATGATCAAAGCCGAGATGTTCGATTGGAAGGCTTTTCGATGCTAGAAATGCAATTTTCAGTAAGTTTTAAGGCAAAGCTTTACTTATTTTGATAGGATGCAGCCCTATCATTGTTCTTAATTTTTTTGGGCATGCAGGCCAAAGCTAGCAACATTAAACCTTCCTCAAAACACAATTGGATATTGATAGTAGTGTCCAAAAAAGCGTATTCAGGAGCCTTGGCTGCATGACAGCTGCCCGGGTGGGCAGCTAGAAACAAAGGTGGCCTGAACAGGAATTTAGGGGTTGGCCCTCTAGGGTGTTCGCAGGCGCTTGAATTGGATCCGAAACCTCCCAAATGAATACACATGTGTGCGTGTGCGCGCGCACACACACACACACACATACACACACACACATATATATATATATATATATATATATATATATATATATATATATATATATATATATATATATATATATATATATATATATATATTTTCAGGGCTTCCGTGTGTTATTATGTTGTGCTATTTCAAACGTGACTAGACTTGTGTGTCTTTCCTCCAAATTCTGGAATATACCTGAATTCGATGAAACTTGAAATTGAAATGCAAAAACTTTATAAGGTTGAAAGATGCCCAAAATCCATACTAAATTGCATTTCATTAATTATCAAATGGCAATATGCCACAGGTCCATAATCAACAATGTACATCAACGTTAGATGATAAGCAACACAATGTAAACAGATGAATCGCAAGTTAGCTTACAAAAAAGTCAACCCCCGCAACAAAAGAAAGAGAGGAAAAAAAACATTGGCAACAAACTCAAAATATGTAAACCAACAATACTCAAAACATAACGTCACATCTGATGAATTCAATTGGCAATTTTCGTTATCACTTGGTGGAGCATCCCCACTACAGATGCATTTGAGTTTGATGATGATGCCATGCCATCATTTTAGTATGCTTTTCCTAGTTCATCCTCCTCTCTTCTGCTCCTCAACCTCTCTTAAATTGAGGTCTAATGGTCTGTATGGGGGTTCAGTGGTGTCTCAAAAGCCTCACGAACTTGGCTCTAGGTCAAGCACTATCCGAGGAATACCTTATCTCCACCATCAACCATCACTACTATCATCTACTTATCAACAACAAGGTCTCCCTTTCATCATGCTCTTGATAACGGCCCTTTAGCTTTTAATTATACTGTAGAAGACTAGGTTGTTCAGGCTCTTCTGCTCGAGCCTGTTTCTCTTCTTTTTATAATCTATTAGATAACGTGCGAGTGATCAATCAGGTTCTAGTTTAGGTGTACCCAAAATTGCAAGATTTTTGGATCATCCTCCAAAAATCTTGCCAAATGCACTTCGTGTAGTTTGGATAACCTTAAGCTTTTTAGATTGACAGATTAAAAACTCCCATGACAAGCAAAAACCCCCATTCGATAAATTGATGTCTGATATTCAGTACAAACTTGAATTTTTTCAGATGTCAAGTTGGGCCGCCGCCTATTAACCCATGCAAACTGAGCATCTGACTCTCTCTCCCACTGTGCAAATCCAACACCCATCTCTCTCTCTCTTTCTCTTTCTCTCTCGCCCCCGCCTCCCTCCCTTCCCCCCTCCGTTTTGTGAACTCTAGCCCTATTCATGCCCCTCTCAATAGAATATGGGAAGATTCCGCATTAGAGAGAGAGGGAGGGAAAGAAGAATGGCAAATGAAGGAGAAAATCAAGAGAGAGAAGACCATCTAGCTCTCTTTGTCCTGGCTTTTGATCTCACCATGGACCCTTGACCGTTCCTTAATAAGGATTAGAGTGAACAAGAGGATTAGAAGGAAGATATATGGTATGAATATCCTACTCTTGCATCTCAAAGATTTCTTATACCTGGACATGCTTCAGGTCTTTCTTCATTTTTTTTTTTTTTTTCTTTTCTTTTTTTTGGGTCTTTTTTTTTCTTCTTTTTTATTTTTTTTGTGCTGTATATTATAAAATTTTTCTGTGGATGAAGTTACCCGTTAATGAAGTTTTCGATTGGTTTGGCTATTTTGGCTTCTTTAAAATTTTCTGAGGCAGGAAATTATGGGGTGCTTAAAATTGGTAGAATTTAACCCATTTTACAGGATTCATAGAAAATTATCTTCAGGCATTTGTAAATTCGATAAGAAGTTCTTTCGTTCCATTTCCTATTTAGAGAGTTGTTTCAAGAGAAATTGGGAAGCTATGTTTGTCTTTTATAGAGAGAATGAGTGTCCAAGAGTTTAAAGTTGCTAGAAATTACATTTTCCTGGAGGAAGCCTGGAAAATGTAGCAGCCGTAGGCTCATTGGAGATTTTCTGGTTAAGGTTTGGGTAGACATCATTCGAAGAGGAGGAGAAGTAGTGAGGTGTTCTGGGAAGAGTGTCGGTTGAGTAGCTGACTTGGGGTGGGGATACCTAAAAAATACATTTGAACACCTAAAACACTCGTAGAGATTAAAAAACGAAAAGAAAAAAATAATTTCTTTCACTTCATAATTGAAAACTTGTAATTTTTAGCGCAATAAGTTCTATCTATTTGACATCCAAAGTCCAAACTAGCACTAGAACTTTGAAAAACATGATACGGGATAGTGTAGTAACTACTGACTAATACGTAATGAGATGTAATTTAAGGCGCAGAGGATGGTTAAATAATTACCATTTCAAATGTGTTGAAGTTGCACTAGCAACCAAATGAGCTAAATGTCAAATTCAATATACGCAGAGCCATCTGTCACAAATGTGGGTTGCTTTCACCATGATTTGTCCACTACGCAACTGTTTTACATAAATGAAAATGGAATACATAAATGTCGCTGTATTATTAGAACTAAATACCCAAATCTTAATTGAAATGAATAAATTCTAAACTTACCAAGAGAGTACTTGGTCCTCTACCTTATTGCCAAGTCCGTTCCAAGCGATTCCTCTTAGAATCTTTACTTATTGGAGTCAATTGACACTTTGTCTTGGATATGTAGATAATGGTTAAGTTTAATGTTGCACTAGTTTAGTATATCCATAAACTCACTCTTGTTGTGTATCTCATGATTAGTGTAGAAATGACCATGATTACTATAATACCCTACTAATGCAGAGGCCTCTCAAGCTGTGAGTTCCACTTCTCTTCTATAATTTTTTTAAGTAGCAAATTTAGCTTCATCATCACCAAATTTTTTTCTTGATGTCATCTTTGGCAACCTCTATTATTTTATAAACGTTTTTCATTGCCGGTTCCTTCTTAGTATCCATCAACTACAATACCTTTACCAATGAGCGAAAAACACTCATGGCAAACTGAACTCTATTCCAAAAATGAGAATCCAAAATGATTCTAACTACTACTTTCCCATCTGCCCTCTTGGACAACTTGCTTTTGGTCCAATTTATCAAACAAACATGATCCTAAGCTTTTCTTTCTGTTCCAATATGGATTGTAAAGACAAAAAGGAGGTGAAAAGTCTAGTCATCCCAGGCCTCACTCTCCATTATTTGTGTACTTTTTCATCATGTCTAAGATTTGGCGAATTGAGAACATGCATCATATACACATTAAGGTCTTTTGGAAGTTACGAACTTGAGATTAAACGTAGATATTTATCAACTTAATTCTATAGCACAACTTACATAACTTCTGTGAATTCAAAACAACAATTCATATTGGAAAAGTTTGGAACTTACCTGGTTGTGGCTATATAAATAAACTGTGATGGTCTTTGCTTTCTTCAATGTTGTCGCTACCACCTTCATCTTGCTAATAGCCTCAAGCATGAGGTCTATGCAGCGCGCTGCCCAAGGGACCGAAAATCACAACCTCTTCACCGCCAATAAGCTAGAAGCTGCCATATTGGCTGCAGCCATGTTAGTCGCTACTTGGAGCACGTGATTCTCCCCCACCTCCTCTATACATTGGTCCACCAACTCAAATGCATTTCTCATCATGGGTCTTATCCGTGATGGGTAATTCACCATAAAGTTCATGACACTTTTGTTTCTCTTTTTAGACCATCCACTGGTCATAATAGTGAGCCCAAACATCACCCATGTGTTTGTGTGTCTTCAAAAAATTATTTGGGACCTCCGCCTACTTTTTAAGCAATGGCTCCTTGAGCTCATAAGCTGTTGATGCCTTACACCTTGGCCTAAATTGACCCATTGCTTCCTACATAGTTTTGAATCTCTTCGAGTTAGCGCCATTGATTGGAATGCCTTCTTGATAGATTATCAAGCTGCATATTGAGACATTTTGTCTCTATCTTCTTTCTTAAAGTGTCTCTCTATAGTTGTCTGCCCCCTTTCTTGCACTGCAATCTTAAGATCTGGGGGGAGGGGTACTAAGAATCCTTAGGCGGCCTTGCTCGAAGCTTCTTTTGCTTAAACCCTATCGGCCTACTAGAGTACCCGTCCTTGGCACATACATCTTCTTGTTCTTCTTCTTGAACTACCAATATATCCATGCGCCTCATAAGATCATCATGTTCTTTCTTTGCCTCCTCTTTCTTCTTTTTGACCCCTTGCAAGTGCTCTTACATTGCTGTCTCACTCAGCACTTGAATACACGGGGCCATAGCCCTCTAGTGTGGCCAAATGTTTCTTTAATCTATTATTGTTGACATTATAAGACTTCTTGCAGAATTTGCTTGACAAGCATTTCAAACCCAGATCAACTTGCCTACCTGAGCCAGTTGAAGACATTGTCGACTTATCACGATTCATGACCCACTTGCCTCTTACTAAATCAAAGTTTGAATGAAGTAATCCAGTTTAAGTTTAGGTCTGTACAATAGAAGAAATCAATTTGAAGTATTAAATAAAGAAAGCAAGAAACTTGATAAGTTCACTAAACAATGCAAATATCCGATTACCCAAATTTTGATATGAGATATTAAACATACACCAATGTAAGTAAGTAAAAAGAAGAAATAATTATTAATTTGCAAAACACTATTCTAAGGTCTTCATGCAAGTAAAATAACTTAAAGCGCAATTTGTTTAGTAATTAAAAAAAGAAAAAAAGTTGTTTCCCGGATGAAACAAATCAAACCTTAATAAGGAATCAATAAAGTAATCAACTATGTAATGTAAGTTACAAATGCTGTATGCCCCTATCAAGAATTAAAGAGAAATCACCAAATAATATCCATTTGTTTTGAGATTAATGACTTTTCCTGAGATTGGGCTACCAATCCTAAGAAAATTTCGAAAAAATTCAAGCCAAAACTTACATTTGAATATACAGTTAACATTATTAAAAAAAAAAAAACCTACTTTCGAATATGGCCAATAATCTAAAGCCGAACTTGTTAAAACTCCTAAAGCAGAAGCCAAAAGGGAAATAAAAACAAGTCATAACCCTTATTGTTTTTTGAAACCTATTTTACACAAAAGTACCAAACCCTAATTCAAATATTTTAAGACACTAACCTTTTAAATTTTTTTTGATCTTGAGAAAAATCGCAGAGGACCAAAATTTTGGGTCTTTTTCCCACTTGAAGAAAGCACAAATTGTTTTTTGATTGGGGGGATAAAAGTGGGGTAAATGCCCCCCAACACCCTTTTGGGAACTATTGTTCTTTTTTTTTCTTCTGGTTGCCTAAGATGATTCACTTTTTGAACTCTGATTGACAAGTTGGGCTGGTTTTTATTTAAATTTTTTGTTATCCTAGAAGTAGTTCATGTCCCTTCTGCCCTAGCATGATCCTTTCTGTGTCATGTTCAAAATCTATTGAATCAGAGGGCAAAACCTTCTGTCATGTTTTTGCAACTTGTCTAAGTCAACTTGACTTACAGGTTTCCTGAGTTTTATTATGAAAACTTGGATTCACCTGAGCTTTTCCGTATCTAAATAAAGTATGCCAGAATTAATGCCAAACATACTACAGATTGTGATAGTATTGTGTTTCTCTGTAAGACTTGGTTTAAAGTCTGAATCTTTTTGTTGGTAGGAATAATTGTTTGGAAACAATGACTCAGCTCTGATTCTAGATCTTGGAATCCTCTCTTTAGGCGAGACCTCACCGACGCACAGGTCAACCTTTTTTTAGACCTCCCAAACTCCCTATCTTATTGCTTTCTTCCCTAACAAGGGCAAAACCAAATCATTTGGACCCCTTCTGCTATAGGGGTTTTCTCGGTGTTTTCTTTTTACTTGCAGCTTACCCAACCCCCTACCTATCCTCTTAACCCCTCTTCAATAGTGTCCCAAGCATGGTGTTCCTTAGCTCCGCCTAGAATTCAGGTGTTTTTGTGGATTGCGCTATCTAAGAAAGTTTTTACAGTAGATCAACATCAAAGGAGAGGGATCCCTGTACCTAATCGTTGCATTCTCTGCCAAGCGGATGAGGAGTCCAATCCCTATTTATTTTTGCACTGCCTTTTTGCCTTTACGATTTGGGGAAAGCTTCTCTCCCTTTTCAAAGTACAGTGGGTACTTCCCAAAGAAGTATCCCTCATCCCTTCTGCTATCCAACCTTTTCTGTGGCCCAAAGCAGCTCAAGCAGGTATGATTTGGGCGCTGTGGATTGAGCGCAACAATTGGATTTTTCGAGGGGAGTACACTTCGTTGAACCTTCTCTTTGTGAAACTTAGGTCTAAGTTGGTCTTCCGGGCCACTAACCACAAAGGGGACTGTTACAATAGAGGCTGACTCCAAGAACTTGGGCTGAAAACCTTTCCTCCATTTCTTGGGTTCTAGCTCATATCTTTGATGAAATTTACCATCTTTGCAGGGCTATGCGCATCTCATGGAGGCATATTTGAAGGGAGTCAAACAGGAGGCGGATGCCTTGGCCAAGGAAGAGGCAGCCGTTGAAGGATTATAAGACGCATTTTTAGGATCGGTTTCTTTTAGTTGGTTGCATTGTAACTATCAATGTAACCTTCAAAAAGAAGGCTTTTTGTAAGTATCAATGTAGCCTTCAAAAAGAAGGCTTTTGATTCTATTTCTCTTCCTCTTCTCCCCCATTTTTTCTTGAAGGGTCTTAGTACTTTTGCTATCCACTCGTGGATAGCTTTCTTCTCTCTTCTATTCTAGTTGTAATCCTTTTATACATATATAAAGTCAACATTCTCAAAAGCTCTGACTTGCTAGGATCTTGAGCTCGAGTCAGCCACAGACGAGGCCAAGTCTCTGGGTAAAATAAATATGGGGACCTGGACTCGAGATGACTCCCTCAAGTTTTGGTCTTGTTCATCTAGACTCAGCATCCCATTAGGTCTTTGGGACTCTAGTGAGTTGAGCCTGAGTCCCGATTTCTTAGACACTTGTGAGTATTTTTTTTGTATATGTTTTTTCCATAATTGAAGAAATCACTATTTTTTAACTAAATCCGTACAATTGGGGGAGTTCACTTACTTTTTTCTTTGAAAATGTGAGGGTTGAGTTCGAGTTTTTGAATGTTTTGAGAGTTAGTTTTTGGGATTCACGATTTTTTAGACTCAGGCGCATTCTCATGATGTTCGATCGATGATTGCCAGCCAGATAGTATTGTTGCTATTCTGGAAAATCCTCAAGTTTTTCCTTGAAGATCAAAGCAGGTACTCTTTTGATGTGGTTTAAAAATACTATAAGCCAATTTGGCATTTAGCTGACTAAACTTCCCTTGGGCCCTTGCCAAACCACGTGGTAGGAGCCAATATTTCCTTGTGAGATTCAAATGAATGATTTAGAACTTTTTTGTGTCTTGTGTTGGCATGTCCAAGTTTAAGACTCACTTGAGTTATATTTGAAATTTCACAATAATGTGAGAATGGGGTTGAGGTCGTGGTGGTAGCACCACCTGAGCCTCAACTACCGGTCTAGGTTCCCATTCCCACTATTGCTTTTGAAAACCATTAACCATTTCTAAGAACTGTTAGGGGCCTATATTCACACTGATCTACCCAAAAGCAAAAAGGAAAAAAAAAGAAGGAAAAAAATACAATAATGTCATCTGTGAAGGTCAACCTGGCTACCAAAGCCTAAAGCCACCTTCTATCAATGATATGCCTATGTTTTTTTTTTTTTTTATTTGTCTTTATTTTTTTGGAATCTAAGTCATATGTTTTTTTTTTCTTTCCTTTTTCATCTATTCTCCAAGTTTGCTTCAACAATATCTTCCCATCCAAAGCTGCATGTGAATAAGGTGTATAATCAAATGGAAAAAAACTCATAAATATCCATAAACCTTTGGCTGGGAGACCTATAATTTTCAATATCTGTCCAAAGAACCTCCCTAGACACTTTCATTGGTTTTAACCGTTGCTTCATTGTGATACCAACAAAGACATGAGAAAACACCGTGGCTTCTTCCTCTCGTTCATCTTGGAACGCTATTTACAATCTCTACCCTAAAACCACCCAGCTTAACTTTGCATCCGAAGTATCCGCAGCCTGTGCTCCACCCTCTTACGCTCAAGTGGTCGCCTCTCGCCACCCTTCGTCCAACCTTGCGTGCAATTTCTCCATTGAGGTACTCGCTCCCCTCCCGATCTTGCGTCTAAGCCTCAGGAATGTAGCTCCCCTTTTCTGCCTGTGATTCTTTCCATACCGGTGGAGCTTGCCCACCCCCTTATAGCCAACTACAATATCCTCTAGTGGGATCTTTCTCTCCTCAACGGGATGACATTAAGGGCATCGAGAAATGGGAATAGCACCGCTGGGGTGAGCCTCAAGTGACATGCTGGCGCATGTCCAAGGGACGAATTCTCTCTTGCTTCCCCTCATTTGGAGTGTGCCCGGATAATTTCTCAAGAAAGCTCCCTTCCTTTCAGAGGGGCAATTTTAAAACTTCTCCCATGGTCGCCTCTAGAGGGGTCCTATAGGAAGCAGAGTATTTGGATTACGGTGGCAGATATCCCACTACATGCGTGGTCACCAGTGATCTTCAAAAAAGTGGCCGAAGCTTGCGGTTCTTTGGTCGCTATCCATTGGAAATCATTGGAGTTTCTACCTCTTTGCTCCATGCTCCTCCTTCTTGAGGTCCTCGATACTCAGCTCATTCCCCCCATTATTTGGCTTAAGGTGGAAAACTCCTTCTTCCCCCTCTCCATTTCCTCCCCGGGGTCTCTGGCCTCTGCTTCCTTCTTTAATCACCCCCATGATCGGATACCTCAGAGACCCAAACTGTTGGACTGAAACCTGGTGTCCAGGAAGCGACGCCCTTCCAGCAGCCGCCAACAGTTGGTAACCACTACTGATGTCACCCTTAGCAAGAGCCGCTTTGATGCTAGCTTAAAATCGGGGATGGTCGCCAAGCTTCCTTGGCGCATGGCACGAGCTTTGCAGCCACGCCACCAAGTGTCCTTATTGCTGTCTTTGCCGCTTGGTTTTGCAATCCCACCTCGCCACGCGGACACCACGTGCACAAGTGCTGTCTGCCGTCCTTCTCTTAGGGAATAGTATCTGTTCGGCTCCCAGATCGGCAATGATGCCTGCTCTTCTGATGAGAGATTGGGCTAACTTCATTCGTCGGGCCTTACGGGCCCCTCGACTCCCTCGGGGATGGAGTCTAGACCTTCATTGGTGTGTCACCTTCCCTCGTCTCCCTCGAGGATCCAGGTTGTCAAGACTATCGTGTGCCACTCGCCAAGTCGCTTGATTAGAGGGTTTCCGCTCATCCCTCAGTTTCGGCAATTATCAGTTTGCTGCCATCGCCTTCACTCCCAGCTTCGAGCCTCCTTCACTGGTCGGGTCTCTGGCGCGACATGACTTCGAACGCCCAGGACAAGTCACCTTCCCAGCGTGACGTGCCACTGACAACCCCTCCGTCATCCTATGCCTTGTTGTCCATGAATCCGCCGACGGACCCTTCGTGCCTCGGTATCACTACCGAGGATGACTTCAACCTCCCAGCCCTCTTCTCTTTGTTCCCTCTTGCCATCTGCTCACCTCCGTTCTTTTCCGCTCTCGCTCCCCATCTCCTTGTCTCTTCTACCCCGTCTGAGCTCCCTCTTGCCACTTCCCCCCCCTGAAACCGCCTCTGCTAAACTGTCTCCTGTTCGCTATTCTGCCCCCTCGTCTTCCCCTCCTCTCTCGGGAAATATCCCTTGTAGCTGCTCCTCCCTGTCCTCCCCCTTCCCAGTTACTTATGGATTGGTCGCAGTACCCTTTTGTGGTGGTGGCTGTGTGCGTTTCGGATCGCTCCTATCCTCGATCCTCGCCCCGTTCTTCCCCTTCACTGCCCACCTGGAGCCTATCTGCCTTGTGTCGACCCCCAACCTTCCTCTTCTCCGTCTCCATGGGCATTCTGTGCTACCTCACTCGGCCATCCTGATCGATGACCTCCCTCAACCTTGCTTTCACATCTCCTTTAACCCGGCCTTCTACCTAGGGAGGCCTCAGGTCTACGGCCCTTGTTGCTCCTCGGACCCCCCCTTCTTCAACTCCCTTGGCCCCTTGCCTTCCCTTTCCGTGGAAGGTGTGACTTCTCCTCTCTCTGTGGCCCCGAGCCTTTCTTAGGACAGGCCCACCTCCCCTCGGTTTTCTTTTTCACCTTTCCCCCACTCGGGTCTCTTCCCTTCTTCGGCTTCTTTTTTTGATCTCTCGCTTTCTGACCCTCCTCCCCCGACCCTTGAGCTGCCCCCCCCCCCCCCCCTCCCCCCCCCCCCCTCCCCTTTCCCTCCACCTCTTCCTCCTCCGTTATCGTTGACTCTCCCCCCGTGAGGAGCCGCAACCCTTGAACCCTTCTTCTCTTGTTCATAGGGGAGATCACGTCACGCCAGAAAGTGAGTTTGGCTCAACCAGCAAGCAGGTGGACAGACAATCAGAAAAGATGTTAGAAATCTTCAGGGTCATGGGCTTTCCTATCGACGGTCTAGAAGGACCCCTCCACCACTTATCGTCGGACGCTGACTGTCGTTTGAAGGTGTGTTCTAAAGGCCATAGAGAGATCCTTAATCTCTTCTCTTCGGTGAATTACGACAAACAACAACCTTTGGCTTCTCCCTTGTCCTCTTTCCCAGCCACCCCGTCGTGGGACTCCAGCACCAGGAGGTCTCCCAGATTGGCCTCCTTAGCCTCCCCTTGGAAGAGGCTATGAAAATCCTATCCTGGGACATCCGCGGCCTGAGACAGCCGTGCAAACGAAATGCAGTGAGGGACGTGTGCGTTAAACACACTGCCCCACTGTATTAGCCCTAACCGAGACCAAACTACAGGATCCCACTCTTCAGTTGATTCGGCAGGTTTGGGGCAGGAAACCTTGTCAGTGGCTCTCTCTACCTGCGACAAGGTCTTCAAGTGGTATCTTGGTGGTATGGAATCCTACTGAGCACAATCTTATTTCCTCCAACATTGGGAAATACTCGGTGACAACGCTACTTTCTAGACTGTCTGATGGTGTTCAGTGGTAATTTTTCGCAATCTATAGTCCCAACTCAGTTCATCTCAGAACTCTCCTTTGAGCTGAACTAGACTTCTTGGCAGCCCTCACTCATCCCTCGTGGTGCTTGGGTGAGGACTTCAACATAACTAGATGGGCATTCGAGATGAACTCCAACTCCAACATTTACCAAGGAATGTTGGATTTTTCAGATTTCATATCTCGCAATGAGCTAATAGATATCCCACTTCAAGGGAACCGGTTTACTTGGTCGGACCATGGCTCTCGACCGAAATTGTCCAAACTGGATAGGTTTCTGATCTCCCCTTCCTGAGACGAGATATTCTCCAGTTCCCACACTTTAGCCCTGCCTAAACCTATTTCAGACCACTGCCCTACCCTCTTGGACACCTCAGCAGTCCCTAGAGCCCCCAAATTGTTTAGGTTTGAACTCACTTGGTTCGAAGAAGAAGCTCTGTCTTCACTAATTCCGGCATGGTGGAATTCCTTCTCCACCCAAGTCTTCGGCAGAGTTGGCTTTAGGCTGCAAAAAAAACTCCAACTTCTCAAAGCCTCCCTTAAAACTTGGAGTTCCTCCCTTCCTTGAAATTTCTCACTTACTACGCAAAGCCTGTTGAACTCCTTCCAAACCTTAGAAGTGACGGAGGAATCGAGGCCTCTATCGACCTCTAGGCTAGCCTTAGATTGAAGTTGAAGTTGAAGTTGGACTATCTCTCTACCCTGAAAATGGAAGAGTTGCACTGGTACCAATGATCCCGAGTTACTTGGCTAAAATCAGGGGACCAGAACACTGGCTTTTTTCATAGGATAGCAAACTGCCGCCGACGAGATAACTCCATCTCCACGATTAAAGATGGTAAACTGTTCTTGGACCCTACTCGGACATTGAACATGCCATCCTTAATTACTTCTAGAGTCTTTATTAAGCCCCTTCGTATCCCGGATCGAGAATGGTATTCTTCCCTTCCGATCTCTCCCTTCTCACTGAGCTGATTGGTTGGAATGCCCTTTCTTCGAGTCTGAAATCCTTATAGTGATTGAGGACATGGGAAAAGACAAGGCCTTGGTCCAGACGGATTCCCAATCGCACCTTTTAAAACCTTTTTGGGGTACCTTTAGGAATGACTTCCTTCTTTTCTTCGATGAAATCTTCCATCGTGGAAAATTGCACAAAGCCATCAGTGCCACCTTCATTGGGCTAGTTCCTAAGGTAGAAGGGGCTTAGGAATTGAAGGACTTCCGACCAATCAGTGTGGTTAACTCTATGTATAAAATCCTTATAGCGATTGAGGACTTGGGAAAAGACAAGGCCCCCGGTCTAGACGGATTCCCAATCCCACCTTTTAAAACCTTTTGGGGTACCTTTAGGAATGACTTCCTTCTTTTCTTCGATGAAATCTTCCATCGTGGAAAACTGCACAAAGCCATCAGTGCCACCTTCATTGGGCTAGTTCCGAAGGTAGAAGGGGCTAAGGAATTGAAGGACTTCCGACTAATCAGTCTGGTTAACTCTACATATAAAATCCTATCCAAAGTATTGGTCTCCAGGTTCAAACAGGTTCTTCCCCTTATCATTTCGCCCTCACAGTTAGCCTTCATCACGGATCGACAGATACTAGATGGGGTGCTGGTGGCCATGAGTGCATACACACTCACCACCGCAACAAAATCCGGGCTTAATTTTCAAGATAGATTGGGACCACGTGGATTAGCCCATTTTTGACCTAGCCTTGTCGAGGATGGGATTCGGGGATCGTTGGAGGAACTGGATGAGGGGTTGCTACTCCAATCCTTTGTTCTCTATCCTCATCAATGGGTCACCAAAAGGGTACTTCCCTTCCTCTAGGGGCCTTTGCCATGGAGACCCTCTCTCTCCTTTCCTCTTCACCGTGGCTGCAGAAGTATTTAGCTAGTGTATCTCCTGCCTATATCAAGAGGGACTTCTCTCTGACTTTAAAAGCAGTTAGAACGGCCTGTGTGTATCTCATATGCAATATGCTGACGATACGCTAGTCTTCCTGGATGCAACCCTAGAGGAATCGAAAACGTCAGGTTGTTTCTGATCTGCTTCGAGTACGCGACGTGGTTCAAAGTGAACATGGCCAAGTCCAAAATGATTGGAGTAGGCCTATCCAACACCCAAACTAGAAACCTCATTCCCTATTGGAAATGTACAATGGAGGACCTACCCACATCGTATCTGGGCATGCCCTTGGGACTGGGGAAGCCAAAGAAAGCTCAGTGGGCTCATGTAATCGACAGAGTAGATCGAAGGTTGGCAGGATGGAAAGGCAGATACCTATCCTTTGCAGGGAGAACAATGCTTATCAAAGCACCCCTTGCAAACTCCCCCGTATACCTCATGTCGTTATTCCATCTGCCAGCCTCGATTGCTAAACGCCTAGACCAACTGACAAGAAACTTCCTCTGATTAGGTGAAGCAGCGACAAATAAGATCCACCACATTGCGTGTGATAGAGTCTGTCTCCCGAAACACCAGGGCGGTCTGGGGATCAAAGTGCTTAGGATACACAACCTTGCGCTCTTGGGAAAATGGTGGTGGAGGATGGCCACTCAGAACTGCTAGCTGTGGGCCCAAGTTTTTCACTGCAAGTATATTATCCCACTAGACCTTTGGTTGCCTAAGGGTTACCCAACGACCAGGGGCTCGGGAGTATGGAAATCATTACTGTTCTCCCTCCGACCTTTTAAACAACTCATTTGGTTCCATGCTAGAGGAGGGGGGCTAGAGTGCAATTTTGGTCTGACCTCTGGTTAGGTCACACCCTACTTAGAGAATGATTCCCCTCTCTATTCGCCGTGGCAGTTAATAAAGCCATCCTGGTCTCCAAGGAAATGGTACTTTCAAGCAATTGCTGGGTTTGGAATCCATCCTTTGGGAGACCCTCACAGAAGAAGAAACCTTGGAGTTCATGTCCCTCTCGAATTCCCTCCACTCCACCTTTCTCGCCTTCTCGAGGATAGACACATTGGTCTGGCCTCCCTCGCGTATCGCCTCCTTCACAGTGGCCTCCTTTTATAAGAAATTGTTGCAACTTTCTTTCCCCCTAACCCGAACCCTGTGTTTTCCAAAGTGTGGTCATCCGTAGCCTTTCCAAAAGTGCAAGCCTTTCACTGGATTGCGTGTTCTGAACATGCACTTACTATAGACATACTCCAGAGAAGAGGTGTCCAAACTCCCAATAGGTGCGTCATGTGCCTATGTGAGGAAGAAACGAACCCCCACTTGTTCATTCATTGTCAGTTTGCCTTTCAACTTTTAAGTAGAATTATCTAACTTTTTGGAGTATCTTGGGTTCCCCCCCCTTCAACTCCGGCGTTACCATCCTGCTCCTTTGAATCTAACTGACTGAAGTCGAACAAGATCCCCTTTGGAAAGCGTCTTTAGCCACAACATTGTGGACCATTTGGCTATAAAGAAATTCGAAAATTTTCCGTGGTGTCAAAAGCAAACTCCTAGCGCTGTTCCACAAGGTTACTTCGATGGCAATCTTTTGGGCTTCCAACCACAGCCTGTTCACTTGGATTTCGGCAGCTAGTTTCCTGTGCAACTGGGTGAACCTTATTCAACTCACCGCTCACAGCAACCCAAGAGCATCGAACTGGACTCCCCCCTTGGTGGGAGATATTAAGCTCAATTTTGGTGGATGCTCCTTGGGAAATCCAGGCCCAACGGGCACCGGAGGGGTCTTCCGTGACCATAACGGTGAAGTCATCTCATCCTTCTCAGAACACCTTAGCCACAAAGATTCACAGATCGCAGAGGCCACGACCTGTTGATGGGAACCAGGAAATTTAACCCCTCATGGGGCCCACGACTGTACATCGAGGGAGATGTCAAAAACATTATATCCTAGGTTGTCAGAAAGGCCCCTCCTCCTTGGTACCTAGCACACATTTTTTACGAAATTGCGCATACTTGCAAGGGTATAAACGTCTCATGGACGTATATTTGGAGAACGTCCAACGACTTCGCAGATTGCCTCGCCAAGGAAGCCGCTAGGAACCAGCGTTCAGCACAAGCCTAGCTGTGTCTCAGAGGAAGTCCAAACATTTTTCGTACAGCTATCTCCTGCTTTTGCGTTGTGCCTCGGTGGGATGCCTCCTCCTTCCCATCTGGCAGTTCTCTCTCTTGTAATGGGCTTATTCTATAAGGCCCTTTCTTTGAACATCCCTGTATTCTGCCTCCCCGGTGATGTCATAGCCAAACTTTTAGTACAAGTCACTCCTTAATGACCATTTTTTGGTTGAGAGACCTGGTCTGTGGGTCACCTTGACCCATACTTTTGTAATACTCTTATTATAAATTTAACCGTAATATTCCCAAAAAAAAAAAAAAAAAAAAACCCATTGCTTCATTTGTTCTTGACAGTTTGAAAAGATGTTGAAGGTACAAATGTTTGCAACAGTCCTCTAGAAAATTTATGAAAATCCAATATAACTCAAGTACATTGAAATACTTATTTGAGTTCAATGCTGCGTAAACCTCTGAATAAGGTCTTTTTTCTATTGATTGTTTCTACATCCTCCTGAATGGTCTATAGTTTATCTTTTTACCATTTCTGTATTTCTTTTATATTATATTGTGGTGTTTTGTCGAGAAGTGTGGAGTCGCAGTCCTAGGCTCGAGTGGATGTCTACTTGGCCTCATTGAGTGCTGAGATGGCACTCCACTGAGTCCATGTTTCAGAATCTTGGTTTTTAGTGTAGATGCTGGCGTTGCAAGTATTCAATTTGTCTGTGTGACTTTCAAGGCTTCGTTTATGTTTGTGGTCAATATTTTTGGTGTTCTGGGTTGTAGAAATTATAGGTTAAGGTGCATTCTCATGATGTTCAATCCATATGAGTGTAATAATTAGTAATGTTACCATGCTGGGAGATCCACATGCTTCTCCTTGAAGATCACAGTAGATTAGGAGAATCTTTTGAGTGTGGAAAATATACGCTACAAGTTTGTAGCTTGTCCGTGTTGCTTCTTTTTATGACAAGGGTAATATATTTCAGTACTTTGTCTAAAGTTATTTTCCTTTGCATTAGATGTACTGCAGGAATGTAAAGATGTACTTTTTCTATTCAGACAATCTTTAGTAAAGTAGGCTTAAAATATTTTTATCGCTACAATTTGATCCCCCTATTAATTAGTCATTTTATATAAATATCGTGACTTGTATGTACTTTATACTTCTATTAATTAATGCTGCTTCTTTATGTGTATGTTCTTCTTTTTGTTTTAGTCCCTAGTTGAACATACCAAATCAACAGTCAATACATGGAGTTTTTAGTTTTAAAATTTTGAGTACTATTTTAAAAATCTTACAACTTTGCTTTTTACAACACAGATTGTTGCCATGTTGAGCGAAAAGGACACTGTCACTTTGGGAACACAACAATCGTCTTCCTCTAAACGAAGGAAAACTACATCAATAGTTTGGGAACACTTCACTATGGAGACTTTTATAGGGGGTTGCAGAAAGGCACGATGTAAATATTGCCTTCATACTTTTGCCTTTGGCAATGGTGCGAAGCAACTGGGAACCAGCCACCTCAAACGGCATTTAGGCATTTGCCCTAAGAACCGAAATTCAGATAGAAAACAAGAACTTTTAACTTTAACTCCCAAGGATAAAAATGAAGGGAACACCAGCTTGTCAAACCCAAAATTTGACCAATCTCGAAGCCGTGAGGATCTTGCAAGGATGATCATTCTCCATGAGTACCCGCTTTCCGTGGTTGAGCACCCTGCTTTCATAAACTTTGTCCAAAGTCTTCAACCAAGGTTTAAGATGGTAAATCAGGCTACCGTCCGTGATGATTGTCTTGCTATTTATCAAAAGGAGAAACAGAGCCTCATGCAACTCTTGCAAACAATTCCTGGACGAATCAGCCTATCTTTGGATAAGTGGACAACTGAAGAGACTCTTGAATACATGCGTATTACTGGACATTTTGTTGATTGTGATTTTAAGTTACAGAAACGGGTCCTCAACTTCACCATGCTCCCTTATCCTTTTACCAGGAATGACCTTAGTGATGTCATTTTGACGTGTCTTACGGACTGGAATATTCTGACCAAGTTATCGACTGTGACACTAGATAGGCACCATACTGATGATTGCATTGGCAGTAACCTCAAAGACTGTCTCTCAAGCAAGAACATGCTCTTGTTGAGTGGTCGGGTGTTTAATGTTTGTTGTTGTGCTGACGTTCTTAATCTCATTGTTCAAGATGGATTGGAAGCCATCAATGACGTCATCCACAAAATTCGTGAAAGTGTGAAATATGTGAAGGCATCCCAGGCACATGAGCAGAACTTTTCCAAGCTTTTCCAGCAACTAGAAATTCCTAGTAAGAAGGACCTGTGCCTAGATGTTCAGGGGGAATGGAACACGACATTTCTCATGTTGGAGGCTGCCTTAGAATTTAAGCAAGCATTTTCTTGCTTAGGCTCACATGATTCGAATTACGAGGGAGCACCGTCAGAGGATGAATGGAAAAAAGTTGAAGTGCTTTGCATTTATTTGAAAGTCTTTTATGATGTTTTGCGTGCCTTCTCAGAAGTCACACACCCAACTGCTAATCTATACTTCCATGAGTTGTGGAAAATTCATATGCATCTAAACCATACAGTCACAAGTCCAGACATTGTGATTATTCCAGTAATTAGGAATTTGCAAGATAAATTTGACAAATATTGGAGGGAGTACAGCTTGGTCTTGGCGATTGCTGTATCAATGGACCCACGCTTCAAAATGAAGTTTGTGGAGTTTAGCTTCTCAAAGGTCTATGGTACCAATGCGTTCATGTACACAAGGGTTGTCATTGAAGCCATTCGTGATCTTTACAGTCAGTATGCTCGCAATATTCCAGGTCCTGTTCCCTTGGCAACATATAATGGGGACCAAAGTTCCTCTAACAACTCATTCCAAATCAATGATGGGCTTCAAGACTTTGATCAATTTCTCTCTGAACTATCTGGTAGCCAGCAAACAAAATCAGAGTTAGATCAATATCTTGAGGAACCTCTCTTTCCTAGGAACCAAGAGTTTGACATCTTGAGGTGGTGGAAAATGAGCGCCCCTAAGTATCCAGTACTTAGTGAGATGGCCCGTGATATATTGGCAATCCGTGTAACTACTGTTGACTCAGAGTCCATGTTCAACACTGGAGGCAAGGTACTCGATCAGTACCAAAGTTCTTTGTCTCCAGAGACAATAGAAGCTTTGATCTGTGCTAGGGATTGGCTTCACCATGAATTGGAGACCTCTTTAGATACTGTTGTGAGTGATTTTGATAAAAACATTGGATTGTGTAGCTAAACTAGTTTGTTGTCACCATCAAGAAAAGAAAACAGGTTAGCTTGTTCGGTGTCTTTGTCCATCTGGCCATTCATATGTCAGGTTTGTGTTGTAAAAAGAATTCGCGTTTTTCTCTATTGCCTTATTTTGGGTCTCTTTCCATAGGAATTTGATTTCATTTATTTGATGGCCAAACGTGATTGCTGCTTTAATTTACAAGAATAATTATGAATGGTCAAAGCCAGGTCCACTTAGTTTACATATCCTTGCTTGAGGATGGTTTATATTCGAACAGTACAGAGAAGTTTGAGCGAGACATGATTATCTCTTGGTTATATTGATGCCTGAGCATCTGCAGAGCATATAAATTAAGATTCACGAAAATGAGAAAACTATCAAGGCAGCTCCGAAGCAATTGTAAAATGGCACTAACTTGATTATGTGCAGGTTCCCAAGAATTTCGTGCGAGACTTGCATGAAGGTATGGTTTTATTGGGTAGATTGATGTAACATTGGTTCATGCAGCAATCTGGACAATATAGGTTTCGTGTTCATTGCATACAAGCAATTCAACCATTGCTTCCTCAAATAATACAAGCATTCATCCATTCTGCTTCCACATTGTTTCTGTAAGAATGTGAGGTCTCAAATATTCACATAATATGCTGCAAAGAGCAGCTTTGATACAGAAAAAATTTGTAGGACTAGTTAAGTAAAATGACTGCCCTGTGTTTTGAACAATTAAGTTATTGACCTGTTATTTCCTAATCACATCATGGAATCATGCCTTTTAGTTTCAACAATACTTCACTTGTTTCTGTCTGAGATGTTATCCATCTAATGATAGGATTCAAGATGAAGTTACTTTTTGATCGATTCTCTTTTGTATTCTCTTGTTCCTTTTACTGGGTATTTCAGTTTCTCTTAATCATACTTCTCTCTTCCTTCATTAAGGAAATTCCATCGTTTTGCATTACAGGAGTAGGGATGTTGGGAAGCTTGTTGCCGAGTCCTTTAGTGATGTATGAGTATGCGATATGCCCTCCATTTGCATCTGTAGGCCTCTGCCATGAGTGTATTTTTTCCTCATTTTTCATCATGCCTTTTCTTTTTCGATATTTGTATCCTTTATTCGTCAAAGAGTTCTCAGAGTTATCATCGACTTGGTTATTTGTCCTTGGAGGTAAGGTTCCACATTGGTGAACCAGAGCCTTATTATACCTACTACAGCCCTCAGCTATACAAGTTAAAATTATTAATCCACATTTGTATATTTTCCTAGATGTACTGATCAGCAACTCTGGCGTAGCATCTTTTCTTTTCATATATATATAACTAACCTGTATCTCTGATTTAGCAGCTCCTTTAGTTTTTAGCTTCTCAAATGCTCATCCATAAAAAATAAGGAATTGATTGGAATCCTATCTGATGCACTCTTATTGATCCAGTTGAACATGTCGGACTCAACGCTTAGCACTGCACCTCTAAAGCTTGGTGCATGGAATCAAACAATACCCACCAAACTGAGGTATGTAACTCGTGGAAATGCACAATGCTTTCCTTCTGTGAAGTGGAAAATATATTCTGCTGCCCAAACACAGCCCGTCATTGAGGTTCTTGCGGAAGAGGAAAGAGAGATGTGGCAGGCATGCAGGGACATTCTCACTCCGCTAAATTTAAGTGTAGAGGAGGTTGATGTCATCTTGAGCAAAGCATTTGGTTGGACCCACTCTCCTTACTGGGGTGAAGAGAAAACTAAAACAGTTCCTAAGAGTGATTCAGTCAATGAAATGGTAGATTATCTTAAGAGCCTAGGCATTTCAGATGATGATCTCTACAAGTTGCTGAAGAAGTTTCCGGAGGTGCTTGGGTGCGGTCTTAATGAGGAGTTGAAGAAGAATGTAGGTATCCTAGAGAGACACTGGGGTATTGATGGGAAGACACTACGGAGTGTTCTCCTTCGTAATCCGAAGGTTCTTGGCTATAATGTGGATTGCGAAGGTGATTGTATGGCTCAATGCACCCGATGTTGGGCCCGGTTCTGAACTCTTCATTATTTTGCATGGTATCAAATATCTGTAATGTCTTAATCCTTCACCCTATTCATTAAAAGCCAAACATGGTTAGCAGTTCAACTGTATTAGTAAATAAGACTGGTACATGCTCTATATATTGCATATTGAAGTTGTCTCACATGGACATCATTCCATGAATGAGTCCATGCAGTGGAGATACATGTGCAGTGCATGATCTAAGCAACGAATCAATCACGGAAGTTGAGATGATTATCCATATGCATGCATGTCTGCCATACCTGGAAATTAAAATCCTCAGGGAATTCATGGTGAAAGGAGATGCAACTTGAAAGGTTTGGAGCTAGAAAGCTGCTATAGGGTAGGTGTAGGCACGGTTTTCAAATAGGAGAAAAACTGTTGGGGAAACGAGGGGGGAGTCATTGGACTTTTGATGGCTAGTTCTCATGCCACCATTCTTGGATATCATGATACATGAATCGTGGACGATCTGTCTTTAATGGTACCTTAAGGGCATGATTGAATGGCTTGTAAGTTGAGGATGGCATGACTTTATGTGGGGCCTGTATATTCGGGTGCGTGGTGCGGGGCCGTTAGTGGGATATTGGGCCAGGTTATGTGTTGGAATTGACGTTTTTTTAGGATTAAGATAAAAACTATAAAAGAGCAGTTCTGTGCTTATCCTGAGTGGTGCATTTAAGTTTCGGTGAGCTTTATTCCGCAACCAAACGCACCCCAAAAGTCTCAACTTGTTAGAAAATCAGTGTAGGAGATGGCGTTTACAACTTACCATCATATCATCATGTGTTTTTCAAAAACTGCTCAAATACTCAGGGCCAATTTCATTTATGCAGCGCCTTGCTCGTGTGCCGTGCGGTTCCCTTCTTTCATGAGCTTGTATTCCCTTCTTTCATTGCATGAGATGAAGCAACCGGATCAAACAAGAAAGTCTACAAAGTGATAAAAGCATAAATCTGTGATTTTCCTATGGGGGGAAGACTATTGAAATTATCTCATAATTCACCCTAAAGATTTTAGTTTCGGAATGAATACACTTGTGGATTGAAAACTAACCCTTAAAGTTATACCGAAGGAGAGGGATTTGTGGACATGTTTTAGCAGTAACCATAATGTTGGGCTCCTTTGTATTTTTATCAAGGATATATATGCTTAGGCATTTCTGTCTTTCAACACTGAAGAAGCCCATTCTATGAAAGATGTACGTGCTGATAGTGTGATTTAGACACTGGAACAGTGTTTGATTGCACGAACTGGCGACAGAAATTGGAAATAGGCCGGGTTTGGGTAACCTGGAACCCATCTTAGGTATCCGGGCCTGAGTGGGCCAAATACTGCCTAGGCAAAAAATGTGCTAGAAATTTTTTAAAAAATTAAGTTTTTTTAGAAAATAAAAATATATATATTTGAAGTAAGATCAAACAAAATATATCTAAATGATATTAAAAAGGCAGTAAAACATAGATTTTGAAAAATCAATGTATGACAGGGTGTTTTCAAACTAATCCAAAAAAATGACAAAATAAGCATTCATGGCCAAAATAATTCCCAATCTTTGCTAAATGATAGAGCACAAACAAAAACGTGCCATAATTTTTTTTCTTTTTTTGAATTTATATAATTATTTTTTGAATTTTTTTAAAGATCTGTCAGTTTGGACACCCACCAACCTGTTACTTGGGACTCGCCCTATTAGTTGAGCATTGACTGGAGAGGGAACAATTGGCGTCACTTCAGTGGCTAAGCACGAGAGCTGGCCTCCTTCCTTTACCACAAATCAGTGTTTATAAACCCAGCTTGGGCACCCAAAATGGGTACCCTCCCTTTCGGGTCCTAGTCGGCTCGGCTAATTGAGGCGAGGGGAAAGAGAGGAGAAAAACAAAACTAAACATTAAGAGTAATTATTCAAATGAAAATTGATTTTATTTCATCTATCAGGAGGTATAAAACACAAAAAAGAAACAATTAGGATACAATGCAATTCGAGAGTGCGGCAGAAAAATAGTGGAAAAGAAAAGCAAAAAAATGATCTTGTAGTTTTTGTTTTGATTACAAAATTTGTTAGGGCTTTTTTAGATCATCATGAGAAGCTTAGGACAAATTTGAACAAATTTCTTGGAACCATGAGAGAAAACAAACATCAAAGATTTTGATTTTGGTTCAAAACACCCTTGAAGTTTGGACTCAATTTATTTTATTTTGATTTGTATCCAACAAATTGTTATGTAGATCTTTTAAATTGCTCTAATATAAACATTTCAAAAGTTTATATAGAGCTACGCTCTAAACAAATTTCTTTAAATTGAAATTTCTTTAAATTGATCATCTCGACATCAAGATGCATCCTGTAGCATGGTTTTAGACTGTCAATTTTCAAGTTGTCATAGATATGCTCGATCTACAATATTTTTGAAGCTTTAAATTTTATAATTAAAGATGAAAATATATTTTAAGGCTATCACAAATATTTCCAGTATTGAAACTACTTTTCTCGACACTATTTGAAGATAGGCTCCAATTTGATTGTTTAGAGCCTCAACTCTATACAAACCGCACATTTTTCTAAAAAAAATTTAAGATTATTATTTTTTTGACTACCATATTTTATTAACAAAGTTTACAAACAAATTATACATGAATAAGCTCATCTACCACAATAGTAGTATCCACATAAACCCCAAAATTTGTCAAGCCATATGTAATACATTCGCATCTCGAAAAACATGCTCAAAAGAGATGATCAATCAAAAGAGATGATCAATCCTTGATGTAAACTACAATCTTAGCCCAAATTGAATAGAATGTCCACGGTGGTTTAACAACTTGTTGCACCAATTGATTACATTATGTGAATCCCTAAGACATCTCAGACCATGTAAGAGGCCATGAAACTCTAATTCATTTGATGTTGCTTCACTACAAGGACCTGCATAAGAGAAGAACAACCCACCTTGAATCAAATAATCAAATTTAAGATTATTTGATTGAAAATAAAAGTTGGATGGTGAGAAAGGTAGATTTGGTTTTAGGGCTAAAAAATAGAGGATTTTAGGAAAAATACGTAAATATCTGTTATATTTCTTGTTATTACAAAAATACCTGAAACTTTTCGTTATTACTTAGATGTCATTTTTTTCAACTTCATAATATTTTCTTTTTTTAAAAAAGACGAAACTGCTCATTTTTCTTTTTTGAAAAACCAATTTTGTTTTAATTTTTGATTTTTCAAAACCGAAATTTAAAAAAATTCGAGAATTTTAGAGCTTGTAACTCCGCATTTTTAAAAAAAATAAAATAAGGTATGTGTCTCTCTCTCTCTCTCTCTCTCTCTCTCTCTCTCTCTCTCTCTCTATATATATATATATATAAGATACTACAAAACGCCTATAAGTGAAAATGAACCGTGATTTTGCCTACCCTCACCAAAGTTCATCGCACGGTCACCATTGTCCTGTAGTGTTTCATTTTTTTATTTATAAATTAGAATGACCAGAAATTTGGATCATGTGTTCATAAAAAATAGGAAAATCTACAAAAAATATAAAAAAAATATTTTACAAGGAAAAAATTGACCAAAATACGCTTGAAAAGTTTCGGGGGGTATTTTGGTCAATAAATTTATGAATTATTATTTTTATATATTTATTAGGTGCGCCTTACTAAGATGTACATACTTTCCAAATTTCAGGTCATTCCGATTTGTGGAAAAAAAAATAAAAAATGAAATACTACCGAACAATCGTGATCATGCGATGAACTTTGGACGGTGATGATGGTAGGCGAAATCACATACTTTTCATATATATATATATATATATATATATATATATATATATATATATATATATATATATATATATATATATATATATATATATATATATATATATATATATATATATATATATAAGAGAAATGTTTTTATGCTTCTCTTATAGCATAGAAGTTCTATCCTCCCCCTACTATCTAGCCATCCAATTTTGATCAAGAGAGTCGCTCACCGTTTGATTTGAGATCCGACATCTCAAAGTATTTTATTTTTAGTTTTTTTTATATAAATTGTATGAATATTAAATTTGGTAAGTGCTATCTTCTCATTGGGGTGCACCTATGAAAAATATTTAAAATAAATTTTCGATGAAATATAATGACCAAAATACCCCTTGAAACTTTCAGGGGTATTTTGGTCATTTTATTTATTGAATTTTTTTTTTTATATTTTCGGCTAGTGAGAATTTAATAGAGGAATGGACGTCCAAATTTTGGTGTCAAAATAGTTTATAAAAAAAAAAAAAAAAAAAAAAAAAAAAAATAGTGTAGAGGCATGACATTGTGATTAGGACAATCTTAACCCTCTATTCAAAATGGACGGTTGGATAAAGGGGATGATAGAACTTCTATGCTGTAGGGGAAGCATATAAAGCTTACCCTATATACAATACGATACCTATTTTTATCACTATTATTCAAATAGTATATTGGTAAAATCTTATGATTTTCTCAAAGAGGTTTTGTCATCAAAATCCTTCCTATTTAATTTTTTTTTTTTTTAAAAACTTTTTAATAAAATAAAAAGCATCTATTTTTTATTGAAAAAATTAGATTGCATATGGAGTGACTTGAACCATTAATGTGAAAGCGTAGAAACATGCATGATAACTGAAAAGCCATGCCCATTCCGTGATGGGCTTTTTTCTTTTTTGGGCTTTTTAATAAAATAAAAAACATCTATTTTAATTAAAAAAATTAGATTGCACATGGGGGGACTCGAACACCTTGATGTGATAGTGTAGAGGCATGCATGATAACCAAAAAGCCAATTCAACTGCAAGTTTAAATATTTAGGCATTCATTATATTGATATTGAAAAAAATTTCGGTTTTTCAAAAATCGAAAATGGATAGTTTCGTCTTTTTTTTTTAAAAAAATGTTATAAAGTTGAAAAAACGGATATCTATGTAATAACAGAAAGTTTCAAGTATTTTTGTAATAACAAAAAGTATAACGGATAACTTGATAGAAAGAATAAGTTTTTAAAGGCTAAGAGGGATTAGTCAAGGTCAAATCAATCAAACTCATAGTTGGATACGGATTATTGCTAAAAAACAAGAAAAACAAGATTAAGAGAAACCATGCTTTACAATTTCTTTCAAGTGATAAAAAAAGAAAACAAAACAAAAAAAGGGTAAAAAAAAGAAATAAGAAAAAAAAAAAAAAAAAGAAAAAAAAAAACAGAAGAGTACCCAAATCTAACTTGCACTGCCAAAGAGATTCTTGAGTCAGCTCAGATGATTTTTTTTTAACATTGGCACTGTTGGGAAGTCGGAGTGACACCTCTGTGAAATTTATACCATGATCTGCATGAAATATTTAGTTGTTAGGGTCATCGGTATTCATTCTAATATATGGGTCGCAATCATGTTTGGCCAGCCTCGCTATCTCTTCACCGACGAACCGGTTAATGAATGGTGCAACGCCTATTACCATACTTCATTGACGAACTGGTTAATGTGGTGAAAACCCCTATTACCACAATCTATGTTATCTGGTGATATATTATTAGGGGTTGTGTACTATGAGATCATTATAGTCTGTTATAAGGGTCACAATTATTCCGAGATGTCAAATTGAATAGCTTGTAATGTTTCGCGAAATTTGAGAAAGTTTTTTGGAAAAATTATATATATATATATATTATTATTTTTTACTTTACAACAAATTTTTTTTTAAAAAAATAAAACTATCAATTTTCAAAAACCAACCAATTTCGGTTTTTGAAAAACCTAAAATTTTAAATTTTTAGTTTTTGAATAAGTGGAAATTTTTCTCTCTTGTAGGTCCTTTGCTTATTCTCTCTCTACCACTAAAAAATGCTCCATGCATGGTTGCCGAGTACCTCCTATTTGTTGCATCTCCAGCAAAGAAAACCCTACCTTGCCCCACACTCAACAAGAATATCATAATCGTCACCGGATACCCCAACTGCTACATGTGAATAAGACCCATAAGTTTAATCGATCACTACCCCATCTTGTACAGAATTGGATCAGTATCATTCATACCTTTGGGCCAAATATTCCTGTTTAAGTATATCAAGCAGTCTCTCTATCGAATCAGAAGGAGCCATGGATACAAACCCAATTGCTAATTCATCTGCAACTAATGCCATTAGCGATGGACCTCCTGAATAGATGCATAGCTATAGAACAAAAGAACTCGACCCTTTTATCCACAGAATAAATGCCCAAATGTTTCAATCTCTTCACCCCAAAAGCAATAGGGGAATAGTATGACCACTTTATTCAGTAACCCAAAACCCAAATTTTGAATTGCTTCCTTCTTTGATTGGGGTAGCTCAGGCTCAATTAGATTGGAGCTTTCTCAGGAACACCAAGAGGAATAGTGCGAAGAACCAAATCGTGTAGACTGGTTTCTTGGTGGAAGATAGAGATAATACATAGATGATCTACAAGAGAAAATTTTAGGTTATGAAAAAACCGAAAATTTAAAATTTTCAGTTCTTGAAAAACCCAATTAATTTAAAATTTTCAGTTTTTCAAAAACGGAATTGGTTTGCTTTCGGTTTTTGAAAAACCGAAAAAATGGATAGTTTTGTTGTTTTTTTTTTTTTTTTTAAATTGTTATAAAGTTCAAAAAACGGACATATCAGTAATAACTGAAAGTATTCGTTATTTTGTTAATAACGGAAACTAAAACGAATATTTACATATTTTTATCAATTTTTTTTAAACTTTGAGTTTAGTTAATAAAACTCTTACGACAATCCAATTTGAAATCTAACAAACAAAAGTAACGGTGACCTTAAAAAGTAAATTGCCTCTTTGTATACTTCTCTTATTGTTATAGTTTCCCCTTTTTAAATGGTTCTGAGATAGTTTGGAAAGTACCCGGAAAGGCTTTCACTATTAAAAACCGTGGTTTGTAACTCTTTATATATTAATAATTCAACAAGACCATACTTCACGGTCACAGTTGCAAAGAGTAGTCAAAGTTCCGAGTTCGCTTCAAACATTCACTGAGGTATCTTACGTTTCATTGTCGGGAATTAGTGTTTCAAAGCCTCGGATCGGTGGTGCAGATTGTTCACCCACAGTTTCGTTTTGTGTCACATTGGTGTTCAGTCTGACTCGTTGATCCCAAAAAAATATTTAAAAGTAAATAGGGGTTATGGAATAGGGATATGGTGACCTAAGATAAATTAGATAAGCCTAATAAATAAATAAATAAATAAATAAATAAATAAATAAATAAATAAATATATAAATAAATATATAAATAAATAAATAAAAATATAAATAAATAAATAAAAATATAAATAAATAAATAAAAATATAAATAAATAAATAAATATATATATATATATATATATATATATATATATATATATATATATATATATATATATATATATATATATATATATATATATATATATATATATATATATATTTGTTAGGCTACACCACTTGTGGTGTAGACCCTTAAAGTGTTCAAACATTTTTAGACATTTATATACCCTTAATGAACTGCAGAAGGCGTTGGCCATCGCCGTCAGCGATGCGGAAAAGCAGTAACGACCCGTCGTGGGCGGCGATAGGCACAAAGCGCAAAAGAGAGGCCTGCGGACAACGGTAAGTATCGCCGTCTGGGCTAGACGCGAAGCACGTGTGAGACGGCGATAAGGATCGTCGTCTATGATAGGCACAGGGCGCAACAGAGAGGCTTGTGGATGGCAGTAGACATCGTCGTCTATGGAAGGCTCAAGGCATAGATAAGGCTTCTATGGACGACAGTAAGTATCGCCATTTGCAATCAGTGAGGAAAGGACAAGGTTGTCTTCGGTCGGCGATGAGCATCATCATCTGTGACATTAGTCCTGAGACAAAAGCCCGGCCCACCGCTTGGGTCTGGCCCAGCTCGCCGTGCGATTCCAAACTATCGCGCGTGGGTAGGGCCCGGCTCGTCGTGCGTTTCCAAACTATCGCCGTCCGCGAAGGGTCGTTGCTGCTTTCCCTCGTCTTCGATGGCGATGGCCAACGTCGTCTGCAGTTCACTGCTCACCCCTACGTCGTGAGCAGCAGTGTCCAGCACCGTCCATGGGCCACGACACTGTTACACCCTGGCTGTACACGACGATGCCTAATAGATGGGACCTTCCTACTCCTTTGTCTCACCACTCTCTTCTCTTCTCTTTTCTTCTCTTCTCGCTTGACTAAAGGACAGACTCAGTCTAGCACTGTCTTAGCAGTCTGGCTGTCGAGTAGTATTAGTATTGCCGTCGTGCTGGTCAAGAGTACTATACCCGTCTTGCTGCCACACCAGATTAGGACGGTCATATCGGCCTTGGTTTCGAGTAGTATTGTTACCGTGCCCGTCTTGCTAGTCACTGTACTGGTCCAGCTATCATGCTAGTTTCATTTCCTTGTCAAGTCCTCTTGTCTTTTCTCCCTCTTTATTCAAATTCTCTTCTTCATCACCCTAACTTCTCATCTTCTCTACCATCTTAATGTGCACATTTGTGCATGTTCGCCCCAAGACAAGGGTGGATCCCTCAGCCCACTTGTCTTGCAAATTAACCATGTTAGTGCTTTGCAGAAAACAAGGAGCTTGCAGGTCAAGGGAGGCGATTTTGAACCAGTTGAAGCAGCTGGGGGGCTTTTCGTCGTGATCTAAGAGGGTACTTGTGTGAGTCAGCCCGAGTAAGTCACAGACCCAGGTGAGGTTGGTCCCCACCTCACGAATAAAATTCCTCTCTCACCAAGCAGTCTCAGGTCCCGGGTCTTCTGAACCCGAGATATGTGTCACCCGATCATCTAGATCCAGGGGAGCGAGATCGAGACATCCGATCAGTTTGGCGACTCCATTGGGATTTTGTCATGTGTGGAAGCATGTTTAATGTCTGCCTCCTAGATCCTGTGCAATGCCTTTTATCCGTCATGCAGCTTGGACGTGACTATAGTTTTGAGTCATACAGTTGGACCATGCAATTTAAGGTCGTGCAACTAGACCTTCGCTACAGTTTAAGGTCATATAATTTGGACCATTAATGATGGGAATCCTTTGAGGATTATTGGGGTCAATATAGCTCCACGAGGATAATGTGCAATGGTATGCATGTAACTTCGCTGAGAATGACAGGCTGGAGCATAGGTGCAATCCCACTGGGAATAGTGATGGAATACACTTGGTGAAGAGGTACGTCCATTTCACAATTTAAAGTCATGCAAATGGACTATTTGTCGCGTTGTTTAACGTCTTGCTACAGGGACATGCATTACAGTTTTAAGGTCTTGTAGCTCAAACCATGGCTATGTAGCTTAAAGTCATGTGATTAGGACCATGCAGTTTAAGGTCGTGCAACTAGACTTCCGCTACAGTTTAAGGTCATATAGTTTGGACCATGGCTTTGCAGTTTAAAGTCATGCGGCTAGGACCATGAAGTTGAAGGTCGTATAGTTTGGACCATGCAGTTTAGGGTCGTGTATCTAGACCTTCACTACAGTTTATGGTCATATAGTTTGGACCATGCAGTTTGTGTGGGTTGCCATGTATGTGAAGCTCCATAGCAGATAGGTCTGTGGATGGCATTCCGACTCCCTGGCGATAAAATGGGTAAGACCATACACAAGCAGAGGGCTCAGATGGAGATGGTGGCCCGAGGGATAACAAACATGAAGCGGACTTCACTGGGGATTACGGGGTAAGTATGATTTTCTGGGGTCAAAGGTAGGTTTATGAAAGGTGACCCAACTCCCTGAGGATAAGATAGCTTGGTGGGAAACATACCCATTGAGGATTGAAGAGGTAAGCATGACCCTTAACTCCACTGGGGATGATGAGCTGCAGTACGGGTATGACACCTACTGGGGATGAGAGACAGTGGCCTGCTCCTGACTCTATTAGAGATGACAGGTCACGGCCTGAGTGCAACTCTACTGTAATAGTGAGAGAAATCCACAGACGGTAGTGCCATAGAATGCGCACATCGCTAGGTTTTGAATGGCGCACGCTGTGTTAGGCTTGTGGATGATGCGCACGTCGTTAGAGCTATGATGAAGTGCACGACGTTAAGCCTCTGATGAAATGAGCGACGGTGGCACCTGAGGGATGCACGACATTGAGCTTGGGAAGAGCGATGCACGATGATAAGTTGGGTGAGGGGCACGGAGCTAGGTGTCGTGGAGCATAGACAACATTAGGCTTAGTAACGCGCACAATGTTAGTGTCTGGAGGATGCGTGCGACGTTAAGGCATAGTGATAGCAATAGACGGCAGTAGGTTCATGAGGCACATGCGACATTGACTTGCATTTGGCGTTCGGGATTGGCCCGCCCCAGCTTGGTCCTTTCGCCGTTTGGTGTCAGGACTCGAGTGTCATTTTGAATTTGTGAGGGGCACTTTGTGGCACTGTACACTATAAAAGGGGATGAAACCCCATTTTCACCATTTTACTTATAGTAAAACAGTGAGAGAGTTTAGTGCGGGCGAGAACTTCGGGCAAGAAAAACTCCGGTGAAACCCCATTACATAGATTCCTGCTAATCGAGCCTCAGCAAGTTTGAGGACATTCGCAAGAGTTTACAGAGAGTGCAGAGACTCCTTGAGCAAGGAACATGGGGCTTTGGTAAGAAGAAGGAGCCTGACAGAGTTACAAGCATGGTAGAGGCCGTAGTAGTGATCCTGCAAAGGTGAAAAGATTTCGACGAGGAGGGGAGCGCGGCTATGCTGAAACAAACCAGCGGACTCTAGTGGTTTTCCTGACGGTCTTTTAGTCACCGAAAGAGAAGAAGAAGGAACAACGATGGGCCCACTAGAAATACAGTGACATTTCGACGAGGTTTTTTTTTTTTTTTTTAGGGGATTGGAAAGGCGAAAGGTCACAAGGAAGATAGACCGAGAGGTCACAAGGAGATTTATGCGGAGATTCTGATGGTTTCCTGGTAGGATTGGCCGCTGGTGAGGAGAGGAAAAGGACAAAGAGGGTCATACGGTGGGTAGGAAGGAAAGTTCTTGGTGAGAAGAGGAAACGCCGGTAGGGGCTCGAGGGGTCGTGACCTGTAACAGCCAGGAGGTGAAGAGCCGTGGGACGGCGAACGGTCACCCTCCGAATGAGTGGTGTTGGGCCATATTATGAGTGGCAGGTGGCGTGCCCAGATTCTGAGCGTCGTGGCGTGTCACACATGTAACATGTGCGAGCGTTTGCAGCTGCCACTAGAGCACAAGCGGTGTTAGCCCCCCTTTGCCCACAGACCACATTGTGCCATGAGTGAACAGACGACGCTATGTCTTGGTTCTCGCGTGGCATTACTGTTTTACTTCGACAGACGACGATAGCCCCTTAGTCGTGAGACGACATTGTGCCTTTGCCTGGACGTATGACGCTACTACTTCAGTGGGCAAACGACGATAGCCTCTATACGAGCAGCCGACGTTACGCCTTAAGCGACCAGCCGGAGATATACCCTTATGAACGCAGCTGGTGCTACGTTTTGAGAACTCAGACGGCGGTAGCTTTACCGACAGCATAGCCGGCGCTAGCCTTTATTCACGTAGCCGGCGATAATCTTGTCTTCTGCGCATGGCGGTAACACTGCCCCTCAGTGACTTGCACACGACAGTGAAACCTTGGTTTTTAGCTTCATGGCTCAGCCTTTATGCGTCATTCTAGAGGTGAAGAACCTCCGACGAGTAGGAGACATCGGTACCGATATGTTCACCGGTGAAAGTTTGGTGAGGGGTGAACCCATCTGGCTCACCAAGACTTGGTGTGAACCAAGGTGGTCTTTGAGCGTCACCTTTGTTAGTAACCCTGTTTGCTTTGAGGTTAGAGAAGACAACGATGGGAATGTAAGAATAGAAGAAGGCGTAGGCCTCTTCCATTTTTTTCATAGGAATATAGCCTCCAACGAGGACTTGCCGACCCTAGGCAAGAGGATGGTGAAGACCCTAGGCCTGATGTGGTCTTTTGCTGGCCTTCGGGTGCAAGGGAAGCACCAGTACCTGAAAGGGTACTCTTCCTAGACCATCAGGGTGCTGAGCCGATACCAGGGCATTTTAAAGCGTGCTTCCCTACTAGCCGCCACTTAGTGCTCGGCAGGATACTATGACTGCTACTCGAACACGGTCAAGGTGCTATTGAAAACCTGGAGCCATGTCAGTAACACATGACTGCTTGGTCTTGGGGAAGCAGGGATGTCTTTGCTAGACCTACACCTCATCGGTGGGTCCCCACTCATCGGTGCTATATATGACGAGTTCGTGCCCTTGAACTCGGTCATTTTTGGAGGTGAACGGGTCAGGAAAGAAGACCCACGGACTGGACTGTAAGAGTTATTTGGGATTTACCAGTTGCTCTGCTTTGAGTCCAAGAAAGGACGTGTCTCCTTCACCCATTGGGTGGCATTCTTTTATGGAGACTATACTGATGAGGTTGGCCCAAGCCTGAGGAGAAAGGGGAAGGCATCCATGAAAGGAACCCCTCCAGTATTTGAACTGCACAACGAGAACGATCACATCTTCTTGGCAGCGTACCTGGTACTCTTCCTGTGCAAGTTTGCTCTCCCCAAAGTAGCAGACACCATACGTCCAGGCACGTTCTAAGTAGCTTGCGACATGGCGAGGGGGCGAGAGTACGCTCTCTCGCAGCCGGTCCTATGCAGCATCTACTACGGCTTGGGAGCCGTGTCTAGGCGGAAAGCCTATCAAGGCGATGGCGAAGGCAATGGCATAGTGGACGACGAAGCCTTCTCGAGGAACTTTAAGACGTCTTTCCCCATCCACTACATATATGGCTGGCTCGGGGCTTATTTTAGCAACACCTACCTCAGAAATAAGGTGTTGGAGGAAACAATGTGCCCATTTCTATTGAGGATTGATGGGTAGAAAGCAGTCTTCGATACTCCTGGTCATGCACGTAGCTTGTTCTACAATGACCACCTTCACATGAGTAGGCCCACCTTCCCGGTCGGAAACCTCACGGATTGTGCCTTTTCCGACCACTTGGGAAAGAACCTGGATGGTGTTCCTACCACTCATAGGGAGCTCATGTACATGTTGAGTGTCAGACGAGGGGTTCTTCCCTACCGCACCATCCACAATGCCAAGCTTGAGGGATATTTCCCTCATCGATTTGCCTGATGACATGGGATAGACCAAGGGTCCCCATTCTCGGTATTCTTTGAGAAGCAGTACATCAAGATCAACTGCAAAAAGAGGACCAGCTGGGGAATCATCGTGATACCTGGCTCTCGAGACATATTCGCACGGCTTAGGCCACGTGCTCGGAGTTCACTGAGATCAATACCTACATGTTGCCACATTTTGGCAGAACAGTGTGAGCAACTAAGGCACACGAACGTTGGTGGTAGATCACCAGTAAGGGGTATTGGGAAGTTAGCCACCCCTGGAAAGAGGAGAACTCCCATTGGAGTCAGGACACACGGTAGAGGAAGATGGCGAGGACTCCTCCATTAGGGGAGGTATTCACCTTGGGCTTTCCCTGGGACTGGGGTGCCGTGGGGCGGCGCCGCCAAATTGTTGTGGACAAGTCTTTGCCACAATTTATTAATATGGAGGAGAAAACAAAGAGCATCTTTGACAACCTCTCTGCTATTTTCTAGTGGAAGGAGGGCCGCAAGGTTCTAGGGTATAAAGAGCACCCGGTCCAAGACTTGAACAAGTTGATAGGGAGTGGCCCTCACAATAAACTTGTCATCGGCTCTTCTTGAAGTGGTGCTTTTGAGACTGCTGCACATTCTCAAGTGAAGGGGAAGAAGAGGAAGCGGACTGGCCCGGACGTTCCTTGTGCACCAACTCGTCTTGCAACACGGGCTCCAAAACGCAAGGGGCCTAAACTTCCAGTGATTCGGGAGCAGGTCGATGGTTCTTCACTACCTGCTTCCTCAGAGTCCTATGTGTCTCCAGCGGTCTCTAATTCCCCCTTTGCTCTGGAGGATTCATCTTCTCTTTCACCTGAGCCTTCTTTTGGCTCCTTAGTGGTTCCGGTAGGTGCCTCAGATCCCATCGAACCGATCGACATGGCTTTCGGCTAGGGAGTGACATCTGTGGCTGAGGGAGAGGGCCCAGTCCCAATGGAGATCAATTGGGCTGGGGATGCAAACATTGAAGGTGCTGCTCAAGGTGAGGAAGTTGTCGTGGTCCAGGAAGCTGCTGCACCTACTGAAGGAGAAGATGTAGTCATGGAAGGGGCATCCCCAAGCTCTGCTCAGGAGGGGGGACCTATGGTGATAGAGGAGACTGACACCCCAGGGGCCAAAGAAGGGCTACTTGAGCAGTAGGAAGTCGCTGCCTCGAGCGATGTAGCTATAGAATAGGTCGTAGAGCCGTGAAATCTTCAAGGGGCTGACCTCAAGGGCTCAGAGGTGGTACCCCTAGTTGTCGAAGAGGCACGCCTTGTGGAAGAGCTTGTGGCTGAAATTGCTGCCATAGTAGACAAGGGTGAAGAAGGAGAGGGGAGAGGCGTCGCACTTGCCGAGGCAGAGGTGGGGGTTCAAGAAGAGAGGAAGCAGGATGAAGACACCGCCCCGGGAGAGGAGGCTACCGTGGTGCACCATGGTACTGAGGCGGTAGCTTCAGGAGGTGACACATGTCAGAGGAGAGTGAGCAGAATGGATGGGCACGGTCACGAAACCATGAGTAAAAAAAATAATTTTTTTTTTTGAAAAAGAAAATAAAAAATAAAATGGACAGGCACGGTCATGAAATCGTGAGTAAAAATGTCCCAAAAATAAGACCCGAGCATGGTGAAAACCTGAAAAGGGCGTCGTGAGCAAGATTGGATGAAAATGGTGGACATGGCCGCATGGTCATGGGTAAAAAAACCCAAAAATAAAGGAGGTTGGTGAAAAACGTCTTTACGGTGCCCGAGTCTTATTTTTGGGACTGTAGCAGAGGGGTAAGTACCTCTCTAGCTCATTATTTTGTTTCCGAGAGAACGAGGAACATGGTCACACATGTCTCGGCTTGGTCATCGTCCTCACCCTAGCGACTCTCTTTGATTTTGAGGGATCTTTTTGTTCATCGTCCTCACCCTCGGGGACTCTTTTTTATTTTGAGGGATCTGTTTGTTCATCGTCCTCACCCTCGGGGACTCTTTTTGATTTTGAGGGACCCTTGTGATTTCAGTATAGTGACCCTTGACTTGGAAGATCTAAGCATATTCGCTTCGACGGGGCAACCAGCAAAAGGGGGGTGATTAGTGCAGCTGTCACCATGACTGACACTAAGAAAGCCGCCCCTCAAACCTTAGACCTCTACAAAGGGGTAGTCACAACCAAGGCACAGACAACACTTCAGGCTGGAGGCAAGCAACAACAGTCTTATTACAAGGTCCCGCTCCCTAAAAATATAAATCAAAGTGACTATTGGATCCAACACCAGAACAAGCTATACCCCTTCGAGAAGGAGTGGGTTCATGCACTGCTTTGGTTACTACTAGAGCAAAAAATGATCCAGCTACCAGAGGTCAAATCCCCAAAACAAGCTGGATAGGAGACACAAGAGAGATACTGCGCATATCACAGGAGAGTAGGCCAGCCCACTCAAGAGTTCTATATGCTCAAAGACATTATCGAAGCTCTTATTAACAAAGGCCAGATAAAGAAAGCATTCGGGGCAACTGAGGCTTCCCACGTAGTGACAATCCAAGAGGATGACGAGGCACCTATTGTCCTCTATGTAGTATTCTTTGTAATGCTCGAAGAAGGTCTCATCACATTGAAGCCGACAATGCAGCCCAAGTTCCTGCCTCCAGGAACTGAGAACCTCTGATGTCTGTATCATCTGATACGAGGCCATGACTTAAGTGAATGCACGGGCTTCCACAAGCTCTTGGCAAAGAAGATGCAGCAGCACCAAGAAGTTCATGGTAACTCAGAAGAACATCCTCAAGTCCTTGCTCCACCAGTGCAAGAAGACCTCCCAACACATGCCCAGGGAAGTGCACCAGACCCTCTGTAGGCCCTCTTTGAGGCGATGCTCCAACAGGGTCTTGTCACTCCCAAGCCTACCAAGCAACCTAGGCATCTTGCCCAGGGTACGAAAAATCTCTAGCGCCCATATCACCAGGTATGGGGTCATGAGTTGAGGGCATGCTTTGGGTTCAAAGCTGTAGTCGCGAAGAAGGTACAGAAAGGCCACATTGTTAGCGCCGTTCTCCCAGAACGCTTCCAAGCCATTTCTCCCGTCCAAGACTACAAGTCCCCTAGAAGCATACACTAGATCCTTCAGAGCCCTTGACTTCTCAGCCTTGAGAAGTCTATCGTGGATGAAGTAGGCTCAAGTCCCTGAAGCGTGTGGCAGTTCGCGAAGCTGGGGCTACTCATCAGCCCGATAGGATAGACCAAACACCTCCTAAGGGATCCAGAAATAGACGAGCGCCCAGGTCAATTAGCCGAAGGAGCCATATCCCTCAGCCACCAGTTGAGGAGCAATTCCTCAAGCCCCTTCCTCCACTGCCGACCTTACAGGACTTCATCCCAGGCACAACTTGCCTTATCCCTTCGTCCAATCAGGTGGACGTCCTTGAGCCATCAATTGCTCGGGACTCATCCAATACGGGTGACGATATTAAAAGCATCTCCCAACGGTCAAAGCTAGGGCAATACCTAAAATACTCCCGCACATGTCCAAATATGGCGATGATGTAAAAACCTATTTAGAACACTCTAACTCCGCCTCTTCTTCTTTGCTTCCCTTTTCTTCTATCTCTTTCACAGGTACAGCTCGGCAATGTCCAGACTTCGAAGCTCTAAATAAAGAGCTCGAAGGAACCAACATTAGCAGGACGCACCGGAAGTGCGTAAGAAAGATGCTAACCTAGGCGGCTAGATTCTTGACAGTCGCTGATGCTCTGGCTGCCCAAGCCAAGTCCGAGCCATCTTCAAGCTTCTATTCTCACAAGGCCTATCACATGGTTCAAGTTCATGAAGCACCACCCAGCTTGGGGCAAGTACCGATTGACCTCAGTCACGATGCCATGGACTCCACGTTCGAAGTTGACCCTTTCATTGCCTGGTCCGACCAGGGACCAGAAATCGTCTCCCACACTAAGACCCTCCTAGAAGCCGAAATGTCAGGATCATGGGTCTCTGCACTCGAGGTTAATGAAAAGCCTCATGAATCCCCTAATGAGGAACTGTAGGAAGCTTTGGAAGAGTAGGAAGAAGGTGGTCAGGCCACAGTTGACGAGCTCGAAGAGATAAACTTAAGGGATGAGGCCAACTCAAGGCCAACTTTCATCTCCGAAAAAATGTCCCCAGAGGAGAGAGAAAGTTATATTTCCTTCCTCCGAGCAAATCGAGACGTCTTCGCCTAGCATTAACATGATATGCCCAGTCTAGACCCTCAAATTGATGTCCATTGTCTCGGTATTGACCTGTCCATCAAACCCATAAAGTAGAATTCAAGAAGGTTTAGACCCGACCTCGAGATGCAGAGGTGAATAAGCTCAGGAAATCAGGATTCATACGTGAAGTCAAATACCCAAGATGGCTAGCAAATGCTATCCCAGTCAAGAAGAAAAATGGCCAAATAAGGGTCTATAATGACTTTCGCGGCTTGAATACTACCTGCCCCAATGATGACTTCCCCCTACCGTTCACCAAGATGCTTGTTGATTCCACATCTCATTGCCAGATCTTCTCCTTCATGGATGAGTAATCTGGTTATAATTAGATCAGGATGGCACCAGAGGATGAAGAGGCCACTGCATTCTTGACCCCAAAAGGTGTCTTTTGCTACATTGTGATGACTTCCGGGTTAAAGAATGCCGATGTCACATACCTGTGAGCCATGACGACTATCTTCAAGGACATGATGCACAAGGAGGTCGAGTGCTATGTGGATGACTTGGTGGTGAAGTCTGAAACAAAGGACGCTCACATGAAGGTCCTTAAAAAGGTATTTGAGCGGCTGCGACATCACCACTTAAGATGAACCCCTTGAAATGCGCCTTTGGCGTACGCTCAGGAAAGTTCTTAGGATTCATTGTAAGGTATCTTGGGCCGGAGGTTGAGCCGGTCAAAATCAAGGCAATCCAAGACATTCCACCACCAACAAGCTTGCGTGATGTTTCGTCTCTTCAAGGGCAGCTGACCTACATTCGAAGGTTCATCTCGAACCTCTCAAGACAATGCAAGCCATTTTCACACCTGTTGAAGAAAGACACTCCCTTCATATGGGATGAGACGTTCCAAGCTGCACTTGATGATATCAAGTAGTACTTGTTGAATCCTACGGTACTCTCCATGCCGGTGTTAGGAAGGCCTCTCATCCTATACATGATCGCTCTTGATGAGTCACTTGGGGCACTCCTAACACAGAACAATGACGTGGGGAAAGAAACAATACTCTATTATCTTAGCTGCAGGATGCAGGGGGCCGAGAAGAATTACCCTCCCATCGAGAAGATGTGCCTAGCCTTGATCTTTGCGGTACAGAAGCTCCATCATTACTTGCTCGGTCACGAAGTCAAGCTAATTTCAAAGGCAGACCCGGTCACGTTCCTTATGACCCGACCATGCCTGTCAGGATGCTTGGCTAAGTGGGCATTATTACTGATGAAGTTCGACATCACGTATATACCACAAAAGGCCGTCAATGGTCAAGCCTCAGCAGACTTTCTCATGGCTCACCCAGTCCCTTCAAAATCTTCCATGTCAAGTGATCTCCCGGATGAAGAAGTTTTCTGTACTGTACTAACTTGGCTATGGGATATGTACTTCGATGAAGCATTCCAGTTTGATAGAGGGGGTGCCAGAGTAGTAATCCTAACTCCCGACAGTGGAATGATTCCTCTATCCTTCTCACTCGTAGAGGCATTTTCTCATAATGAAGCTGAATATCAAGCCCGGATAATCGGATTGGAGATCGCTCAGGAGCTAGACCTAGAGCAACTAAACATCTTCGGTGACTCTGAGCTAGCCATCAGGCGACTTAAGGGGATTTATGACATAAGGAAGGATACTCTCAAGCCTTACCATGACATGACCAAATCTTATATGGCCCAGTTCGATGATTTCTCCCTAAGTCATATCCCTAGAAGGCTAAACTTGCAGGCCGATGCGCTCACAAAGCTTGGGGCCACCATTCAATTGTCTTCACCAGGGCCCACACTAGTCTGGGTAACAGAATGGAGATATGTTGACTTGAGAACCGAAGTTTATGCAAATGGAGAGATGTCTTCTCTGAATGCACGCCTTATTCATTCGGAGCACTCTTTGTAACCAAGGATGTCATTAAGGCAGAACAGGAAATGTCATGAGATAAAGAATCCAAGGCTGAGAAGAAAGAGCCGAAATTCTTTGAATTGATATGTGCAGAGGTTGAATAAGTAGAAGACTGGGGGGAGCCTATCATGAGCTTCATAAATCATTGAAGGCTGTCTGAGGATAGGGCGGAACGCAACAGTATACGACGGATGTCTATCAAGTACACTCTTCTTGATGGGAATGTTCTCTTTCATCGATCATTTAACAAAATTCTCCTCAGATGCATCGATACACGAGAAGCAAATAAAGTACTGGAAGAAGTGCATAGGGGTATATGTGGGCTGTATCAATTCGGCCCTAAGCCAATGAGCGCATACGCAGACTCGGGTATTATTGGCCTTCAATGGTGGCTGATGCCCAAAACTATGCTAAAAGATGTCAGGTGTGCTAAATGCACTCAAGCCTCATTCATCAGCCCCCAGAGCCTCTCCATCCTACAGTGGAATCATGGCCCTTTTCCCAGTGGGGTATGGACATTGTAGGACCCATTGACCCTCCTTCTGCCATGGGTCATGGCTTCATCGTAGCAGTGACATATTACTTTTCCAAGTAGGTTGAAGCCGTCCCTCTCAAGCAAGTTCCAGGGGCCATTGTGGCTAACTTCGTGCGTCACCACATCATATACCGGTTCGGGGTTCCAGACCAAATAATCTCTGATAATGGCCCTCAGTTTAGAAGCCATCACATTGATCACCTAGTTAATCAGTTTGGTTTTGAGTGGAAGTACTCAACCATGTACCACCCTCGAGCCAATGGTTTAGCTGAGGCATTCAATAAAACCCTGTGCGGGGTGCTCCGAAAGTCAATTTCGAAGTCAAAGAAGAATTGGCATGAGAGACTTCTTGAAGCTCTGAGGGCCTATCTCACCATCACTCATAATTCTACAAACTCTACTCCTTATTCTTTAGTTTATGGGGGTGAGGCAGTTTTACCCCTCGAAGGTCAAATACCCTCACTCCGTGTCGCTATACATCAGGGACTGATTAAAGATGAGAGGGTCAAGCTCTGTTATCAAGAGTTGGATGCTCTTGATGAAAAGTGGCTAGGGCCCCAGTAAATCCTTGAGCTCAATCAGGGGAGAATGAATAGGGCCTTTGACAAGTCTGTCAAGGTTCACTCATTCACTCGTGGGGATCTAGTCTTAGCAGTCAAGAGACCGATTGTCATGCATGGATGCCGCAAAGGCAAGTTCAAACCCAAGTGAGAAGGTCCCTTCATAGTCAAAAAGGTCACACTAAATAGGGCCTATATACTGGCAAACTCTGATGGAGAAGACGCAATGCCCCCCTATCAATGGGCGATATCTAAAGGAGTACTATTCCTGATGTGCTCTAAAAATGCAGTGCATGCAATAAAAAGAAAGAAATGGAAAAGAAAAATAGCAACCCAATTCAAAAGAAATTCATTGCTTGCAAAAACCCATTATTAGGGAGGTTACATATATAGTATCAATAGTTGCACTTGCTTCAAAGGAAAAAAGGATGTTCACAGGGCCAACCATTTCCGAGTCAGCTTCAATTCATCTGACGAAGTATGGCTGGTTTCCAAGAGAGTGAAGAAGTACTCTGATAGAATCTATCAGACATATAAAGTAGACTTCCCTAGCAAGGAGTTGGCCTATGATGGATGCTCTTCTTCAACACAACAGAGACTTCATTATTGTGTTGGAGGACTTGGCTTCCAACAGACCACAGTGGCCAGGCATTCTCATTTGCCATCCATCTTGGCCCCCACAAGGCATCGTTGTTCGTGGTCATTGCCGCGCGCAACTCAATGTCACGCGTGATCATCGCTGCACATGGCGCAATGATGTGGGTGACCACTGCTGCAAGCAGCTCACGTCACTATGGGCAGGCCAATGCCACGCTCGACCATTGTCGCGAGCGGCATACTACCAAGTGTGGTTGTCGCCACACATAGCTTAGTGCAGCTTGAAGGCAGCACTGCATGTGACTTATTGCTGCACATACCCTTGTGGTGCCTCAGTTCCCACTATCCCCAATTCTTTGGGAGCATTTAATGTTTCATGCCTCTTCGATTTCACCAACCGTTGCTTCTCGGTGAAGGTCCACCTTCCCTCGACTTTCCACCTCTCGACAATGATAGTCCTTTTGACTCTTTGGGTTCCCACCGGTGCCAGGAAACTTTCTTCGTTTTTTCCCCCTCTCCCACCGATGACCAATGATACTGGGAAACCACCGAAATCTCTGTAGAAGCTTCCCTGTGACCCCGCGGGTTTCCTTCTCCCTTCTTTGCACTCCTCTACTCGCCGAAAAATTGCACAGCTTCTGGCAAAACCATTGTTCAACCTCTATTCTCCCTGACAGTAATCACAAGGTCATCGGGAGATCACTGGCCACCCCTGTGCAAGTGCCAGCAGTCCCTGTTTTCTCCTCTGGTGTCCCCGAGGCCTCTGCAACCTGCTATGCCCTAGAGCTTGCTGAAGCTCCTCTACAATGACTATAACTCTAGCAGGCTGCCTTCTTCTTCTCAAAAGCCCCCTGTTCCTTGCTCAAGGGGACTTAGCACTTTATCAAAACATTTGCAAGCACTCTGCGAAGATTCACGATTTGCTGATGTTCACCGAAGAGCTCCTGAATGACTGTGCACAGTGGCCTGGCCAGAGGTTTCTCGCTGGAAGTCTCTAGACGGAAGCTCTCAAACTATCGTCACTGTTTTACAGAAGGTAAAGCAGTAAAATGGAGTTTTACCCCCTTTTATAGACAAAGGTTACACAAAGTTCCTCCCCATAGGCTCGAAATGATGTTCGAGCCCCTGACTCCAAACGACGATAGGACTAAGCTGGGGCGGGCCAAACACGAACCCCGAATGAAAGCCAACGCCGCATGTGCCTCATGAACCTATTGCTGTCTATTGCTATCGCTATGCCTTAATGCTGCACGTGTCCTCCAGAAACTAACGCCGTGCGTGTTACTAAGCCTAGTGTCATCCGTGCTCCATGACGCCTAGCGCCGTGCCCCTCATCCAACTTATCGCCGTGCATCACTCTTCCCAAGCTGAACGCTGCGCGCCCCATCCAACTTATCGCCGTGCATCGCTCTTCCCAAGCTCAACGTCGTGCGTCCCTCAGGTGCCAACAAAGGCTTAACGCCATGCACTTCACCAGAGGCCTAACGATGTGCGCATCATCCATAGGCCTAAAGCCGCGTGCGTCATTCAAAACCTAGCGTCGTGCACCTGCTGTGGCACTACCTTCTGTGGATTTCTCTCACTATTCTAGTGGAGTTGCACTCAGACCGTGACTTGTTATCCCCAATGGAGTCAGGAGCAGGCCAGTATCTCTCATCCCCAGTAGGAGTCATACCCGTACTGCAGCCCATCATCCTTAGTGGAGTTAGGGGTTATGCTTACCTCTTCAGTCCTCAGTGGGTCTGTTTCCCACCAAGCTATCTTATCCTCAGGGAGTCTGGTCAACTTTCATAAACCTACCTTTTACCCCAAAAGATCACACTTACCCCCTAATCCCCAGTGAAGTTTGCTTCCATTTGTTACCCCTCGGGCCACCATCTCCATCTGAGCCCTCTGCTTGTGTAAGGCCTTAACCATTTTAACCCCAGGGAGTCAGATTGCCATCCACAAACCTATCCCCATGGAGCTTCACCTACATGGCAACCCACACAATGGTCTAGATGCACGACCCTAAACTGCATGGTCCAAACTATATGGTCTTAAACTGTAGCGGAGCTCTAGATGCACGACCCTAAACTGCATGGCCCAAATTATATGACCTTAAACTGCATGGTCCTAGCCGCTTGACTTTAAACTGCAAAGCCATGGTCCAAACTATAAGACCTTAAACTGTAGTGGAGGTCTAGTTGCACGACCTTAAACTGCATGGTCCTACCCACATGACTTTAAACTACATAGCCACGGTCCGAGCTATAAGACCTTAAAACTGTAATGCACGTCCCTGTAGCAAGACATTAAACGATGAAACAAATAGTCCATTCATATGACTTTAAACTGTGAAATGGACGTACATCTTCACCAGGTGTATTCCCTCACTATCCCCAAGTGGATTGCACATGTGCTCCGGCCGGTCATTCTCAACGAAGTTACATGCATATCATTGCTCATTATCCTTGTGGAGCTATATTGACTAAAATAATCCTCAGAGGATTCCCATCATTAATGGTCCAAACTATATGACCTTAAACTGTAGCGGAGGTCTAGTTGCATGACCTTAAACTGCATGGTCTAACTGTATGACTCAAAACTATAGTCACGTCCAAGGGTGAGGACAATCAACAAAAGATCCCTTAAAATCAAAAGGAGTCCCCGAGGGTGAGGACGATGAATAAAAGATCCCTCAAAATAAAAAAGAGCTCCCGAGGGTGAGGATGATGAACAAAAGATCCCTCAAAATAAAAAAAGAGTCATCGAGGGTGAGGACGATGAACAAAAGACCCCTCAAAATTAAAAAGAGTCCCCGAGGGTGAGGACGATGAACAAAACATCCCTCAAAATCAAAAGGAGTCTTCGAGGGTGAGGATGATGAACAAAGGTCCTTCAAAATCAAAAGGAGTCCCCGAGGGTGAGGACGATGAATAAAAGATCCCTCAAAATAAAACAGAGTCCCCGAGGGTGAGGGCGATGAACAAAAGATCCCTCAAAATCAGAGAGAGTTCCTAGGGTGAGGACGATGACCACAAGATCCCTCAAAAACACAAAATGGCCCTCAGAGGTACTGTTCGATAGGGTGAGGACTGTAAATACCAATCTCTCCATGTCGCAAACTCATATGATAGGGTGAAAACACTAAAACTAACCCCTTCGGTCCCGTGAGGGTGAGGACCGCGATAAGATCCCTCAAAGTCTCATCTCTCCCAAAGTCTCCATGGATGAATCTATGACAAATGTATCCAAACGTCTGAGCATCCTAGTTAGTGCATTACGTGGATTTCTCCTCGACGTTCACATGGTCCTGTGGCTAGGAAGAAAAAAGACATAACGCTGAAGGAAATTTTTTGTATGTTGTCCTTATCGCTTCTTTAGAAGCACAATATTCGATGAGGCATGCTGTTTGAAGACATTTTTCAACACCATGGGTCCCCGATGCGGAATAAAAGAGAAGCCGATCAATAAAGCTTGACAAATAGTGAAGGCCCCAGAATTGGTCAAGATCTTCATAAATGAGAAACAGTTTCGACAAAATCAGCCTCTAGCACCTTGAAGTGGATCCCTATAACTGGAATCCTACCTTCAGAGGATCAAATGGCGGTGGGACCACCGCCATTTGATCCGACATGGTTGACAATCCCTAAGGGTCAAATTTCAACTTAAACAGACACTTCAGGAAGAAGTTATGGGTAAAGGATCAAAATAAGTGGAGCCGCACACTATTCTTGTGTTGCCACCCTGCAACTAAACTCCATTAAAGCACAGTCACAAATAGTGAACTTGTGACACCCATATCTCCTTAGTCCGATCTCTCAAACTTATTAGAGCATGTTTATCTCGTCGAAACAAGCGTTTTGATATGTGGCACGTCCCGTGACGATGTCGGAGCAGGGAGAAAAGCTAGAGAGATGTTCGTGATTCAAAGAAACATGTTGTAGAAAATCAGGAGGACATCCACTCACTCGAGCAGCTAAATCACAGTGCCCGCGAAGTTGATCGATGTGAGACTAGTTGCATTGCGTGCGTAAGGTCCGTGGCTATCGCTGGTCCGAACCCCGTGAGTGATGAATGGTTGGATTTTGTACAAGACTCAATTGAAGTCACTACAGATTTTGGCTGCCGGAATTCTAAATTTCGGCCAAAAGTTCAAGATTGTCAAATCTTCGTTCGGGCACCAAATCACATCCCGTTTGTCGCAACGCGATCGTGGTAACATACTCAATGTAAGTCAGTGAAGAAGTAGAAGAAAACATCAAGATGAAGACACACTATCAATAAAAGTTTTTCAAGATCTATTCAAATTTCAAGTTATGTGATCATGTCTTTAAAGTGTGATTCGTGGCTTAAAATTATTATCACAATTATCATAGCATCGAGCCCTGCGCAATGGTGATCATATTTTGTTCATTTAGACGTCAGATCGTCAATGAATCATTCAAGAAGAATTAAGAACGTTCCTAGTTCTCAGTAGAGATTATTTTGAAATTTTCTAAATTGTTAGGCAGGGGTAAATCAATCATTTTTCACCCTATTTTCTTTTTTTTTTTAGTTCAAATAAACCTTAATTATCATCAATTAGGGTTAGTTTTGGATAATCCACCCACGTTTGAGCTCTAGTCTATAAATAGACTCTACCTCTCATTGAAAATGGAGGATAGACCTTTTAGGAAAATCATTGTACATGGATTCAACTTTTGATCAATAAAAGTTAAGTCTTTCTTCTTGAGTTCTCTTGAGCAAGTTTAGAACGGCACCCCTCCTATCTTAGAGGTATTTTCTCTCTCTTCTTATCTTTCTTCTTCTTCGTCTATCTTCTTCTTCTCTACTGAGTCTTTCTCAGAGGCCATGCACGACAGTGGCAGTGCTGTGCATGCCTCTTTCTCCTCTCTTTCTCTCTCCCTACTCTCTCTTTCTCTGTTATCATAACTTCTTAAGCCATGCACGACATTAGTTTCCGCCATGCGCAACAGTTTGGAAATGCACTGCGAGCCGAGCCATACCCAAGCTACGGTCTGGGCTCCTGTCTCTTGGCTAATGTCGTGGATGACGATGCTCATCACCGACCGAAGACAACCTTGTCCATTCCTCACTGATCGTAGATGGAGATACTTACCACTGTCCATAGAAGTCCTGTTTATGCCTTGTGCTTTCTGCAGATAACGATGTCTACCACCTTCCGCAGGCCTCTCTGTTGTGCCCTGTGCCTATTGCAAACGATGATCCTTATCGCCAGCCACGGGGGTCTCACCTGTGTTTCGTGTCTAGCGCAGACGGCGATACTTACCGCCATTTGCAGGCCTCTTTTTGCGCTCTGTGCCTATCGTAGACGGCGATACCTATCGCCGCCCGCAAAGGGTCGTTGCTGCTTTCTCTCTTCACCGACGGTGATGGCCAACGCTGTCTATAGTTATCTGCTCACCCCTCCACCATGAGCAGCAGTGTCTAGCGCTGTCCAGGGGCCACGACACTGTTACTCCCTAGTTGTGCACGGCGATGCCTAATGCCGTCGGGACCTTTCTTCTCCTTTGTCTCACCGCTCTTTTCTCTTCTCTTTTCTACTCTTCTCGCTCGATTAAAGGACAGACTCAGTCTAGCACTGTCATAGCAGTTTGGCTGTCAAGCAGTATTGCAGTCGTGCTGGTCAAGAGTACCATGCCCGTCTTGCTGCCACACGAGATTAGAATGGTCATATCGGCCTTGGTTTCAAGTAGTATTGACGTCGTGCCAGTCTGAGTTACCATGTCCGTCTTGCTACCACTCCGAGTCAGTCACTGTACTAGTCCAGCTGTCATGCTAGTCTTGTTCCCTTGTCAAGTCCTCTTGTCTTTTCTCCCCCTTTATCCAAATTGTCTTCTTCATCACTCATCTTCTCTACCATATGAATGTGCACATCTGTGCATGTTCGCCTCAAGACAAGGGTGGGTCCCTCGGCCAACTTGTCTTGCAAATTAACCATGTTAGGGCTTTTTGCAAGTCAAAGGAGGCATTTTCGAACCAGCTAAGCAGCTGGGGGGCTTTTCATCGTAACCTAAAAGGGCACCCGCGTGAGTCAGCGCGAGCAAGTCACGGACCCAGCAGAGGTTGGTTCCCACCTCACTTATAAAATTCCTCTCTCACTAGTTGGGCACCTGCCCTTGTTCTGTGAACAAAGTTTCCGAGAGAGCGGCCTCAGATCCTGGGTCTTCTGAGCTTGAGACACACGTCACCCGATCATCTAGATTCAAGGGGCGAGATCGAGGCATCTGACCAGTTTGGCGACTCCACTGGGGCCTCCATCTCTCGCACACACCTAAACGCTCATGGTCCGTCCACTTGAGCCACACCTCGGGGCAACTTTCGTGCTGCCTTGAGATCGCGTCCAAGGCTAGGCCTTTTTAGGCCGAACCCTGCACGTGTCATGCATCTGCATCCCACAGCTCGGGGCAACACCAGTTTTGCGCCAGCTCGAGCACAAAGGGGTTGACCACTTCGTCCTCCCTCTAAACGCACATGGCTTCACCCTGTGAGAGATAAGTTCTTACTCAGTCCCTCACAAACACGAGCTCGTAGGTCTCGGCCTCCTAAGGTCGATCAAGCTGACCTAGCCCGGGCAGACCCCTAAATCACCCAGAGGGCTGCCTCCAAAGGTGCACACTTGCCAGCTTTACAGGTTCCTCCCAGATCCCGACTCAGGTGGAGTCGCGAGGTAATTCCTTCTTCTGTCACCCTCCCTTTTCCAGGCAAACACCTCGAGACTTGGTACTCAAAGGTTTTCCCTAAGAGTACTATCTTGAGTCAGCTACCTCAAGTCAGCCATGCACCCGGACCTCACAAGGGAATTTGGGGCAAAGGCCTGATGGCAGATAGAAGCCCACAGCCTCCAAGGCAGCAGCCCAAATTGCCCTCTGTCCTTGGACCTCACTCTCTGCTTTAGCTGATGGACACAGTCCTTGAATGCTCAAGAAAAGCCTACAACTCCTAACTAGAAAGGCCCTTAAGGTAGTTGAAGTTACCACCCTTGATGACCTCCTGCCTCACAATCCTTTCTTCCCTCTTAGATTCCAAAACCTGAGCAAGAAGTCCAAGAATATTGCTCGGTGGTTATTGTCACAGGAAAAGACCGAGCTGCTAAGAAATCATGGTCTCAAGACCGTCAAGAATCGGTCCTTACACGGTCGGCGTACAAGACTCGGATCCAGTCGGGGCATGCTGAGCCCCTACAGACTGACTTGCCGCATACTACTCGCCAACCCCAACAGTCCACTACTCCACCTGGCTCTGACCTCCAGAAGGAACGGTCAGTTTCATGGTAATCAACGAGCCGAGGGACGCTCAAGAAGAGTGGATGAACATGTTTGAGGTGATGATGCAGTCCATTCTCGAAAAGATGGATCACTTGAAGGCCTCTAGGCCCCCTTCTTCTCACCATGAGGCCAACTCCCCACCTAGAGAGGACACAACTCCCAAGCAAACTCCCCCACAGGTCTCTTAAGACAGCTCTGCTCCCTGCATAGTCTCGCAAGCCGGATGACCCACAGTCTCAAGAGTAGGGTCCCGGGCATGCAAAGGGCGCTGCTTTACTAAAAGCCGTACCCCTCGTATATCGAGCAGGTCCTGTTTCCCTCAGACTATTAAAAGGGAAGCTCCCCCTGTTCAATGATACTACATCCCTGCACTAACATATCACTCACTTTCAAGAGACTTGTCAAGAGACGGTAGCTGACGAGCGACTCCTCCTCCTCCATCAGTTTGTCAAGACTCTCGAAGGGCCAGCCTTCCAGTGGTATTCTAGGCTATCTCCAAGCTAGGTACACACATGGCTAGAAATAGAGAAATTGTTTTACCAGCGCTTCTATGAAGTCCAGAGAAATGTAGAAACTCTGACTCAGGGGCCTGGTGAGCTAGTTCATCACCCGATGGAGAGAGTTGGCAACCTATCATGCTACTCCCATGACTAAAAGAGAAGCAATTCAGACATGCATACGAAATATGTTGCCCGAGATTGCCCTGCACGTTGAGGCTTCCAATCCAGCCTCCATGTCAGAGCTCATCTCTAAAGCGGTTCGTATAGAAGGTCTGTCCAAGCACCATGGTAGATCTCATCAGCAGCCCTCTAAAAGGCTGGGGCAATGACAATTATTACTCCAACAATCGAGGCATCCGACTAGTTTGGTGACTCCAATGGACAAGGGTAGGTCCATCGGCCCACTTGTGATTGTTAGATCGGCCCAGATTCAATCTGGGTCATTGGGCTCATATGTTCATATGAGCTAGTGGGCTAATCCCAGCTTTTTTCATATATATATATATATATAGTCACGACCTCATTTCGTATTTGAATTTTAATTATTTTTCTACAAATCTAAATAACTTGAAATTTTAGACGTCTCTCATCAAGATGCACCCAATAAAAAAATTTAAAAAATAATTTGTATGAAATAAATTGGCTAAAATACCCTCGAAACGTTTCATGGGTAGTTTAGTCAATTTATTTCTTGCAAATTATGTTTTTGATATTTTTATTAGATTTTTATTTTTTTGAATAATCGACGATTAAAATTTCAAGTTATTCGGATTTATAGAAAAGACATTTAAATTCAAACATGAAATAAGATCGCGATCGTCAAATATATATATATATATATATATATGTTGAGATTAGCCCACTAGTTCATATGAATATATGAGCCCAACGGCCCAGATTGAATCTGGGTCGATCTGACGATCACGGATGTCCGGTAGTGTTTGAATTTTATTTTATTTTCTATAAATCTAAATCACTTGAAATTTTAGACATGTGTTTGTCAAAAATAGGTGAATCTTAAAAAAATATCAAAAAAATATTTTACATGAAATAAATTGATCGAAATACCGCCAAAAATTTTTGGGGGGTATTTTGATCTTTTTTTCCACTAATAAAATTTTTTTTATATTTTTGTTAGATGAACCTTGAAGAGAAGAAAACATGTCTAAAATTTCAAGTGATTTGGATTTATAAAAAAATAAATAAAATTCAAGCACTATATGACATCTTTGATTGCCAGATCAACCTAGATTCAATCTGGGCCGTGGGCTCATATGTTTATATGAGCTAGTCGGCTAATCCCAACATATATATATATATATATATATATATATATATATATATATATATATATATATATATATATATATATATATATATATATATATATATATATATATATATATATATATATATATATATATATATATATATATATATATATATAAGAAAAAATCTGGGATTAGCCTACTAGCTCATATGAACATATGAGTCCAACAGTCTAGATTGAATAGTTATATAAAACACCTATAGGTGAAAATGAATAGTATTCACCATTGTCACAGACTTGCTATACCGTGGCGGTTTATTGAACGAAGCCGCAACGGATGGCACGTGGTCCGTAGTGGTTCTTGTGGATTTTTCGACTGTCACGGACATGTTATGTTTGTGGTAGTCGAAAATCCTCGCCGCTCAAAAAAAACGGATGGCAATGGCGCTATATGCAAGATCATTGTAGCATCTCGCCCATAGGTATTGCATAGATGCTTCCATATCCATATATATATATATATATATATATATATATATATATATATATATATATATATATATATATATATATATATATATATATATATATATATATATATATATATATATATATATATATATATATATATATATATATGGAAAACAATACAAGGTGAAGTCCTACAGCTTTATCACCGTCCAAAGTTTATCACACATTCACATATGTCTAATAGTGTTTGAATTTTAATATTTTTTTTACAAATCATAATGATCTGAAATTTTGTAAGTGTGTGCGCCTTAGTGAGATTCACATAAATAAAATATAAGACAAATAATTTGAATGATAAAAATTATGCAAAATACCCCTATAAAGTTTCAAGGGTAATTTCATCATTTTATTTATTATTTTGGTTCGAGTTGGTCATATATACACATGCCCCAAATTTTAAATAAATCTGATTAGTACAATAATTAGAAAAATTCAAATACCTTCAAACAACTGTAACCATGTGATGAACTTTGGATGGTGATGAGGTGTAGCTGAAGTACTGTAGAACTTCACCTATAAAAGTTTTGTAGATTGTTATATATATATATATATATATATATATATATATATATATAGATAGAGGAAAAGATGGGATTAGCATACTAGCTCATATGAATATATGAGCCCAACGTCCCATATTGATTCTGGGCCAATTTGATGATCACGGATGTCCTATAGTATTTGAATTTTAGAGTTTTTTCTACAAATCCAAATCACTTAAAATTTGGAGAGTGTGTACATAAAAAATAGATGAATCTTTGAAAAATATAAAAAAATAATTTACATAAAAAAATGACAAAAATACTCCTATAAAAAAATTAAAATTCAAACACGAAAAGTGGTCTTGACCGTCAGATCGGTCCAAATTCAATCTGGGCCATTAGCGTTTACTGTAGTGGTCAGTTAGTGGGCGTACATAATACACTCCCATATTTATATATATATATATATATATATATATATATATATATATATATATATATATATATATATATATATATATATATATATATATATATATATATATATATATATATATATATATATATAAAGATACTACAAAACGCCTATAGGCGAAAATGAACAGTGATTTCGCGTACTCTCATCACTATCTAAAGTTTATCGCACGGTCACGATTATCCAGTAGTATTTTATTTTTTAATTTTTTTTCTATAAATTAAAATGATCTGAATTATAGAGCGTTTTTTCATAAACAATAAGCAAATCTATGAAAAATATCAAAACAATATTTTACATAAAAATATTGACCAAAATACCTTGGAAATATTTTGGGGGTATTTTGGTCAATTTATTTTCATGAATTATTATTTTTTATATTTTTATTAGATATGTATCACTAAGATGTACATACGCTCCAAATTTCAAGTCATTTAAATTTGAAGAAAAACAATGAAAAATGAAACACTACCAGACGATTGTAAACGTGCGATGAACTTTGGACGGTGATGAGGTAGGAGAAATCACTATTCATTTTTGTCTATAGGCATTGTGAAGACTTTTCTATATATATATATATATATATATATATATATATATAAGAAAATGATCCTGTGAGCAAGTGGGCTGACAAGAAAAAATGAGCCCAACGGCCCAGATTGAATTTGGGCCGATTTGACGATCATGGAAGCCCGATAGTATTTGTATTTTATTAATTTTTTCTACAAATCTAAATTACTTGAAATTTTAGTCTTGTGTTCATAAAAAATAGGTGAATCTTTGAAAAATATTAAAAACATATTTTACATAAAAAAATAGACCAAACTATCCCCGTAAATTTTTAGGGGTATTTTGGTCAATTTTTTATTGTGGATTTTTTATATATATATATAACAAACATCAACAACTATAATAAATTGTAATATAGGTGGAATTTCAACGATCAGATTTTCATCATGTGGTTCATAATGTATATTACTCTATAGATTTTAATATGTTTTTTAAAAATTGGATCATAATGAAATTTTGTAAGTGTGTACTAAAAAATAGGGCGCACAATTAAAAAATATATAAAAATTATTTTCAAAAATGTAAAATGACTTAAATACCCCTGTAAATAGACGAGAGTAGTAATTTGGTCATTTTAAATTATTTTAAATAAATTTTTAATATGGTGAAAAATTGTGATAAGTATATACTCCCAAAAGTCCATCTTAATCAGATTTATATAAAAAACATTAAAATTAAAATAGTGATATGTATTTTGAACCACTCGATGAAAATCTGACAGCTGTGATTCTATCTATATTACTATTCATTAAACCTGTCAAGTGTTTGGAAGGCTTACTCTCTCTCTCTCTCTATATATATATATATATGTATATATATATATATATATATATATATATATATATATATATACATATGTATATATGTATATATATATATATATATATATATATATATATATATATATATATATATATATATATATATATATATATATAAGGAGAGTATGGGGTTAACCAGCTCGCTTACCCCTTTGAGATGAGCCGAATGACTATGATGAAAAAAAGAAAATCCAGCGGTTGTTGGAACGAGTTGTACATTTTATGAAAAAAGGTTTGTGCGTTTGAAAATTCTGGTCGCCAGCAAGTACGTTGTGATGACAACATCTTAAAAAGGGCACCTTTCGCTCTTTCTCTCCTAGATTTTCTCTCTCCTACTTCCTAAAAAATAAAATGCTCTCTCTCTCTCCCTCACTCTCTCTCTCTCTCTATTAAAGCCTGGGTTTCTCTCTCTCTCTCTCTCTCTCTTCTACTTCTCCCAATTTACAGACGCCCTCTCTCTCACTCTGCTCGTGTCAAAGTCTTTCTCTTTACTTGTGCCGCTTGTTGTTCCTGCTGTCGCCCTCTCCCGTCTTCTTGTTGCTCGCCGAAAGACGCTACCCTCCGCTCTCTTAACTATGCATGTCTGCAGCCCAACTCTCTTCACTGTGCCTCTCTGCAACCCACCCCATCTGTAAAGGTTCTCTCTCTCCTTGTATTTGTCTGAGATTTATAGTATTCCTCAATATCTCTGTATTTGTTTGAGATTTATAGTATTGCAAAAACCCCAATATCTCTGTATTTGTTTGAGATTTACAGCATTGCAAAAGCCCTAATCTTTTTTTCTCTGTATTTTTTGTCTACTATTGATTCTACAGTTTTTACCCTGAAAATGCATAGATGGAACTTCATTTTATTTTCTATTTTATCTGATAAATCTTTTTTTCTCTATATTTCTTTTCTACTATTGATTCTACAATTTTTGCCCTGAAAATGCATAGATGGAGCTTCATTTGATTTTCTGTTTTATTTGATAAATCTTTTTTTCTCTGTATTTCTTGTCTACTATTGATTCTACAATTCTTGCCTTGAAAATGCATAGATGGAGCTTCATTTGATTTTCTGTTTTCTTTGATAAATCCTTTTTTCTATGTATTTCTTGTCTACTCTGATTCTACAATTTTTGCCCTGAAAATGCATAGATGGAGCTTCATTTGATTTTGTGTTTTCTCTGAGAAACTGTATTTCTTGTCTACTATTGATTCTACAATTTTTGCCCTGAAAATGCATAGATGGAGCTTCATTTGATTTTCTGTTTTCTCTGGGAAATCTTTTTTTCTCTGTATTTCTTTTCTACTATTGATTATACAACTTTTGCCCTGAAAATGCATAGATGGAGCTTCATTTGATTTTTTATTTTCTCTGAGGCTGGGATTCTTTTTTTCCTTTCGTACCCTACTATTGTTTTTTTATTGTTATTTTCAATATGATCTTTCTCAAAATTGGATAGAATGAAAGAGATGGCTGAGGTTAATTGATATTTATGTTGATATTTGGAGGCTCAAAATAACAATAAAAAAACAATAGATAGGGTATGAATGGAGAAAAAGAATCCCAACCTCATGAAGTTGAATTGTGTGAGTCGATTTAACCCAGATCAAGTTTTAAACAGAGTGGTCCTTTGAACTTCATGCAAGCAAAATGGACGGGGTAAAAAGAGAAACCTTCAACTATCCATTCTCTCACTATTGAATAGAAGATTCAGTAAAAAGTTAGGTGATTGGAAATTTGCTATATGGGTAGAGCATATATGAACACCAAATGTAAATCACAATCTAATCTACTTTCTAAAAAGTCCAAGCACAAATATTCCTCTAGTAGAAGTCAAGTCATGGAAGACTACAGAAAGCTAAATATAAGAATATATGAACACCAAATGTAAATCACAAACTAATCTACTTTCTAAAAAGTCCAAGCACAAATATTCCTCTAGTAGAAGTCACGTCATGGAAGACTACAGAAAGCTAAATATATCCTCTTAGTCCTTTGTATGTCCAATTAAGACCACACTAAGGTATTAGAATCCATATCAGAAAATAGAAAGAAGTGGTACAATCATTAATTCACCAAAAGTTAAGAATCTCAAAATTTAATCAGAAAATAGAAAGAAGTGGTACAATCATCAATTCACCAAAAGTTAAGAATCTCAAAATTTACACATTAACTCGTTGGGGAACATTATAGACATCAAAATATGCAGATCAGGGAATCTATACAGGTGAGGCAATGCTCAGCCAACAAGTGGAGCATGAGACATACAAATGACTATATGCATCAAAATCAATGACAAAAATACCATACTAATTAACCAACTTTAAGTTTCAAGTCCCAACAGTCTTGTTGAACTTATAAAAAAAAATGTAGAAAATCAAACACCATATGACCCACATCCTAGCTGAACCAACACAAGTGATATAACAAAAATCCAGTTTTTCTTCTAAAAAATAAGAAGTACTAATTTAGTCAAATTGCACCATTCGTGAAAGCATTTACCAGTCTTCATTTTCAATTTTTAGTAAAATCCAATCATTTACCAATAAATTAAACTTACCCAACTTATTGAGCCTCCAAATATCAGCATAAATATCAATTAACCTCAGTCATCTCTTTCGTTCTATCCAATTTTGAGAAAGATCATATTGAAAATAACAATAAAAAAACAAGAGATAGGGTATGAAAGGAAAAAAGAGAATCCCAACCTCAGAGAAAAAAGAAAATCAAATGAAGCTCCATCTATGCATTTTCAGGGCAAAAATTGTAGAATCAATAGTAGACAAGAAATACAGAGAAAAAAATATTTGTTAGAGAAAACAGAAAATCAAATGAAGCTCCATCTATGCATTTTCAGGGCAAAAATTGTAGAATCAATAGTAGAAAAGAAATACAGAGAAAAAAAGATTTCTCAGATAAAACAAAAAATCACATGAAGCTCCATCTATGCATTTTCAGGGCAAAAATTGTAGAATCAATAGTAGACAAGAAATATAGAGAAAACATAAAATCAAATGAAGCTCCATCTATGCATTTTTCAGGGAAAAAAATTGTAGAATCAATAGTAGACAAGAAATACAGAGAAAAAAAGATTTTTCAGAAAAAACAGAAAATCAAATGAAGCTCCATCTATGCATTTTCAGGGCAAAAATTGTAGAATCAATAGTAGACAAGAAATACAGAGAAAAAAATATTTATCAGAGAAAACAAAAAAATCAAATGAAGCTCCATCTATGCATTTTCAGGCCAAAAATTATAGAATCAATAGTAAACAAGAAATACAGAGAAAAAAAGATTTATCAGGGAAAACATAAAATCAAATGAAGCTCCATCTATGTATTTTCAAGGCAAAAATTGTAGAATCATTAGTAGACAAGATATACAGAGAAAAAAAGATTGGGGTTTTTGCAATACTATAAATCTCAGACAAATACAAAGATATTGAGGTTTTTGCAATAATATAAATCTCAAAAAATACAGAGATATTAGGGTTTTTGCAATACTATAATCTCAGACAAATACATAGATATTGGGGTTTTTGCAATGCTATAAATCTCAGACAAATACAGGGAGAGAGAGAACCTTTACAGATGCTGTGGGCTGCAGAGAGGCACAGTGAAGAGAGCTGGGCTGCAGAGAGGCACAGTGAAGAGAGCTGAGGGTGGCTTCTTTCGGTGAGCAGCAATAAGGCAGGAGAGGGCGACAGTAGGAACAACAAGCGGTGCGAGCAGAGAGAAAGACTTTGGAACGAGTAGCATGAGAGAGAGGGCGTCTGTAAATTGGGGGAAATAGAATAGAGAGAGAGAAAAACCCAGGCTCTAATAGAGAGAGAGAGAGAGAGTAAGGGAGAGAGAGAGAGAGCATTCTATTTTTTAGGAAGTAGGAGAGAAAATCTAAGAGAGAGAGAGAGAGAAAGGCGCCCTTTTTAAGACGCTGTCATCACATCGTACTTGCTTGCAACCAGAATTTTCAAACGCACGGACCTTTTTTCGTAAAATGTTCAACTCATTCCAACAACCGTTGGATATTTTTTTATTTCATAACAGCCATTCGGCTCATCTCAAAGGGGTAAACGAGCGGGCTAACCCCATACTTTCCTATATATATATATATATACATATATATATATATATATATATATATGTATATATATATAGGAATGTTCCAATACAACGGTTGTATCATGGTATAATGCAACGACACTTCTAAAAAACCATATGACCTCAAATTTTGTACACACACTCTCTTCATCTCAACAATCAATCCCCCCCTTAAAAAAGATCAATTTGAACCCTAGTTATGGTCAAAATGAGTCCCCTCCGAAAAGGAATCTAGACCATTCATTTTGCGAATTTCAAGATCTTAGCCTTTAAAACCTCAAAATCATTTTTTTCTTTTTTAACATTGTTCATCTAATGATAATAAAGTCATCCAAAAAAATTGAAAATGAAAAAAACCTTATATGGCCTAGATCTAAGCATCTCACCAAAATGAACGGCCTATGTTAATTGGGCTGAAAAAATACTCTCTAAGTTGTGTTTTCAATATATATATATATATATATATATATATATATATATATATATTTGTGATTGTTCATTAGAATGTAAAGAGTATATATTTCAAAATTTGGATCAAACAAATGGCTACAAGATGACTTTTTAAGGTTGTTGCATCATATTACAATACAACGATTGCATGAAATCATTGCTCATATATATATATATATATATATATATATATATATATATATATATGGAAAAGTTTATATAGATCCGAAGCTCTAAACAATCAAACTAGAGCCTACTTCAAAAATATCACATGGAGAGGTTGTTTTATGCCCAAATATCTTCAAATTGATCATCTCGGCAACAAGATGCATGTATATGAGAAAAAAATGGATTTCAAGTTTTGAAGATTGTGTATTTTGTTACGCATTTTTGGACCATCAATTTTCAAGATTGTCAAGTTTTCATAGATCTGTCGATCTACACTTTTTTTAAGCTTTAAACTTTATAAATAAAGATGAAAATATATTTTAAGGCTATTACAAAGATTTCCAGTATTGAATCCACATTCTCGACACTATTGTAAGGTAGGCTCTAATTTGATTGTTTAGAGCCTAGGCTCTATACAAACTGCACCCATATATATATGGGAAAAGTTAATATAGAGCCGAAGTTCTAAACAATCAAATTTGAACCTATCTCAAAAATTTCACTAGAAGAGGTTGTTTTGATGTTCAAATATCTTTAAATTAATCATCTCGACATCAAGAAGCATGGCCATGAGAAAAAAATGGATTTCAAGTTTTGGAAATAGTGTATTTTGTAATGCATTTTTTGACCATTGATTTTCAAGATTTTCAATTTTTCATAGACTGTCGACCTACACTATTTTTGAAGCTTTATACTTTATAAATAAATATAAAAAGATATTTTAAGGCTATCACAAAGGCTTCAAATATTAAAACTACATTTCTCGATACTATTTGAAAGTAGGCTCTAATTTGATTGTTTAGAGCCTAGGCTCTATACAAACTGCACCCTCTATATATATAAGGTGCGGTTTGTATAGAGCTGTGGCTTTAAACAATTAACTTTGAGCCCACCTTCAAATAGGATCAAGATATATGGTTTCAATCCTAGAAAATTTTGTGATAGCCTTAAATTATATTTTCATCTTTAGTTATAAAATTTAAAGCTTAAAAAATAGTGTAAATCGATCAGATCCATGAAAACTTGAAAAACTTAAAAATTAACGGTCGAATGCATTATAAGATGCCTTATTTCCAAAATTTGAAATTTTTTTTTTTTCTCATGTCCATGGATTTTGATCTCGAGATGATCAATTTGATGATATTCAGGCATCAAAACAACCTATTGTGATGAATGTTTTAAAGTAGGCTCTAATTTGATTGTTTAGAGCCTAGGTTTTATATAAACTTTTCCCATATATATATATATATATATATATATATATATATATATATATATATATATATATATATATATATATATATATATATATGAATGGATGCTGTTAGCCCACGGGCTAACTGCTACAATGTCAGCTAATGGCCCATGCTGATCTGGAGGTCGCGATCTTATTTCAAATTTGAATTTTCATTTTTTTTGTACAAATCTAAATCACTTGAAACTTTAGGTATATATTCTACTCATTAAGGTGAACCTGATAAAAATATATAAAAATAATAATTCACAAAATATAAATTGATCAAAATACCCCCCAAAAGTTTTGGGGGTAATTTGGTCAATTTACATTTTTCAAATTATTTTTTTTAATATTTTTATTAGATTCTACTATTTTTTAAGAATAGACTCTCAAAATTTCAAATGATTTGGGTTTGTATAAAAAATAAATAAAAATTCAAATACGAAATGAGGTCGTGGCCATTGAATTGGGACCAGATTCAATCTGGGCCATTGGTAGACACTGTAGCTGTCAGCCCGTGGGATTACATGATCTTTTCCCTATATATATATATATATATATATATATATATATATATATATATATATATATATATATATATATATATATATACTCTCATGGGCATAGTAAACGCTCACGGTTCAGATTAAATATGGGTCGATCTAACGATCACGGATGTCCGGTAGTGTTTGAATTTTAATATTTTTTTACAAATCCAAATCACTTGAAATTTTAAGTGTGTGTTCTTAAAAAATAGGTGAATCTACGAAAAATATTAAAAAATAGTTTTCGTGAAATAAATTAATCAAAATATGTTTCGGGTGTATTTTGGTCAATTTGTTTTCGTGAATTATTTTTTTTATATTTTTATTAGTTGCGACTTGATGAGAAGAACGCATGCCTAAAATTTGAAGTGATTTGGATTTATAGAAAAAATTAAAATTCAAATATGAAATAAGTTCGTAACTGTCTGATTGGCCCATATTTAATATGAACCATTGGTGTTTATTGTAGGGGTCAGCGTGTGGGCGTACAGAATTCACTCCCTATATATATGCATATATCATGAATGTCCGGTAGTGTTTGAATTTTAATTTTTTTTACACATCCAAATCACTTAAAATTTTAGGTGTGTGTTCTTCAAATATATACGAATCTGCGAAAAATATCAAAAGAATATTTTATATGAAATAATTTGACCAAAATACCCTTGAAATGTTTCAGGGGTATATTGGTCAATTTGTTTTCATGAATTATTATTTTTATATTTTTATTAGGTACGACTTAACGTGAAGAATGCACGCCTAAAATTTCAAGTGATTTGGATTTATAAAAAGAAATTAAAATTAAAATACGAAATGAGGTCGTGATTGTCAGATCAGTCCATATTCAGTCTGAACCATTGGCTTTTACTGTAGGGGTCAGTGAGTGGGCGTAAAAAATCGACTCCCTATATATATATGGTAAAATATGGGATTAATCTTCTAGCTCATATGAACATATGAACCCAACGTCCCATATTGATTCTGGGCTGATCTGACGATCGCAGATGTCCGATAGTGTTTAAATTTTATTTTATTTTTTACAAATCCAAATCACTTAAAATTTTTGGGATGTGTTTATAAAAAATAGATGAATCTTTGAAAAATATCAAAAAAATATTTTGCATGAAATAAATTGACCAAAATACCCCCGACAAATTTTATAGGTTATTTTGGTCATCTGTTTTTGCGAATAATTTTTTTTATATTTTCCTTAGGTGCTCTTAATGAGAAGAACATACACCTAAAATTTTAAGTAATTTGGATATGTAGAAAAATAAATAAAATTCAAACACTATCGGATATTCGTGATAGTCAGATCGGTCCAGATTCAATCTGGGCCGTTGGGTTCATATGTTCATATGAACGAGTGTGCTAATCCCATCTTCTCTTTCTCTCTCTCTCTCTATATATATATATATATATATAACCATTATTTTTCATCATTTCTTTATAAAAAAAATGAGATGTACTTGGGCGAGTTACTCGACTCCGCCGGAGTAACTCGCCTTGGGCTAGGTCTTAAGTTCCTTGGCCGAGTTGATTTTTTTAACATTGAAAGAAACATTATAAAACCTCCAACATTATTTGATGAGAACGGTTCATACACTATATGATTTTGAAACTTAGTTGAGCCTATATTTCAATTGCTGCATCATTCTGACTCTGTTACTTGAGGACTCTCTATCTAGACTTGTCCAAGAAAAGAAGCAAAATAGACTTTGCAGACTTGTCATAAATCTCCATAGCATCTATCTATCAACTGCAGAAAAGCTTATCAACTCATTGGCTTGTATTTCAACATTTCAGAGCAATACCATTCCCTATTCTCGTTACTTTCTGCTATTCTATCATCGCCTTTTTCTTCTTTCTAGTTCTTTGACTTCTATAAGGATGATTGTTTTTCCTTGTTTAGCTATCATATGTTAGTCATTTTAGTGAACCTTGTGCCTGTAAACACTTTGTGAGAAATGATCATTCAACGAAAACCAATGCAAAAGAAAACGGTGACACTTGTAGCACTTCCTACTGGTGAAGAAGCTGTTGGATGTAAGATGGTTTATAAGGTAAAGATTGTAGCTGATGGATCTTTCTTTAGCAGATACAGTGGTTGACTGGTGGTCAAGGGATTAGTTGAAAGGTGTGGAGTAGATCATCAGATCTTTGTATAGTTTTTTCAGTTTAGTGATGAGTTATATCGCCAATTCTTCTTTGGTCTGTTATCTGGTAATTATGGGCTTAAATAAATAAAAATGGCTTCGTCCGACTGTTTTCTGAATAGTGTTCTTCATGGACAATCTAAGCGAACCTTTAGTCAGTGTTGCTGATATTACAAATTACAGGTGATGATGTCTCTAAGATATATTGATTATGCACTGCAACAACAATTTCTAGGAAAGGATATTGGTAATTGGTCATATTCCCTACTATTCATCTTGAGATATATTGAGATATCATTGTTGGACCCTGTTTCTGGACATACTTCCTTAGCCACAAGGACATAGTTATATCTAGCCACTATTAGAGTACACATTTTATGCAAACCATGCGGCTCTTATCATAGGCTTTGCCCTCCATGGCTAACCACTCAATGGTTTTGTGTAGGTGAGGACTTTGACCAGAGGATCTTGGACTACTTTATCAAGTTTATTAAGAAGTACAACAAGGATATAAGCAAGGACAACAAAGCTATTGTCAAACTTAGAAGGGAGGTAGCAAGGGCAAAGAGAGCCCTAAGTAGCCAGGACTAGGTTCGTGTGGAAATTGAGTCCCTCTTTTATTGGAATTGACTTCTCTGAACCACTAATTAGGGCTAGGTTTGAGGAGTTGAACATGATCACTTGAAAAAAACTATGGGGCCAGTGAAGAATGCTCTTGAGGATGTTGGTTTGCAAAAAAATTGATATGTATGAGATTGTTTTAGTTAGAAGAATCACCTATATCCCAAAGGTGCGGCTGCTTTGAAACACATGTTTGATGGTTAATAAAAATGCTATAAGACTTGAGACGTATAAAGGATCAACAAACTAGATAATGAAACTCTTGATTTATGGGATGGTGCAAGTTGTTTACTTTGGAGTGGAAAGAAAAGGTTTTATCAGTTTTTGCTTCTGTGCCCAATCCATTTGAGAAAGTAACCCAAGTACTTTCACTTCGAGGTACAAGAATACACTGGAAATCAGAAATTTGATTCTATTGATTTTTTTTAGATTATTAATTAGTTTGTAAGTTTAACCTTCAATTAAACTGCTTTTGCATGGTGCATTGAGAGTAATATTTGGATTTATCATAGATTCATATGAATGTAGTTTTGATCCTTGTCCATTCCCATGGGAATAATTCGATAAGGATAAATCGATGTATTTACACACTAATATAGTTTTTACGGATGAGAGACAGTTATACTGTGAGAGAGCTACCATTTAGTGCACAATCAGTGGTGGTCAGTGCATGGTGGGTAGGTTATTGGATCTTTCCTCTAGGGTGAGTTAATTTTAGCGATCATTGCAAAACAGCCAATTCACATGCCAAATGCAAGGGAACCTTCCTTATCCTTGTGGGATGATGTTATGGACTTCAAAGATTCCAAACTTTAGGATGTAACTTCTTTAATCTGGTGACCAACCTTATAAAAAGAGAGAATCAAACCGATTCTGTACATGGACAATTCAAGTTTTCAAAATTATTAATTTTTTTTGGTAGCAATTCAATTTTTTTTTGATAAGTTCTAAGCGTTCAAGCTGAAGCAACCGGATTAGACAAGTCAGTGTACATACTGATAAGCAGAGAACCTTACTTTTTCTGTGGGGGAAGACTGTTCAAATTATCTTATAATTCACCCCAAAAAAATATGGGATGCATTTGGGGAGCTCCATTTGTGGATTGAAAACCAATCCTTACAAATTATTCCGAAGGAGAGGCATTTGTGGACATGTTTTCATAGCAACCATAATTTTGGTCTCATTCAGCCTTTTCATTAGGGATATATGCTTAGGCAGGTCACAGTATTTAAGCAATGAGGAATCCCATTCTCTGAAAGATGCATGTACTGATTGTGATTCAGAACTTGGAACCGTTTGAGAGGGAAACGTGGGTGTCACTTCAGTAGCTAATCATAAGATTGTTTGATTAGGATGACTATGAACCTCAATATTGTTTTCTTTTGTTACTACCCCCGAAGTAAAAAAAGGTTCTCGGACCAAAATGCCATGTTTGATCAACGTTTACTTCAGTTTTATTTTATTGTTCTTGTTGTGATGGACTGAAAAATGAGTCCAATACGACACAAAAAATGTGCCTGGTCCAACACATTGATTTCATTGATTAGCACTATGAAAATATAGGTATAAAGGAAGAGTGGGGTATTTTGATCATAAATTTATTGATTTTTTGACACGCGGGCAAAGTGTAAACATAAATAAATTATTAGGTGTGTTTTAGTTTTTTTTAAAAGTTGTAAGGGGGAGAATGTGTAGAAAGTAGGGTAAAGGGGGTTCAAATAATGGTGCGTCTTGTATAGAGCCTAGGCTCTAAACAATCAAATTAGAGCCTACCTTCAAATAGTGTCAAGAAATATGGTTTCAAAACTGGAAATCTTTCGATATCTTTAAAATATATTTTCATCTTTATTTATAAATTTTAAAGCTTAAAAAATAGTGTAGATCGAGAGATCTATAAAAATTTGAAAATGTTGAAAATTGATGGTCCAAAACTGCGTTACAAAATACATTATTTCTAAAACTTGAAATCCATTTTTTTTCTCATGTCCACGCATCTTGATGTCGAGATGATGAATTTGAGCATCAAAACAATCTCTTCTAGTGAAATTTTTGAGGTAGGTTCGAATTTGATTGTTTAGAACCTCGGCTCTATATAAACTTTTTCCCTTCGAATAATTTTCTCTTTTTCTAACATTGGTACAAAGTGTGGGCCTCATACATATGAGACTTGTACATATGGCTCGAACTCCCAGGGTCATTCTTGAGTCAACTAAAGGGCAATTTATCAAGTAATCTATGAGAGCTGACGATTTAGTTTCAAAATACCCATGTGAAAAATCAAATGATGAGTTGGAATAGTTGCAAACATAATGTTAAATAGTTTATCCCTTATAAGTATTTTAATAAGGGGTGAGGTTTGTATAAGTTTGCCTCCTTATTAAGTAGAAGTGAGGTGCATTTATAAAATTTACTTAGAGATATCGTTTCGGCATCAAAAATCTTATGATGGCTTAAAAATATCTCTTTATTTTCAGTTACAAAATTTAAAATTTAAAAAATGGCACAAATTGAGCAGATCAATAAATACTTGAAAATCTTGAAAACAGACGGTCCATATGACTATTTACGAGATGTACTATTTTTTAACTTGGAATTCTTTTTTTCTTCATGTCCATTCATCTCAAGGTCGAGATGATTAGTTGGAGGATTCTCCTATGTGGAAACACTCTCCACTGTAGGATTTTTGAGATGCACTGTTCCTCAACAGTATACTTTTTCCTTCAGTAAATTCCTTTCTTTTAGCACTGGCACAAGGTATTGGGCCTTGTATATATATAAGTCAGAAAGACATGTGAAATTATACCATGATCCACATGAAATATTTGGTTGTTAGGGTCATCAATATTCCATCCAAGTCTTTGGGTCGCAATGTTTGGCCCAGCCTCCGTACCTCTACACTGTCGAACCCATTATTGAATGGTGATAACTCTTAATGCCATATTTAGTTTGTGTTATATGGTGATGCACATCGTTTTATAGTTTTCCCTTTCTAAGTGGCTTTGAGATAGTTTGGAATTCAAAACTGTCGTTTCTAACTCTTTCTATATAAATTCACATGACTAGGGTATGGTCACAGTTGCAGAGATTTTTTTTGAGTAAGTATGAGCTTCATTAAGGTAATGAAAGGTACAAAATAAAAAAGAGAACCACGAGCAACATGCGTGAAAGATACTTGAAAATCTCTCAAATGTATTAAAATTTGTGCATGAGACTGCTTAGGCTCCAAGGGATAGAATTATGCGACAAGCACCAACTGATAATGCTAGCCGAATCTCTTTCAATTTGCACTCTAGGGGAGAAAAGATCTTGATTAGAACTCCTATTTCAATTCACACTCTATGGGAGGAAAGATCTTAGATTTAAAACTCCCATCTTCAGCGCCCAAAGCTCCGCCTCATTTATTTCACAAGGGTGGATTCTACCCGAAACAGTCCATATACTTCCAAGGGAGTAAGAACAAATAGTTCAATTTCAAATTTTCTTTAGATTCCAAAAATCCTCCTAAGTATGTCATCTAACATAGGAAGTAAAAATACATTATGCTGCAAATACACTATGCTCCTGAGGGAGCAATAGTATGTGTGCGCAATAAAGAAAGTGACCGACTTTTCCGTTGGAGGCCCAAAGCTATACTTTCCAAGGGAGTAAGACCAAATAGTTCATTTACTCCCTCACGGAAAAGATATAATTGGACGACCTAAAAAATTTCTATAGTGTTGAAAACTTATATTGTAGAAAAAGGCACACTAAAAATTCAATAAAAAATGGTTGTTCCAATGGTGAAAAACCCTCTAACTGATCATCTCGACGTCGAGTACAAATGTGAAGAAAAAGATTTTATAAGTCCAAAAAATTGGTACAACTTATAATACAATATCTAAACTGTCCATTCTCAAGATTTTTATATGTTTGTAGATGTATTGGATATGTATTATTTTTTAGTTTTAAATTTCACAATTAGATATGAAATAGATTTCTAGATCATCATTGAAAATTTCAATAGGATGGGGTTTCTATGAATTAGCCGACTCATAATAGGTATATACAGGACCCACTTAAACCGATCTTTAAAATGGACTTTTAATCCAATATTTTAGGGATTCTTGATATAGGTTAAGATGATTGTGAATATAGAATAAAACAAAATTTTTAATGTTTAAAATGTGATTGTTTTATGGAAAATTGTACACCATTTAAATTCATTTTAGCCCCATGACTTTATTACAAGGTCCATCTTGCACCCTTTGACTCATGAATGACTTTCCATTTTTCAATGTCAAAATTACATCTTTCGATAAGATTTCAGGTGTGCTTACTTGGATTATTTAAGGTTGACATCTCATACAAACCGTACCCTCGAAAAATTGGATGGCGTATCATGTAATGTGAAATTTGATTTTTTTTTCCCTTTTTTACGTTCTCCTGATCATATATATATATATATATATATATATATATATATATATATAGAAAAACTCTTCCCAACGTCTATAAGAGAAAATTAACAGTGATTTTGCCTACTCACATTACCATCCAAACTTCATCGCACTGTCACAATTGTCTGGTGGTATTTCAATTTTCATTTTTTTACTACAAATCCAAATTACTTGAAATTTGGAGTGTGATTACATCTTAGTGAGACACACCTAATAAAAATATGAAGAAAATAAGTCACAAAATATAAATTGACCAAAATAAGGGAGGTGTTTTGATCTATTTATATTTTATGAATTATTTTTTTCATATTTTTATTAGGTGCGCCTCACTAAAATGTACACATACTCTAAATTTCAGATCATTTCGATTATATATATATATATATATATATATATATATATATATATATATATATATATATATATATATATATATATATATATATATATATATATATATATATATATATATATATATATATATATATATAGTATATGGGACAAATAAGGGTCCTACCACCAAAGACAAACACTCATTGTAATAAGGCCAAAAGAGCCTAGATATTTTACTTTTTTATTTTTTATTTTGCAAAGAGCATCCCCCTATGCTCATATGTTTTGTCCACTAGCACTTTTGTCATATTCCACCGACACCTCCTCTTGTCGTATATGCCGACATCTGGGCCCCTCTCTTTTGTCCACATGCACCGACGATCCTCCTCTTATCGTATCTGCCGACATCTGGGCCCCTCTCCTTTGTCCACATGCACCGACGATTCTCTCTTTTTTGTCCACATATATCACCTCTCTTTTCCTCTTTTGTCCTATTCTGAATGGTTGCCAGCTGTTTTCCTCTGCAAAATTCTGTAATAATTTAAACAGAATACTATGATTCCTATGAAGGGAATTATTGAAATATCAAGTACGATCCATTGAGCGTAACTAGTGTTACTTATTTTAATATTGAATAAAATTTTAAACTGCATGGAATTTTTACAGAAAATCACACTAGCATCTTATTATTATTCTCAGAGTATTTTACAGGGGAATATTACAGAAAAGCAGGAAAGAAGTAAACAATAAACAGAAAAGCTTAAACGAGAAAGAAAGCACAAGACTTACTGGGTACATACACAGCAACTGGAAAAGAGTTTCCAGTGGTGAGGACAGTAAGAAGGCAAGTTATTGATATTGCAATCACACATTATTAAGAGTGAGGTGAGAGAGAACCTGGTTCAGCTATGAGGGCAATGATAGCTGTGAATAGGAACAGTTGCAGGGTTCAGGTGCAGGTGTAGAGCAGAGGTGGAGGTGCAGGTGCAGAGCAGAGGTACAGGTGTAGGGCAGAGGTACAGGTGCAGGGCAGAGGTACAGGTGCAGAGCAGGGGTACATGTGGCCTGAGGTTGTTGGTAGAAGTCTGAGGTTACAGGAGGTCTGAAGTTGTTGGTAGAAGTCTGTGGTTACAGGAGGTAGAGGTCGGTAGCAGAGTTCTGTTTAAAGGCTTCAGGGACTTCAGAGAGAGACTCAGAGGCTTTCGGGTAAAGGTCGAGAGGTTGGTGAAGGCTTCTGGTAAAGGCTCAGAGAGGAGAGGAGAGGAGTTTAGCTCTAGAAGAGAAGAGGAGTGAGGCCCCGCTTTGAATGAAGGAAGGGCTTCCTTCTTATAGGAGTCGAAAGGAATCCTTTTGGCTTTACAGCTGGCCAAAATTATTAGAAGAGGACAAAGGAGGTAGATGCCATTTGTCGGCAGAGGAAAACAGCTGGCAACCATTCAGAATAGGACAAAAGAGGAAAAGAGAGGTGATATATGTGGACAAAAAAGAGAGAATCGTCGGTGCATGTGGACAAAGGAGAGGGGCCCAGATGTCGGCAGATACGATAAGAGGAGGATCGTCGGTGCATGTGGACAAAAGAGAGGGGCCCAGATGTCGGCAAATACGACAAGAGGAGGTGTCGGTGGAATATGACAAAAGTGCTAGTGGACAAAACATATGAGCATAGGGGGATGCTCTTTGCAAAATAAAAAATAAAAAAGTAAAATATCTAGGCGCTTTTGGCCTTATTACAATGAGTGTTTGTCTTTGGTGGTAGGACCCTTATTTGTCCCATATACTATCTTTCTTTTGAATGGTGATGATGGTTATTCATGGTCTCTGGCTGAACTCATCCGGATCGTCTTCTTCTGGATCTGTTTCGTCTGGATCTGTTTCTTCTGGATCCTTTTGACTGAGCTGGAGATACCTATTGGTGTGTAGTGGAGAAGACTGAACTGTTTCTTCAGAAGATGTAGGTTTTCTTCCTGCTTCGGCAAATATCTCTTTCATTTGTTTTTCAAGTTCGTCCTTAGAAGCATGAGGGTTGGTTTGAAGCATATTTCTCAAATAGGTAGGAAAGTCGAATGAAGTGTTTGGAGTATTTGGGTTTTCCTGGTATATAGGCGCTTTGGGAGGTATTCTTTTTGGAGTGGCTTTGGTGAGATCCATTTGGAAGATATCCCACCATTTGACAGAGATGGTCTTTCCCAAACGAGGGATGTAGGTATAATCATTGGAAGTATTGGGTGAGATGGTATAATCCCATTTCATAATCCAAGGGATTTGGTATAAAGCCATGAAGTAAAGGTGAGTGTCAACTGTATTATTGGTATTATTGTATTGTATAAATTGTTCCTGCAACTCCTTGAAAGCAGGAGGTAAAATCATAGCAGTTGATCCCCACACAAAAAACCAGTTTTGAAACCAAGTGGGGAACCTTTCGAAAATTGGTAGCCGGAACTGTAAATACCAGCTATGAGTATTGTTTGGGTTTTGATAATAGAAAAATTTATGCCAAGCTTCTATGTACTCAGCGTATTTGAAATATTTGTAAGAAAATTCAGAATTTTGTAATTTCTTCCCTTGTGCGGGATTAGAACCCCACTCAGTATAAGGAAGGAGCTTATTTATCTGTACCTTTGAATATGCTATGATTCTGGTATTTTGTTGGAAATAATGGACAACAGAGATGGATCCTGTTTCCATTAGAATTGCTTCATAGTACTCTCTGGTCTTAACTCCATTGATAGGATTAAGATGATTTAATAGGTATAATGGTGCAAGCTTGCTTGGATCCATGTGAACCTGATGGTCCTCAATGGAAATGTCTATTAAAAAGGCCCTTTCAATGTATTCAGATCTGGGAGTATTGGTAGGAAGAGTGGACTTGGATTGGGCAGGTGAAAAAGTAGGAGTTGAAGTACGAGCTTCTGGGTATGTAAATGTCTTATTTTACCACACTTATAGCATACTGGGAGTTTTCTCTTTTTCTTTGTATTTGGAGAAAATTTATTGATTAATTTTCGCTTTGATTTTTTATAGTATTCTTTGTCCTTATTTTTCTTTTTGGTTTTAATATATTTTTCTTTTTTGTATTTTTTCTTTTTCTTTTTGACGTAGTCAGGCATATTTTTTCTATCTAAGTAATATCCAAATTGCTCACAGAAGTCTCCAAGTTCTTTTTTCTTGGTGAGCTTTTGTTTATCTATTTGCCTTTTTAATTTCATGTCAGTACAGAGGGCTAAGCCTTCTGCACATATTTCTGCGGAGAGTTCTCCGAGTGTATATGATGAATATACTATTATTCCATTGTGTTTTTTGCGAAGTCTTTCTTTGACTTTTTCTGCAAATCGATATGGAAGACCAGCTATGAATTTTTCAATCTTCACGTATTAAAAGCCTTGAAAAGAATACATCTTTATACCATTTATAATGAGAAAGAGTAGGACAGCGTAGATTAGATAGCAAGTCTTCTGATCTTGCTGCCAGTAGTGAAGTACTGCCTACAAAATGTAGGGTGATTGTGTATATCAAGGTATTAACAGCATCACTTTCTGTATAGATGACTTCTTGGTTTTGTTCATTTCTTCCAGTCCATTGTCTAGTATTGTTTAAAATCCTTTGTTTGGTATCATTATCCACATAAAAATCCCACCATCCTCTTAACCATCCTGTGAATCCATTTACTATTGCTTTGGCAACTTCTTGATCATGGTTGCCTGCCATTTTATTTGCAGAGGCATACATGGTCATATGTCTCATGACATCTAATATTTTTAATTCAGATAAACCATCTATTTGCCAATTGACTATAGATCTTCCAGAATAAGATACTGCCTGTTGTATTGAATCTTCTTCCATCTGAATGTCAACAGGAGTAGGTCTCTTATGGTAGGGTAAGGCTGTTATGGGTTTCCAGTATTTCCCATAAGCTATTTTATTGATGGTATCCATTAGAGGTGTAGTATCCATAAATGCTTTTTCCTGATTTTGGATTGTATCCTCTATTATGGGTTCTTCCTCTGTGAGCACCATTGTTTCATGCTCAGGTAGGATAGCGTTTCCTTTGTCAGATGACTCAGGTATTTGAGAAGTAATCGTAGGTGGAGGAATATTGATTTGAGGTGAAGGTACTCCTTTTAGATCTAGTTGGGATAGTTTGGAGATTAATTGATCCATAAGGGATTTATTATTTTCTCCAATGTGGAATTTATTCTTATTTAACTCAGGAGGAGGTTTAAATAATACTGATTTAGGAATGGGAGAGACAGTAGGTATTTCCTTGGATACGATTCTTTCTATTCTTTCAGTTTGCTTTCCAAGGGATTGTAGATATAGGTTTGTATAATTATTTTGTTCTACAATATGGGGTATGTACTCTTGTTTTTTATTGATCTCCTTAGGTATGGCTTTATATGGTGTAGCCACTATATCATAGAAGGATGAAGAGTGTACAGGCTCATTTTTCTTTGGAATGCCTGCTTTAAGTATAATGCTTTTCTCCGGTGGATGAATACTAGCAGTTGTAGTACCATCAGTACTTATATATGTTTTTTCTTCTATGGTTTGAATTTTTTGAATTTTATCAAAAGAGGGAATAGTAATATTCTTCTCTAAACATAGGTCTCTTAGCCAATGAAAAAATCCTATATTTAATCTTTCTTTGTGTAAGAACTTATTATATTTTTTATGTAATAATTCCATTAATCTAGGTGGTTGAAACCTTTGTAAATACCATTCTCGAATATTTTTATTTTCTTCTGATAAATAATCTTTTTTAATAAAAGCTTTATTTATTTTTCTTTGTTTCCTTTCTAGCTTGGCGGCTAAATAGGCTGCTATATATTCTTCTGAATATTGAGTAGGATCTTCTTCTTCAAGTTGTAATGTACAAACTTGAAAGTCATGTAATTCTTCTATACTTGGTTCAGTATTAGAAGTTGTAGGATGAGATGATGTATATGTTGGGATTACAATATTATCTCTGGTTCTGTGTGTTCCTTGAAATTGTATATCTGAATTAGATGAACTTATTTGATTATTAGATGAAGATGGATGACTATGACTTGGAGGAGGAGGTAATATAATAACATTTGGGTTATGAGAAATTGATTTTCTACTTGGTATATTTTGCTTATTATTTCTCTTCCTGTTTATATCAATATCATCCTGTATTCGTGAATTTGTATTTTGGAATTGTATTTCTACATTTCCATCTGTATGTTCTATTATATGATTGGGAATATGTTGTTGAGGAATTTCTCGTGGCTGATTGACATTTTGAAATGCCCATGATTGAGGTAGAATTATATCTGACCATTTTATAGTTTTTGGGACTATCATATTAGATTTTTCTATATTTGTTTGGAACAAAATTGTTTGATCTTTTTGATCAAGTTTCAAGGTATTGGGACTTAATGTATTCATAACTTTATAGTATATTCTATAGACTATAGCAAGATTTTGTGATCCATGGACCATATTAAAACCATATGTTTTAAGATTTATTGTTAATATATCTAAGATATTGGGATCATTTAAAGAAACAAAAAAATTAGGAAAACAGTTAAAATAAATTGGCCCGCTACAGAGGCTGGATTCCACCATACCTAGTAGAGAGTCTGTGAATATATTGTGTCTTGTATCTCTTAAGCATACAAGCACAGAAGTGTTCAACCCTGGTCGGGTCAAAGGTTTTACGGCTATTTGAATGAGGCCAATGTGTAAGTATTTGTAATTATTTTCTCTATGTTTTTCTATTACTTTTTTAGAGAGTAGGTGAAAGTCTTCTTGATTTTGCGTGACTGATAGACTTTCTTCTACAGTCTTGATGGCATAACCCATCTTAAGTTTGAATGATCCTTTGTTATAAACATCATGTATTGGTACCTTGGGGATATTCCAATTTTGTATATTTTCCTCAATATCATTTATGATTATCTGTTCTTTATTTTTAACTCTAAGTTTGGAAGATGAAGGTACAGTTTTACTAGTAAGATTTCTTATGAGATTTGCCATCCGTAGGTTGCGGATAATGACAATCTGGACATTCAGTGGCCTTAGCTTTTTCCCTAAGCGGCTCTCCTGGCCTTGGCGGTACTTTTCGCATCGGCGTTCACTTGTCTCTTGTCTTAACTCTCGGACCAACTTTCTTGGTGGTCAATCTCACTGAATTTCTTACAGTAAAATGCCTCTTTATCTTACTTATGAGGTAGGGAGAACAGTTGTACAAATTCTACAGTTATAACTGTTTGCACAGTTCCACTGTGGAATAGTTCTTACTGTTGTAATTTGTCAGACAGTGTATCACTGTATGGCTCTGATACCACTTTGCGCCAGGATCTACAGCACTGTCTTTTAATTAGGTTTTATCTTTATTTTTTGATTGATTGCTTTTCAGGTTCAAGTCTATTGAGGTTCAAGACTATTGCGGATAACAATGATCAGGATGTAACAAGGTTATAACAAATATGTAAACAGCAAGCTGTTATATTGGATTACTTACTGTCCTCACCACTGGAAACTCTTTTCCAGTTACTGTGTATGTACCCAGTAAGTCTTGTGCTTTCTTTCTTGTTTAAGCTTTTCTGTTTATTGTTTACTTCTTTCCTGCTTTTCTGTAATATTCCTCTGTAAAATACTCTGAGAATAATAATAAGATGCTAGTGTGATTTTCTGTAAAAATTCCATGCAGTTTAAAATTTTATTCAATATTAAAATAAGTAACACTAGTTACGCTCAATGGATCGTACTTGATATTTTAATAATTCCTTTCATAGGAATCATATTATTCTGTTTAAATTGCAATCACACATTATTAAGAGTGAGGTGAGAGAGAACCTGGTTCAGCTATGAGGGCAATGATAGCTGTGAATAGGAACAGTTGCAGGGTTCAGGTGCAGGTGTAGAGCAGAGGTGGAGGTGCAGGTGCAGAGCAGAGGTACAGGTGCAGGGCAGAGGTACAGGTGCAGGGCAAAGGTACAGGTGCAGAGCAGGGGTACATGTGGCCTGAGGTTGTTGGTAGAAGAAAAAATACAAAAAAGAAAAATATATTAAAACCAAAAAGAAAAATAAGGACAAAGAATACTATAAAAAATCAAAGCGAAAATTAATCCTTTAACCATGATAAAGGGTGTATCAATACATTGGTGATTATTACATACAGAGGCGTTGGATAATTTATATTTAATAAATAACCTACTACCATCTGCTGTATTTAATATTTGAGTAGTTTTGTCAAAATATTTTGAAGGTACAAGTCCTTCGTTTATGCAATTGAGATCAGCTCGGAGAGTTCTCCGAGTGTATATGATGAATATACTATTATTCCATTGTGTTTTTTACGAAGTCTTTCTTTCAAGAAATTAAATACAAAGTAATTGAAGAGCAATTGCAAATGCCTTCAATCCAACAAAAGATTCAATCAATACAAAAGCAAATAGAAACCTCAATATGTAGCGAACATCCTAATGCTTTTTGGGATAGGAAAAAACATAGTATCAGCTTACCATATGAATCAACTTTCACTGAAAGCCAAATCCCTACAATCGGACCAACTTTCTTGGTGGTCAATCTCACTTAATTTCTTACAGTAAAATGCCTCTTTATCTTACTTATGAGGTAGGGAGAACAGTTGTACAAATTCTACAGTTATAACTGTTTGCACAGTTCCACTGTGGAATAGTTCTTACTGTTGTAATTTGTCAGACAGTGTATCACTGTATGGCTCTGATACCACTTTGCGCCAGGATCTACAGCATATTCGAGAATGGTATTTACAAAGGTTTCAACCACCTAGATTAATGGAATTATTACATAAAAAATATAATAAGTTCTTACACAAAGAAAGATTAAATATAGGATTTTTTCATTGGCTAAGAGACCTATGTTTAGAGAAGAATATTACTATTCCCTCTTTTGATAAAATTCAAAAAATTCAAACCATAGAAGAAAAAACATATATAAGTACTGATGGTACTACAACTGCTAGTATTCATCCACCGGAGAAAAGCATTATACATAAAGCAGGCATTCCAAAGAAAAATGAGCCTGTACACTCTTCATCCTTCTATGATATAGTGGCTACACCATATAAAGCCATACCTAAGGAGATCAATAAAAAACAAGAGTACATACCCCATATTGTAGAACAAAATAATTATACAAACCTATATCTACAATCCCTTGGAAAGCAAACTGAAAGAATAGAAAGAATCGTATCCAAGGAAATACCTACTGTCTCTCCCATTCCTAAATCAGTATTATTTAAACCTCCTCCTGAGTTAAATAAGAATAAATTCCACATTGGAGAAAATAATAAATCCCTTATGGATCAATTAATCTCCAAACTATCCCAACTAGATCTAAAAGGAGTACCTTCACCTCAAATCAATATTCCTCCACCTACGATTACTTCTCAAATACCTGAGTCATCTGACAAAGGAAAAGCTATCCTACCTGAGCATGAAACAATGGTGCTCACAGAGGAAGAACCCATAATAGAGGATACAATCCAAAATCAGGAAAAAGCATTTATGGATACTACACCTCTAATGGATACCATCAATAAAATAGCTTATGGGAAATACTGGAAACCCATAACAGCCTTACCCTACCATAAGAGACCTACTCCTGTTGACATTCAGATGGAAGAAGATTCAATACAACAGGCAGTATCTTATTCTGGAAGATCTATAGTCAATTGGCAAATAGATGGTTTATCTGAATTAAAAATATTAGATGTCATGAGACATATGACCATGTATGCCTCTGCAAATAAAATGGCAGGCAACCATGATCAAGAAGTTGCCAAAGCAATAGTAAATGGATTCACAAGATGGTTAAGAGGATGGTGGGATTTTTATGTGGATAATGATACCAAACAAAGGATTTTAAACAATACTAGACAATGGACTGGAAGAAATGAACAAAACCAAGAAGTCATCTATACAGAAAGCGATGCTGTTAATACCTTGATATACACAATCACCCTACATTTTGTAGGCAGTACTTCACTACTGGCAGCAAGATCAGAAGACTTGCTATCTAATCTACGCTGTCCTACTCTTTCTCATTATAAATGGTATAAAGATGTATTCTTTTCAAGGCTTTTAATACGTGAAGATTGCCAGCTGGACCATTGGAAAGAAAAATTCATAGCTGGTCTTCCATATCTATTTGCAGAAAAAGTCAAAGAAAGACTTCGCAAAAAACACAATAGAATAATAGTATATTCATCATATACACTCGGAGAACTCTCCGCAGAAATATGTGCAGAAGGCTTAGCCCTCTGTACTGACATGAAATTAAAAAGGCAAATAGATAAACAAAAGCTCACCAAGAAAAAAGAACTTGGAGACTTCTGTAAGCAATTTGGATATTACTTAGATAGAAAAAATATGTCTGACTACGTCAAAAAGAAAAAGAAAAAATACAAAAAAGAAAAATATATTAAAACCAAAAAGAAAAATAAGGACAAAGAATACTATAAAAAATCAAAGCGAAAATTAATCAATAAATTTTCTCCAAATACAAAGAAAAAGAGAAAACTCCCAGTATGCTATAAGTGTGGTAAAATAGGACATTATAAACACCAATGTAAATTAAAAAAGAAAATAGATTCATTAAATTTAGATGACTCAATTAAAGCAAAATTAAAAAGTATAATATCATATGATTCTTCCTCCTCTACTTCTAGTGGTTCTTATACTGAAGAAATAGATAGTAATGATCTTGATATTATAGGTTCAGATAGTTCTTCTACTAATACTGAGACTACTACAGAATCATCAGAAGATTGTAGTTGTCCTTTACCTCAGCATAATGTTCACTCACTCACTCAGAAAGATGGTTATTCATGGTCTCTGGCTGAACTCATCTGGATCGTCTTCTTCTAGATCTGTTTCGTCTGGATCTGTTTCTTCTGGATCCTTTTGACTGAGCTGGAGATACCTATTGGTGTGTAGTGGAGAAGACTGAACTGTTTCTTCAGAAGATGTAGGTTTTCTTCCTGCTTCGGCAAATATCTCTTTCATTTGTTTTTTCAAGTTCGTCCTTGGAAGCATGAGGGTTGGTTTGAAGCATATTTCTCAAATAGGTAGGAAAGTCGAATGAAGTGTTTGGAGTATTTGGGTTTTCCTGGTATATAGGCGCTTTGGGAGGTATTCTTTTTGGAGTGGCTTTGGTGAGATCCATTTGGAAGATATCCCACCATTTGACAGAGATGGTCTTTCCCAAACGAGGGATGTAGGTATAATCATTGGACGTATTGGGTGAGATGGTATAATCCCATTTCATAATCCAAGGGATTTGGTATAAAGCCATGAAGTAAAGGTGAGTGTCAACTGTATTATTGGTATTATTGTATTGTATAAATTGTTCCTGCAACTCCTTGAAAGCAGGAGGTAAAATCATAGCAGTTGATCCCCACACAAAAAACCAGTTTTGAAACCAAGTGGGGAACCTTTCGAAAATTGGTAGCCGGAACTGTAAATACCAGCTATGAGTATTGTTGGGGTTTTGATAATAGAAAAATTTATGCCAAGCTTCTATGTACTCAGCGTATTTGAAATATTTGTAAGAAAATTCAGAATTTTGTAATTTCTTCCCTTGTGCGGGATTAGAACCCCACTCAGTATAAGGAAGGAGCTTTTTTATCTGTACCTTTGAATAGGCTATGATTCTGGTATTTTGTTGGAAATAATGGACAACAGAGATGGATCCTGTTTCCATTAGAATTGCTTCATAGTACTCTCTGGTCTTAACCCCATTGATAGGATTAAGATGATTTAATAGGTATAATGGTGCAAGCTTGCTTGGATCCATGTGAACCTGATGGTCCTCAATGGAAATGTCTATTAAAAAGGCCCTTTCAATGTATTCAGATCTGGGAGTATTGGTAGGAAGAGTGGACTTGGATTGGGCAGGTGAAAAAGTAGGAGTTGAAGTACGAGCTTCTGGGTATGTAATTTGATGAACTGGTGATTGAGATGGTGAACGAATATTCAGGGGTGAGGGTTCCTCTTCATATGGAACTAAAGAGTTCATGGGTTGTTTTCCCCGGCGAGTATTGCCTCGGGAGCCCATATTTAAGGATGAAAGATCCTTATCAGAGAGATTATCTTTGAATAATTGAAGTGCAAGTGAAAGTGGTGATTCGTCGTTGGCGTCAGTGTTGCCCCCCCTGCAAAAATTCTCGGGTTAGAAAATCGGGTAAAGAATTAGAAGACCCGGGAAGATGTTCAATGGAGAAATCAAAGGCAGAAAGTATTGCCTGCCATCGGGCAAATATTTGTTTGGAAATCAAATTTTTAACATCTTTTTGCAGAATATCTTTGGCTGCTTTGCAGTCTGTTCGTATAAGAAAAGGTTGGTTTAAAATATCACTTTGGAATTTTGTGACACAATGAACAATGGCTAATAATTCTTTTTTAACCATTGAGTAATTTAATTGGGTGGAATTCCAAGCTTTTGAAGTATATCGTATTAATTGTTCTTTGGAATCTACTTGTTGTTTTAATATACCACCAAGTCCTTTATCGGAGGCATCACATTCAATTATTTTGAAAGCAGTGGGATGAGGAAGAGAAAGGCATTCAAGGGTTTTTACCTTACTCTTTATTACCTTTATTGCTTGAGTATGGATGTCAGACCAAGGAGGAGGATTCTTCTTGAGTCTATCATATAATGGTTTGGAATCCAAAGCAAGGTTAGGATAGAAATCACTTACGTAATTGAGGCATCCTAAAAACCTTTGTAATTCAGTTTTATCAAGAATCTTATCAGGAAATTTATCAGCAAAAGCTATAGATCTATCTATTGGAATGATAGTGCCATGGTGTATCATATGTCCTAAAAACCTAATATTGGTTTTGAAAAGTGTAATCTTTTTGGCAGAAACCACTAAGCCTGCTTGGCTAACAGCATGGATAAATGTATTTATGTGTTTAATGTGTTGATCAATTGATTCAGAGAATATTAAGACATCATCAATATAAACTATCATAAAAGGGTAGTAAGAGTTGAAAACATCATTCATTATTTTTTGAAATTCTGATGGTGCATTCTTTAATCCAAAAGGCATTACATTCCATTCGTATTGTCCAAAAGGAACATTGAATGCTGTCTTGTATTTATCTTGTTCCTGGATCTGGATTTGCCAGTATCCGGATTTCATATCAAATTTTGAAAATATACAAGCTTGAGCAACTCTGTCTAATAAATCTTTTTTATTAGGAATTGGATATCTGATCCATTGTAACACTTTATTTAATGGTTTATAATTTATTACTAATCTAGGAACTCCTCTTTCTTTTTCAGCATTTTTGTTAACATAAAAAGCTGCACAGCTCCAAGGTGAAGAACTTGGTCTAATGAGCTTTCTTTGTAGGAGTTCTGCTATTTCTTTTTTACACAGTTCCAATAAAACAGTATTCATTTGTATTGGCCTAGCTTTTGTAGGGATTTGGCTTTCAGTGAAAGTTGATTCATATGGTAAGCTGATACTATGTTTTTTCCTATCCCAAAAAGCATTAGGATGTTCGCTACATATTGAGGTTTCTATTTGCTTTTGTATTGATTGAATCTTTTGTTGGATTGAAGGCATTTGCAATTGCTCTTCAATTACTTTGTATTTAATTTCTTGTTTAAGAGTGCAAAGAAATTTTTCTTTGCCTTGTAATTGGCTTTTGACATTATTTAATTCTTTTAATTTTGGTTTATGTATGAAATTGAAATGTATTGGAATATTTTGAATTGTTGATGAAATTCCTTTTTCATCAATAGTGAGAGGATAAAGCAATGTTAGGAATGTGACTCCTAGAATTACTGATTGGCTTAATCCTTTAACCATGATAAAGGGTGTATCAATACATTGGTGATTATTACATACAGAGGCGTTGGATAATTTATATTTAATAAATAACCTACTACCATCTGCTGTATTTAATATTTGAGTAGTTTTGTCAAAATATTTTGAAGGTACAAGTCCTTCGTTTATGCAATTGAGATCAGCTCGGAGAGTTCTCCGAGTGTATATGATGAATATACTATTATTCCATTGTGTTTTTTGCGAAGTCTTTCTTTCAAGAAATTAAATACAAAGTAATTGAAGAGCAATTGCAAATGCCTTCAATCCAACAAAAGATTCAATCAATACAAAAGCAAATAGAAACCTCAATATGTAGCGAACATCCTAATGCTTTTTGGGATAGGAAAAAACATAGTATCAGCTTACCATATGAATCAACTTTCACTGAAAGCCAAATCCCTACAATCGGACCAACTTTCTTGGTGGTCAATCTCACTTAATTTCTTACAGTAAAATGTTTCTTTATCTTACTTATGAGGTAGGGAGAACAGTTGTACAAATTCTACAGTTATAATTGTTTGCACAGTTCCACTGTGGAATAGTTCTTACTGTTGTAATTTGTCAGACAGTGTATCACTGTATGGCTCTGATACCACTTTGCGCCAGGATCTACAGCATATTCGAGAATGGTATTTACAAAGGTTTCAACCACCTAGATTAATGGAATTATTACATAAAAAATATAATAAGTTCTTACACAAAGAAAGATTAAATATAGGATTTTTTCATTGGCTAAGAGACCTATGTTTAGAGAAGAATATTACTATTCCCTCTTTTGATAAAATTCAAAAAATTCAAACCATAGAAGAAAAAACATATATAAGTACTGATGGTACTACAACTGCTAGTATTCATCCACCGGAGAAAAGCATTATACATAAAGCAGGCATTCCAAAGAAAAATGAGCCTGTACACTCTTCATCCTTCTATGATATAGTGGCTACACCATATAAAGCCATACCTAAGGAGATCAATAAAAAACAAGAGTACATACCCCATATTGTAGAACAAAATAATTATACAAACCTATATCTACAATCCCTTGGAAAGCAAACTGAAAGAATAGAAAGAATCGTATCCAAGGAAATACCTACTGTCTCTCCCATTCCTAAATCAGTATTATTTAAACCTCCTCCTGAGTTAAATAAGAATAAATTCCACATTGGAGAAAATAATAAATCCCTTATGGATCAATTAATCTCCAAACTATCCCAACTAGATCTAAAAGGAGTACCTTCACCTCAAATCAATATTCCTCCACCTACGATTACTTCTCAAATACCTGAGTCATCTGACAAAGGAAAAGCTATCCTACCTGAGCATGAAACAATGGTGCTCACAGAGGAAGAACCCATAATAGAGGATACAATCCAAAATCAGGAAAAAGCATTTATGGATACTACACCTCTAATGGATACCATCAATAAAATAGCTTATGGGAAATACTGGAAACCCATAACAGCCTTACCCTACCATAAGAGACCTACTCCTGTTGACATTCAGATGGAAGAAGATTCAATACAACAGGCAGTATCTTATTCTGGAAGATCTATAGTCAATTGGCAAATAGATGGTTTATCTGAATTAAAAATATTAGATGTCATGAGACATATGACCATGTATGCCTCTGCAAATAAAATGGCAGGCAACCTTGATCAAGAAGTTGCCAAAGCAATAGTAAATGGATTCACAAGATGGTTAAGAGGATGGTGGGATTTTTATGTGGATAATGATACCAAACAAAGGATTTTAAACAATACTAGACAATGGACTGGAAGAAATGAACAAAACCAAGAAGTCATCTATACAGAAAGCGATGCTGTTAATACCTTGATATACACAATCACCCTACATTTTGTAGGCAGTACTTCACTACTGGCAGCAAGATCAGAAGACTTGCTATCTAATCTACGCTGTCCTACTCTTTCTCATTATAAATGGTATAAAGATGTATTCTTTTCAAGGCTTTTAATACGTGAAGATTGCCAGCTGGACCATTGGAAAGAAAAATTCATAGCTGGTCTTCCATATCTATTTGCAGAAAAAGTCAAAGAAAGACTTCGCAAAAAACACAATAGAATAATAGTATATTCATCATATACACTCGGAGAACTCTCCGCAGAAATATGTGCAGAAGGCTTAGCCCTCTGTACTGACATGAAATTAAAAAGGCAAATAGATAAACAAAAGCTCACCAAGAAAAAAGAACTTGGAGACTTCTGTAAGCAATTTGGATATTACTTAGATAGAAAAAATATGTCTGACTACGTCAAAAAGAAAAAGAAAAAATACAAAAAAGAAAAATATATTAAAACCAAAAAGAAAAATAAGGACAAAGAATACTATAAAAAATCAAAGCGAAAATTAATCAATAAATTTTCTCCAAATACAAAGAAAAAGAGAAAACTCCCAGTATGCTATAAGTGTGGTAAAATAGGACATTATAAACACCAATGTAAATTAAAAAAGAAAATAGATTCATTAAATTTAGATGACTCAATTAAAGCAAAATTAAAAAGTATAATATCATATGATTCTTCCTCCTCTACTTCTAGTGGTTCTTATACTGAAGAAATAGATAGTAATGATCTTGATCTTATAGGTTCAGATAGTTCTTCTACTAATACTGAGACTACTACAGAATCATCAGAAGATTGTAGTTGTCCTTTACCTCAGCATAATGTTCACACACTCACTCAGGAAGATGGTTATTCATGGTCTCTGGCTGAACTCATCTGGATCGTCTTCTTCTGGATCTGTTTCGTCTGGATCTGTTTCTTCTGGATCCTTTTGACTGAGCTGGAGATACCTATTGGTGTGTAGTGGAGAAGACTGAACTGTTTCTTCAGAAGATGTAGGTTTTCTTCCTGCTTCGGCAAATATCTCTTTCATTTGTTTTTTCAAGTTCGTCCTTGGAAGCATGAGGGTTGGTTTGAAGCATATTTCTCAAATAGGTAGGAAAGTCGAATGAAGTGTTTGGAGTATTTGGGTTTTCCTGGTATATAGGCGCTTTGGGAGGTATTCTTTTTGGAGTGGCTTTGGTGAGATCCATTTGGAAGATATCCCACCATTTGACAGAGATGGTCTTTCCCAAACGAGGGATGTAGGTATAATCATTGGAAGTATTGGGTGAGATGGTATAATCCCATTTCATAATCCAAGGGATTTGGTATAAAGCCATGAAGTAAAGGTGAGTGTCAACTGTATTATTGGTATTATTGTATTGTATAAATTGTTCCTGCAACTCCTTGAAAGCAGGAGGTAAAATCATAGCAGTTGATCCCCACACAAAAAACCAGTTTTGAAACCAAGTGGGGAACCTTTCGAAAATTGGTAGCCGGAACTGTAAATACCAGCTATGAGTATTGTTGGGGTTTTGATAATAGAAAAATTTATGCCAAGCTTCTATGTACTCAGCGTATTTGAAATATTTGTAAGAAAATTCAGAATTTTGTAATTTCTTCCCTTGTGCGGGATTAGAACCCCACTCAGTATAAGGAAGGAGCTTTTTTATCTGTACCTTTGAATAGGCTATGATTCTGGTATTTTGTTGGAAATAATGGACAACAGAGATGGACCCTGTTTCCATTAGAATTGCTTCATAGTACTCTCTGGACTTAACCCCATTGATAGGATTAAGATGATTTAATAGGTATAATGGTGCAAGCTTGCTTGGATCCATGTGAACCTGATGGTCCTCAATGGAAATGTCTATTAAAAAGGCCCTTTCAATGTATTCAGATCTGGGAGTATTGGTAGGAAGAGTGGACTTGGATTGGGCAGGTGAAAAAGTAGGAGTTGAAGTACGAGCTTCTGGGTATGTAATTTGATGAACTGGTGATTGAGATGGTGAACGAATATTCAGGGGTGAGGGTTCCTCTTCATATGGAACTAAAGAGTTCATGGGTTGTTTTCCCCGGCGAGTATTGCCTCGGGAGCCCATATTTAAGGATGAAAGATCCTTATCAGAGAGATTATCTTTGAATAATTGAAGTGCAAGTGAAAGTGGTGATTCGTCGTTGGCGTCAATGTTGCCCCCCCTGCAAAAATTCTCGGGTTAGAAAATCGGGTAAAGAATTAGAAGACCCGGGAAGATGTTCAATGGAGAAATCAAAGGCAGAAAGTATTGCCTGCCATCGGGCAAATATTTGTTTGGAAATCAAATTTTTAACATCTTTTTACAGAATATCTTTGGCTGCTTTGCAGTCTGTTCGTATAAGAAAAGGTTGGTTTAAAATATCACTTTGGAATTTTGTGACACAATGAACAATGGCTAATAATTCTTTTTTAACCATTGAGTAATTTAATTAGGTGGAATTCCAAGCTTTTGAAGTATATCGTATTAATTGTTCTTTGGAATCTACTTGTTGTTTTAATATACCACCAAGTCCTTTATCGGAGGCATCACATTCAATTATTTTGAAAGCAGTGGGATGAGGAAGAGAAAGGCATTCAAGGGTTTTTACCTTACTCTTTATTACCTTTATTGCTTGAGTATGGATGTCAGACCAAGGAGGAGGATTCTTCTTGAGTCTATCATATAATGGTTTGGAATCCAAAGCAAGGTTAGGATAGAAATCACTTACGTAATTGAGGCATCCTAAAAACCTTTGTAATTCAGTTTTATCAAGAATCTTATCAGGAAATTTATCAGCAAAAGCTATAGATCTATCTATTGGAATGATAGTGCCATGGTGTATCATATGTCCTAAAAACCTAATATTGGTTTTGAAAAGTGTAATCTTTTTGGCAGAAACCACTAAGCCTGCTTGGCTAACAGCATGGATAAATGTATTTATGTGTTTAATGTGTTGATCAATTGATTCAGAGAATATTAAGACATCATCAATATAAACTATCATAAAAGGGTAGTAAGAGTTGAAAACATCATTCATTATTTTTTGAAATTCTGATGGTGCATTCTTTAATCCAAAAGGCATTACATTCCATTCGTATTGTCCAAAAGGAACATTGAATGCTGTCTTGTATTTATCTTGTTCCTAGATCTGGATTTGCCAGTATCCGGATTTCATATCAAATTTTGAAAATATACAAGCTTGAGCAACTCTGTCTAATAAATCTTTTTTATTAGGAATTGGATATCTGATCCATTGTAACACTTTATTTAATGGTTTATAATTTATTACTAATCTAGGAACTCCTCTTTCTTTTTCAGCATTTTTGTTAACATAAAAAGCTGCACAGCTCCAAGGTGAGAACTTGGTCTAATGAGCTTTCTTTGTAGGAGTTCTGCTATTTCTTTTTTACACAGTTCCAATAAAACAGTATTCATTTGTATTGGCCTAGCTTTTGTAGGGATTTGGCTTTCAGTGAAAGTTGATTCATATGGTAAGCTGATACTATGTTTTTTCCTATCCCAAAAAGCATTAGGATGTTCGCTACATATTGAGGTTTCTATTTGCTTTTGTATTGATTGAATCTTTTGTTGGATTGAAGGCATTTGCAATTGCTCTTCAATTACTTTGTATTTAATTTCTTGTTTAAGAGTGCAAAGAAATTTTTCTTTGCCTTGTAATTGGCTTTTGACATTATTTAATTCTTTTAATTTTGGTTTATGTATGAAATTGAAATGTATTGGAATATTTTGAATTGTTGATGAAATTCCTTTTTCATCAATAGTGAGAGGATAAAGCAATGTTAGGAATGTGACTCCTAGAATTACTGATTGGCTTAATCCTTTAACCATGATAAAGGGTGTATCAATACATTGGTGATTATTACATACAGAGGCGTTGGATAATTTATATTTAATAAATAACCTACTACCATCTGCTGTATTTAATATTTGAGTAGTTTTGTCAAAATATTTTGAAGGTACAAGTCCTTCGTTTATGCAATTGAGATCAGCTCGGAGAGTTCTCCGAGTGTATATGATGAATATACTATTATTCCATTGTGTTTTTTGCGAAGTCTTTCTTTCAAGAAATTAAATACAAAGTAATTGAAGAGCAATTGCAAATGCCTTCAATCCAACAAAAGATTCAATCAATACAAAAGCAAATAGAAACCTCAATATGTAGCGAACATCCTAATGCTTTTTGGGATAGGAAAAAACATAGTATCAGCTTACCATATGAATCAACTTTCACTGAAAGCCAAATCCCTACAATCGGACCAACTTTCTTGGTGGTCAATCTCACTTAATTTCTTACAGTAAAATGCCTCTTTATCTTACTTATGAGGTAGGGAGAACAGTTGTACAAATTCTACAGTTATAACTGTTTGCACAGTTCCACTGTGGAATAGTTCTTACTGTTGTAATTTGTCAGACAGTGTATCACTGTATGGCTCTGATACCACTTTGCGCCAGGATCTACAGCATATTCGAGAATGGTATTTACAAAGGTTTCAACCACCTAGATTAATGGAATTATTACATAAAAAATATAATAAGTTCTTACACAAAGAAAGATTAAATATAGGATTTTTTCATTGGCTAAGAGACCTATGTTTAGAGAAGAATATTACTATTCCCTCTTTTGATAAAATTCAAAAAATTCAAACCATAGAAGAAAAAACATATATAAGTACTGATGGTACTACAACTGCTAGTATTCATCCACCGGAGAAAAGCATTATACATAAAGCAGGCATTCCAAAGAAAAATGAGCCTGTACACTCTTCATCCTTCTATGATATAGTGGCTACACCATATAAAGCCATACCTAAGGAGATCAATAAAAAACAAGAGTACATACCCCATATTGTAGAACAAAATAATTATACAAACCTATATCTACAATCCCTTGGAAAGCAAACTGAAAGAATAGAAAGAATCGTATCCAAGGAAATACCTACTGTCTCTCCCATTCCTAAATCAGTATTATTTAAACCTCCTCCTGAGTTAAATAAGAATAAATTCCACATTGGAGAAAATAATAAATCCCTTATGGATCAATTAATCTCCAAACTATCCCAACTAGATCTAAAAGGAGTACCTTCACCTCAAATCAATATTCCTCCACCTACGATTACTTCTCAAATACCTGAGTCATCTGACAAAGGAAAAGCTATCCTACCTGAGCATGAAACAATGGTGCTCACAGAGGAAGAACCCATAATAGAGGATACAATCCAAAATCAGGAAAAAGCATTTATGGATACTACACCTCTAATGGATACCATCAATAAAATAGCTTATGGGAAATACTGGAAACCCATAACAGCCTTACCCTACCATAAGAGACCTACTCCTGTTGACATTCAGATGGAAGAAGATTCAATACAACAGGCAGTATCTTATTCTGGAAGATCTATAGTCAATTGGCAAATAGATGGTTTATCTGAATTAAAAATATTAGATGTCATGAGACATATGACCATGTATGCCTCTGCAAATAAAATGGCAGGCAACCATGATCAAGAAGTTGCCAAAGCAATAGTAAATGGATTCACAAGATGGTTAAGAGGATGGTGGGATTTTTATGTGGATAATGATACCAAACAAAGGATTTTAAACAATACTAGACAATGGACTGGAAGAAATGAACAAAACCAAGAAGTCATCTATACAGAAAGCGATGCTGTTAATACCTTGATATACACAATCACCCTACATTTTGTAGGCAGTACTTCACTACTGGCAGCAAGATCAGAAGACTTGCTATCTAATCTACGCTGTCCTACTCTTTCTCATTATAAATGGTATAAAGATGTATTCTTTTCAAGGCTTTTAATATGTGAAGATTGCCAGCTGGACCATTGGAAAGAAAAATTCATAGCTGGTCTTCTATATCTATTTGCAGAAAAAGTCAAAGAAAGACTTCGCAAAAAACACAATAGAATAATAGTATATTCATCATATACACTCGGAGAACTCTCCGCAGAAATATGTGCAGAAGGCTTAGCCCTCTGTACTGACATGAAATTAAAAAGGCAAATAGATAAACAAAAGCTCACCAAGAAAAAAGAACTTGGAGACTTCTGTAAGCAATTTGGATATTACTTAGATAGAAAAAATATGTCTGACTACGTCAAAAAGAAAAAGAAAAAATACAAAAAAGAAAAATATATTAAAACCAAAAAGAAAAATAAGGACAAAGAATACTATAAAAAATCAAAGCGAAAATTAATCAATAAATTTTCTCCAAATACAAAGAAAAAGAGAAAACTCCCAGTATGCTATAAGTGTGGTAAAATAGGACATTATAAACACCAATGTAAATTAAAAAAAAAAATAGATTCATTAAATTTAGATGACTCAATTAAAGCAAAATTAAAAAGTATAATATCATATGATTCTTCCTCCTCTACTTCTAGTGGTTCTTATACTGAAGAAATAGATAGTAATGATCTTGATCTTATAGGTTCAGATAGTTCTTCTACTAATACTGAGACTACTACAGAATCATCAGAAGATTGTAGTTGTCCTTTACCTCAGCATAATGTTCACACACTCACTCAGGAAGATGGTTATTCATGGTCTCTGGCTGAACTCATCTGGATCGTCTTCTTCTGGATCTGTTTCGTCTGGATCTGTTTCTTCTGGATCCTTTTGACTGAGCTGGAGATACCTATTGGTGTGTAGTGGAGAAGACTGAACTGTTTCTTCAGAAGATGTAGGTTTTCTTCCTGCTTCGGCAAATATCTCTTTCATTTGTTTTTTCAAGTTCGTCCTTGGAAGCATGAGGGTTGGTTTGAAGCATATTTCTCAAATAGGTAGGAAAGTCGAATGAAGTGTTTGGAGTATTTGGGTTTTCCTGGTATATAGGCGCTTTGGGAGGTATTCTTTTTGGAGTGGCTTTGGTGAGATCCATTTGGAAGATATCCCACCATTTGACAGAGATGGTCTTTCCCAAACGAGGGATGTAGGTATAATCATTGGACGTATTGGGTGAGATGGTATAATCCCATTTCATAATCCAAGGGATTTGGTATAAAGCCATGAAGTAAAGGTGAGTGTCAACTGTATTATTGGTATTATTGTATTGTATAAATTGTTCCTGCAACTCCTTGAAAGCAGGAGGTAAAATCATAGCAGTTGATCCCCACACAAAAAACCAGTTTTGAAACCAAGTGGGGAACCTTTCGAAAATTGGTAGCCGGAACTGTAAATACCAGCTATGAGTATTGTTGGGGTTTTGATAATAGAAAAATTTATGCCAAGCTTCTATGTACTCAGCGTATTTGAAATATTTGTAAGAAAATTCAGAATTTTGTAATTTCTTCCCTTGTGCGGGATTAGAACCCCACTCAGTATAAGGAAGGAGCTTTTTTATCTGTACCTTTGAATAGGCTATGATTCTGGTATTTTGTTGGAAATAATGGACAACAGAGATGGATCCTGTTTCCATTAGAATTGCTTCATAGTACTCTCTGGTCTTAACCCCATTGATAGGATTAAGATGATTTAATAGGTATAATGGTGCAAGCTTGCTTGGATCCATGTGAACCTGATGGTCCTCAATGGAAATGTCTATTAAAAAGGCCCTTTCAATGTATTCAGATCTGGGAGTATTGGTAGGAAGAGTGGACTTGGATTGGGCAGGTGAAAAAGTAGGAGTTGAAGTACGAGCTTCTGGGTATGTAATTTGATGAACTGGTGATTGAGATGGTGAACGAATATTCAGGGGTGAGGGTTCCTCTTCATATGGAACTAAAGAGTTCATGGGTTGTTTTCCCCGGCGAGTATTGCCTCGGGAGCCCATATTTAAGGATGAAAGATCCTTATCAGAGAGATTATCTTTGAATAATTGAAGTGCAAGTGAAAGTGGTGATTCGTCGTTGGCGTCAGTGTTGCCCCCCTGCAAAAATTCTCGGGTTAGAAAATCGGGTAAAGAATTAGAAGACCCGGGAAGATGTTCAATGGAGAAATCAAAGGCAGAAAGTATTGCCTGCCATCGGGCAAATATTTGTTTGGAAATCAAATTTTTAACATCTTTTTGCAGAATATCTTTGGCTGCTTTGCAGTCTGTTCGTATAAGAAAAGGTTGGTTTAAAATATCACTTTGGAATTTTGTGACACAATGAACAATGGCTAATAATTCTTTTTTAACCATTGAGTAATTTAATTGGGTGGAATTCCAAGCTTTTGAAGTATATCGTATTAATTGTTCTTTGGAATCTACTTGTTGTTTTAATATACCACCAAGTCCTTTATCGGAGGCATCACATTCAATTATTTTGAAAGCAGTGGGATGAGGAAGAGAAAGGCATTCAAGGGTTTTTACCTTACTCTTTATTACCTTTATTGCTTGAGTATGGATGTCAGACCAAGGAGGAGGATTCTTCTTGAGTCTATCATATAATGGTTTGGAATCCAAAGCAAGGTTAGGATAGAAATCACTTACGTAATTGAGGCATCCTAAAAACCTTTGTAATTCAGTTTTATCAAGAATCTTATCAGGAAATTTATCAGCAAAAGCTATAGATCTATCTATTGGAATGATAGTGCCATGGTGTATCATATGTCCTAAAAACCTAATATTGGTTTTGAAAAGTGTAATCTTTTTGGCAGAAACCACTAAGCCTGCTTGGCTAACAGCATGGATAAATGTATTTATGTGTTTAATGTGTTGATCAATTGATTCAGAGAATATTAAGACATCATCAATATAAACTATCATAAAAGGGTAGTAAGAGTTGAAAACATCATTCATTATTTTTTGAAATTCTGATGGTGCATTCTTTAATCCAAAAGGCATTACATTCCATTCGTATTGTCCAAAAGGAACATTGAATGCTGTCTTGTATTTATCTTGTTCCTGGATCTGGATTTGCCAGTATCCGGATTTCATATCAAATTTTGAAAATATACAAGCTTGAGCAACTCTGTCTAATAAATCTTTTTTATTAGGAATTGGATATCTGATCCATTGTAACACTTTATTTAATGGTTTATAATTTATTACTAATCTAGGAACTCCTCTTTCTTTTTCAGCATTTTTGTTAACATAAAAAGCTGCACAGCTCCAAGGTGAAGAACTTGGTCTAATGAGCTTTCTTTGTAGGAGTTCTGCTATTTCTTTTTTACACAGTTCCAATAAAACAGTATTCATTTGTATTGGCCTAGCTTTTGTAGGGATTTGGCTTTCAGTGAAAGTTGATTCATATGGTAAGCTGATACTATGTTTTTTCCTATCCCAAAAAGCATTAGGATGTTCGCTACATATTGAGGTTTCTATTTGCTTTTGTATTGATTGAATCTTTTGTTGGATTGAAGGCATTTGCAATTGCTCTTCAATTACTTTGTATTTAATTTCTTGTTTAAGAGTGCAAAGAAATTTTTCTTTGCCTTGTAATTGGCTTTTGACATTATTTAATTCTTTTAATTTTGGTTTATGTATGAAATTGAAATGTATTGGAATATTTTGAATTGTTGATGAAATTCCTTTTTCATCAATAGTGAGAGGATAAAGCAATGTTAGGAATGTGACTCCTAGAATTACTGATTGGCTTAATCCTTTAACCATGATAAAGGGTGTATCAATACATTGGTGATTATTACATACAGAGGCGTTGGATAATTTATATTTAATAAATAACCTACTACCATCTGCTGTATTTAATATTTGAGTAGTTTTGTCAAAATATTTTGAAGGTACAAGTCCTTCGTTTATGCAATTGAGATCAGCTCCTGAATCTATAAGGGCTGATGTTTCAAAACTATAATTTTTAGCAACAATGATTTTGACTTGGACAAACTATTTTTGTATAACTATTTTATTTATCAAATTAACTGAAGGAATTGGTATTGTTGGCATTTCACTAGTCTCTATGGGACCAGTGGTTTCTATTGGGTTATCTGTTATCAAATCATTGAATTCTATTTCATCTGTCTCAGAATCTTGTTGAGACATTTGTTGTAATTCTAATATTTGAATTCTTCCTTTCAATTGTACTATTTCGGATTTTATTTCTTTAATCTCTTTTTTGAGATCAGAGATTGTAGGTTCTTTTTGAGAAGTGTGTTGATCACTTACTCTTTTGATAATGGCAGAGAAGTTATATTCATCTGGATTTTTGATAATAGGTGATTTTGATTTATTTTTAGTAATATTGATAAATTGGGTAATGATAGCTCTTTTCTCCTCAGGATCAGTTATTTTATCTATAATGTCTATATATATATATATATATATATATATATATATATATATATATATATATATATATATATATATATATATATATATATATATATATATATATATATATATATATATATATATATATATATATATATATATATATATATATATATATATATAATAATAATAATAATAATAAACTAGGGTCCTAAAAATACTTCTAACTTGAGGGGAGAAAAAAAGCAGTTTACTATAAAATTATTTGGCTTTTATTTTCTTATTATTCCTTTCTTATATATCCAACAAGGTCGGCACGATTTTCCTTCTTGGATGGCGACGGCCAACTTGAAAATTCGTTACTTGAGTGTGAAACTCTTCCTTTTCGTACACACCGCCGGTTTTCCGGACAAATCTATGTAAACCTTCTTGCACTACTCCTACACGAGTCGAGTCGATATTACCAATTCGTAATTTTTTTTATTTTAATATTCTTTTTCAAAAAAAAGTAAAAAGCAAAATAACTGTAGAAAATTCTAATAGAAAAGAAAAACGAAAAGAATCCTACTTTCTTTAAAAGATAAATAATTTCAAGAATTTTTTATTTTTATTTTTAAAAAAATCTCCTCTCTTTTAAAAAAAACAAATAAATACAAACTATTTTAAGATGAGAAAAAGGAGTAAAAGGGGGAGGGTGGAATCCACTTACATTTGGAACTTATCCTGCGTCTCTCGCCGTGGTCCCCGGCCCACAAGCGTGCCAGCTCACACGCATCACTCCACACGTGTCAACAACAAGCCCAGTTTCAACTATTCATTATGAAAAACACCAAATTTGCTGAATTTCATTAATCTCTATAAATATATCAATGCATTCACAACCTTCACTTGCATTTTAGAAAGTAAGGTTTCGAGCATGGAGAGAACCATCCAAAACCTGTTTTTCCTCTCTCTCCTCATTCTTATGCTCCAAGTAAGTGTGCAACTACCCTTTGTGAAATTCATATATCATAAAAAATAGAAGCCTCATGCTTAATCACATGTTTATTTTTTTATGAATCGTGCTTGACATTTATTTTTTGATGAATTATATGCTTAATATATGTTATTTGGTGTTTTTCTATGTGATTTGTTGAATTCATGGAGATGATCTGTTTGCTTATTGTTTGGAAACAGGTCGATCAATTCAGTCTTGCTGTTGTGAGGAGGACTGTAAGTTGTAGAATAGCAATCCTGAATATTGCACCATTTTCACCTCTAAATTTTCAGTAAAATATTTTATTCTTCAACTTCACACCATTGAAATTCTTTGTTCATAAGTAAACATTAAGAGAAGATCACCATATGTCAAAAAAAAAACAAAAGAAGAAAAAGAAAAAGAAATTGCCCATGTTCTATTCCCTCTCATTAAAAAAAACTAAGATTTCCCATTTGTGGATCTCTCATCCCTTATTCTTTCATTCTGTGTTCATTAGTAAACAATCCATGACTACCCATTTGTGAATTGTCCATCTCCAATTCTGCTACTACTAATATTACTACTCTCTCTTTCATTCTCAAACAGAAAGAAACAGCATTTGGTCTGAATTTGCTTTTATTTTCTCTTTTGCAGAGCGAGGCAAGCGAACCACTTGCGGCATCAGCACCAGAAGGAATAGGTGAGTGAAGTAGAGACACCACAAAAAGAGATTGGTATATTGTTATATAACTCATAGAATGGGCCTCAAGTTCTCAATTTGAATGACTGATGAATGTATTTCTCATTCATGTGTGTGTTTTTTCGGCATATGTATTTATATACATATGTAGATTGCGAATTTGAATGACTGATGAATGTATTGCTCATTCATGTGTGTGTTTTTGGGCATATGTATTTGTACATATATATAGATTGCGGGTCGGCATGCGAGTACAGGTGCAGCAAGGCGTCGAGGCATAAGATGTGTATTCGGGCTTGCGGTACCTGCTGTGCGAGGTGCCACTGCGTGCCCCCAGGGACCTCAGGCAATGAGGATGTATGCCCCTGCTATGCCAACATGACCACCCATGGAGGAAGGCACAAGTGCCCTTAAATTTTACTGCACACATTACTCACATATTACTACTGTTACTCATGAAATCAATCTAAAATCTTTAGTATTAAGCACCAAGCACCCATGTCTATATATTTGTTTATGAGACTTGGAAAAATATGAATGTAGTGATTGTGGAAAATTTTAAATAAAGACCTGTGATACTAAGGCTGGAAGGCCTGCACCAGTCCTACCATTATTGTAAAGTAGATGCTTTTGGTTGTCTCCCTTTGTTTTTTTTTGGTGTGTTTTTCATTGTAGCTGAGGCCAAAGATCATGCTATGCTGATGAAAATTGGAAAAAGTTTAAATAAGGTTGCAATTTTAAAATGTAGAATTAAAGATGCACTTCAAAAATTCATCGTAAGGTTGTTTGGATGTAGGAAAATTTCTAACTCTTGACATCGAGATCTATTTGATGTGAAAAGAAAAAAGGATTTCGTAGATCTACTCGATTTAAACCATTTTTAAAATTAAAAATTTATAATTAAAGATGAAAATAGACTCTCAAGACATCTAAATTTTTTTTTTGATATACATTATATTTATCATAACATTTGAAGATGCGGCTTAATTGAATTGTTCGAGGTTGCAACCGTATGCAAACGACGGCCATGAAAGTTGGGGGGATAATTGGCATGATACATGTCAGTTTCACAGATTGATACATGCAATGCACTACTCGCATCCGCAATAAAAGCTAAAGAGGCCGTTTTCTATTTTATTGAAAATTACCTACTTTCGACAATGCAATGCAAGTGGCTACCTACTACTAGAGCAAATGGTAGGTTATGAATGGGGAGAGTGAGAGTTCTTTGATTTTGCTACCCGCAAAAACAACCCTTGCTATTCGTAGGACGCTAATTTGGTGGTACAGATTATTCGAAGTAAAAAGTTAGGGAAATTACACATCATTTACCTTTTATACAAAGCAAACGGTCATTATCAAAAAAAAAATTGGGTGGTTGCATAAATTTTTATTTACTTGTTATACAAAGTGATCATAATTAATCTTGATCATGTAAAATTGGGTGGTTGGATTTATTTCATTGATTAAACTCAAAGTTTATTTACCTTTTATATACAGTAGTCATCATGTAAAATTGAGTGGTTGCATTGACCAAATTCAAAGTTCAAATAAAATATATTTGAGCTTTACAATCTATTTAAATTTCACATTGGATGGTTATACGTAATTGTGAGCATACCCAAACTACCCATAAGTTTATACAAAGTTGCAATTTTATATTACGAGACTTGCCATACTTGTATAGAATCCCATTATTGAGAGAAAATCTACGAGTCATAAAACCTCCTTACAGATAAGAAAGTTTATACAAAGTTGCAATTTTATATTACGAGACTTACCATACTTGTATAGCATCCCATTATTGAGAGAAAATCTACGAGTCATAAAACCTCCTTACAGATAAGAAAGCTTTTGAGAGAGATGAACTTCGGGGAAAAAAAAAATCTCAGAGAGAAAATTCTTTAGAAGAAGTAAGAAACCTAAGAGAGCTTAGCCTATTAGAAAATAATATATATAATGTGAAGCACATAAATCTTAGTCTCCACTATTTATTTGCTTATTGGATGTTATTTTTCCCACTCATGTACACACGAGTTTGGTGTTTTTGTCCCATATCTAGTGTGTGCATCACAATTGTTGCTAACGTAGATCGGATTGAGTGATGTAAGAACTTAATTTATAGAGTATACACTATACAATGTGCTCCATGGGACAATAGACTCCTCCAGATTTAGCTGGTTCATACAACTTCCACTCGTGGATGTAGGTTCCGATGCCACAAATATTGGTGCGAATGGCACTTGTCTTAGTCTAATCTTCTGCTTACAAATATATTAATTACACCAGTAAATCATGTTGTATTAGTGAGAAAGCCAACTACTATAATTACACCAGTAAATCATGTTGTATTAGTGAGAAAGCCAAGTACTAGAGAATCCACGACAAGGAGTAAACCATTAGTCCAATCACTTTGGCGTTGGTTGAGCGTTCCTATGGAAGGTGCGCTTATTTCTCGAGTCGATGTCATGCTCAATCTTCACAATTCTTTCCATGTATGAGTAGTAAAAAGCTGTTTTAAACTCAATTTTGATGGTAGCTCTTTGGGTAGTCCCGATAATGCTATGATAGGAAGTGCGGTTAGAGATTAGAATGGGAGGGTGATTTTTTCCTTCGTTGGATCCAATGGTTAAAAAATGGATCAGTACCTCGGATCGGGCATCCCAAAAATCCATCCGGATCGGTGAATCGGCGTTTCTGATCGAGAATCGGTCGAATCAGTTGGTTTCGGCCTTAAAAATTTTCAAAAAAATTATTAAAAATCATTATAAATGTTGTTTTTTAGGAATCCAATAAGAACTGATGGTACTACATTAATAACTTTTATTTTCTTACATCAATATGCGAATATTGAAATGTTCTTTCCCTGTACGAAGATTCTCATCAAAGATTTATTAAAACATAACTAAATACAATATTATACATTGAAATTATAATTATTGGTTTGTATTTTATTATTTTATCATCATTTTACTATAGAAATACAAATAAATTTGAAAATTTTCTTATAATACCATCTAATTTACATTATAATAAAATATAATTATAATATTATAATAAAGTGATTCAACAAACAAGGGTATGACCCTCACAAATAAATAAATCTAATGTATAATAATTAGTGTTGATAGATATATAGAATTTACTAACATAAATTTGTAATTATATTTTAATAAAATTAAAAAAAATAAATTCATATTTACAATGTGGGATAATTGAAAAAGCAACTTAAAATAAATTCTAAAGTGGTATGAGCTAGTGTTATTTTAATATCTTAAAATATCCCATAAACAATTTTTTTTTTAATATTCAATAAACCAGTATTAGTATTATTTTTTGCTTTTTCTAATATCCTATGATCTAGTACTACTTTTTTTAAGAAAAAATCTTATTGACAACTATAAGAACAATAAAAAAATTCACTAAGTACTTAGAAACTCAAATTCTTTTTTTCTTTATTTATTTATTTTTTGTAATATTGATATATTGTAAAGAGGAACACAATATTTTAGATCTTTTTTTATTATTCAAACAGAAAATATTTTAGATAAAAAAATATTCCATAAGTATGCTTGTTCACCTAAGGGATAAAATGTACATTGTGACCCAATAGAGTTATGGTACATGTACTCTTTGTTATGTCCCTACGACCTTACCATTTATGTTCTTGAGTTATTCGCAGTGCTCCTATTTATCATTGCTAAGAAGCAAAGCAAATCCACGTAGAAGATTTAGGACTTGAGCAAGTACATATAAAAGCTATCGAGACAGCATTGGAAGCATGCGCATGAGGTGGGAGTTCTTGTGCTTTTAAATTACACAGTTGTTGTTGAGCTGACGGCTGGGTGAGTCGTTGCTGTTATTAAAAAAATTTGAAAATTGCATTGACACGTAGCGATATTGTAGTCCAAAACCCATTTCATGACGTCATAGCATCCGATCTATAATGTCATGGAACGATCCGTGACATCATCAAGTGAGAAAAATGAGATATATGATGTCATGGAAAGATCCATGACGTTTACAAGAAAAACGGTCAGATCCCGTTTTATTAGTAGATGCGGAATGATATCATCGATACCTGATCCGGATTACCCGATCCAGATCAGATCGACGATTTTTAAAACACTGGTTTCTTGTTAGGGTGATGGTGCAATAAAGAGCAACAAGTTCCATGGGCTATGAAATATATGTGGTGTGAAATAATTAATTTAGCGGGCACAATTACTACTTCTTTCCATTATGTATACCTGCGAAGAGGGGAGTTGCTTTACCTGCTTTGATGATTTATGATGATGTAACTCTTGTAATTTATCCTTTCAGCAATAAATTTGATAACATTTGTCAATATATATATATATATATATATATATATATATATATATATATATATATATATATACAATGAGACCATTTATCTTGGTTATAAGGTATTCACAATTAATCTATTGGATGTAAAATTGGGTGGTTGTATTTATTTTATTAACGAAGCTCAAAGTTCAAAAGAAATTTTTTCGAACTTTGTGACATATCCAACCTATCAGATTTCACATCGGATGGTTGTAAATAATTGTGATCTTCCTGTACCAAAAGTAAAAGGTCTTATTATAAACCATCCATATACTTTATTGTCCACGTCACCCAGATCAAATGAATGGCTCCATATTGTGTATTAACTAATGTAAAATCTCATGAGGGGAAGTGATATTCATAGTCTCACAAATGATTTTTCTGGACAGGTCGACATATTCTTCACAATATTTTTGTGTGTATAACAAACCACCTTTACCAGTTTGGCTAAGACCAAACAAAGTGAATATATAGATCATCGCTTTTTTATAGTCATAAGGATCATATATTACTTATTCATCTCACACTAGGGCAACTACTTCTGTGCATCATGCATATATCATTTTAGATTCTTGTCGAAGCATATCAATATCCTAAGAGGGAAAGTATACCATGATTCGTACGTTTATGTAAACCGTATACTATAAATCCTGAATTTGTAATGAAAGGGTATCAAATTATGGAAGGTATACAAAGAAAATATTTTATCTTTGATACAAAGAAATCATAATCACTTTTGTCCAGCAGATTTCAAATCAGGTGGCTGTAAGAGTATCATTAAGTAGACTCAAAATTTAAAAAGAATTTATCGAACTTTGGGATAATTTTAAACCATTCAGTTTGACATCTAATGGCTAAAACTAATTATAACTTCTTTGTAATAAAGATAAACAGTCTCACGGTATACAGATCCACCAAATTGACATTTACACACACACACCTTGTTCAATCCATAGTCATTAGTTGCATATCATCCGATCCATTGGTGCAACTGACAATGAGTAGAGTCATGTTGTATTCTGATGAGGTCCACTCTCTCTGCGTTGTTGACCAAGGGTGATAACACTCGTCTTCCAGATTTTCCATTATCATACAGATCACAGATTTTCCATGGTCATATAGATCATATTATACTCTTTTTCTATATGGTACAACACATGCATATTTACTTTTCTTCTTGTGCATCAAGAACAAATTTTATCTTTTAATGCTAATGTGATCCGAGGAGATAAGAGGTTTCCTTTCCCTTTCTTGATTACGGCTTAGTTTTCCTTTTCTATCCTTCCTGCACTTTTTGTTTCTCTTAATATTATTATATCAGTAAAGGATTTTGCTGAAAAAATGGAGTTTAATATAGCTTATATTTCAACAAGGAATGCCACAAGCATGAAATGTACATTAGTAATTCTTGAAATAATAGATCTTGCCAAAACACATACTTTCTATACTCTCTAAAATCAAATACAAAACCTTTTCACTCAATTGTTCCCATGAATAAAAAAGATGACCTTTCAAAGTCTTAATAGATACAGAATTTACCAAAGAAATGTAGAATCAATTTAGAGGGCAAGCCAATGTATATATCATTTAGTAAAAATATAAACGAAATGAAAGATATACTTATTTCCTTCCTTAGTAAGAATGAAACTCTGGATGTCATGCGGCACCTAACAACCTTGAGGCTTGAGCGCCCTAGCCTAAAAGCCATTCACACTCTTCTTTTCCAAATTTATCATAATTTATCCAGGAGGAGAGAGAGAAAGCGTTAGCATAATTTGTACTGGATGGAGAGAGAGAGAGAGAGAGATCCTAAGATGGAAATATATTGTGTTTTCAATATTCAAATTAGTGATAAATTTACAATATCAAATATCTTATATTACATTTTAATTGCTTTTAAGTACCTGTACTTCTCAAAATAGAGATCCTATTTATACATATACAATGTTGGTTCCCCAATGATATTAGATTACGAGATATGACTTAATTTTGTATATATCTTTCCTTGAAAATTTAGTGTGCCGTGAGATCATATGGCCTTCTCATAAGCCCGTTAAGCAGTAATAAACTCAAATTGATGGATTAATGTGGGAATTGGGAAAGTAAATGAGTTAGTGCTCTGAACTTACACTGCAAGCATCTTCAATTCAAAATTGAGTTCAATAACAACCTATGGACTCTAAGGGCATGTTGGTAATTGGAAGCAAAGGATTCTTTGGAACCTGGATGGCAAGGAGGAAGATAGTGATAGCTTATAGAAGGCCATTGGGCATACTTCACTTCACCTCACCTCAGGTGGTAGGCGCTTTTTCACCACCCTCTAATGGTTCGATGTTTGAGCAACTGGGCTAAATAGACCTCTAATTTCTCGGCCGAATGACCCCTTTTCATTCATTTTAATGGGAAAAAGTTTACATGAGATTTTAATCTATAAAAGTAAGGTGCATCTCAAAAATGCAGTAGAAAAGAGTGTTCTACAGTTGGAAATTTTTTTATTGACCATCTCGACTTCGAGGTGTATATTATAAAGCCAAAAAAAGAATTTCAAGTTTAAAAATACTTCATCTTGTAACAACTTATCTAGAGCTTCTGACTTTCAAGATTTTGAAATGTTTATAGGTATGATCAATTTATACCTTTTTCTAGTTTTTCAAATTTTATAGTTAGAGTTGCATATGATTTTCAAGCCATCATAAGGCTTCTGACATCAGAACTACATCTTCCAACAAAATTTATAGGTGTTGCCTTAGAAACCTCACCCCTTTTAATATGCAAAAGTTAGGTCTCTAACCCTGTTCAATTTCACAAATCCAACATTGTCTAAATTGAAAATTAAAGCACATTTGTTAGCCCACTCTCTCTCTCTTTACAGTACCAAGTCCCTTTTTCTTCAATCTTTCTCTCTCTTCTGAAGAAAGTCTCTTGTTTAGTTCAATCATTTTCTCTCTCTCTGTACCAAAGCAAGGGTCTCTCCGCACACTACGTCTCCTCTCTTCATTTACCAAGGCATGTTTCTCTCAACTATAAAGAAACCTACTTCAAGTAGAGAAAAAAAGTGTAGTAGGAGATGAAGGCTTGATTTGGGATAGAAAGAGTGGGGAAAGAGAGGGAAACTTGGTTCGGTAAAGAGAGTGATGAGAGAGAATGTGGGTAAAGCAGGGGTTAGTATGTTTAATTTAGACTTAATTGGGTTTTATAGGTTGAACAAGATTCAAATCATTTTTTTATATATACCAAAAAGAGGAGGGGGTATTCGGCAACGAGATACTCCTGGCCACTGGATTTTACATCTAATAGCAAAGGTTGATTGTGACTTCTTTGTACAAAAACAAAAATGATCTAATTATGTACTTATTGTGCTATCATTGCGTAGTCTCCTCACATTAGTCTATTACATCTTAAGTTAAGTGGACCAGACTTTGGGAAGGATATTTTTAGGAAAATGGTTTGATAGAGCTGTAGCCCTACCAAATAAGTAAAGCCCCACCTCATAACTCATTGAAAATTAGAATTCAAGTATTAAAAACCCTTTATATTGATCATCTCGTCTTGAACATTTTTTAAAAGAAATTAGGATTTAAAGCTCTAAAAATAATTGATATTATAACAAATTATCTAGGCGGTCCATTTTGCCCTAACAATAAGTATTCATGGATCCGCAACATTTGTACCATTTTTTTAAGTTTCAAATTTTATTGCTGGCATTAGAAATTGATTTTAGAGCTGTCATGGAGTTTTCTATTGCCAAAAGTACTTTCCATACAAGGATTTGAGATGAGGCTTTATTTCATTTTCATAGAACTTCATCCATATTTCTAACACATCATCAAAATATAAATATATTGAAGGACCAACAAATGCCAACTTCCTTTACTCAATCAACGGAAAGTTCCCCTCATTATTCTTAGGAATTATTCAAAGAAACCAATATCAAATGGAAAAAAAAGAAACCTAAAATGAGTGAAGGATGAGGAATCAAGGGCACTTAAGTTTGTTTCCACGAGTACGAAGATTGGCATAACATGGGCAAGCACCCTTGTTACCATAGGTTCCTGGTGGAACACAATGGCACTTTGCACAGCAACCCCGACAAGTACGTAGGCATATTTTCTTTCTTGATGCCTTACTACATCTCCTCTCACAAGCAATACCACAATCTGTATAAACCAAACAAAACAGGAACTTTTCCTATAAATAAATAGCCCCTATTTATTGTATTTAGGGAAAAAAAAAATTCAAAATAATCTAAGCTTCTGTGGGAAACTCAGGAGAAGTTTTTGGGCCCCCGAGGTTGGAAATATAACAACTTCAATCCAGCATCAAACCTCAATTAATAATCATAATAATGATTAAAATAATACTAATGATAATAATAACAACAATAATAATGATGATGATAACAATGATGATGAAAATAATAATACTTGACTGGGGTGGGTTGGGCCAAACCATGTCACAACTTGATCCATGGATTGTTATCATTTATCAAGGGAAAATTTTAAATTTTAGTGAAAAAAAATGATAAAGTTGCTCAACTCCATTTCCATTAAACCCATGATAATATAGTGCCCAAACTTAAACTTCAAATTTTAGTAAGTTCTATATTTTCTTTTTCAATTAATGTTCAATTCATGCTTAGCGATCTTAAGTCTATTGCATTTGCATATTTTCCTGTGAGAAAAGAAATGATTTAGAAATCACCACCAAGCTCTTACCCATATAATCTTTAATATGTCCTAAGTAAAATAGTAAGAGCGTGTATGCTATATGCTCCTGCGGAGTATAATGTACATTGACTCCCTTGGTCAGATTGTTTACTCGGGAGAATTTATTCAATCTGAAAATTTAGAAACTTCCTAAGAATTACGAGATGATCATTCTCAAAAGAGAAAATTTGGATTTTGAGTTTTTGAACGGTTAGATCTCATCCTTTAAAATTTGGTGGGTCTCTACTCAATCTTGAAACATTATTTCTTTTCGTGTATAAAAGGTGTCATTAAGATATATATTTTTTTATTGAGGTTAATCTAGGGGATGAAAAAGGTTACATCCCCAAAATTGGTGTCCTATAGCTTATTCTAGATGGTATTGTACCTGAGGGAGTAGATCAACATTTACTCCCATAGGAGTATAATATCATCTGGTAAATAATAAAGCCCAATACAGTAATTTAAAATTGGCCAATCAAGCTGTACAGTAAATGCAAACCGGCTAGTTATTGCATTAGATATACGTACTTATTTTGGGAGAGGATTTTATTTTGTGATACAAGTTTTTGTAAAGAGCTTCATCACCACCCTTGGCTTGCACCTGTAAAATACAACTACAATGCCTTCAGTCAAACCAATGCTATACAACATTATGATCAAATTTTATAAAGAAGTAACACAATTACCAGATTACCAAGAAGAAAACCATTACATGCTTAAGCACACTGCAAAAATAGATCATTTTGTAAACTGCAAATGACAATGAACTTACAGGGAGGGGACCCTTGCCTTCACTAAGAGAAGCCTCTGCAACAACCTGCACAATAGTTTATTTGTTGAGAGAGAGAGAGAGAGATTATAAATCATGCTTGGGATTATTGTTTACCTGCACAAGAAGAAGAAAGAGGAACAGGTATGCTGCTGGGAGCCTAGCCATTACAAAGGAAATTGCAGGGAGTCACAGAGACATGTATGTCATTGCTAACTCATAAATAGACCTCACCAGGGGAGAGAGAGAGAGAGATTACTAGATTCCAATAAAGGCCGTTCTCTTTCTTCTAAACATCATAAATACCCTTGTCATTTTCCTTTGGTTGATAGAACAACACACTGGAACGAATTTAAACCATTCTAAATTGATGATATAGCATGTTCCCCTGGGAACAAACTGTAAACTTACTCCCTCTGAGTGCAAGAGTTCTTAGAAGGCTTTTTTAAATGTAAAATTTTGGGATTCACCGAAGAATTATCCGATGATTATTTTTAAAAATAAAAAATTGAATTTTGAATTCTTAATACTTAGATCGAACTATCTAAAAGTTTAAAAATCAAAAAATGTTTTTGAATTCTTACTAATTAGATGTGACTATCTAAAAATTTAGAAATCAAAAATTGATTTTGATTTTTTAATACTTTGATCTGATTAATCTATAAATTGGATGATCTCTATTCAGTCATAGGATGTTAACTTTTACAAGCACATAAAGAATGAATGAATTGTTTTTTCCATTTATTTTTTATTGTTTTGAGACCGGCCTCTAATCTCCAGATTCAAGAGATTACATCCCCAGAATTTTGAGACCTAAAAATACAAAAACCTACTTGTCCGGTGTTCGATTTACCAGATAGTGGGGTAACTTGGAAAAAATAAATGCCGGGGGGGAGGGGTGTGCCGACAATAATTTGAGAAAAATATGTTCCCATTTTGTAATTAACCCCCCCCCCCCCCCCCCCCCCCCCCCCAATATTGCCCACCAGTAAATTTCTCCAAATTTTATATAGCGTCTAGGCTCTAAACAATCAAATTAGAACTTACCTCAAAATTTTCAGTAGAAGAGGTTGTTTTGATGCGCAAATATCTTCAAATTGATCATCTCGACATCAAGATACATGGACTTGAGAAAAAAATAGATTTCAAGTTTTGGAAATAATGCATCTTGTAAGGCATTTTTGGACCATCAATTTTTATGTTATTCAAGTTTCATAGATTTGCTTGATCTGCACTATTTTTTAAGCTTTAAATTTTATAATTAAAGATGAAAATATATTCTAAAGCTAGACAAAGATTTTCAATATTGAAACCACATTTCTCGCCACTATTTGAAGGTGGGCTCTAATTTGATTGTTTAGAGCGTCAGCTCTATACAAACCGCACACCCTAAAAATACTTCTAGGTTAAGTTCTATCCGGGGTAATAAATGGATGAAATGCTCCAATGGAAGCATAAATTTTTTTAAACTTTCTCAATTTAGAAACAAAGTATGGGTAACTTGTTGATATATTAAAATGTGCAGGTTGAAAGAGCCCACCACAAGGGTTGCTTGTGTATTATTTGTGCCCATGCCAGGCTGTTGGGTCAGATGTCTCATAAATAAAGAAAAGGACAGGAGAAAATCTTCAACATGCATCGATCTTGTAATGGAAAGAAGACACAGCCTCGATCTTTCTTAGAATGCCCAGAGAATTCCTGGTCCCATAGGTGGTGATAATTAGGGGAGTCCTAGTGCTTTTGGCACCTTAATATTGTGTGCTAGAGGGCACAGTGGCACATGTACCTGTGCCCGTCAAGAGGCATCTCATGTCCCACCACTGTCTATCAATAATTGGAGGGTGGAGATTGTATGGAGCTCGTTCATCGCCATGAGCTGTGTACGTGCTGATTGTAGCGGAGAGGTCCCTCTCGTGTCAATGCAATTTCCATTGAACTAACGATGAGGAATGGACTCAAGGCATAGGTTTGTTAGGATAGTAGGTACCACGATATGACGACTTGATTTGAGTTTCATGTAAAGTTTTTTTTCAGTAATCGAACCCAAAATACAAAATAAAAAACATAAAAAAAGATTGTGGATGCCACCTTTTAGGACAGGACATAATATTTGCTTGAGAACTTATTCATTTTATCTTTGAATAGAGTACCATATTTATCGGCATCGAACATACTTTCTTGTGATATTTCATCATTAGAAAGCATTGTTTCTTCCTAAATTCCTTGCCCTTGCTCTTGCTCTTTGGCTGAAAATGTGGCTTTGAAAGGGAAGACAAATAGACCATGGTTATTTCTCATCATGTCTTCGAACAATATCACAGTTACAAGTAAGTATTTCATAGCGCATGGGTTAGAGTGGTTATGCGAATATGATCATGGTTGATTAGAGATATCATGAACATAATCCACATATATAGATTGATCCCAAAAACAAATGTGCAAGTCAATATAAGAGGCAAGACTTGCAAAAACCTGGTGGTCTTTTGGTCATTGCTAAAAAGGTGAGGATGGGGTCACAAGGTCCCCATGGAGCAAGCATCCATTTCTTCTTCTTTATCACAAACGTATTGGCTTTTATGCTTTATAGTGGAATCAAACAAATGGGTGTGGTCCCACACGTGTGGAACTTTTTTTAGTGGGAATCGTGCGTTTTTACACGTGAGAAGATAAGAGATCAGAGTGTAGCGTGGTTTCATCCCATTTGCCCATCATTTGATGCCACGTCCTTTTCGTTTGTGTGTTGGCTCCCAATTGCTACATTTGGAAAATTGACACCCCTTCAATTCATTCTTTTAAGGTTAGGTCCAAATATGTGTAATATGACAATCAGAAATAACTTTTTAGAAAACATAATACACGGTTAAAAACTGATTGCAACTAGGGTTTCAATTTAGTGCATGTATAGCGGATGTTGAAAATAAATGAATGGAAAAATAATAAAAGATAAAATCCAGAATGAAATATTTGAAGGAATTTAGGTGTTACTTCAATAGGTGATAAGATGAGAAAAAGTAGACCAAGTGGGTTAATCATGTGCAATGTAGACTTAATACAATACCGGTTGGAAGGTGCGATTTGATTCAACTAAAAAGCTCTAAGAGCAAAAAAAATGCCCAATAAGACATTGATGGAAGTAGTGAACAAATATATGGTAACATATGATCTTAATAAAAGTATGACCCTTTATAGAGAGCAGCATAGCAGAAGAACATACATTTGGCCAACCGCAAGTGGCTAGGATGATGATGATATCATTTCATGTACAGGGGACATGAATGAACATCCCCGCTGCATACTATTAAGCAAAATATAAAGATGAACTCACTTTCTAATGGCATACTTCATTAGAATAGTAACTCATCTCCATCTGCCATTAATCAAAGAAAATGTACGGTGGATTGCTAGTGTGCATTTGTGCATGTAAAATGTATCATACGAGCAACATGACTTCAAGGCATTAGCTTATAGATGGGATTGATTCATCATCATCATCTTCATCAAAGCCTTTTCTCAACTATTTAGTGTCTATCATTCCGCTCCGTTAAAAGTCCTACCCTCAATGAAGCCACAAGTTGCCATATTGTTTATCAATACTAAAAAAAACATACCCCTTGTCTTTTTTTAGCATTTCACTTGGACCAACTCACACACCTAACAGGTGTTGTACTGGATTTGTGCTGCACATGACCAACTCACTTATCGCTGAATGGAGAATTTGTATGGAGAATTTGTGCTGAACATGGCCAACTCACTTATCACTTAATAGAACCACACCTACGTTCACCTGAATATATTCATTTCAAATTCTATCTCTTAATGTCTTGCCAATTATCCATCTCAACATCCTCATCTCATCTACACTCGTCCTATTGGTAATCCTGTTGACAGCTAGCTTCAACTAAAGCCTCCAATATGAAAATGAAAATGGGAAATGGTCTCTGCTGATCAATCCCCTTGACGATGGATTGAAAAAAAATCAATAATGAATACTTTTAAGAAATGTTTTCTGGATTAAGAATGATAAACCAGGTAAAATGGTAACCAAATGAAAAATTTTCACTCTAACATGATGTGCAAGCTTTGAAACAACTACGGACACACTTTTCAGACTTTATGGACTCACAAATAAGACAAAATATACTCCTTTGAATTATGAGATGTACTCCAGAGATATCACGAAAATTGATCACCGTTCCTCTCACATGTCTTAGTTATGCCTCGTTTTACCAGCTTGAAAAGAGGATTGCACTTTCTTTTGTACAGGTTGAACTTAGAGGAGGTAATGATATGAAATAGGTAAAAAAACCATAGCACATGATGTGTCGTTAGTATTAAATTCTTGATTAATCCAAAAGCCTCCATAGTGGTCTCAAATCATAAGGGATCCCTCAGATTCTAATCAGCAGACACAACAGGAACAGTAACAGCAAGCACAAATGGTCCTCATACTGATTCATTCCATTAGGAAAACAGAGTTGCAGGTAGATTAGTAGGACAAAACCAAAACCTGGAGTTAGATTCAAAAGACTTCAGTTAAGGAACCATTCTAATCGTCTATTAAATAAACCACAAAGACCAAGAAGCAACTAACAAAAAATGAAATACAGTGCAGGACTCAAGAGTTCTTATCTACAAAGAGAGAACGGTGGCTTCTTTACCCCAACATCCCTCCTCAACATAACAATTCTCTCACACCACGCCAGAAGGAAGCCTCAATACAAGATGCCCACCCAGCACACTGTCAGTAAAAAAAATGGAGCTTCAGAATTAGGGGAGGAGATAGAGGGAAAGTGTTACAAATGAATTTATCTCTGTTTAGAGCACCCACCTCTGTACATAATAGTAGCAGAAATCTGCCAAGATGAATGTCTGAACAATTTCTGAAAGGAGAACCATAGAAGGCCATAAACCATGTCCCAGAGCAGTCAATAGATATCCACGACTGTCCAAAACCTGTAACAAGAAACAAGTAATAATGGAACACAACCACATGCTAATTATGTACATAGAAGACCTCGCATGTATGATATTTCTAGATACCATCTATTGACTTCGACTGCAGTTATTTTCTCCAATAAATTTGAGGAAAACAAGTTAGCAGAGAATTGGCTTAGTTCCTTCTATTGTGTGCCTTTCATAACTTAATATGACCACCGACAACAGTTTCAGTAATGGAACTTACTGATAAGTAAGAATCTCAAAAGAAAATCAGGTTGAATGCACAGGCATGTCAAATCTGATAGGTTCAGTTATAATGTTTGCTGTCTAGTATGGGAACAAGACTGGGCACCCATACCCTGGCCAATCATACTTATCAATCATAGCTTTATTTTCTAAGATAAGCATCATGAAAGTATGAGTTTGCAACCACTATTTGTGATCACATGATTCACTAAGTTGGTTTTTCTCATAATTCAAACTATAGAGATCTCTGTTATGTGGGGAATTTTTTTCAGAAGGGAAAGTGTTCTTTATAATACATCTATGCCTAAAATTAGCTCACTTTTTCTTTACTTTTTTATTGTTAGAGAATTTTCATTAATAAAAAATGATGCAAAAGTATGTGTATATTCCACTGACATCCCTCAACTAACATGTTACTACTCTCCTTTTACTTTGACAAAGTGTCTTTTGTGTTTAATAAAGTGCAAAGCGAATATACAGGCAGTCGGAACACAAAATTATGGTGTACAAGTGTTTTGTACAAAATGATTGCAAAAAAATAACAAAATTCCTATGCAAGACTGGGGACTTATGTTCATGCGGTTGAATGAAGTGCTCCATCTTTTGCAAGAGAATCAGCAAATGTGTTTGCTTTTCTCCATCTAAAAGGCACTTGTACGAAGCAACAAGATTTGATTGAGGATGGGTTAAAGCCCTACGTGCTGGGGATCGTCTTTCTTGTCCAATTTATCACATTCATCAGTTCCCCCTGACCAGCAGAGGGGATTCCCAGTTCCTCTCAAACAGTTTGAGAACTCCAAGCAAGGCCAGGGCCTCGGTGAGGGTAGAGTCCAGCAGCCCGATGGGACTGAATAAATAAGTAATGTTTTAGCAAAGCTGTTCCTGAATATGCCGGCAATGCCACCCAAGCAATGGATGCCGATAGAGCTGCCATCAATGTTTAGTTTGATGGCCCCTAGGGCAGGTGGGATTCAAAGTGAAGATTGGGATACAGTCATTGGTTGGACTGGAGTAACTGTTTCCAATGCTACTCGAAGTCCGCCACTGAAAATGCACAGAACTCCTTGTGACTTTGAGCCCAAAATATTACCATGCACATGATACTGTGTTAGCATATGAGTGGAATTCTTTACTCTCAAACTATCCTTCATTTTGCTCAAGCCAGATTGTCCCGATGATTGCCAAGTGGGAGGCTAACCATGGAAGCAGAACCGAAGAAGAGGAGTGGAGGAAGTGGGCCAAAAACAGTTGTTCGAATGTTCCGGATGTTGTTGCCCAAAACAAGATGAGGAGGTCTAAGATGAAATCCCATATGACATCTGCAATGAATGAATATAGAGGGCCAATGGAGTCCCTGCTGTCCTTACACATCATGCACCTATTTGTTCGGTAGTTACCTACATATTGCAATTTGTCAATTGTGAGTAACCTTTTGGAGATAACAAACCAATTAAAGGCCTGAACCTTTGGTGGGGCAGGGGCCTTATCAAATTATCTTGTCATTGGCTTTCCTGCAAAGGGAATCATCATATGGAGCTGCTCCAAACCTTGGAATATCTGTCTTCTGCAGAGGAGCATCTCCAGCATCTACTCTGAGAGAGAGAGAGCGAGAGAGAGAGAGAGAGAGAGAGAGAGAGGAGGAACCTGGCAAATTCTGGGGTTCTGGAATCCCATACCCGTCAATTCCAAACTTACTCAGTGATTTTGCATCAGCCACTTGAGATGCAAATGACTTACTGCACCTGGGAAATGTTCTTCAGACATTTATGGATGCTCTAAAACTTGCAAGATGAAAACATATAGCACTACGCAAGAGGCTCAACCAATCTAAGGCATGCATGTCATTGAGTTAAGGAAAACAGGGCTCCGTAATAAGAACAACATAGATTCAAATTAGGCTTAGGTTTGCGTTGTTTTTGGGAAGGGGTTATAATCTTCTACTTCATCATCATCATCCGAGTCTTATCCTAATATTAAGCGTGTGGTTTGTATAAGGTTGAGGCCCTAAATAATCAAACTAGAGTTCACCTTCAAATAGTGTCAAAACATTTTATTTCAGAATAAGAGTGTTTTACGATGGCCTGAAATTTATTTTCATCTCTAATTATAAAATTTAAAGTTCAAAAACAACCAAGCGTCCAATGCAACCGACAGGATCAGGTCAGTAGCATAAGACTGATTAGAAGGAAGAGACTGAAAACTCACCAGTGGGTGAAGGGTGCCAAACTATTTTATCTCTTCCCTGTCGAGGAATGAACTGGGACTCTAGCAAGGTCACTAAATACGGAAGTTTGTCTAGGGGATGTTTCTCCTAAACTGTGTGACAACACATTTTGACCATTCAACAACTTATGGGATTGGGATATCGGTACATCTTGATCTAAAAGCAATAAGGAACAGGCTTGCGCATTTGGCGCTAATGGGTTTTTTCACCCAGAAAAGTATCTTTCCGAAACCTGATACAATTCCCAGCTTTTGCAGCAAAATAAATCCTAAAAGCCACATCGGATGTAATAAACCCATTTCTATGCACTGGAAGCCCAGGCATTTGCAGTACCCATGGTATCTAGTGTGACTCATTCAGCCCATACCTGTGAATGATAACCTGCTTCCAGTGGTGCCCCTCTTGGGTGGTCAAGTACCACCACCACTTGCCCAAGAGGGGGGAGTGTTCAGGTTTCTAATTCCTAAATCACACTTTTTGAGGTTCACACATTGTTTGTCATCTAACTAGATGGAATTGTGTGACTCTCCTTCACCTGCACATAAAAACTCCCTCATTACTAACTACGGTCACTTGCAATCGAAACAGGAACGGCTAGGACCCTGGGATGTTTGAGAGGGTAGATTTTAGGAGAGTTAATAATACCACCTATACAAGAACTTTCAAGACAGTTAGTCTGTATTCAAACCTTTCAACTACCCTGTCCTATTTGGCTATTGGAAGGTTCACCCAAGTAGAGTGGAAGGCCCAAGTTTTAGTTTGGGGTGGTGTCCATGCCACAGCCCAGTCGTTTGGCTAGGACCAAGGTAGTGTCCATGGGAAGATCAACCCCTAACATCTTGGTTTTGGACATAGCGATTTTTAGGCTGGCATCCAGTTTGAGACATTTGAGAAACAACCAATTGTTTTTGACTTCTTTGGGGCATCATGAGTGAGTCATCTGCATATTGAAGGCATGAAATTGTGGGACACCTTGGGGATGTGCTAAAGCCTTTGAGTAGACTTCGGTCGTATAAGCTAGATTTGGAACTCCTAAATATTTCAGCAACTATGGTGGTCTTTGGTCTTGGCCGAGGTCTACAATTCTACCATGAATTTATTTTATTTTCTTTTGATAATGTTAACTGTAATTTTAACATGAATTTCTTCCTCGAAAAATGGGCATTCTAGGGAGAAATTGGAAGTTAAGATTGAGGATCCTAGACCTAGGGGTAGTTTGGGCAGAAAAGAGTTTCTTGAAACAACAAATCATGATTTGGTCAACATCTTGGGGGACCCAAAGATAGTGACTCTATCTTTGATTTGTAATGGTATTGAACCTTCTGACTTTTGGCTAGGATCTACCTCGCCAAGCCATTTTAAGTCTTTGACCAATGGCACCAGAATACTTCTTCCAATTTCAGCACTGGCTTCTAATCTCTTTTCTGTTGCTGTCGTGGATAGGACTTTATTTGCCTTAAAGGAGTCAACAGTGCAAATTTCAAAAAGGTGAGTTTCCTTTGCCAAAAATCACCAAAGTGTTCCCTACTCCACTGTTTGATTTTGTCCATCTGCAACTGTGGTTTCTGGTCAAGCCTAAAGTCGACCCAGTGTTGGACCTCGTACAGGAACCATCAGAAAGGAATAAGGCAATGCAATCTGGATACTCCAGCCAAATCATTTCAAATGTGAAGGTTTACAACCTCCCGAAACAGGGCAGATATATAGGACTATGGAGAAACCATGTAAGGTGGCTTTGACAAGACTTTTGAATGAGATCCCAGTAATTTGTTTCACACAGGGAATATCAGGAAATGGTTGAGTTTCGATGGATTGGGCCCTCTGGAGTGATAGGACCAAGTAAAGAATGCACAAATAAGCAAAACATCTATGAGTTTTTTTCCAATAACCAATTCGATCATCCTTGTTTTTCTCGAAGGTCCACCAGGTGACGTTGAAGTTGCCCACAATGCACCAGGAATTAGGAGAAAGGGAGGAGAAGTGGTCGAGTTCTGCCCAGATATCAAGTCTGAGATTTAGTCTATCAAGACCGGGGGCATTCATAGCAAGGACCTTCATTTGGGTTTGGAGGATGAGGCATGTGGACACCTTATAGAGTGTCAGTGGAACTGCTCCTTAGAGGTTGAGGAGCTAGAGATGTGGTTGCCTGGTTGGATAACTTAGGCCTCCATTACTTGATGTTGCAAGAAAGATTTCTTACATCTCTACAGTCTACAATTTTAAACTCTTGGTTTGGTTTCTTTAAAAGCATCTTCTCTGAGGGCCTCTGAGATATCACTCGACAGACCATCAAAGTCCACTAGTTGTAACATGCGGAAGATGCTACCCTCTGGCTGGTCTATCCTTTGTATCTTCTATTTCATTCAGAGTACTTCGAACAGAAGGATTCGGTGTCTGGGTGGGAATGTGCTTCCACATCTCCAGGGGGGAGAGCTGTTGCTATTGAAGCACTGTCCTGAAGGGAATATATTGAGGGGGGATTCGGTACCAAAGGAAGAGGTTAAGGCCAATGAGTTGAGATCAGAGAAAGACTTTGTTAGAGCTGTGTGGAGAATTTGGAGAAAGCCACACCCAAGAGAAGTCAGAGTTATTTGTAGGTTGGGGCTGGGATAACAACTGTCAGCAGGAGTACTGGACGTATGAAAGTAAAACACCAAGGGGAGATCAGAAATAAGAGGGTTCGCCTTTGGGCTGAGAGGAATGGTTTCCAGTCTTCAATAAGAGAAATAGCATTGAAATTCAACTTCATAACTCCATCCAGGAAGGGAAAAAAATAAGTGGAACCCCTTTCTTTGCTTTCTTAGAGAATGTAATCACATGCCACTGTGTTTCCAAGTCTATGACACTACAAAAGAGCTCTAGGGGAAAGGCCCAAATATGTGTTCCAAAAGGACAATCCAAAAACAGGTGACTTACATTTTCTTCTTGGCACCTCTTTTTGACAAGTTGTCCACGGTCAACACTCTATCTAACCCTGCTAGATAAGGGTGACAATAGACCCAGCATTGGCTGGCCCATGCCTGGCCTGAGCCCAGGCGAGGCCAGGGCCAAAGGGTCCCGGCACAAGCCCGGCCTACTGGGCCACCTACTTCTGGGCTAGGTGGCCCAGAGCCTAGCAAGGCCATGTTAATGGGATCTGGCCGGGCTGGGCAATTAGATATTAAATACTTTTTCTAAATGCAAAAATAGAAAAATAAAAACTGCATGGCCAGGCCAGGCAGGAGGGTGACCACTGGCCCAGACCCGGCCTAGCCTGGACAATGTGCCTAGGTATCTGGCCAAAGCCAAACCCTCAAGCCAAATTTACTCACCCAGGCCCAAGCTGTTCTGGACACCCGCAGTTCAGGGCTGGGCAGAATGGATTAGGCTCTGCCACCAACCCATTGCCAAGCCTACTGCCAACCAAGCAAATTCTTGCGTCTTCGGAGGGCCAAGGGGACCAAACCCTGTGAATCTTCTGCACTCTAGGTCAAACCATTATACATGGATCTAAGTGATAATTCTCCTCTACTTTCAGGGAACCGAACAAACCTATCTCCTCTACTTGGCATGAAGAACTTCTGTAACTTCGAATGTGGGTTTTGAAAGCTTCAATCTCTTCCTCTGTTAAGGCACATCTAAGTGGCAGAATCCATATCGATTATTGGCCCCTTGTTATGTTTTGTCTCTGAACTAGGGAAATTTTCTCTAGGTAAACCTTTTTAAGTATCTGGCTCTCTAGCTATATATCAAGCCAAAACCAAGCACTCCTCCCACTGCTTAGCAGCATTCGGTCATTACAAAGCTTGCTTAACAACGGTCCACTCAATTCCACACCCTTGAAAACCTACTTTTAGCCCTATATACTGTAAATAACCTCCATGTATCATCCACTCCATATTCCCTTTTGACAGCTTGTTTCCACAAGTGTTTAGATTGAGTAACAAAGCACCACTACCACTTGGGTAGAACAGCCTTTTACATCACCGTTGTGCGTCTGAATCCCAAACTCCTGTTGCTTTTAGGCCGAGATAACTTTGACCACCTCACCAGATGGAATTCATGCCCTTCGAAGACCCACTCCAAAGAAAATTCCTAGCCAGTCTCTCTAGTTCTTTTCAACCAAAGCTGGAATCCTAAACAATGACATGTATATCGATGGGGAAATTGCCTAAGATGGACCTAGTGAGGGCAATCCCCTCTCCTATAGAAAACTACCTTGCCTTCCATGGATCCAAACCTCACTTGAATCTTTCAAGCACATATTCACCACATTGTGGTATTAATATCTCCTCATGAACTCTAGGATCATGCCTTCTAGTGACATACTGATTGATAGAATTCTTGCTTACAGAGCCGCACAAAATTTGAATAAGGGAGAAGCTTTGCTTTATACAGTAATTATATATAAATTAACAAAGGTCACCCTTTTGGCTGAGATAGCCACATGAGAATTGCATCACATTCAGTATCCAGAAATCAAACAGAGTTGCATGACAATCAATAGCCAGATTTTATACAGACTGAAAACAAGAGAAGGAATAAGAAAAAAAAAAGCGAAATTACAAGGAAAAGGACCAAAACCAGTACTCAACTAACCCATTGGGCTTCAAAAGAAATAGGGAAAGTATACTATAACCCTATAGACTTAGAGAAAACTACAATGCCTTGGGGCCACCATCTAATAAATCAGAGAGAGGGCATCACATCCAAGTCAGGTAGTTAGATCCAGCCCTTCATTGCCTTCCATTTTTCTAAATATTCAGGAATGAACCCAATTGACTATAGTTTTCCATAGTCCCTTTGGCTTATAATACACTATCTCCAAGAAATATTGTTTGAGAATCACACCTGGAGAACCCAATGCGCACAACTCAAGAACCGCGCAACTCCAAGTGCGAATACGTAATGAGCAGTAAATGGTTCAACAATCTGCAAAGACACAGTCAGATTATGCAAAAAGTGACTAGCAATTAATCATTAAAAAAATATAACCTCTTTCACCACCTTTACGTTTTGCATCACTCGTAACTGAGGCAATACTGAAACAGCTTCAAGGTATACACAGAAAGCCCACAAGATTCTGTTGACAATATTGTGGGATGTTGTTGGTCGAATAAAGAGTGCAAGTAAAGCACATGGTACCACCTGCATATGGAAGTTCAGATTGTAATTAGTATCCCTGATATCATTTAGACTACTTCGAACTCCATTTATCATGCCAAAATCTAAATAAACAAAGATTGAGTTATTGTGTGATGGAAGTGCTCTTTGAGTAACGAATTAAAGAAAAAGTGCACAAAAATTAAGCAAAAATCACAAATCATGATTTTGTAATAATATGATTCTTGCACAGATAACTTGTTACAGAATAAAGGTTTCCAATAACAAATCCACTATACTACCAATAGCCCAACATAATATGCAGAAGAAAGGTTGAAATGATACAATGATAACTATGTCAATGCACTCATCATGTAGCATAGGTGATAAACTGCTCGCCTAAAGTGCTTCAGTTTCAATACAGTGAATATGGGCATCTAGACTGATATATTATTGATTTCAGATAACCTAAACTTGTTCTACTTTTTGGTGCCCAATGCCATCAGACAAATAGAAATCATGCTGTGGGATAGAGATAAACTTTCCCCTGTTTTTTTCAAATTGAGAAGATGCAGATGTGCTTCTAATGCACTTGCTAGGAACTGAGAGATTGCAGGTAACTGATATCCCGAAAACGATTTACTAATTTATTGGAATACCATGAATCATAACAAAATAGAATTACTTGATAACATCAGTAATAAGTTATGTATTATTTAAAATATTTCTCTAATTTAGTGTAAACCATATATCCTTATCACATGTATTGCTACGAAAGGAGCACTTATGTAGTTCACTTAAAATTATAATCAAGGTGATATTGCTTTCAAGTTTTGTCTAAAGCTCACCCTCAGTAGTCACAAGTCATGTTACAATATAGATTTTTTTTTTTTTTTTTGACCTTTACCTTTCTAAAATGTAAGTCTTTCACTACTACTGTTTCCTGTTTTATTCCAAATAGAGGGTGAGTCAGTTGAAGAGTCGGAAAAAGGGGTGACAATGATGATGATATATAGGATGTCAAGGAAGACATCTTTCACAACCTAGATGATTGATGGATCGCTAAGACCATCAATTTTGGATATGTTCGAAAATGAAATTTTTTGAGACAAGGTAATGTGGTTGTAAAGGTGTATAACACAAATCACATTATACAATATACTGTGTCAAAATTGGAAGGAGACTTTTCAGGGGCAAAGAAAAAAATTTCCCAGTCTTCAAAAATGACTATACAAGCTAATTGAATCAAAAACATTCCAGATGGTTTTGCAATTCAGGGTGGATAAGCACTAAAGATGTGCTGAGAGTCCCCTGTTTAGCCAACTTGCACAGTGCTATTAGCCTCTAGTCAAGTATGATGGAAAGAGACATTTAGTGAGGCACTCATAAAAAATGTCTCTTCAAAAATCTGATTCAATATTCTTAGAAAAATAGGGACTCCATTAGCCCAGTTGCTGATGTTCTACAAATCCCCTTAGATGATTAAAGAGGTGCCGCAGCTTCTATCGAATAGCTAAAGACCAAGTAGGACGGCACAACCCTTGCTCATTGATGAGGTGGCTACACCGAACGGCCCCCAGAAGGTAAGTTCAAAGACCCCTGGCTGTCCCTAAATAATATGTCCCACACCTCCCTACCAGAGATATTAAATGAGCAGCCACCAAAGTTTAATTTGATGGTGCCCTACTCCGGTGGCCATCAGCAAGAGAACCTAGGGTTGAATGTTCTACCAGAGCTTGCAATGCTCTCCCAGGTAAGCAAGTTTTGAACCCTTTGAGCTCATGCAAGTTTTGAACCCTTTGAGCTGTCTCACCCATTCAACCACTGCTGTTTTAAGCTCTCCATAATGTTTAGGATGGATCTCTACTTACCTTAAAAGGCCCTTTTGTTACATTCTAGCTAAACATTCCAACAAAGTAAATACTGAAGCCCTCCAAAGTATTAATCCTGCCTTTGGTAGTGCGGGAGAGAAATAGGCCCAAAAGAGTTGTTCAACGATTCTCAGTGCTACCCATTCAGTTGGAAATAATCTAGAGCAAATTAAGAAGAGAAAAGGAGAGAAATAGACGTAAGATGTTAGAGAATATTAAGAGAGAGAAAGAGAAGGAAGAAGAAAGAGAAGAGAGAGAGAGAGTGAAGACGAGAGAGGAAGAGAAAGGAGAGTGGCAAGTTGGTCAAGAAGGACCAAGACACACTTCTTATTTATATTAATAGGATGATCTAATTACAAAAACTGCCTTTCTTAATGAAATAGGACTTATATAAGTCCTAAATAAAGTCAAGACACTTGCACCCATCAAAGACAAAAATACTCAATTATTTCTAACACTCCCCCTCAAGTTGGTGCATAGATACAATCATGCCCAGCTTGCTTGTGATATCTTGTAGTCTGTCATGTCTAACAACTTTAGTGAAGATATCTACAAGTTGATCTTTAGACTTCATATGCAGATTATGAATGCTCTAGGCAACAACCTTCTCTCTAACGAAGTGACAATCTACTTCAATGTTTTTAGTCCTTTCATGACTATAAGATTCTCGGAGATGTGAATGGCAGCATCATTATCACAGTACAAAGTCATGGGAAGCTTAACTTTTGACGTCCAAATCGAGCATAACACTTTTATCAGAAGGACGGTATTGGAACATAACATAGAGCTGATATGAAGTAAGATAAGAAGAAGACGTTGAATTATAAAATACAAAGTTCCCCTATAGGACGCTGAGTAAAAGAACGATTACCTTTGCCCACGGCAATGGGTAAGTCCAAATTAGGACTCTTTAAGAAGGTGAAAGAATTACCTGAGTCAGAAACAGTTCTTGATTCCGGGTTAGCAATCGGGGTATAATCATTTAGAACTTCAGGTTACTATCTTCTTTCTCCTAATATACATCTTCAGCTCCTTTTTAGGATGTACACCATTTCTCTTCAGATAAAAGTGGTGTGGGAATAGGAAGTGGAACCACTGATGTGCTCTCTTCACTAAATTTTATCTTAGGGCATGTTTGATAACTAGAAGGTAAACGTTCCCTGGAAGTTTGGAAGCTCTTCTTTACTGGGAAGAAAGAAGTTACTGTAAGGAAGTTCTGAATGTTTGTGTTTGATAAACTGCTGGAATGTTAGTTTAAGTTGAGAATGGGGTTTGAGGAAGTGTAGGAGAAGGCGTGGAGGAGGCTGAAGCGAGGAGGCGGCGCTAGTGTGAGGTGGGAGGCCGATGTGGGCTTCTCTTGAGAATAGGGTTTGAGGTATAAACATGAGGGCGAGGGAGGAGGCACGGTGTTCCTATTTTAAGTTCCATCATTTTAGCCGGAACTTTTTTTCTTAAGCACAAGGGAGTAAGGAAGTTCTGGGGGATCTCTTCAAAGTTCTGGGGGATCTTCTTTACTATATTCCGTGCATTAAACACGGGAGTTAAGTAGGGGAAGTTCCTTTTTCCTCCATCTAACTTCCTGTTATCAAATACGCCCTTATTCTCCCCTTGAAGAGAGCACTCATGCACAACGGATGAGAAGTACATAACAAATTTGAAGAAAGTAACATTCCTGGAGACATAGCAGACTTTGTTTAATAGGATCATAATGCTTGAATCCTTTTTGCTGAGGATATCCTAGAAAAACACATTTGATGGCATTAGCATCAAGCTTGTCCTTGTCTCTCTTCGGATCAAGGATGGGAAAAAAAAATGCAGCCAAACACTTTGGGAGGTATAGAAAATAGGGGAGAGTTTAGATAAATAAATTCAGGAAGATATTTGTCCGCATAAAACAATTACTTAAGTAAGAATTACTCTAAATATTTACTCATGTGGGTCCATTACAAAAATTGCACGCCTACCTACATTGGTCTGCTTTTGTAAACTCACGTCCTCATTTTTTTGCACCAATCAATTGGATTGGACAACTCCCGCTCGAATATCAATCGATGAATATATTTAAGAATGTTGAGAACATTGAAATAGATTGTTTCCAAAATAGAAACGTCATTGTAGCTAAGCTTTCCATTGCAAAACAAGAAAAAAGGAAAGACATTGCCATAAATAATTCCTAATAGCTCTCCTCCATCAAAGATCATTCCATCACCCATAAGGCAACCCCATGTGGGGCTTGATTTGTTTGAACAACACTCAGCGATTAGAGATGGACAGGTTCCAATGAACTAGCCCCAAAGAAGTTGAGCATATTTATCACAACCAGATTCCTCAATAGAACCACAATGCGACTAACATTTGTATCTCCTTCCAACTCCTTCCTTCTCTCCTTGCCCTCTCTTGTTGTTTTTCTTTGAAACTAGACACAAGGCATAATTCACAAGGAATGTGAAGCCGTGAATTCTAAAATATGTAGAAAATCATGACATTCAGAAAATTTGTAGGTCATAAAAAACTGGAGATCCACACTCCATTAAGGAGTTACAATGCATGCCACATTAAGCCACCCAGGTATTGGATAGAGGACTCAAAGAATCACAATAACTAGCTCCCACTTCTCCCATATCCATTTTCATCCTCACGAGTACACCCTTCATTAATTTGAAAATTTAGATATTCCCTCTAACAACCCTCACCACACATAAGCAACACACGACATCCACTTTTCTGGTAGTCAATTCTTTGATTTTCTAGCAACAAACCTTTTCTTGGTTTCCTGGCTAGAGACACCAAATATTCTCCAGTAGCAGTCCAAAAGCCCATTCAAGAAACAGGAAAGCTGAAAATGATCAACTACCTCCCAATGAAAAGCATGAATCATATAGAGAACACTTGTTTCAATTGACCCCACTTGACATGCTCCTCTCAGGAGTACAAGATTCATCCAGGGAGGTTACAGCATGGTCCATGCTTTATGGACAAAAATCAATGCATTCTACTCCTTGCTAATGCTATGCAGGAACAGGAACACCACATAGATAACTCCGCAGACTTGCAACTTAGCAGTCCATGGAAAACATAGACCATACATATCTGTGGTATAGACCACCATTAATTTAAACAAGAAAAAATACACTAATACAAACAAAACAATTAATTTTCGGAAGCAAGATGAGGTTTAATGGTGAAGCCCTTTTTTTACTAACAACAGGCTTGAAAACATTTAAAAAAGCAAAATAATTGTTACTTTATTAGTGGTCTCTTACACCAGGACTGTAGTATGATTTGAAGTCTGTCCATTAAGGAGAAGGAATTACCACATAGTATATTGGGAAATTGTCCTTGTCCTCCATGTAACTTGATCGCAGTTTAAAACGTATCATATAAATGACCCACAATGTTGTGATAAGTGTAGCCGAATCCAGTAATGTGTGTAGATCAAATTCCATGACAAAACTACAGTAAAGTCTAACAGCTAAAAACAATGCAGTAAGTTCTTGTGACTTCAGTGAAAGTCCTGCAAAACAATAAAACTTACATGAGCAGCCAATGATTAAATTTGTATTAACTGAATATACAATACTGAGACATAAATACCACAAAGCATAAATAACTGATACAAGTACTATTAAAAAAGATAAAAAAATAAAAAGAATCCAAGAATTCCATAGTCGAAGTCAGATGACTCGACGCTTGAGCTATACTCTGACAAATACATGCTGAACTCATCAAAGAAAGACCAACATAAAGATACTTGCCTTTCTTTGAGAAGTTACAGAGATAAGCATATATTAATACATAGCTATATATGTACACACATAGACATAGAGAAATTATGCGTGAAGTAACATAATCACACAATAAATGTACACAAATACAAATCCTGACTGTGCATGCATAATCAAAATCAGTGCCTTAATATCAAACTTTTTGGAACATAATTTCCCTTTTATTTTATTTTATAATTCAGAAGATCCAACCATCTTAGATCACTGTGCAATTTTTTAGAAGGTACAAAAAGTACAAGAAAAAACTCACATGATGAGAAAAGAAGAGAAATTCATGTTTCCTAAGAAAAGGACGAGGTGATTCCAATCCAATTTAAAATGCATTTAGTTGTCATTATAGAAGAAAAGTGATCACTAGAGCCACGTTTAAATAACATGGAAGCAAAGGGGGTGGCGTTAAAAATCTATTAGGATAGGAAATTGAGCCAAGTCTTTTATATTTTGGAAATCTATTTGGGTAGGAAAGATAATTTGTGAGTCCGTCCATTTTGTATATGTTCGAGTTTGGTAAGTCAAGGAGGTATATGAGAGGGTCCAACTAGAAGTTAAAGTTGGATAGTTTTGGGTTTAATTTTAAGGAAGGTTGTGTATTGAAGGTCAAGCTAGGTTAGTGTGTTGGGTCCATAAATAGTTGAAATAGATGCCATGGGCGTGCATTATGATAACAATCAAGAATTAACATTGGGTTGACATTGAGTTGTAGAGGGAGAGAGAGAACCATCGAGCTCACAAGAAAATTTTAGAGAGAGAAATAGGAGTGTACAGAGTGAGAGAGAGAGGCCATTGAGCCTGTTGATATTGTAGAGGGAGAGGGATATGGTTAAAGGGAGTTAAATTTGTAGAGGAGAATGGGCTCTAAGCAGAAGTAGTCTAGAAGGTTACACAATATGACATCCAATTCCATTCCCACCAGGTCATAATCAACAAAAGAGACGTATTGTAGAGAAAGAATGTTAGAAAAATTTCTAGAGAAAGATATTTGTAAGCCCATTGAGGCATTGAATTTGCTTTAGGAAAATCGTTGTTTTTATGTGTGTGTGCAAATCAGCCCATCAACAACCAAAACTTTCACTTTTTTAACAGATGGTATAACTCTAGAGAAGTAGTATCCAGAGGCGAAAATCTGATTCCCTAGAGGAATATGCTAGATACCAAGTTCCTAAAATTCAGATGCTATCTAGAGATTTCACTGCACAACTGAGTAGAAGAGACTTGTGAATCATTTAAGAAGTTGAGGTAGTGAGATAAGGGTAAGAGAAAGAAGGACTCCACAAAGAAACAACACCTGGAGTTGAGAACTATATAATCTTTCATAACATATGAGGAATCAGCAGAGGCTCAATAGTGCAGTCAGGAGGGCTGACTTGGGGAGCAAAAAATAAACATTCTAGTGAAACTTGAACTTATTTTGACGAAATATCGACTCTTGGGCACTTAATAAAACATATCAATTTTTTGGAGAACGTTGGAAAGAGGAATATCAAGGATTTCATTCATAAGAAGGGTGGTACCATCACTATTATTCAGGAAACAAAAATAGAGATGCCTAGGGGCGAATTCAGATGGTCACCCTTGGCCTATTCTTCCTACTACTATTTTAGAATAAGGGTAAGAAAAACAAAGTTTTTTTCTTTCTCGGTCTTTTACAATTAGCGACTATTTGGGAGCACTTTCTACACAAATGGGGTTCAAAAAGTAACAGATACAAACGATTGGTGGTGCTCCTATACAAGTGGGGTGAAGAAATACTAGAATTACCATCTAGCGGTCAATAAAAGAATGCTTTAAATGCTGATAGCTCAATTATATTGTTTGGGGATGACATTTTTACTAATGATTGGGATTCACAACACATGATTCTGTCATGACGTAATGGGAATCATAGTCACTGGGTGCCTTTTTTTATATTGAATGCATACTTCATTAATTCAAAAAATAGATATAGACGAATTTGGCATAAAAAAAGTTGAGAATGTTAGAGATTCTGAGTTATGTGATTCCTAATGATGAAATTATGGACTTCATCCCTTCCTATGGAGTCTGCCACTTCGTTGGACTCTCTCCATGTGTATTGGAAATTGATGCTAACATTGTTAGTTCTTCAAAAACTTCCTCAAACATAAACTTGTTTTTTAATAGAAAAAATTGAGAGACAACTTGACTTTCCAGTGGACAAGTTTTGCAAATGAAAAACTCACCATGTGCCCATGTTTTGCCTTTTCCATATATACCTTTTGTTAATTTGACCAACAAATGGTCTTTTTTAGGCCAGTAGCATCGTGATGTCCTGCGCTTGTCAAGCTTAATTGATTCCCACAATTGACACATTATCTTTCAAAAGTGTTTCATACAGAATTTAATTATACTGCTTGACTCGGGGCGACTCAGTTTCACGGAGTGACTGTGTTGGCCACCAAGTTTGAGCTGTTAGACCTAATTGGATGTAATCGTCACGGCCTAAAGAGCTTCATATCACAGGCTCATGCAACAAGATTCTTAATAGGGTAACCAGCTAAGGCTACCTTCCCTTTAGTTCGAAAATAATATGGAACCAGAGCACCTGAGCATGAAAAATAAAATTGAGCATGGTACAGCTCCAGTATGGGAGAAGGTGGCAGATATTTAGAGGGGATAGAAATCTCTTGTGAGTTAAGGTTATGCTAAAAGATAGGAACTGGTCCACTTTTCACTTCCTAAGCAAAAGGAAACAAAATGCTTTGGATAAGATGGTTCAGATTGATAGATGAGAGGAAGAAGGCTGATAACGGAAATCTGAAAGGGTTAGAAGAATGGAATTGAGATCAATGCTTTGAAATCCAATGCCTCATCATCTAGTCGGTCAAGGTACCCCACTGAACCGAAGAGGCCTAGGTGGTGGGTGCCCTATTCCTTCATGTAAAAAGTAGGTAACCTTGGTGCCTTGACACCAGACAAGGTGCCCATCTGGCACCTTGCTGCCTAGGTGGGTGCCTCGATGCCCTTGCCAGTGAACATAAAATGTCCGCCTAAATAGAAGTATATCATCATGACTTTCAAGATAACATAAAAATGGAAGGGAACGTTCAGTTATTTCTCCACTCTTTAAGGGAAAGTGCTTTATTCCCATTTGACGCATGTAAAATAATTCTTTGTAAACAAAATAAACAATATGGTACTTGCAAATCTTTCTCTTAATCTTTTGCGTTAACCAGAAGTACCTTTGGTGATTGGGAGGGATTCTATTTTAATGTTTGGGACTGCCCTTTGTGGCTTGCATTTTTGCATCGTAGTCGTTTTATTTCAAATTTCTCTTTATCAAATTTTGAGCAAAATTCTTTTAGTTCCATGTGTGATGCAACAAGGCAACAATAAACATAGGTTCCCTTAGTGAGTGGCCGTAATGTAGATGAACTATTGGGTGAGCAATGATTGAGAGAAAATGCCTTTATGCCAATGCATAACTATCTTTAGGAAAACCTTTCTAAATTTTCTGCATAACTATCTTTAGCTTAAATCCATCTCTTTCTGTATATCTCTCTGGCCATTTTGGAGGATGTGATGCACAAGAGACTTCCCATTCCAAAGGGACCAAAATATCCACGTTAGTACAATTATATGAACATTTCTACCAAATAATATCCTTTATCACATAATGATGAAAGAGGACATTTCACTTAATAGTGTGCCATAACAAATCACTTCTCTTATTTTTTAGGCCCCAAACCCTCCTTATTGCTGTCTGGGGGGCTAGGTGGCTGCAATCTGCAGTTTTGGACATTGGTTGAGATAAAACTGAAGAGATCTTCTAATGTCAAAAGCCAAGGGTGAAATGGCCATTATAATTCCTACTCTATGGGGGTCCTAAAATAAGATACCTAGAATTGAAGATATCATTTGAAAGCAAAAGATTAGAAAATGGTGAGTTGACTCACCTTGGGATGGTAACAGGCCTCATTGAGTTGACTTGGATTACGATTATGACGATCCTAGTCTGAGTGACTCTTACAAAAAAATGTTACAAGAAGAGGCTTAGGGGTTACGGTATCTATTGATGCAATGGCAGGCACGAGAGACACCTTTAACATTTGGCCAATGTTGTGGGTGTCATGGATACCTCTTATCAGCTAGTGGATACAAAAGTATTTGAAAATAGGGAATCTGCTAGTCCTTGGCCCAATACAGGCCGCCATAAGTTTGAGGACGATGAACCCCTGAAGATGGTTGCATGGAGATGGAGAGGGCTGTTTAATCTAGCTTATATTTTATTTTCAATAAAAATTATTTGATCGCTCTCTGTAGCTGTTTGATTCTAGAACTCAAGAGGATAGTGAGGAGCAATCTTGTGATGGCAAAGAGAGAAGTAAAAGTTTATACTTTGCGGAAACAAAAAACAATTGGAGGACACCATTGCTGACAGGTATCATAGGGCTTCAAGTCAATTGCATACAATCGCACTAGATCTCAATGTGATATTTCTGATCTTCTCATTGTTGTAAGAAAAGGCAAATGAAGTTGTATTCTACACCCAAATAGCAACTTTGTTTCCTATATGTCCTTGTCTCCTTCCTATCATCCTTTCATGCCTACTTTATCTTTTGTTTCTATTCCATCCAGTATCTATGAAGCTTTAGCTCATTCCAAGTGGAAAGAGGCTATGTGCGAGGAGAGGAGAGCAATAATCAAGAATGGTACTTGGTGGTTCTCAACCTCATTTGGAGCTGTCTAGTTTACTTCTTTCAGTTCTCACTCTCATAGTTTACTTCTTGCGGTGGGAAAGAGGATGTTGATCGACAGTGTTGCTCGGTCGGGAGAGAGGGCTTTAAAGGGAAGATCGGTGATGGTCTTTTACCGATGTTTAGAGATAGGAATTATCTATTGTAACCCAAAACTGTAATCTTCAATGTGATAGTGGATTTCTAGTTGCCGAGGCCGTGGATGTAGCCCTACGGGGTGAACCATGTAAATCGTGTGTTGTTGTGGTGTGCTTTTAATGTTTGCTTTATTTCTCGCACTAGATTTATAGTTGTATTCATCTACTTCGCATTTAGTCAATCATGTATACAATCTTGGGTGGGATCCCGGTGTTTGGGATTCTCGGTTCCACAAGCTAGGGGTTCTCGAGAACCCTACAATTCGTATCAGAGCAAAAGGTGTGTACGGGGCTAAAGTCTATATTAAGAAAAATAGGAATGACAAAGTTTTATGGCTTGAGGTGGAGAAATTTGAAGGCAAAGTGCTTGTGAAAATTCCACAATGGAGGCAAGTGAGAAGAAATCACGAAATATCCATGGTTTGAGGTGGAGAAATATAAAGGTAAAGTGTTTGTGAAAATTCCACAATGGAGGCAAGTATGAAAAAATCAAAAAATCTATTCAATGAAGGTTGTCAAGCCAATTACGGTGATTTTGCTATCAAGATGGAGATTGTTGGGTTTGGTGATAGCTAAATTATCATATCCATATTTTCTTTTAAAGATTAGGGTATTATGGGAAATAAAAAATTGACTTTCTTGGGAAGCAAGAAACTGATATCTTTATAAGAGAGTGAAGGACGACATAATACCCATCCTTTGAGGGTCACCACTTTAGGGGTTATGGGAATGTATCTCCAATATGGAGATGGGTCTCCAAGAGAGAGAGACATGGCCTCCGAAAGAGAGGTGATATTCCCATGAGTTTTGGGTTGGTTAACTTTCACTTCTAGTTGCTCTCGAGATTATCTTTCCGGCAGCGGTATTGTGGTGGGAAAGAGGATGTTGATCGACAGTGTTGCTCAGTTGGGAGAGCGGGTTTTAGCAAGGAAGATCAGTGCTGGTCTTTTACCGATGTTTAGAGATAGGTATTATCTCTTGTAACCCAAAACTGTAATCGTCATTGTGATAGTGGATTTCTAGTTGCCGAGGCCATGGATGTAGGCCTACGGGATGAACCACGTAAATCGTGTGTTGTTGTGGTGTGATTTTTATGTTTTCTTTATTTCTCGTACTCGATTTATAGTAGTATTCATCTACTTTCCATTTAGTAAATCATGTACACGAACTTGGGTGGGATCCCGGTGTTTGGGATTCCCATTTCCGCAAGTTAGGGGCTCTTGAGAACCCTACACTTGTGTCCTTCCTATCATCCTTTCATGCCTTCTTTATCTTCTGTTTCTATTCTATCCAATATCTATGAAGCTTTAGCTCATTCCAAGTGGAAAGAGGCTATGTGCGAGGAGAGGAGAGCAATAATCAAGAATGGTACTTGGTGCTTCTCAACCTCATTTGGAGCTGTCTAGTTTACTTCTTTCAGTTCTCACTCTCATAGTTTTATCTTTCTTATCATAATTAATAAGACAGGCACCTTTCATAAAATCAAAACAGCTCTTTACTCTCCAGATTGGATGCTTTGCAGCACTAGATAAGGATTGCAGTAACAACTATTTGCCAGTTTTCCAACATATGCTACCCATCTCAGTATATTAAAAAATCTATTGACCACTTTTTTTCTTTTTTTTTTTCCAAATGCTCCATCCTTGGGGAGATTTAGAACTTCTTTCTTATGTCAATTAGAATGGACTGGAAGATGAAATACTTTGTCGAGTGTTATCTTAAATTCCACTCAAGAAAGGTAAAAGTCTTTCACAAATATGAAGGTACTTGACCACATATTTACAGGTATATGCAAATGGAGGCCTAAAATATTTCATTGGTAAGGTTAATATTTCTTCCTCTTCAATAAGTATGCCATCAAGAAAGCAAAGCATCAAATTCGCATATCGAATCCAATCAAAGACATCAGTACCCAGCCAAAGCAAGGCATTTAGCATAGATTTCCCTGGCATAATTCAGAATTGATAAACCATATACATAAGAGCCCAAAAAATTATACCATAATAAAAACCCAATCACATTTATTTGTATACAACAAACTCTATGAAATCATAAGGAAAAAGTAAGCATTCTCACGAAACAAGGGTAATAAAACTGATCCAACACATGCCAATCGAGAAACCCAGAACATATAGAGAGAGAGTGAGAGATAATGATGATTTTTTAGAAGTACAGTAGAAGCTTATGATCATTCAAACCCAAAAAAGAACACAAATCAAGGACCCAAAAATGGGTTGAGAGATATCAAAACAGATACATCAAAACGAAACATACTGATCAAACCCACTACAAAACCCAACATAGTGATCAAACCCACTACAAAACCCAACATAGTGATCAAACCCACTACAAAACCCAATCAAGGAACCCCCAAAACGGGGGTGTGGAGAGAGATAGAGAAAGAGGGGTACCAGCACAAGTCTTCTCCTTGATCAATTTGTAGATCAAGACAGAGATACCAATGGCGTGTGAGGCCTCAGCTGCAACAAAGAGGTTGTCATGGTCATGAACTACGAGCCTCAGGAAAACGAGTAACCCCATTCCAGCCACCACAGCGAGGAACGCCTTCACCTTCGGAGGCTGCCTCTTCACCCAAGTCGCCACCACATGCACAGGGTTCTTCCTCATCGCCCGACCTGAACCCATCATCTCTCTCTCTCTCAAGGTCTCCTTTGGATCACCCCACAGCTCAGAGAGCCCCCTTCTCGACCACTCTTTATTCTTTAAGGATTGAAAAGAGAGAGAGAGAGCGAGATAGAGAGCGAGTTTTTCTGAGAAGAAGAGAATGGCGTAGTATATCTGCAACAATAAACGTGGGCGAATAGATTAATGAGCGGCACTAAGATTGTGTTCATAGATCAGTTGATTTTTAATTTATTTGGGATTGCGGAGCATTTTACGGAGGCCCAAGGGGTTGGAAAACTTATCTCCATCGCCGCCCTCGACTGATTGATCGGAGGATCATTACACTTTTGGCCATAAATTGTCTGCGTCCAATACGGATCGTTATACATATCCTTACCCTTAAATTGATTATTATTATGCAGGAGACCATAGTCACTTAAATAAATCAAATAAATGCTACCTTCAAAGATTTCGAGGACCACATGGAAATGCTGGGTAAGTGTTGATGTATTGTGATATACATTGACAGCATGGATAACAAATGTAGCTAGACATTAGAAGAGTTGGGGTTTTAAGAAATGCCGATCTAGATCGAAATTGTTTGATTTAGAACGAAAATCGACAAGACTATCATGATATTTTATATATTGAAAAATGGGCTGTTCTAGAAAGAACCCGCCGATCCTTAAACTAAACAGGCTGGTTGTGTGAGGAATTTCCTTTACTTTTAGATATGGGAAAAGTTTATATAAGGTTGCAACCTTAAAATGTAGAATCACAAATGCACATCAAAAATCTATTGAAAAGGCTGTTTTAATGTTGAAAAACCCTCTAATTCATCATCTCGACAACGAGATGTACAAATATTACAAACAAAAAACATTTTTGAGTCTAAAAAATAGTGCATCTTGCAACACACTATCTAGACCGTCCATTTTCAAGATTTTCATATGTTTATAGTTCTGCTTGATTTTAGCCAGTTTTGGAGTTTAAAATTTTCTAATTAGATATGAAAATAGTTTTTAAGATAATCCTAAAAAAAATTACACAAAATCACATGTTATGATAAAATTTGGATGTGCGCCTTAATTGGATTGTTAAAGGTTGCAACCTTATAGAAACCGCACCTTTCATATATATTTACTGTGTTTTTATCTTTGTCACATTTTTTAAAGTTTTTTTATTGGGTGCGATTTCTATAACGTTGCAACTTTAAAGAATCCAATTAAAACGCACCTCCAAACTTTATCAGAACGTGTAATTTTGTTGTAAAAAATTCTTAGGATTATCTTAAAATCTATTTTCATATCTAATTAGAAAATTTTAAACTCCAAAAATAGTTAAAATCAAGGAGATCTATAAAAATATGAAAATCTTGAAAGTAGACGGCCTAGATAATGTGTTGTAAGATGTACTATATCTGAGACTCAAAAACTTTTTTTATATATATATTCATACATTTCGATGTCGAGATGATCAAATAAAGGGTTTTTCAACATTCAAACAACCTTTCTAATAGATTTTTGAGATACATATGTAATTCTAGATTTTATGGTTACAATCTTATATAAACTACTTTTTCCTTTTTTATTTTATTGGCGACCACTCTTTTAATGGAAGTGGTTCCACCTCTACCCTACTCAAAAGGGGGAGCTAACGTCCTCCTTTTTTATAGGGATTTTTGTCCCATGCCAAATCAATACTCCACTATTTATCTGAATCATATAACGCAGTCTTGATTCAGAAAGAGGGAATAGTCCTCACTGCCTTTTTTATTGGGCATATAACGAACTTTCACATGGCCTAGTTTTTCAAATAAATGAAGAGTTTCCTTTTTATATAACGCACGTCTTGATTCACATGGGACAAAGCCCATATACCCTTTTTTATTGGGCATATTAACGAACTTTTTTTTTTTTTTCCGAATCACAGGCCTAGCTTTTCAAATAAATGAAGAGAGGTTCTTCAACCTAATGAAGAGAGAGACTATTTTAATCATTCATAGGTTCTAGTCTCTATTCAAAATACTATATCTTGACACATGGGGAAATTTATCTTTCTCTTCAAGTATCCAGGCAACCACCTCCCACACTAACATGGTTTGTGCTTTATTTATTTTGTTTTCCCTAGTTATATGTTTGTAAATTATATTGATCTGTCCCCCTCTCCAAGGCAAATGATTGTGTCTCAATTCTTTGCAAGAAAATATATATGATATATCAATACAAAGTAGCTGACGTCGATATTTTCAAAGAGATAATAAGATATAAATTAAATATGAATAGAAATAAGTGAAACACTTCTAGAAAGATATATCTAAATATGGCAACTCTAGAGATAATTTAAATACGATACTTTTAGATAGATAAACATGAATGGAAATTAATAATTGATTTAATAAATTAATTTCTAGAAAAAAATAAGAAATGAGTAGGTAAGATCCTCAATATTTTACATATGTAAATAACAATGGAGATTATAAAAATACAAAAATAAAATTATTTGAGTTATGGAGATCTATTTTATTACAATTAGTTGCATTTTAAACTTTATTTTAAGTCTTTGACTATGAAATGCATGTAATGATCAACAAACACTTAGACATGAAATGTGTTCTCAATACTTTTGTATTTTTAGTAAAATAATGCAAATCTATAATGCAACACCCATATTCTTTTTTGAAAACCTAAAAATCTAGATTATTTAAGAAGTTCTAATAACTTTTTTTTTTAAGGCCAATCCAACTGATCCACCAATCCAGACCATTACTTCACCTACCGGGTCAGGTTTCTGGATGGATGATTTAGGTCATCGATCTGTTTTTTAAACATTGTATGAGATCATAAGAGTGATAGGATAACACAATATTTTATAAAAAAAATGTTGCTAATTTTACCACTTATTAAAGGGATTATCTACAAAGAGACCATTTATCTTTATTACAAGGAGACCACCACTATTCCCATGCATTAGATGTCAAATTGCATGTCTTGGGGTAAGTCATGAAGTCCGAGAATTTTATTTTGAAACTTTGTGTCTATTCAATGACACTTTTACAACCATTCATTTTGAAATTTAAGGGACAAGAATAATTATGACCTCCTTTATAAAAGACAAATAGTATCGATTTTTTTACTAAAAGCCATAGGATTCATTTATTTAGGGGAAATGTTTAAATGTCAAGAGAAAAAAATTTAAATGCAATTCTATTCATTGTATCTTGCAAAATCCATCTCAGTGTTAAGATGGATTTTAGGATTTGAAATACACCTTATTGTAGGTCCATGATTTCAAATCAAAAAGAAATAAAAGTGTGTATCTTGTAAAAACTAATATAAACATTGGTAAGCAATCTAAAAATAATGTTTAAAAGATTTTTTTTTCCCAAATTTATGATCATGGTGGTCGTAAGATAAAGACCTATGTGATCTTTTGACAGGGAAACACATTTTTTTTTTTTTAATAATAATCACCCCTTATAATTTTGGCAACAAGATCACTCACAGATGGTCTTATTACAAACAATAGAAATTCCAAAAAAATAAATAACACATCAATAAAATAAATCTCAACTACTTGATGCCATTAATATAACCTAATACTATGTTTGAGAATATAAAATAAAGAACAAGAAAATAAAAGAAAAGATGTCGGAGATTACCTCAATCAGGCTTTTTACACGCCACACCAAGTTACCACATCCAATGGCACTGGATCTGCAATCTAGCTTCAATCTTGAACTGAGATAGCTGTTTTCGGCCAAATTAAGTAATCACCCTTAAAATCTTTACTAAACCTTAACCCCCAAAATTAATTTAGGCTCCCTCTAATTCTTCCAACCTTTAGTTTCTTCTTAAGTCTAGTTTTTCCAACCTTTAGTTTCTTCTTTGGTCTAGAGGAGAGAGAGTGGGCTACCTAAGGTTTTGGAGAGAGAAAGTTAGAGAGAGAAATATAAAGGAGAGAGAGTGAGAGAGAGGAGAGGTTGTGTAGAGATGGGGGGAGAGCACCCATATTTATAGTGAATATTTAGGTTTAGGGTTTCTTATGGTTTTCTCATAGTTTGCCTCTTTCATGAGATTAAATCTAGACCGTTGATCAATGTGACTTGTGGGGTGAGAGATCTGAGTCATCCATTCCATAGATGGGTCATTAACATTATCGAAGGTGCTTGGACCATTATTTCCCTGTCCTTAAACCATTTTCCCATCAATATATTTAAATAAAATAAATATCACGTATTCCATAAAATTGCATGATCCATGTGACATATTCCATAAAGATATGTCAAATATTATCAAGTAAATAAATACAACCAAATATAAATAAGACAAAGTCAATATTTACTATCTATTCAATTTGACCATATCCCTTTAAAGAAAACTTGCTATAAAACAAATAAAGCCATGGTCAATATTTCCCTTCCAAGATTTGACCACATGCCACAAAATAAAGTTACCATAATGTAAAGACTTGAACACAAAGCAAACAAAGAATCCAAAGGGTGGGGCGTGCCACCCCTTTGTGGCACATGTGGGCCCCCACCCACATGCTACATGGTAGGCCCATCTGCACTTTGCGCCCCTATGAAATTTTATAAAAAGTTTTAAAATTACCTAAAACGAATTAATATATATTTGAATTTTTACACCTTTGTAAAATCAATAACTACATGTTTATAAGTCCAACAATCATAATTAAAATATTGAGAGATTCATAAAAATTCAAATAATAAAACTAAAATCATTTCAATAATAAAATGAACACAATTAAATTAATATGATGAGAAAAAGATCCATATGCTTTTAGGAATTCAATCTGTAATTGTGTGGTACGCCACCTTCAATTGTGGACTACAGACCACACTAGCTTTATCGAACCGACTCAGTGTTTTCCATGACCCACAGTCCAAGCAAAGGCTCATTAGCGGGTCACCAAAGTCAAGTCGATGAATCAATGTGTCACAATCCCAATCTGTGGATTACAGGTCTTCCCCTAAAGACGAGTCAATGTCACCACAATCTTGATGCATCCACAGCTCTATGGCGGATAGGGGTATCTCTCGCACATGCATACGCTTCACTCAAAGGTGAATATCTTGTTTTTTTAAACGATCTATCGATATGCATGCAGTGTGATGAAATATGGATGAGGTTTTAGCCCTCGTCTTAGTGGGCTTACCATCACACATAAGGGTCACACAGTCCCTCGGCTCACTCATCTAGGCATAAGCTTCTACCTCTCATCAAGGGCTAATAAAAAACCCTCCTCGGTTAATTCTTTATGTTTAGGTACCTTGGGTTTTCCAATCGACTGGCCTAGATCGATAAGCACAGTCCGGTATAAGCAAACATTATTCGCTTAGTATGGTCCTTGAGGGACCACACTCCTACTGAGTTTATGCTTCACTATAATAAAGCATTTCAATACACACTCTTAAGGCCTTTAAAGGCTACATAAACGCAACAGATCGATGTCAAAATATATAAGGGAGTGGGTGAAATGGGCACAGTAAAATCATATAATGAAGACTTGCAAAAACAATAGTGAAAGATGGACCTTTCTATTTTCAAGCATGCATAGGCTACCTCAAAAGACTTATTTGCCTCCTACTTATTGAAATCATTGTACAAAAGGATATACCATACAAAGTTGTCATTAGGATACCTATAAATATAATGACCTTGTGTGATCTTACGTATTCAATGCATTGGAAGAAAGACCTATGTGATCTTTTACATGGGAATACATTTTTTTTTTTTTTAATCTCTTTCTTTTAGCAAAAGATAATTTACAAGTGATCTTTATTACAATAAGATAAATTTCAAATTAAAATCAACATAACAATAAAACCAAGATCTTAACAACTTGATGTCATTGAAACAACTATGCACTATGCTTAAGAAAAAAAGGTATGATTGCAAGAAACAAAAGGAATATTGCTGGAGATTACCTCAACCGAACTTATTACACCCCACACCGAGTTACCACCATCTGATGGCGCGGGATCAATGATCAACCTTCAATCTCAACCAGGAAAACAAGTTTAGGCCAAGTCACACCAATAGAACATGATCCCCTTTGATCACAAACCCTCGGTGAATTCCCCTAGCAACCTAGTTTGAGAGAGATAGATTATCTTATTGTTAAACCCTAAAACCCTTAGCCCTAAATCCATAGTTGAGAGATAAGAGAGAGAAGAACTCAATAACCTAAACCCTTAGGTTCTTTCACAATCTAAGAGAGAGAGAGATCAAAGATGAGAGAGTGGGGTGTGCTCCTTTTGGCTTTCATGAGAGGGAAAAACTTTTCATAATAGAGAGAGAATATCTAAGTGGGGTGTGCCCCTCTGTGAGATATGAGAGATAAAGTTGGGAATTAGGTGCAAGAGATAAGGTGTAGAGATTTTTGGGTAGAGACAATCCATTTTTATAAACTTTGAATAAGATTAGGGTTTTCTTTGGCTTGCATCTTCTTGTGAGATTGAATATAAACCATTGATCTTGGGTGACTTGTGGGGTGAGAGATTTGAATCATCCATTCCATAAATGTGTCATCAACATTATGGAAGGTGCATGAACCATTATCCTCATTTTCTAAACCATTTTCCCATCAATAGAAATTAAATAAATTCAATCTAATCAAAATATTGTGCAACTATAAAATAATATAAATCAACTCAAATTTTCCACAAAATCTTTCAAAGATATATCAAGTCAATATTTAATCAATATCTTCCAACTATATGACCATATGCCATATCACCAAACAATAGGAAAGAGAATAAGGGTGGAGCGTGCCACTCAAGGGAGGCACTCATGGGCCTCACCTTCTAGAAATATGGTTGACCCATGTGCACAATGGGCCTCCATGATATTTTTATATATTTCAAATTCATGAAAATATTTTATAATATTATTTTAATATTTAAACTATTGTAAAATTTATATGTTTAATTTTATACATCCAAAACTTATAAATAAAATATCTAGAGGTTCATAAAAATTCAAATAATAATCCTAAAATAATTTTCATCATAAAACAAACATAATTAAATTAATTTGATGGGAAAAAGATCCGTATGGTTTAAGAATCAACAATCATGGGGCACTCCACCTTCAACTGTGGACTACAGACTACACTTGCTTTAATAGATCGACCCAATGTTTCCCATGACACACAGTCCAAGCAGGGGCTCATTAGCGGGTCACCAAAGTTTGGCCGATGTGCCAAAGGGTTACAATCCCAATCTATGGATTTCAGGTCCTCCCCTAAAGATGAGTCAAGATCACTTAGACCTGATGCGACCACAGCTCCTATGGTGCATAAGGGTATCTCTCGCACATGCATACGCTTCACCCTAAAAGGTAGATTTCTGGCTTTCCCGAACGATCTATCGATATGCATGCCATGTGATCGAATATGAATGAGGCTTTGACCCCCGTCTCTGTAGGTCATCATCACACACAAGGGTCACATAGTCTCTCGGCTCACTCATCCAAGCATATTCTCCGATCTCATCAAGGGCTAACCCATTAGAACCCTTCTCGATTTGTTCTTTATACCCAGGTAACATGGGTTTTTTCTAACTGACTGGCCTATATCGTTAAGCACAGTCTAGTATCAGTAAACATTGTTTGCCTAGTATGGTCCACGAGGGACCACACTCCCACTGAGTTCATGTTCCACTATATCATTTCATTTTACAAGCACACATAAGACTTTTAAAGGCCACATAAACCCAACAGTATTCAATGCATTGGAATGATGAGAGTGAAAATCACCATAGTTGTCTTTAATTATAGGAAAAATATTTTTTATCCTCTATTTTTTTACTTCTATTCTCACGAGACCTAAGGATTGAAAATAGGGTGCAGTTGGCATACGGATGCATCCGTAACTGTGGAGGTAAGGTGCACCTTCAAATTTTATCATGGTATATAATTTTAATATAAAATGTTCCTAAGATTATCTCAAAATCTATTTTTATATCTAATTATAAAATTTTAAATTTCAAAAATGGTTAAAATGAAGTAGATCTATAAACATATGAAAATCTTGAAAATGGACGGTGTAGATAATACGTTGTAAAATGCACTATTTCTGATACTTAAAATCTTTTTATTTTTCATGGTCATAGATCTCGATGTCGAGATGATCAATCATGGGGTTTTTCAACACTAAAACTACCTTTTTCGATGGATTTTTGAGGTGCATCCATAGCTATAAAGGTAAGGTTGCAACCTTATATAAACGTTTTCTTTGAAAATATTACTTGTAGTATAAGGTCTCCATCTTTTCTATTTTATAACCCCTTGGACCCCTTTGACAATGAATTTTTTATCCAAAAAAATACTAAAATGACACTTACCTCTCAAAGTACCATCTCTCTCTGTCTCTTTCTCTCTCAAATCGCCAGCTCTCTCTCTCTCAACACTCCATCTCACTCTCTAATACCAAAAGTTGAAGAGAAGTGCACCTCTCTACATCGTCTCTCTCCTCTCTCTCTCTAAAAATTATCTAGCCCGTTATGCCCTCCCAATAAATCACAAACTCTCTAAAAAAAACCCAAAGCACTACTCTCTCTCTCTCAAATCTCCATCTCTCTCTCTAATACCCAAAGTTCCAAAGACCCTCTTTACATCGTCTCTCTCACCTCTCAAGAAGAAGAAGAAGAAGAAGAGGAGGAGGAGGAGGAGGAGGAGGAGGAAAAGAAGAAGAAGAAGAACCAGAGCAAACTGTGACCATATGGAAACACGATATTCCAAAGTATTCATGATCTTTAACAATAATAAATTGAAGTACTTTTTGAATCAAAGTTCCATTTTTGAGATCTCTAAACTCTAAAAATGAGTAAGCAAAAACAAGAAAGGGAAGTTCTTTCAATAAAAAAATTGAACTTTTAAAGGGGCTAGATAATTTTTAGATAGAGAGAGAGATGATGTAGAGAGGGTTTCTGCAACTTTAAGTATTAGAGAGAGAGAGATGGAGGTTTGAGAGAGAGAAAGACGATGATTTGAGAAAGAGAGAGAGAGAGAGAGAGAGAGAGAGATGATGCTTTGGGTTTTTTTAAAGAGTTTGTGGTTTAAAGAGTTTTTTTAAAGAGTTTGTAGTTTATTGGGGCTACAAAAGGTAGATAATTTTTAGAGAGAGCAGAGAGAGAGAAGATGTAGAGAGGAGAACTGTAGCTTTAGGTATTGGAGATAGAGAGATGGAGTGTTAGGAGAGAGAGAGAGAGAGAGAGATGGTGCTGTCAGAGATAGGTGTCAATTTAGTATTTCTTTGGGTAAAAAATTCATGGTCAAAGGGATCCAGGGGCTTGTAAGATAGAAAAGATGGAAACACTATGCTACAAGTAATATTTTCAATCCTTAGGTCTCATGAGAAAGTAGTAAAAAATAGGAGGATAAGGAGATATTTTTCCCCTTTTAATAAGAATAGACTGCAATAAGAGAGAGAAAACGGCTAAGAAAAAGTGGGTTTTCAATGTAAAAATTGTAGGTGACCATTCAGCATGTCATGTGACTATTAACTGATAGTAGCAGGTGTCTAACAATTACTAACCACCAAAATTCCAACATTCATTTTTTCAAAAGCACGTCGCACGTTACACGTGCTCCATACAATCTTTCACACTTTACCAATTGTTTCATGAGTATAAGGCCTAGAATTTTTTTTTTTATATTCTTTAATGTGGAACTAAAAAACGACAGCTCGCTTTATAAATAAAATTTTAGAAACTTTGCAATTTATAGAAGTACAAACCTTATTTGTAATATTCCACACCATCCATTTTAATTGGATAATATAGGTTTGACATATCTTCTAAGATAATGTCAAAAATACTGGCGAATCTTTAAGTTAATATCAAATCTATGTTGTTCAAATAAAATAGAGGGTGTAGATTATTGTAACCTTTATAAGTAAGGTTGTAACTTTATATGAACTTTTTTTCTTTTAGAAAATTGATCAGTAAACCATCTTTTTTTTGAAATATTACTTGGTATACTACAAAATAAAATACTAATATTTTCTCCACTATTTCAAAGTCATAAAAAAACTTAGGTCACAATATACTATTTGCCTATCATAAAGATATCTTTTGATTTGAACTTTCACATAGTAATATAGCTAAGTTTATCAAGTTCCAAGGTAGCATAGAGTTTTGAACCAAGGACATAATCCAGCAGACTCACAGTTCAACACTCAAATAATATATATTCTTTGTCTTTTAACTGCCATCATATTTTAGGCCTTGTGCTTATATCCCCAGCTAACTTTTTCTAGCAACTTCTCCCCCAATACAAAAAGTTCATTTTTTTTTATAAAAATACCTTTCTCGTGCATAACAAATCATTTTTGGATCCCAATAAAAGGAAACGCGGGACCTCCACTTTAAAACTCCGGACTACCCCATCAAAATGTCATACCGCCGCTTCAAAATGCTAGGTTGCCTCTTCAAAATGCCGAACCACTTTTTCAAAACACCGGGCTGCCCATTTCTTCAATAGCATAATCCCCGGACCGCCACAATGAAACTCCGGACTGCCCATTCCAGCAAAATAATCGCCGAATCGCCTCTTCCAACCGCCAGATTACCCTCTCTAGTGAAAATGAATTTTTATGTAAGGGAAGGGTATTTTCATAAAAATAAATAAACTTTTTGTATTGTGGGTATTTGCTAGAAAACATGGTTTTTAAAGGGAAGTTGCTAAAAAAAAGTTAGGTAGGATAAATTGATTAAAAAGTACATTTTGAGGGGTTTTATGAAATTTTCCCATAAGTAAGTGCAAATGGCGCCCTCCCACACGCCCTACAAAGTGCAAATGGCGCCCTACATGACTCAAGCGCCATAGTTTTCCCGTTTTTCCATGAATATGAGGCTAGGAAGTATCTCCATATAAAAACTTTACTTTCCTTCTCTATACTTCAATGTAAGATTACAAACTCATATCTTTCTCTATAAAGAGCATTTTAGAATATTATATTATAAGATCATATTATTTTCTAAAATAATACCAAGTATTTTACAAAACTAAAATACTAACGGTCAACCAAAGAATTTTTCAGTCAAAATCCATAACCAAGATGGATTGTTGAATAAGATCATATTTGATTAGGCATTGTTTTACTGAATTTTTTAATCCCATGGAAATTTTACCACTAGCCTATACCGAGAAAGACATAAAAACCTTTTCATATATACCTACGGCTAATCAGTCATATCCATACACGATGAGGACAGAATGCCAAGTGATACATACTGAGTAAGAAAAGGCAAAAGATTGTGTTTCCTAATTTTGTTGGATGAGAATATTTAAGATAATATTGTGTTGCCTTATCTTAGGTAATAGGTGATATAGGATTAGGATGCTAGTTACATGTAATGTCTTACCATTTTCATGGTTTTTTATTTTAGATGTATATAAAGGGGGAGCAAGGCATTAACATGGGGTCTTCAAACAGGAGGCATTGTTGGGCTATTAACGTGAGCCTTGGGCAGACAATATATACCACAGGTTTTTTTCAGGGGGCGACAGTTCTGGGTGAACATTGTAGAGAGAGAGAGAGCTGTAGCGTGAGTTAGAGAGAGTGAGAGGTGTTGCGTGAGTTGGAGAGAGAGAGAGGTGTTAGATCTGGAGATTACAGAAGGTGTGTGTAATTTCGGTTAAATTAGAATATGATTTTATTTTCTCTCTAAAATTGGGGGCCATGTGTGTGCACATTTTTAGTGTGTTTTTGGCTTTATTTCTTTATGTTTTTTATTGTGCACGGGTTCTTGTAGTGAGCATGTTCTGCAGAGCGACTAAAAAAGTCGTATCAAAGCCAGGTTTGTGATTTTAGGTTCTCAGCTTGAAGATTGGACCATCAGAAGTATAAGAATCACAGTTATCATAGAGAAGAGTGAAGCTTTCTGGCTGGGATCGAGAAGCTTGGTAACCACACTGACTGGCAATCATGCACAAAGTTGTATTGGCAAGGGCAAGATATCTGGGAGACGCAATGAAAGCGTCTCTATCATACCGTCAATGGAAGTTGCAAATGGAGAAGCTTTGCAAAAGTGGAAGATCCGAAGGGGTAAGGCATTGTATGTGGTGAAAGTTTTGATCCAAAAGGAGCACATTGACCACATCAAAGATGCAAAAACACTAAAGGAACCATGAGATGTCATCTCATCTTTATTCTCTTGAACAAACAATTCCCGATTGCAGCTCTTGGAGAATGATTTGCATTCATTGACATAGGGTTCACTTTCGGTCTCAGTATTTATGAAAGTAAAGAACCTATTCAATGAGATTGGTTGGGCCTGATTTCTCGTCGTCCTAGGTTGGCCTGATATCAGTGACCCTGTCGGAGGAATCCTCTCTAAAACAACCGCGGGGCCCATGTGTACGTGTGTGCGTGCATGAAGTGCAGATAGAAACCAACAAAGAGAGAGATTTTAATCCACAAAGAAGGGTTCGAGTACCTACCTCGCCATTTGGGTTTGGGGGATGCGTCTGGGTGATTCGCCCTCTTAGATCATTTCAAAAGCCCTCTGGCTTCCCTTGCCGCGCTTTGAATTCAACTCCCTCGCTTAACTGCATAGCAATTGGATCTACACACTAAAAATGGCCATTAGCATATACCTTTTGGGATCTCCTCCTATTGGTAGTTATATGGTGGATTGGGGGTCTAATCGTAGGGCTAGAGAGGTTGATAGTGGATAGAGAAGAAAAAGTAGAGAAGAGAAAGGATGAAACTGACCCAGATATTGACCAGCCTTCTGACGTCATCTATCCCAAGAGGTATTATCGACGACAAGAAAGATACTGGGCTTGGAGGCCACAGGTATTCCAGGGGATTTGGGAGAATGTGGTCCACAGTTCTAGTCTATCGAGAGCTTACTTTCACAAAGGGAGAGTGCGATCTATAGATCTAGACAATCGCAAGCTCACTTCTGTACGGGCCCCCTAATGAGTAACTAAGCAGAAGATGAACAGATAAATAAGGGATCCTATGGTAAAGGAGTGAGAATATAAGAAAAAGAAGGCCTCTCAAAGCTCAAACATCTTTCCAGTGTCCCCTCTCTAAGGAGGTAACCAGGAACCGGTGTCCCCTCTCTAAGGAGGTAACCAGGAATGTCAGAAAGGTCTCTAGACTTTGAGACCAAAGTCATTTAGAGAGTGAGGTCTATAGTTTTAAGTTATTGAGAAATCACTTCTGAAGCTGGAGAGTGAGGTTTGCAGTTCTAAACTATCGCGAAATCACTTTTGAAGTGCCTCGCAAGAGCTATCCAAGTTTAGAAAGATAGATAAAGTATAAGATAAGTAGATTTATAAGAGATGAGAGAGAGAGAAGTGTCCGAGTTTAGAAAGATAGGAGTATAAGAGAAGTAGATTTATAAGAGATGGGAGAGAGAGAAATGGACTGCGAGAAGAGAAAGTAGAGAGTTAAGAAAGAAGGAAGAAGAAGATAAGAAGAGAGTATATAAGAAAGAAGAGAGTGAGATAGTAAACGAGAAAGAATGATAGAGATCCCTCACAACCCAAACACTATGCATACTGATGGTTAGAGCCGGCCGAAGGTTAAACTCTTTTAAGGAAACTGTCTCAGGAAGACCCCAGCTCGAGTGATTGAGCACAAGAGAATATCTCTTGTGACCTAAAACACTATGTGACCTGGTGGTTTGAGTAGTCCAAGAGGTAACATCCTTTTAAAGGAACTGTCTGAGGAGGACCCCGACTCGAGTGATCGAGTGTGAAAGAAGAGATGGGTGAAGAGAGAGAATAAGGAGGTGATGAGATGCGGGTAGATGAACGAGAAAAGTAAGGGAGAAATAATGAATGAGAGAGGGGAGAAGAAGAAGAGAGAGAGAGTGAGATAAGAGAGAGCTAGAGAGAATGAGGGAGATGGACCTGCTCTTGGCACGTGTCCGTGCTGGTGAGAGAGGGAGAGAGATATAGAGTGAGAGAGGTGAGGGAGACGAACCCACCTCTGGTGCGGTTCCATGACGTGAGTTAGAGAGAGAGAGAGTGAAGAGTGAGAGAGATGGACCCACCCCTGGCATGGGTCCATGGCGTGGGTGAGAGAGAGAGAGAGATAGCGAGAGAGTGAGGGAGAGACTGACCCACTCTTGGTGTGGGTCCGTGACATGGGTGAGAGAGAGAGAGAAGGAGAGAGAGCGAGAGAGTGAGGGAGAGACTAAACCTCCCCTGGTGCGGATCCATGAAGTGGGTGAGAGAGAGAGAGAGAAAAGAGAGGCTTCGAGGTTGGGAGTTGGAAGTGGAGGGTTTGGAAGTTGAGAATTGGAAGTGAATGGTCCAAGAGAAATTGCCCAAAGTGGTTAATTTTTCCCTCTCATCTCTCTTGAAGTTAGAAGCTATTGACAAGCAAAGGCCTGAAGGGGCAAAAACCTAATTTTTTTTCATGCTTCAAAACTTAGGTTTATAAATGACTTCGCTTACTTATATAGAGTAACCCCAAAACATGGGTGGATACTTAAAAACCTCTAGAATTGTTGGAAATTATATATTTAATGAATAAAAATATTAATCTCGTTTTTAGAACTAATGACCAAAATACCCTTAAGCACTTTTCATGACATGATAAAATCATCTCTCCATGAGGGGCCTTTTGCCATTGGTAGGCCTCGAGAGTTTTTTCGGACATATTAGGTGGCAATTCAAGCAATCAAATGTAGTAGAATCGATGCTTGAATTATTACGCATGTTTTGATACCTATTGATCGTCTTGAAACAGAGTTTTAATGAAGAACCCAAAATCCAGCCAAGTCCATAAACTTTTGATTCTTCAACCACCGATTCCACACTATCCGTGATGTTTCGAGACTTCATTTTGATCACAAATTAAAGAGGATACTATCACGATTGTTTTGTGATAAATTTCGTCTATTTTGGTCTCCATTTGAGGACATTCCAAATTTGGGAGGTCACCGAAAAATGGGATTTCGGCGACCAGAAAAATGTGTCTTCTTCAACCTCAAAATTCAGTATCATCCGGCCTCTAATCATGTACAAAAAACATATCAAATTTAAACTCTTTGAAACACGGTCGCAACGGATCGAAACTTGCGATGTTCCGAAATCGAGATCTTGAGCTATAGCCTCTCAAAGAATGAGATGTTTCTCTTTTTAAAATCTAAATTTTCTAGTTTTGAGCTCATCTTCTCTCTAACAATGCTCTCGTTTCAGGTCATGCTATGATGCGTTCCATATGTCAAAACGAGCGTATTGACAAGATCTAGCTCGTGTTTGAATTTGAGCATAATTGGACTAAAAAAGGGAAAGTTATGAGTATTTGAAATTCATCCCGAAATGAAAAAACACAGTTTCCATTTATTACTGAGGCTACACCGCAATAATATAAAACCCACCTTTTTTTGGTAAGTTAGGCTCCATAATGGTCTCGGAGGGTTTGATTGAGCCAAAATTTGGTATCTGGGGGTTTTCCAATGTTTCGGGTCCAATGGAGATGGTCTAATACTCTTTTGACACCCAAAACTTAGGGCTGTAGTTATATGGTCCATTTTCAGCATGATAGGAATTAGATTTGCCAACCAACTTTCGTCCTAATCAGCTCGGAACTTTTCAAAACGTGAGAAAATTTAACATTTATCCTTAGGGCATCCAAAACTATCATCTCATGCAATATGAGGCTAATTTGACACTACCTCTGAGGTTACCCAATATTAGGCTGATTTTTATAGTGTTTTCGTGGTCTGGCTGTATTTTTGGCACCGACAGAACCAAGTTACTACCGGCTCTCCCCTTGATGAATAGTCATGGATCAGAGAAAAGCGGATATGGAGGTTGAACATTTGTGGGCTAATACCTGAGTTTAATGGGTTTTTTAACCGTGACTCAAGGTTGGCCCACATAAGCCACATTGGTCAAGGTAAAGAACCTCCTAGTGGACAAAGGGGCTCTAGAAAGATAGATGGTGAGGCTCCCTATGAAAGAGAGTGGGGAGGAACTTGCAATGACGCTAGATAAAAAAAAAAAATAGAGCAACGAAAAAAAACTTGCTATCATTGTGGAAAGGTATGCCACTTCATGAAAATAGAGCAAGATGCCCAGTAAGATTGAGAAAGGGAAGACAGTGATAGATTATACACGACTACAGTCGCAGGACGACAATGGTGACTATGATGTGCAAGTGGGATTTATGCAGGTTGTGGATACAACCTCAGTTGGAGTTCACTGTGAGGGGTAGAATTCCCTCGCTCTTTCCCAGTAGAGATGGAGGCAGCCAAGCCTTGTGCGAGAGAGAACGTGTGTCATGTTTCGGATACGGTGTTCAACTTAATGTTAGTAATGCATATAATTGCTGCAGGACACTCTGTGGTGTATATCAAAGAGTTCGAAAATTTGATGATCGAAGGTGATCCGATCAGGCATGGGCACCGAATGGAGAAGCATTACATTCTATTTGAAGGGACTCCATGTGGTGTAGATGACTCTGTGAATGAGGTTGAGAAGCGATAGTTGACACCCATAACGTCGGGTGATGGGAATTGCGCAAGCAAGTTGGTTTGGTTATTATGTGGAAGACGGGCATACGGGAGATTCGTGATACGGCAAATGATTTGTGGGTTACACTTACACAGGAGGAGTTACGACCGTCACAGCTAGAAGATTTCAAGGCAAGTAAGATCAGCAAAATGCAACTACGAAGGTCTTCACTAATTCGGAAACCAAGTTTGAACCATGCAGATATGCACAGAAGGTGTTAGTCGTACATTTTGATATTTTTAGCGATCTCAAGATTGTTGATTTAGGACTAAGATTTTAATCTTTAAGTAGTTACATGTGGTGTCTTATCTTTTTCATAGTTATCTCATTTAGATGTATATAAAGAGGGAGGAAGGCATTAACGTTTGTGGTCTTCATGGGCATCAACAAGAGGCATTGTTGAGCTATTAACGAGAGCCTTGGGCATAGCATAAAGATATACAATGGATCTTTTTAGGGGGTGTGAGTTTTGTGTGAACATTGCAGTGGATCTTTTTAGGGGGTGTGAGTTTTGTTTGAACATTGCAGTGGATCTTTTTAGGGGGTGTGAGTTTTGTGTGAACATTGCAGAGAGAGAGGTATAGCATGAGTTGCAGAGAGAAAGTCGTTAGCCCGTGAGATTACACAACATCAGAGTAGATAAATGAGATCCCATATCAACTTACCCCGATGATACGTGGCCCTCCTAGGAGCACTATTTGTTGATGAACGAACAGGTGTCAAAATATAACGGAGTGGAATTCAACTACCACCCACCGTAACATCGTATAACTGTAAGGTGAAAATATCTATGAAAAGAGAGCAAACTTGAAACAACACACGAGAAATGCAGATAGTAGAATAAAATCTCTTATGGGAGTTCTCTACCATGACTCTATAGATCAAGAGGAACACAGTAGAAGATCCTTCATATGCAAAGAAAGTTTATTGTAATCCCTATTGTATTTTTCTGGAGAAAATTAAGTAAGGACCATATTGGGGGTCAATTATGAAATGGGAACATGTTGTTCTTAAATTACACGTGTTTTTTTTTTTCCAAAGTTACCCTCTTATCAAGTAAACCGAACACCTGGGTTTTTTACATTTAAATAAAAAGAAGATGTCTGGTGTTCGAAATTTTAGACAGCTCTTTAAGTTTTAAGTTTTAGGTTTAAAGTTTGTTGTCCGGTTTTTTACCTTGCGAAATTAAAAACCCTGTCCGTTGATCGATATACCTGATAAGGTTTTGGCTCCTTTTAAGCTGAAAAAGCCCTATTTCGCTGCTCTACCGGACATGGGTGCCCTTTCCTTCTTCTCTCGCACTTTCTCTTTGCCAAGCAGAAGCTGAAGCCCAATCCAACACTATTTTTCCTTAATCTCTAGTCAAGTCAAAGCATAATCTTCTCAAACCTCAATCAATCAGGTAAGTTTTAGTTTTTTTTTTTTTTTGGGAAAATAAGATTTGGGAATTAGGGTTTGGGTGATAATATAACCCCAAAATGGATGAAAAATCTGATTAGAGTTTTTGGATATTCATGTTATTATTTGATTGCGTTTGAAAATGGGATTTGGGTGTTCAGGGTATTGGGTATAAAATAACCCCAAAACGTATATTGAATATTCATTTTAATTTTTTGTGAACACCCAATCTTTTTTTATTATTATTCTTTGTATTTGTAATATTAGTTCTTGGTTATGTTAGTTTTCAGTGTTAATTGCAATAGTGTTTGCTTAATTTGGAGTTCTCGGCTTGATATTCTTCAGATTAAGTGTTCATTTATTCCTTCATGTAGAAATTGGAACTAGATTGTCCATCTCGTGATGTATATTAACTCTGTAGCGCAAAAAAGCGACATGGAGCTTTTTTCATATGAAATTTTGGGATTTGCTTAAGAATCACTAGATGATTATTTTTAAGAAAAATATAGGATATTGAGCTCTACAATACCAAGATCTTGCCCGCTAAATATTAAGCAGTCCCTATTCAATATTAGGATGCTTTTTCTTTCAAGCACATAGAGTTAATGGTTTGATATTTTTGTTTTTTAGTTTATTTATTTATTGAGGTTGGTCTCTAGGTTGAAGAGCTTATATCTCCAAAATGGTCAATAAAAGTTATCCTAGCTTGGGTTTTACCTAGGAAGCAAATGGATAGTTTGCTCTTACATCACCATCAAATCTTGTCATTTATCTATTTTCATTAATAGGGGGGAGCCCTCAAAAAACCTCTAGATCAAACCAAATAAATTTTAATTAACACTATGCCCATTAACACTGTAAAAATCACATAAACTTATGAAATAATCAGGGATACTAACCAATCTTAGTAACTCCAATTGTCATGAACTGATTCACCTGTGTTTAGCTGATTCACCGGTTCTATCTTAGTTAATTCTTCAATGTTCCTTTGAAACAAGCATTTAAGTTGCAGTTTTTCTCTTTTCAAAAGCATATTTCTTATGTGATCTAGTTTTGTTTTGTCTCATGACTTGTTTGGGCGCCCGTTCATTTTTTATTCCACTGGTGCTGATGATGTGATGATGGTGGATTGGGGGACTGCTCATTTTCTATTCCATTGGTGCTTATGATGTGATGATGGTGGATTTTTTAATGTATATGATCCTATCAAGAGGTCCCACTTATTCTTAGCCATTGGATATTTAATCTGATAGAATGGGATTGTATTATAATATTCAAGAAAATGTATTTTAGACTTATGCTCTAGTCAATGACATATCCCATGCATCTAAGTTCATATCTTACGTTGGTAAATAGTTTTATTGCATACATTTCTTTCTAATGATGTCTCATCCCAGCCTAGTTTTAGCTTCTTTAGTTACAGGGTTATGTCTTTCTTTGCAGTGTTCTTGCTTTGAAATTCTTAGCATTTGATCCATTTGTTGTGGTACACAAATCTCTTTTCTTTTTCTTTAAAGCCTTCAAGATGTTGCATGTATTTCTTCATTCTGATTTCTATGCAGAAAGTTTCTTTTCATATCTAATTGTTCTAAATGAAAGTCATGTAAAACATTTATAATAATAACAAACTGAATAGAACTATATTTTTACTAGCTAGATTTTATTGAAATTTGCGCCTTATTTTATGTCATATCCCTTCACTATGAATCGTGCTTTGTAATTTTCTCCGCATTCATTAGTGCACCCTTCTTTGATTCCCAAAATAACTATATATTGAAAATAACCATATATTGAATAATTGACTTTCATGATTGGTTATTTGTATATGATTATACTTTGAATTTTTTTGTTTATCTCTTTATATATTGTGATGACTTTGTGTAAAGGTGAATTTGGTGCACATAATTATGTGTGCCATTTACTTTTAGTATGCATGTTACCAACATATCATGACATGTATTTCAGAGCCTATGACACATGAAAATGACTTGTTGTACATGAACGATGATCATGTTTTGAGATAAGCCGTTGTTGTCATGGCGAGGAATAAAATTTATATATATGAGGCTTTTAGCATCCTTCAATATTGGCCCCTTACAAATGAGCAGGTGGATTTGGTTAGAAGGATGAGGCTATGGCCTCTTGTTCAGTATGCTGACATGGAGGGGGCACCGCGATAGATTGGCCACGCTCTTTTGGAGGCAGTGACAGAGAGATGGGGCCCAGAGATGAATTCATGGCATTGTCTGCGAAGTGTTGGTGAGATGATGCCAACTTTATATGATGTGTGGCGTACTTTCCGGCTTAGAGTCACCGGTGAGCCGGTATTGACAGTGAGATGCAAACCATATGGGCCATATTTGTTACAATGGTTGGGACGCATCCGCCAAATGATTTTAAAATTCATCATTCATTGAACTTCACTTGGTTGAGAGATACGTTTTGGGAATCTACCAGAAAATCCTACACAAGAACAAATAGAATGACACACTATGACATTTTTGCTATATTTAGTAAGCAGCACCATTTTTTCGCAGTCGAAAGGTAATGAAGTCCCTATTAGGTACTTCTTCGAGGATTTTGACGTTGTGGGTGGGTACGCATGGGGGGCCACGACCCTAGCATAACTTTTTAGGGCCCTCAAGAAGTTCGTAACTCTTGAAAAAAAGAGGGGCAGGCAAAATTTATTGAATGATGTTCAGGCGGCACCTGGTTCTCACCTCTCTGGGTGTGCAACATTCTTTCAGGTAAACTCATTTTATTGTGCTAATTATTCTCTATTTGTATGTCTTAAAGGTTTATGTTTTGTGAATTGCAGACATTTTTTTCAGCTATATTTATACATTTCATATATGTTAACGTAATTATTGCATGTATGTTGGTCAGTCATGGGTATTCGAGTATTTCAAAACATTGCGGCAAGAGGAAGCAGTCGACGGGTTGAAACTGGTATACCAAGGGCTGCAAGATGGGTACACCCAGGCACATGGGATAACCCAGATGGGAATGTCACATACTACCAGCAGGAATTATATATCCTTGATCCTGATAGAGTATAATTGCAATGCTTATTAGTTTATATACTCTTGCGCCTGAAAGTTATTGATAATTATTCATGCAAATTTGTTTATGTATGTGTTGTTATCCATTCCTATAGGTATTATGGAACCCATATGCAGATCAGAAAGACATTGGTGCTGAGGCGGTTCTAGATCAGCAGGCATTTGAGACCGCTCTTTGCAAGACATATTTGATATTCAACAACATCGCAGAGCGGTACCTCTCAAACCGGGCACTGAGACAATTTAGACCTAGACAACCCATCCTAGCAAATCCCAGTAGATGGTAAAGATTTGAGAGGTGGGGTCAAAATGAAGAAAACTAGGAGCAAAAACACCTCTCAAATCAGAGACAAGCATGACAGGCTTCAGTACTGTCAAATAGGCGAACATGACCCTAGTCATGGTCTACCTTCGAAGGAGTATGAAACGTGGTACGTGCAGGTCTTTATCCCCAGAATTTATAACCCACAAAACCCTTGGATGGATGTGTATACATCTCGAGGCTATGGTGACCACATGGTAAGTATGTATTTAGATTAAATTTATATTTTATAAATTCATTTTTATTTATTTGTGATAGTATCTTGATTGTAATTGTGTTGTTTCAGTTGTCCAAAGCAGACTATTTGATTGGAATTGTTGAAATTGGGCTGGCGGCTCAAGACCCCAAGACAAAGGATCAATATTTTAGGGAGCTAAGATGAGAGCTGACGTTGTGTAAAGGCGAGTTGGTTGAGGAAGAACAAGAGTCCAATAATGACTTTAAACAAGAGCCTGTATTAACTACTAAGTCACATCTGCACTACAGAAGAGCTCCAATAGGAAGATCCACACGGACTCAAGAGCTCAGGATTGCTAAGAGAGCGAATCCCAGTTCACCAGCCTTTTGGAAAGAGGATAAAAGTACTTGCCCGCAGAAGAGGAAGAGGACATTGATTTTATATTGTATAATTTCGAAGTAAATTGGAATACTTTTGATTTGGTCAATGTAAATTGGAAAACTCTTTTGGGTTTCAATTTTGATATAAACTCTTTTGGGTCATCGAAATTTGATAAGGCATTTGTCAGGCCTTTGAATTCTTGTCTCTATTTTGATGCACTTTTTGTTTTTGTTTTGATGGTAATTTTGGATTGAGACTGACATTGATACCTTATGTTTGTATTGCCTGGTTTGAAGTTTCATTATATTTAGTGGAGAGGGGAAGAATCTATTTGAAATAAAGGTTTTGTTTTTTTCTTTTTGATTGGTTTGTTTTGTTTGGGAGTCTGACATTATGTTGAAATGATTTTGAGGTTTATTGCCTGATTTGAATTTTTCATTGAGCATTGATTTTGAATAACTTGAAAGAGCAGGATTTGAGCTTCAATCTTAGAGTGGGTTGGGGGATTTCAGCAAATTTGGGTCTTGATTTGAACTGCTAGGTTTCGAGGTGGTAAATTTGTGTCTTGATTTTGATGTGTACTTTTGATGTGAATGGGATTGATGTAACTGTTTGCAGGTTAGTGAGTGAATTGAAAATTTGAAACTAGAAAAAAGTGAAGTAAAAATGACCAGAAAGTTGTCCGTTGATCCAAATACTGGACAACTCTCTGTTGATTTTTCCAGATTGTTGTTCTAACCCGAAAACAAAATTAACATCCATTCACTCACAACAACATTGATATCCAAATAACCTGCAAGCAAAATTAACAATCAAATAACCTGCTTCCCCAAGTTCAAGATTACTATCCGAATAACCTGCAAACAGTTACATCAAAATACAAACACCATCAAAATTTACATCCAAATGCAAAAGTTTACAACCACAAAAATGCCATCAAAATTTACATCCAGATACAAACACCATCAAAATTTACATCCAAATACAATTTTTTTTTAAATAGTTAAAAAATTGAGAAGCTGTTCCCACTAGGACAGTGAAGGCTGAAAAGATGATCCTAAGGCACTTGATCCGCCAGATGTCGGAGGTAGTGAGTACTAATTGTGGCCTACCTTACTACGACGTTTACAGGCATAACCCCTGGTGGATTTCACTTCTGTCTGCCTGCGCTGCTTCCTGGGTATCACTTGGTATTTGAGAGATATACAGTTCTATTAGAAGTTCTAATCAGAGGCATCGAGACTGGTACAAGATCGAATTCAGTTGCATAGGTGGTCCTGTATGCTTGAACTCTAAAATACGGCATATAAAAGTGGATTGGATGGAGGTGACAGTGATCCATAGATAAAATTGCATGGGTACACGACAACCCACTGTTCCTCCACATTCTACAAGTACAAGTTCAAGCATTTAGATCTACAGCATGGGCCATCTCCTCATGGATCTCATATTTTTTGTCTATGACTTATATAACATTATACATGAACCTTGACTTCGTAATTTGTTCATTAAGAATTTCTTGTGCTTTAGGCACTAAAACATCATCCCACTGCTCACCTTCTTGCCGATATTTAGCCCATCTCTTCACTAACTTTATTCTTAAGTTTTTGCACAAAGGGATGAGTGGCATCTCACATTCCTCTAAAATCCAACTGTTAAATGACTCAAATATGTTGAATGTAAGATGATTGTACCTCTTACCCTTGAAATAAGCATTCGCTTAGTATTCTTTTCGTTTAGTCATTATCCAAATATAAGACGCTTCATCTATCTCTTTAATTTTTAACATCTCTTCCTCGAACCCTTCAGTTGATAATGCGAGTGCGGCTTTCCACTACTTCTTTAGGAGTACTTTGCTCTTCCATTTCCCCTTGAAATTGTCTACAAGATGGCACATGCAATGACCTGGATACAATCCTAGGAATACAGTGCTAATTGCAGTTTGCAAACCCTTCCGGCGTTCACATATTGTCAAATGTGGTAAGTTTCTTACTTCAGGAAGAAACACCCAATTCAATCTCTCTAAGAACCATATCCAACTTGCAGTATGCTCATTCTCTACCACTGCAATTGCAATAGGAAACGTGCCACTATTAGCATCTATGGCTATTGCAGCCAATAGGATCCCTAGATATGTTCTCTTCAAGAATGCCCCATCTAACCCTAACAGTGACCTACAACCATGCAGAAATCCATTGAAGCATGGATGAAAGCTAAGAAAGAGACTCTCAAATATCCTCTGCTCATCGGTTCGTATGACTGATATAGTTCCAGGGTTAGTGATATTCTATTTCTCAATATAGAGAGGTAGTTCAGTGTACGATTACACTTATGAGCCTAGGATCATTGCCCTTGCAACTTATTTGCCGAGCTAAGCTTGCATGTATGATAATTGGACCCCATGATCCCACTGAACATCATTTGCAATATCTTTAGGTCTGAGCATCATCAGGTCTGTTTGTCGAGGTTTAATCCTTTTTGCAACCCATTGGCTTCTTGCCAATCGTTGATGTGCCCTACCCATTGGTCCTCCGTACGTGTACTCATTTATAAATTCTCTCACCCTGAAGAATTTTGACTGTTCGACTCTAGAGCACTGCACTTGCCAAGTGCAATCCAGCGCTCTGTTACAGTATGCATGCACTTTTCCTTGATCATTTCTATGGTACTTCATCACAAAATTAAGATATATCGAGTAAGCAACTAAGTGAATATGTAAATCCACAACAGTCTCAAAATCCTGTCCCACAAGATTGCATAATCTTAATCTTCTAGATAAAACAAAAAAGCCTTCAGTGTTGGGGTTTATTTTCCATGATCAACACTACACTCTTGCAGGAGCATAAAATATATTTTTATTAATAAAGTAAAATAATATGTTGTGACTAAAGCTATCCTACTATATTCAATCAATAAAAATCCATTAACCCCTAAGATTGAGTTCATTATTTGATAAAATATTATATTTGCAAAAAGGGAACCTACCTCTACATTCAAAGCATTATCGATCCTTCTTTATTTTTATCAATCAATAAACATTTATTATTGATTCAATTGAATATTCAACAAGACCTAACAATGCATACTTTCAAACACTATCAAATAGGAAAATGAACATTCATAAGTGAACCAAAAGACCTAATTTGCCATTTACAAATGTTTGGGTTATTTTATCCCCAAAACCCTAAAATCCCCCAAATGTCATTTACCAAAAAAAAAGTTCCTAAAACATACCTGATTTGGTTGTGGTTTGATAAGCTTGCTTGAATGACACACATAGGGCTTGGATTCAGGAAAGACAAATTGAGATAAGTGCTTGACTTAGGCTTGGGCTTGGGCTTCACCAACGAGCTAACATAGAAAAGAGAGAGTGGAGCAGAGCGAAATGGGGGCTTTTTCGGATTAAAAGGTGCCAAAACCCTGTCCGGTAGATCAAACACCGGGCAGCGTTTTTAATTTCGTAAGGTAAAAAGAAGCTATCCGGTATTTTAAAATTCAGACATCAAATTGTAAACTTAAAACTTAAAGAGTTGTCTAGTATTTTGAACACCGGGGAGCTTCTTTTTGTTTAAACGTCGGAGAGTTGTCTGGTATTTTGGATGGTCCGTATGTAATTTTATCATTCTTCTAAATTGTAGCTACTTGTAACCAATTAAACAAAGGTACTTTGCTACTCTTATCTGTTGAGGTGGTGAATGTACTTGACAAGGTGTCTATGAGCAGCTTGGAACTGATTTCCATAAACCAAGAAAAAAAGCTCTATCGAAAGATATATACCTGGCAGGCCAAGGTGTTTGTGCCTTTCTTGAGTCACAATTGCTTATTCATCTATGGGCCTCAAGAATCCCCTTGATAAGCACATGCACTAGAGCCCCATCTTTTATTAAGCTATGAGAATAAGGTCCACAGTATTCTAAATCCCAAACACTTTGCATTTTCTTAGGGGGCTAATGCCTTACCAAAATGAGGCTTTTTATGAAACACATAATGGTTTACCATAAAGGAAATGCTTATGATAGCCAAATACATTTCATGTAGATGCCAAATAGCATTTAATTGTAGTCTCCTAACATTAAAGAAATTGCATGAGATTATTTACTTTTGGTCAAGTAGGTCATGATTAAGGATATTTGTCAAATGTGGAATCTGGCAACTAAAGTTATACCACATACTTTATTATTATTATTATTATTTAATTTTGAGCTTAGACAATAGGACATGCCTAGCCACCTAATTTCACCCATAAGAGCCAAGTTGATTAGGACCACCTTGGACCTAAGATATAGTCTTATTACATACTTTTCATAATCCTAGTGACATTTACTTACGAAGACGAGTTCTACTCTAGCTGTAAGAATCAATGGGTCTCAACGAGAACAAGAGTCTCAAAGCTCTGGACAATAGTTGTTGAACAAGAACGAAATCTTGAACATCATGTGTAATACTTGCTGATTGATAGAAAAAATTCAAAGGAAGAAAACTGAAAAAGCAATAAAAATAAAAATAAAGATATGCACATAGATTTTACATGTTTCAATGACGAAGCTAACTCAGTGGAGAAGGTAAATGGAGAGTCTCGGGATAATAACATGAGAAAAATTATTGGGAATCCCATCTCATATGGGAGGGACATCAATAGAATTGTCTTATTGTTAATGAGCAGTTTGGGAAAGTGTAAGAGGGTGATTTGTTACGCAAGTCACCATCTTACACAAATAGGATCTCACCTATGGTTTTGGTATGGGAAGATATTCTTCTTATATCTTTCCAAAACATGAGATAAAGATGGACATCCTTTTAGGAGGTTATGCGATAGACTTCTAAATATGATAGTTGCGGTGGTTATCCCTTTGGCCCATATATAAAAATTATTTGTGCTCTTGGTTGGTTTGCCCAAAGGCATATCTCTTAGGCCATTTTGGGCATGCATCTCTCTTGGGCCATTCTTTGGGTGGATTGTTTTTAGTGTATTAGAGATACATGAAGCCTTATTTATAAAGAAGAATAAAAAGAGATAGAAAGTTATAATTCTCTTATAGAGAAGAAGAGAAAAAGCTATCATTCTTCTTAGAGAGAAGAAGAAGATGAAAGAGAGTCAATGATCCTCTTCTTGAGGCTTTTCTTTATTGTGAGAGAAAATAGGAAGAAGGGAAGTAAAAAAAGAGAAAAAGATAACATTTTCTTTTAGAGAGAGAAATCCACTAGAAAAGAAAAGAAGTCTCTAAGATCAAAGAGGGAAATCCTAGAGAGAAAAATCTCTAAATGAAATTGGTTCTTGGAAGACTATTGTGAGCTTGAAAAGGTGAACCACGTAAATCCAATGGCAGTAAAATTTATTTTTTTATATGCTTTATTGCATGTTTTCCAACTCATACAAACATACATCGACTTTGGTATATTTGTGTTCTCTATTTTCTGATTCCACTGCGTGCATTTGCATTCGTGCGAGGGAGCTCTATCTGGGTGAGCTCAACACAAAAGGAAACATCCATAAGGAGAAAATTGCTTCAAAAATCCCGATTCTTGAGATTTTATCCTTTTAGTGCAACACCCACTTGATCTTCGTTTGGGATCTCAAGCTTAAGTTTGAAGTAAATGCAAGAAATACACAATTTTTGGTGCTGCCCACATGTGGATGTGGTTACATGTCTATTTATTGATATCCATGAGAAAAATAAAAATTATTGAAAGGGTGTACTTAAAATTTTCATAAGAACATTTTGGAAGTAAGAATAATATTCGAAACGAAAAAGATAAAATATATTTACAGCATTGAATCTATTACCAAAATCGAGTTTACCTATTAGGTGGTGCTTTACTTGTTCAAGTAATGAAGAAAACGTATGCTATCGTTGCAAGCCCAACTTGAGCAAAGTTCATCCAAAGCCTTTATTTGGGAGACATGAAAACTGTAACTATCGCCTCTTAGTTTGGAATATGAAAAACTTTCTACACTCTTAGGGTAGGCAACGGGCCGAGCCAGCCCTGACCTAGGCCTCATAGGGCCTACCCAGGCCTGACCCGGTCTTGATTGAACCAAAGAGGCTGTGGCTTAGCTTCGGCCTTAGCGTTATAATGGCTGGGCAGGGCCAAATAAAATTAAAAAAAATATAAAATAAAATAAAAATCATAGAAAGAGAGGGCCGGGCTGGCCAAACCGGCCTTGACCCAAGCCCCGTCTGACCCTACCCTAGGGCTGCCATAGCCCAGCACTTCGGCCACATTATCTGCCTGAGGCCTTAATTTTTTATTTTTTAGGGCCATGCTAACTGGGCTGGGCCACCCTACCCATCACCAACCCTAGCCCCGGGGTGCTTTTCCTAAAAGCATTTGCTCCCCCTTCACCACCATACATCCAATCATGATCAGATCGTGGGAAGCATGCATCACTCTTTTTTTCTTTTTTTAAATAAATTGTATTCAATTAAAATTTGGAGTGTATGCGCATTTCTCTTTAGCACGCTAGAAAGATAAAAGAGGTATTTTGATTTTTTTTATTGTTCTAAAAATCCAAAATAACCAAAAAAAACTCTAAATAAATGCACATAGGTATTTTGATTATTTTTTATTATTTGCAGTTTTTAATATTTTTTCTAGATGGGTTCAAGTGAGATGCAAACACAACCCAAATTTCAGCTAAGTCCAATTTGTTAAAAACAAAATAAAAATCAAATAATAATATACCATTCCAACAATCCGATCTAGATCAGAGAGTGGTGAACCATTGGCAAAACATAACAAGTTTTCGATTAGAACATGATATTTGAAGTAAATCTCTAATTTTTTGAAATTCGTACAAGCTTTTAGTTTTTCAAAAGATATTCAAAAGGTTATATAAATGTAACCTTGATTTAATGAAAAAGTTCATGTAAGTTTTCACCAATATAAATGCATTCCTTAAAAAAATATATATATTGCCTTCCAAAAAATTGTTTATAATATCTTCTAGGAGAAAAATATTCTCCCAAAAGCTACATCCCCCCACCCCTCCACCCCAAAAAAAAAGAAAAATCTAGACCAAAAGCATCATTTCAAAGAGTAAGATAGAATGATTCAGTGACAACTCAATATTAAGGCAAGTGGGAATTAGGCGTAAGTTTCGAATATTTTGGTTTTCATTGCAGGTATAAGTAACCCATAACTTGCATTTTCTCTATATACATAAGTTGGATTAATTTTAAGTTTTATTGATTTTGTCATTACATTGGTGAGCACAACACAAAACACAAATGGAACACAGTTATACATATTTAGATTTTGGATTTTTGTTAACTGCAATATTATATTGAGGTTCTTTGTTTCTTCTAGCAGCACTATAGGCTTCTCTTTTTGTTATTTGAATGTAATTATTGAGTTTAGCATTGTTGTTATTGTTTTATGATTCTAACAAAATTTTGAGAAGAATTTTAAACTAGCCCCTAAAACTGGTATCAGTTTCATGGTATCTCCCCAAGGGTTTAATTATCAAGCAACATTAAAATTTTGTCAAAACCTTTCAATCTTTCATCTCATCCCTTGCCCTCATACTTCCTCACTGCTTTTATTTTCGGCCCTTTTAAATGCCCCATGAAAAAATCCTTATTCCCTTTTCTATCCCCCTTTCTTTTGACCCACATTTTATACCACTTCACCCTTTCTCATAACATTTCTATCCGTGCTTTCTCGCACTAAGGGTGAGAACAGGTCGGATGGGGGCCGAATTTGACCATATTTGGTTCTAGATCCGAATAATATAAATCGGATTTGGGTTCAAACCGGATACCGAATATTTAGATCCATATCCAAATTCTAATAACCCATAGGATTCGGAGTTGGATCTGTATATAGATCTAGATCTGAATAGCATATCAGATATGGATTCGAATTTGGATTTTATATATACTATTTTAAAAAATTAAATATATAAGATACTATACGTGATTTGACGATTCTGAATGAATGCTGATTGTGTGATTGATATAAGAGCATGCAACACTAATTTTAAGCATTCAACCAAGACCATTACCACAATCTTATAGAGGCTTGTGAGAAGACTTATGGGCCTAATGTCTTAAAATTCAATGATAACAGATTTTTAGGGATCAGAGCTATAAAAGTAGAGTTAAATTCTTTAAAAATTTTCCTTCTGCATATAAAATCTCTAACCATCTCTAAAAGTTCACCCTTAATCAGGTTCCAAAACTTATGAAAGAATGATAAGGGAAAACCATTCAGGCCTGAAGCTTTATCAGCAGGTAACGCAAACATCGCTAATTTAAGTTCGTCTAAACTTATATCCACATCCAAATTCACTTTCAACTATTCAGGTAGGACTTTGAAATGGACTTTGTCTAGCTTTAGTGTGACTTTCACCTCAGTTGTAAAGCCTTTATGAAAATGGCAAACAATAGCCCTTTCCATTTCGGTATTATTTTCCGCATCAATCCCTGGGATCGTAAGGTCAGCAACACTGTTGAGTGAAAGTATTTGATATTGAGATCTCCTTCCTTTAACTATTTAGTTCTCTACCGTTGCTTCCAATAAATCTCTTTCAGTCTTCGTAAATCATTCAACAACTTCATCTTCTTATTCCTCGCCAAAATTAATTCCTCAGACAAAACCCCCAAATTTTGGATATTCAGATCAAAGTTTCAATATCACCTAAAGCCTCCTCAATTTTGGATTTAACATTATAACTATTTTCTTTTTTTCAATTAAGCAGCTTATGCTTGATATTGATCAGCTTTTTATGTAGCTAAAAATCAAAAGAGCCTACTGAGATAGCAATCTTCCAAGTAGTGTAATAATATCCAACACATCTTTCTCCTCTAGCCATCCCATAACAAGTCTAAAAGGTTTTGATCCCCCTCTCTCCTACTGGTACTTAACAAAATTGGTATGTGATCAGAGGATAAACGTGGGAAAGCTCTGACTGAAGCTAAAGGAAAAGCTTCTACCCAATTCCTTGATACAAAAAATCTATCAAGTTTAGACATTGATAGACTAGTGATACTTTGGTTCGACCGAGTGAATTTAGGTCCAACAAAGAATTACTTTCTATAAAACTGTTAAACAATCTCATGGCCGAGTTAATAGGAGCACTAGATAAGCATTCGTCAGGCCATCTAATAAGATTAAAGTCTCTTTCAATGCAAAAAGGCTAATTAAAATCTTGAAGCACACCATTCATATCATCCACAAAACTTTCTTTTAGAGCAGACATATTTGGACCATAAACATTCATCATACCCCACGAAAATCCTGGCATTGGCCCATGAAAACCAAGAACCAAAAATCTATCCCTAAAGATAATTTCAAATTTTTAAAGTATCAATGGGTCCCATAAAACATACGGGCCCCTTGATGCCCCAATAGCATCAACATCAGTACAAGCAAACCCCATGAGCCCCACACCTCCCTAGTTCCCATGACACTTGGATTAGGGAGCTTGGTCACTTATAAAATTAAAACCACAAGCCTAAATTTAAGAGCCAAAATTAGCACGTCCCCTTATATTCCGAGACAAAAAATTCATTAGAAAGAGGGATTAGAATAAGAACTTGGCCCATCTGGCCCTGGTCCAAAGTAGAACTCTTCAAGCATTAGCGCCTCATCCATTGCAACCGAATCCACAAAGTCAGATGAGTCCGAAGCAGCAGAAACTGAAGTCTCCGCCATCAGGTCGATAGTGGTAGGTTCATCGAAAACTATTCCTCTCGGAGCAGCAACACTTTTGATGACTCCACGAACCTCCAACTGTGTCGAGGACCTAAACCCCATGGCTGGGTATTTCTTTTTCTTAGGAGTCTTCTCAGTTTTAACAAGGTTTTGTCTGCCTCCCCCAACTTGGTTGTAGCAACCCTCACCTCAGTTACCTTAGAGCATTCTGCATTCTTAATGGTCTTCACTTCTTAAAAAACATCCTCATAGGGACATTAAGGTCCATACCCATATTGTTTAGCATAGCAACCACACGAGGTTCCTCCTTCTCAAGCATCCCCAGTGGGTAAACTACCTCCAACCTCATAATTAGTGAGGTTTTTGGGTAAGTCATCACCAGCAAAAAGAAGAAGGGAATGATCCTTCAATTGAGGGATCACATTCAAGGGGTTAGCTTCTTCAACCACAGGTAGGGCTAAAGCCGGGTCGAAGGTGTCCGCCTCATTCTATATACCATCCACAACCTTTTGGTCCTCCAACTGTAAATCATGTTCGACTACCTCATCATCTGATCCTTTCTCCATCACCGCCAAGGGATTAATTGTCACAGGATCAAACCTCTCTCTAGCCATTGGGGTTGACCTTTGATCGTTGTACATCAGTGAGGCAGTGGATACATCTCTATCATTCTCCACACTACTAATAGAAGTAGCAAAACTAGAGGAGGTAAAGATCCTTGAAACAGACCTAAAAAAGCAACAACCCATAAGAGGAAGCTTTCCCCATTCCTGCAACTATCATTTTTAAAAGATATCCAAGAAGGAAACTCATATTTGGGGGATATATGCAACTACCGGAGATTTGATGCTCAAAAGATACCCTTATCACTTCCCAAGGACACCCCATCAAGAAGCTTCTCCTTGATTCTCGAGCCATCCAACGCGTAAGTTTCTTTGGGAAAGAAATCCTCTTTTGCAACAAGTGGTCATGTTGGAGCACCAACAACATGTGTACAAACCACACCTACCTGTTTCTTTGAGGAAGCCGAGGGAATAGCTGACATATTCTCATTTTCGTCCATCCGAGGATGAATGAGCGACGAAAATCCAGCCGAAGATTTCGAGAATCTACCAATAGGAATCCATCTCTTCCTGTTTTTCAATGTTTTTGAATTTGAATTAGCACCAGATATTTACAATTGTGCTTAATACGCCTCTGTTTCCATTGCGTAACCATTTTCCGAGGAGCTGCATTCCCGTCTGCACCAGTAGTCGCCTCCAACAATGGCTTTGGTGGTTTCCGATGAGAAACAAGGTTCCACTTGGGCTTACTAAGTTCACCTCGAGGGGGGTTAGGCATGACCACCTCCTTTCCACGGCCTTCTATGGAACCATTTATAAAGAAAAAATCTTTATCTATCATCAAACTTATTTTCTCTGGTAATGTAGAATCTATGCTTTTCCAAATTTTCACTTGCACAAAACTGTAGTTCACTCCAAGAATGGACTCCCAATCCACATCAATGTAGATCCCACAACAGAAAGCGATTTTTTGGATTACTAAGAGTTTCCACACATGTAAAGGAATGCCCCACAGTCTAATCCAAACTTGTTCCTTACACGCTAAGGGTCTATGATCCGAAGGTTTCCAGGGATCTAGAGACAACAAGGAGCCTCTGAACCTGCAAAACCTATTTCTAAGAGCATTGGAAACATCTTCCTCAGATCGATGTTTGAAAACAACCTTATTTTCCTCCAGAGATTTCACATCTGGAAGATACATAAGGTTCCATCCTCACCTACTCCTGCCACTAAATCAAAAGAGCTCATTGATTAGAGGTGAAAATGAACCAGCAACAAAAAAACTGTGACTTTATTTCTAAACTCTCCACTGCCTTACAATCCAATGCCACTTTGGGACCTGAATCACTAACAACTACGCCTACCTCCATTACCTCCACCAACGCTAACCCCAAGAGATGCCATCACTCTTCTTAACCTTCAGAGCCTTCATTCTCCCTTATTTCCGGGAAAAATTTAGTCTCCATTTTTTCCCATCAATTTTTAAACCAAAATTGATTTATTATTAACTTATTAGCTTGCAGATATATTATTATGCCTCAACTACACAACAATGAAGCAAAACACTCTAACGCGTATTTTGCCTTAGATTACTATACAAGACATGAAATATATGCCAATTCACTAATCACTTACAAAAAATTAGAAGCTACAAATAATAGAAAGAATGAGATCTTGAACTTTATTATACCTAAAACTTAGACAAAAAGCAATGTTAAACCATCTTACGACTATCGAATCGAAATAACGAGGAAAACACTAATTTCTTTTACTAAAGGCTTTTTTTGGGTAAGTCAATGGGGGAGGCCCCCTACCCCGAATTTTTCATTAACAAAAAATGAAAAACACATTATTAAGCCTTTTAGGAGTATAATTCATGATTAAGCCTTTTAGGAGTATATATGCTTGGGTACCTCGAATCCATCGATTTTATGCACTTGCTCATTTGAAGAGATCCAAGAAAAGAGCTCAAATATGATTATGGACAACTGGGATTTTGAAGTTTTAAAATCTCTGTTTGGTTCCCTTAAAATGGGTATATGCGGGACCCATTTTCACGGAAACGACCCATAAATGCTATTTGGGTGCAAGCCCCAAAAATTTGCAATGAGTTATATTTTATAGAGTGGGTTGAGGTCCGCCTAATAAAAGGACCTCAAAAGAGCTGTAATAATGATAATATATATATATATATATATATATATATATATATATATATGAATAATAAATAAAATATATTGCATTGATTAATATATTATAAAATTAATTAATACATTAATTATACACAATAGTTATATATAATAATTACAATAATTATATGGAAAATTGTTTCAAGCAGGCTGGACCGCATATCATATGCGGTCCAGAAAGTGTAAAGCATCCATCTTAAAGAAAGATGCAAGTAGGTGTTCGATATAAAAAAAATAAAAATTAACGGTCCAAATGTTTTCTTATTAGAATTATTATTTTTAGTTTTTAAAATTTATTTATTTTTTCATATTCATGATCTCCATGTTAGAGATTACATGTTCTTAAAAATTAATTCTTAAAATCCATCTAAAAAATAGATTTATTAAGAGGCCTCCATTTCTATATATGCAGGCTTGGCCGCATAGAAACCGAGTCCTAATTATATGGTTACAATAATTATATTATTATACATTATAATTATAACTATTTATATGTTATAGTATGTATAATTTATTTATATATTATTATAGAAATAATATATTATAATAGTAATTATTATATATAATAAATAATAATTTACAATAATTATTATACATCGTAACAATAATTATATAATTATACGTCATAGCTATAACTAATTATATGTTATAATAGAGTAACTCGACGTTTGATTTAGTGGTAGTAGGAAACGAAAGGATTCTCCGGATACTACATTGACTTGGTGAGAGATATGTACAACGGAGTGCTAACTAGTGTGCAAACATCTAGTTGAGAGATGAGTGAGTTTTCAGTAACAATAGGTCTAAATTAGGGAGAGGTAAGAACCATGGGCTATTTAAAATTTGGTCACATTTCAATTTTTTCTTTTGAAAATAATCATCTGCTAATTCTTAGGTGTTTTTCATAGTTTTTGTTAATCTATGGAGCACATTATATGTACTCATTTCCATCTAGGCCATAATCTTTACGAAGGGGGTAAAGAACTAATAAGATCATCGCTCAGGAACTGAACGACACTGAAATAGGCTATGAAGTTCACTCCCAAATAGGGCTGCCAATGGATAGGGCCGGGCCTGGTTTCGGGCTGCCAACAGGCCAATGGACTGGGCCAACCCGGATTTGTTATATAAGAAAAAATGTTAATTTTAGATTTACTATAATGGGACGGCTATGAAATAGGACTGTTACTTTATGGGTGTATATTGAGCTTTTGCCCAGCAACCTAGAGAGAGAAAGAAACTCAGCTTGAGGAAAGTGTCAGCCTTTCTATTTGTTGAAATATATTGTGATGTGTAAATTTTATCTTTTGGGATAGTTTTCTTCTTTTGTGGATATATTTCTTTTTGTATAGATATGTACAATCTATCGCATAGTTTTCTTCTTTTGTGGATATGTTTCTTTTTGTATAGATATGTACAATCTATAGCATATAGCAACTTTTGTATATTTATACCCTTTCATTGTTAATGAAAGATATCAAGAACTTTGTCTTCCTCTTTACGAGTTATCATGGTATCCTCTTTACGAGTTATCATGGTATCAGAGCTTCTAATATGAGCCATTTAGTCAAGTCGCCTTACGACCATCCGGTTTGATCTATCCAGTCGCGTTTCAAATCTCTAAGATTTCCGTGGAGAGAGACACTTAGTATCTGAGATCATCGTGGATTACCGCTGTAACAACGCAGTTGATTGATGGCTTCTCTTTGCATTCTGGCATGCTAATTTGCTAGTGTTTCTTATGTGGTTAAGGATCGATCTACTCAAATTCGTTGTCAAAACAGGTCCTGTATCACCCATCTAATTTTTGTTTCCACTCGGATATTTTCTCTTTTAAGTATTGGGTATTTGGTGTTAAAACAGGTCTCGGAGTTTTGTTTGCATTGGCGTCGCTTTGTCTTTTGCATTGAAGTCTCTCTCAAACTGCTCTTGCATCGTTTTGTCTTTTGTTGCCTTGCATCGTCATACTTCTGTTGCAAATTTTTGTTGTACCGTCAAACCTCTATTGCAAACACTCCTCCTTATATTTTGCAAGCAAGCCTTTTTTTTCTTTTGTGCTGATCGGGTAAAGGAGATGCCCTCTTTTTTATCCATAGGATATCACTAGATCTGTGTTTAAACCCAAAAAAAATATTATGGCATTTTCAGACCCAACTCAACCTATTATTATTAAATTAGATGGATTAAACTACAATTATTGGTCTTATCTAATGCAAAGTTTTCTTAAAGGAAAGGGTCTCTAGAAGTATGTAACTTGTAATAAACAATGCCCTAAGCCATCAGAAAATATTCAAGAAGATGAATTTGAATCTAAACTGGATGAGTGAGAAGCTAATAATCTTTAGATTGTCACTTGGATTGCCAATTCTGTCATTCCCTCCATAAGTATACAATTAAGAAAATTTGAAACTGCTAAAGAAGTTTGGGATTTTTTATCTAGAACACATGTCCAAACCAATTTTGCTCAAAAGTATAAACTTGAAATGGACATACGAAACTTGCGACAAAAGAAGGGACAATCAATTTCAGATTTTCACTATGAAATGATTATTGTTTGGGAACAATTGGCACTTATAGAACCCAAGTGGACAACTGACGCTGAGATCTATTATAGGTATCGTGATAAACCTCGTCTTATACAGTTTCTAATGGAACTACAAGATGCTTTTGAATCATTACAAGCCTCTATTCTTTATTAGACTCCTCTTCCGATTGTTGAGGCAGTATTATCTGAACTCATGACAAAAGAAATACAGAAAGGAACTATTGTTATCTCCACTCATGTGAGTGGCTCTGTTTTGGCTGCTCCTCTTCACGGTGCATGCCTTCAATTCAGCAAGAAGGAACTCTACTGCAAATAGAAAACCCTTCAATGATATGTCTCAAGTCTAATGCAATTATTGCAAAGGACTTAGGCACATAAAGTACAACTACCATATTAAGCTCAGGAAGAAGGATCCTACACAACACAACAACACAAGCCTCTACTACTCCTTCAGCTTAGATCCCCACATCTCTATACCTTACTATAGAAGATGCCCAAGAAATGATCAAACACTCTATCTCTTGTAACTCATATGTTGCTGCTTCTACATTATCTCATGCTTGAGGTAATCCAAACACATTTTGTTCCTTGGTATATTGATTCTGGTGAATCAAATCATATGACATTTGCTAACTATCTTTTACATTCACTTATTTATATTGACAACAATTGTCCCATTCGCACTGCCAATAAATTTGTGATGTTTGTAAGTCATGTTGACACTGATGAAATCCCGAACCTCTAAATTTCTAATGTACTTTTGGTTCCCAATTTTTTTGTGAATCTGATTTATGTTGCTCAGTTATGTGAACAAGGTTATGACATCTTGTTTTTCTTATCTGGTTGTACTGTGCAGGATCCCTTGATGGGGAAGCAAGTTGGGACAGGCTGTAAAGTTGGTTGTTTGTCTGTCTTACAACACCTAGATATTTCTTGACAACCTGGTACTTTATATTTTTCTGGCACTTCCTCCACAGATTTCCCTAACTCTGCTTTCTCTCTTTGGCATAACAGGCTGGGCCATATTTCTTTTCTCGACTTAAGTTTTTGATATCCTTCGGAAACTAGGGTCAGTACAAACTGATAGTTTTTATAATTGTGTTAATTGTAAATTGACAAAACATTATGCACTGCCTTTTTCTACTAGTGGGACTTTTACTACCTCACCCTTTGAACTAGTGGTACTCGCCACTATGTATGCTTTATTGATGATTCTCCTAATATACTTGGATTTACTTGTTACACAATAGATCTGATTTTTATCAAGTTTACTGTGAATTTTCCACTATGGTTAAAACTCAATTTTCTAAAAACATTAAAATATTTCTTTCTGACTTTGGTGGGGAATATTTGTCTAAAACATTTAAAAGTCTCTTGAAGTCTTATGGTACAATTTCTTAATTACTTTGTCCTAATACACTTCAACCGAATGGGGTTATTGAATGAAAATATTGAGATATTATAGAAATTGCCAGAACCCTTCTTCTCTCCTCATTTGTGCCAAAAGCGTTTTGGGGAGAGGCTGTTTATACCTCTGCATATTTGATCAACATGACTCTATCTTCTCTTATAGGGGGCATATCTCCCTATGAGCAATTATACTCTGCTCCTCCTAACTATTCTCATCTTTGTGCCTTTGGTTCAATATGTTTTGTACTTCTTCCAAAAGTTAAACAAAATAAGTTCTTCAAATATTCTGCTATTTGTGTTTTTTTGGGTTATGATCTTCAACAAAAAGGTTTTCGATATATGATCCTATTTTATGAAAACTTTGTATCTCTCGTCATGTAACGTTTTGGGAACACATTCCATTTTATTATCCATTTTATTATCTTCCTAAGTTTCGCTCCCCAACCCCTTCATCTACTAATTTACATCAATTCATTGATCCTTTTGATGAACCTTTAGGGACTATGAATTGTCCAAACACTAGATCATTTGTTTCCCCTCCATGTAACCTTTTGGGAACACATTCCATTTTATTCTCTTCCTAAGTTTCGCTCCCCAACCCCTTCATCTACTAATTTACATCAATTCATTAATCCTTTTGATGGATCTTTAGGGACTATGAATAGTCCAAACATTGGATCATTTGTTTCCCCTACAAACACTCAAAACAGTTATTCTCAATCTGTTGTTCCAACACCAATAGTGGCAAGTCCTGACTATGCTTCTTATGAAGGTGATCCCGCCCCTTCCCATGAGTGACATTATCCTGAATGCTCACAGTCTGCACCAAAATATCTTCAAGATTTTCATTGCTTCTTAGTATCAGTTCTTATATCCATGAGCGTTAATCTTATCATGAAGCTGTTTTGGGCCTAAAATTAAAGCAAGCCATGGAAGATGAGCTTCATGCTCTCTAGAAACTAATACTTGGGATCTTGTTGGTCTTCCTCTTGGTAAATCTGTAGTTGGTTGTAGATGGGTCTATAAAGTTAAAACCCGCTCTGATGGGACCATTGATCGATATAAAGCTTCCTTAGTGGAAAAAGGATTTACTCAAGAATATGGGATTGACTATGAAGAAACCTTTGCACTTGTAGCCTGTATGAACTTAGTTCAAACTTTAATTATTGTTACTTCATTCGTGGTTGGTTCATGTATCAAATATATGTTAAAAACGCCTTCCTTCATGGAGATTTCCATGAAGAAGTCTATATGAAGCCTCTTCCAGGCCTGCCTCATCAAGTTTGCAGGCTTCAACGAGCCCTATATGGTATTAAACAAGCACCTCGCGCTTGGTTTGAGAAATTCACCAAATGTTATTGTTCATCATGGTTTTGTTCAAAGCCATCATGATTCAGTGTTCTTTAATCATCACTCAACTAAGGGTTTTGTTATGCTATTATTATATGTTGATGATATGATTATCACAGACAATGATATTGAGGGCATTAGTAACATTCAATTACACCTCCGTGCTTGTTTTGAAATGAAGGATCTTGGTCAACTACATTACTTTTAAGAAATAGATGTGGACTCTTCTCCACGCTGTTATGTTTTATCTCAAGTCAAGTATGCCTTTAAAATTCTCCATAAATCAAGTTTATCTGACACCAAAATAGTGGATACTCTATTAGAACTCAATGTTAAACTACGGCCCACTGATGGTGAACTTTTGTCTAATCCTACATGGTATTGGCAATTGATTGGCAGTCTTAGCTATTTAACAGTTACTCGGCTTGACATTAGTCATATTGTTCACGTTGTCAATCAGTTCATGTTTGCACCCCGTTCCTCTCATTATGCTGCTATGCTTCACATTTTTTACCCCATTCCTCTCATTATGCTGATTGGGTGCGTAATGTTACAGATCGTCATTCTACCACTGGCTTCCGTATTTTTGTTGGCGATTCCCTTATATTTTGGAAAAGTAAGAAACAAGATGTAATTGCTCGTCGTGCACTTGCTCATACTACCTGTGAGATTATCTGGGTACGATGGTTACTCCAAGGCATGGGTCTATCTCATGATATAAATATATATTTACTTGCATAATGAATTGGATGTCCAAATTTAGTGTTCCACCATCTTTCTATAATCTCAATCACTTTAGCAAAACTACACTTCTCCCCAATAGCTAATTTGGCCCTCTCGATAAGTAAACGATGCCCATAGTAGCTTTCTTGTCAACATCCACCATTGTTAACACTATGACCAAAGGGGCAGTAGCCTCTACGACAATGGAACATCGAGACCAGAACCTCTTATATGAGACTATGCTGACTTCAAGAGGCGGTCATTGCACCACTCTTCACTGGTAAACAATCTCTTCACTGCACTGTCAGATTCCTCGAATGGAGTCCACAACCAAGTAATCTGTCGTAAAGCGGGTTATGGCAGGTCCGATTATCTTTTTTTTCTTAGATTGTTCTCTAAACAAAAATAAAATTTTAGAGTGGTTATATATAAATTTTAACACCAACCTCGCTTCCTGTGGGGTCTCCTTCACAATTTTGATCTCACCGATCTCCTTTAACATAAGATCGATGCTGTGTGCAGCACACGACATCCATACTAGATGCTTCTTCTTATCCATCAACTTGCTGCATGCAGAAACACATGTACGTACATTGTCTGTAATAAACTGGATTACATGCTTATCTCCCACCTCCTCCACTATCTGATCATATAGTCGTACCAAGAAGTTTGCATCATTCTTTATCCTTGATACGTCTTTGCTAGACAAAAAAGTTGTACCTTTTGGGGAAAGGGCCAAGAAGTTAAAAACTCCTTTTCGCTAACTTTATTCAACCAACCATCACTCATGAGAGTCATACCTGTTCTTGGCCAACTCTGTTTATATTCTTCAATCCACTTTCTAACTTCCTCCATCTCTTCATCCAAGATTGACCCACTGCGCTCATATGTCGTCAGGGGTTTTATCCTAGGTCCAGCTCTCTAGATCGTGTTGATCATAGGTGAAAAATATGGGTTATTGTATACATCAAAGGGGATCCCTTTATCGTAGAACCATTTACCAACATATCTGCCCAACATGTTCCTCGTACCTTTCACCATGCCTTTGAGGGTCATCTGTTGTGACTTAGGCTTTGAAAGAAATGAGTTTATACGACCATGACCTATAATACTGACACTCTTAGATAATCTAGAAACGATTTATTCAACGTCTGATTCCTCTTGATATATATTGCCACCAACCCCTCCAATCAGATTTGAGTGGGCCCGCCATGCATATCTGAGCTAGACCCACCATGCATGCCCATGTCATAACCACCAGGCATTCTAAACCCACATTCCCTCTGGTATGTTTCCTGTAAACTCATTCTTGTAGGCATCTCCAAGTCAATTATTATATTTCTCTTCTGGATCATTCTCACTTTATGATATATATAAACTAGCTATCTCCTCATCCATCATCTGCTTTGTAATTTTTTTACCTTTGGTAGCCTTGAGAAATGTTGTCATCTGCTTTCTTACATTACTAGAGACACTATTGCATCCAGAAACATCTCTCTTAACCCTTGCCAAGTGTTGCTTGAACCTATGTACATATCACTCTTTGGCAGTAATTACAAATAATTTTATCTTTTTTGTTGGTATCAAGTCTGACCCCATGTTGCCATACAGGGTCTTCCACAGATCTTGCCATGGTTTAACTGTTTTAATATGTAAAGGGTTAACCTGACAGTTCAACATGAAAAATAATCACCATGTGTAGTGATAATATGTAAGAGTAGTTCATGAAGTTATATTTGTTGTTAATGCAAAATACTTGTATTAACAAAAATATTTTAGTTCCTACTCTCAAAAATAATTTATGTATGCAACATTATAGATAAAAATAGCTTATATCAGTCATTACATATATAACAAAAAATTTACATTGATATCGTATCAATAAAAAATATATTTACAATGATATAGTAATTCACAATGGCAGCACATATGGACTTGTCGCAAATCTTCATTTAGACAAACATGAATTAGTTCCTACTGAGAAAAAAAAAATATTTATGCAACATTATAGATAAAAAAAAGTTTGTATAAGTCACACTTAGAATCAAGAAAAAAATTACAATAATATAGTCATCCATAATGCCACTACACGTATATTTGACACAAAAAACATTTACAATGATATAGTCATTCACAATGCCACAAATAAAATTTACAATGATATAGTGGGCACAATCCCAACTCAATTGAAATGATCACAAATATTCGTACATCTCAATTACAAATATACAAGATAATATAATAAAAAATGCAAGCTCCAAACATGGCTACAACTCATTTATCAAGAATATATATACAATTTATGTATCAACATACATTTTTTACATTAAAAAATTAATAATAAAATTGAAAAATACAATATAATAATTATCATACATGCCGCGATTTTTTTACAATGATATTCACTTTAATTCTTCATGATAATACAGTTTAACAACATGTATTTTTTGCATTAAAAATTTAAAAAATTAAAAATACATTTTTAATGCAAAACTGCATCAAAAATATAATACAGTTTAACAGCATGTATCTGTTAATGTTTTTTTTGCATTAACAAAAAATTAAAAAATACAGTTTTGCATTAAAAATATAATAACATGTATTTTTTTGCACAAATAATCTATCAACATACAATTTTTCGCACTAAAAATTTAACAATAAAAATTAAAAATACTGTTTAATTCCTCATGATAATCAAAACCTGGTCACGATTTTCACAATTTTTTGAAAAATCACTATTTTTCAAAAAAATTGATCATGAATCCAAAAAAAAAAAACGCAGTTTTTCACAAACTCACCTAACATCAATCATTCCAACTTAAAAATCCACCTCAAATCAAATAAATTACATCAAATTGAATACATGTTTTGATAAATAACACTATAAGGAATCAAATCCCTATAATATTAACACATTATTTTCAAAAAATTAAATAAAATCGATTGAATTGAGGGAAAAAAAAAACACAGTTCTTCACAGACATCATTCATTCAATATCAAAAATCAAGCTCAAATTAAATAAATCAGATAAGATTAAATACATGTGATGATAAACAACACTATAAGGAATCAAACCCTATAAATTTAACACATTATTTGGCAAATATTGAGTAAAATTGATAGAATGGCGGAAAAAAAAACCGCAGTTCATTTTTTCTTCACAGACATTAATCTTTTTTTCTCAGAAATCAAGCTTAAATTAAATAAATAAAATCAAATTGAATACATGTGATGATAAACAATATTATAAGGAATCAAAACCCTATAAATTTAACACATTATTTACAAAATATTGAGTAAATTTGATAGAATGGCAGAAAAAAAAACCGTTGTTCTTACCTGTTTTTCGTGCACACGTGGCTTCAAATTCAAATTTGAAATGTAATCGTCCAAAATACTCACAAATTATGAACAAAAACTTCTGAACAACACTCTTTCGATCAATAACCCTCAGATTTACAAAAACTGATGCCCTCTTTTGCTTGAAATAAGAGAAATGGCAGACCCCTTAAACTCACGCTTCAATCTTCACAAATCCAAATTTTTGTGATCAAAATCGGTGATTTTTACTACCTTTTATTGACTGAAATGGCTAAAAATTTTAATTAAAGCCTGAAAAAGATAAAAAATAATAAGGAAATGACAAAAAAACATGAAAATCGTGAAGAACACTGTGTAGCCCGTGTTCTTGGGAAGTCACTGTTGAGAACCGGCCCCACTCGCCTGGTTCTCTCTAGACATGGGCGATTCCCGGTATTGTAGTGGAACTGAGACGGGTGTGCCGGTTCTCGAGTCAAACCGGGTGAGTTCGGTTCGACTCGTCAAGTTTTCAAACCCTGGTTTGAATGCATTCATTATTAACATTTAAGCTTGTCTTTCACACACACGCACAAGAACACGAACGCCCACAAATTCAAGGATAACTTTTTGGTGCAGCAAGGCACGTAAGCATATGCAATTGTTAGGATTGAAATTAGATATAGGCTAAAGCTTATGAGTACATAGAAAAGAAAAAAAAAATAGAGAGAAAAAAAAAGGAGAAAAATTGAAAAAAAATGGGAAAAAAAAGAGCGAGAAAAAGAAAAAAATAAAAGGGAAAAAAGGTAAAAAACAAAAAAAAAATCTTTTTTTTTCCCGTGTATGTCCATGTTGGGATAATTGTTACTATCGAAGAAATACAATTTATATGTTAGAAACATAAAGTAAAATTTCTGTGGAACTAAAACATAAAATACTTTTTTGTGCTGCAAGGCACGCGAGCATTTACAATTGTTAGGATTGAAATTAGATATGGGCTAAAGCTTATAGCTACACAGGGTGGCCAAAAGTTGAGCTTAGCTAGTACTATTCTTTGATAGTAAAATTTAAATTAACACTAAGATTAAAAAATCGATATATTTTCTTCTAATTTTTTTATTTTGGAAAAAATTAAAAAATGTTATGGCTAGTAGGATTTTTAAAGTTTATTTTTATTACATCATTTTGATGTTTTTCAAAAAACTTTATTTTTAAAAATAATTTTATTATTACTTGCTTTTTTTAAAATATTTTCTTTTTTAATTGTTTTGAAAATCCTTTGCTCTTTTCTTTCACTTTTCTTTTAGGAATGAAGCCAGAGATATAGTATTTCAATCATATCATAAAAGAAAAAAAAATAGAGAGAAAAAAAAAAGAAGAAAAAAAAGAAAAGAAAAAAAAACAAATTTTTTTTCCCTCGTATGTCCTTGTTGGGACAATTGTTACAATCGCAGAGATACAATTTATATGTTAGAAACATGTAGTAAAATTACGATGTGGGACTAAAACATAAAATACTTTTTGGTGCAGTAAGGCACGTAGGTCTATACAATTGTTAGGATTGAAATTAGATATGGGCTAAAGATTATGACAAAATAGAGAAAAAAATAAAAGGTGAAAAAATGAAAAAAATGAAAAAAAAAAATAAATAAAAAATAAATAAATAAAAGAAGAAAAGAAATAAAAAAATAAAAGAGAAAAAAAAAGAAAAAAATCTCTATCCTTTTTATTTCTTCTTTATTTTATTCTATTTTCCCTCGTATGTCCTTGTTTGGTCAATTGTTACAATCGAAGAGATACAATTTATATGTTAGAAATATATAGTAAAATTTCGATGTGGGACAAAAGCAGAAAATACTTTTTGGTGCGGCAAGGCATGCGAGCATATACAATTGTTAGGATTGAAATTAGATATGGGCTAAAGATTACGACTACACAAAAAAGAAAAAAAAAATATAGAGAAAATATAAAATAAAAAAAAATAAACAAATAAAACAAAAGAAAAAAAGAGAAAAAAAATAGAAAATGAAGAAAAAAATAAAAGAGAAAAAAGGGGAAAAAACAAAACTTATCTTTGCTTTTTTTTTCCCCTCCTCGTATGTCTTTGTTGGAACAATTGTTACTATCGAAGAGATACAATTTATAAGTTAGAAACATATAGTAAAATTTCAATTTACGACAAAAATAGAAAATATTTTTTGGTACATCAAGGCACTTGAGCATATAAAATTGTTAGGATTGAAATTAGATAAAGGCTAAAGATTATAACTACAAAGAAAAGAAAAAGAAAATAGAGAGAAACGAAACAGGAGAAAAACTGGAAACAAAAGGACAGAAAAAGAAGAAAAGGAAGAAAAAAATAAAAGAGAAAAAAAAATAGAGAGAAAAGAAAAAGGTGAAAAACTGAAAACAATAAAAAATAAAATAAAAATAAAAAAATAAAAAGGAAGAAAAAAAGAACACTTTTTTTTTTCCCCCTCCTAGTATGTCCTTGTTGGGACAATTTTTACAATCGAAGAGATAGAATTTACATTTTAGAAACATATAGTAAAATTTCAATGTGGAAAAAAAAAAAAATTACTATTTGGTGTGGCTAGGCACACGAGCATATACAATTGTTAGGGCTGAAATTAGATATGGGCTAAAGATTATGACTACACAGAAAAAGAAAAAAAAATAGAGAGAAAAGAAAAAGGGAGAAAAATTGAAAAAAAAAAAAACAAAAAAAAAGAAGAAGAAAGTGAAGAAAAAAAGAAAAAAGAGAACAAAAGCGGATTTTTTTTTTTTTTTCTCCCTCGTATGTCGTTATTGGGACAATTGTTACTATCGAAGAGATACAATTTATATGTTAAAAACATATAGTCAAATTTAGATGTGGGACAAAAACAGAAAATACTTTTTGGTGTGGCAAGGCACGCAAGCATATATAATTGTTAGGATTGAAATTAGATACGGGCAAAAGATCATGACTACACAGAAAAGAAAAAATAAATAGAGAGAAAAGAAAATGAAGAAAAACTATTTAAAAAAAAAAAACGACAAAAAAAAACTGAAGAAAAAAATAAAAGACAAAAAAAGGGGAAAAAGCAATGTTTTTTTTTGTTCCTTTTTTTTTTTTACTCTCATTGAGACAATTGTTACTATCGTATACAATTTATATGTTAGAAACATATAGTAAAATTTCGATGTGGCACAAAAACAGAAAATACTTTTTGGTGCGGCAAGGCACATGAGCATATACAATTGTTAGGATTGAAATTAGATATGGGTTAAAAGATTATGACAACACATAAAAGAAAAAAAAAAATAAGGAGAAAAGAAGCAAGTGAAGAACTGAAAAAATTGAAAAAAATAAAAAAGGGAAAAAACTAAAAAAAACGAAGAAAAAAAAAAAGAGAAAAAAAGCAAAAAAAATCTCTTTTTATTTTTTTTTCTTTTCTATTTCCCCCCCCCCCCCCCCCCCCCACGTATGTCTTTGTTGGGTCAATTGTTTCTATCGAAGAGATACAATTTATACATTAGAAACATATAGCAAAATTTCGACGTGGGACAAAAACATAAATCATTTTTTGGTGAGAAAAGTTACGCGAGCATATAAAATTGGTAGGATTGAAATTAGATATGGGCTAAAGATTATGACTGCATAGAAAATAATACAAAAGAAAATATAGAGAAATGAAAAATGAGAAAAACTAAAAAAGTAAAAATAAATAAATAAAATAACCATGAAAGAAAGAGAAAAGAAAGAAGAAAATGAAGAAAAAAATAAAAGAGAAAAAACAAGAAACAAACAAATTTTTTTCCGTCATATGTCCTTGTTAGAACAATTGTTACTTTCGAAGCGATTCAATTTACATGTTAGAACATATAGTAAAATTTGATGTGCGACAAAAACAGAAATTACTTTTTGTTGCAGCATGGCATGCGAGCATACACAACTGTTAGCATTGAAATTAGATATGGGCTAAAGATTATGACTACACAGAAAAAAAAAAAAAAAAAAAGAAGAAAGAAAAGAAAAAGCAGAAAAACTGAAAAAAAAAAAAAAAAAAAAAAAAAAAGAAGAAGAAGAAGAAGAAGAAGAAAGAAAGAAATTGTTGGGGCAATTGTTACTATCAAAGAGATGCAATTTATATGTTAGAAACATATAGTCAAATTTTGATGTGGGATAAAAACCGAAAATACTTTTTGGTGCTGCAAAGTACACGAGCATATAAAATTGGTAGGATTCAAATTGGATATGGGCTAAAGAATATGACTACACATAAAAGAAAAAAAAAATAGAGAGAAATGAAAAAGGAGAAAAACGAAAAAATAAATAAATTAAATAAAAAATAAAGAAAGAGAAAAAATAAAGAACATGAAGAAAAAATTTGAAGAGAAAAAAACAAAATTTTTTTTTTTCCTCGTATGTTCTTATTGGGTAAATTGTTACTTTCGAAGAGATACAACTTATACGTTAGAAACACATAGTAAAATTTCGATGTGGGACAAAAACATAAATACTTTTTTGTGCCGCAACGCACGCAAGTATATACAATTGTTATGATTGAAAATAGATATGGGCTAAAGCTTATGACTACACAGAAAAGAAAAAAAAAAAAGGAGAAAAGAAAAATGGAGAAAAGTTGAAAATAAATAAATAAATCAAATAAAAAAAAAAAGAAGAAAAAAAAAAAGGAAAAAAAAAAGAAAAGAAACAACTTTTTTTTCTTTTTCCTTTTTTTTCCTTCCTTTTTTTTTCCCCCCCCTCAATTGTCTTTGTTGAGACAATTGTTTCTATCGAAGAGATACAATTTATATCGCAGAAACAAGTAGTAAAATTTCGATGTGGGACAAAAACAGAAAATACTTTTTGGTGCGGCAAGGCACGCGAACATATACAATTGTTACGTTCGAAATTAGATATGGGCTAAAGATTATGAATACACAGAAAAGAAAAAAATAATCGAGAAAAAAGAAAAAGGACAAAAACTAAAAAAAAAAAAAAGGGTGAGAAAAATAGAAGAGAAAAAAAGGACAAAAAACAAATTTTTTTTTTTTCCTACACTTTGTTTTTTTTTCATTTTTTTGCTCATATGTCCTTGTTGGGACAATTATTACTATCGAAGAGATACAATTTATATGTTAAAAACATATAGTAAAATTTCGATGTGGGTCAAAAACAGAAAATACTTTTTGGTGCTGCAAGGCACGCAGGCATATACAATTGGTAGGATTGAAATTTGATACGGGCTACAAGACTGACAAAAACAAAAAAAAAAAAAAAACAAAAAAAAAAAGCCAAAAAGAGAGTAAAAAAATAGGTGAAAAACTTAAAAAAACGAAAAAATGAAAAAAAGAAGAAGAAGAAGAAAAGAAACCACACCCCCTCCTCCTCCTTGTCGTATGTCCTTGTTGGGACAATTGTTACTATCGAAGAGATACAATTTATATGTTAGAAACATATAGTAAAATTTTGATTTGGGACAAAAATATAAAATACTTTTTAGTACGGCAAGGCACGCGAGCATATAAAATTGTTATGATTGAAATTTGATATGGGCTAAAGATTATGACTACACAGAAAAGAAAAAAAAAAAGAGAGAAAAGAAAAAGGAGAAAAACTAAAACAGTAAAAAAAAAAAGTTAAAAAATAAATAAACAAGAAAGAAAGAGAAAAAAAGAAGAAAATGAAAAAAAAATTAAAAGAGAAACAGGGTAAAAAAACAAAAACCTTTTGTTTTTTTTTTTCTTTTTCCCTCGTATGTCATTGTTGGGACAATTGTTATTATCGAAAAGATACAATTTATATGTTAGAAACATATAGTAAAATTTCGATGTGGGACAAGAACAAAAAATACTTTTTGTTGCGGTAAGGCACGCGAGCTTATAAAATTGTTAGGATTGAAATTGGGTATAGGCTAAAAGATTATGACTACACTGAAAAGAAAAAAAAGGAGAAAAACTTAAAAAAAAAAATACAAAGAAAGGGAAAAAAAGAAAAAAAGAAAAAAAAAAGGAAAAACAAAATAAACGAGAAAAAAAAGGGAAAAAACAATTTTTTTTTCTTTTCTTCTGGTTTTTTTTTTTCCCCTCGTATGTCCTTGTTGGGACATTTCGAAGAGATTCAATTTATATGTTAGAAACATATAGTAAAATTTCGATGTGGGACAAAAACATAAAGTACTTTTTGGTGGTGCAAGGCATGCGAGCATATACAATTGTTAGGATTGAAATTAGATATGGGCTAAAGATTATAACTAAACAGAAAAAAAAAAAAAAAAAAACAAATTTGAGGATAAGAAAAAGGTAAAAAAGGGAAAAAAAAGAAAAGAAGAAGACGAACAAAAAACTAAAAGAGAAAAAAAGGAACAGAAAAAAAAAATTTTCCTTCTTTTATTTTTGTCTTCTCTTTTTTCTTTTTTTCCCCTCGTTTTTCATTTTTTGGACAATTGTTACTATCGAAGAGATACAATTTATATGTTAGAAACATATCGTAGAAGTTCGATGTGGGACAAAAACATAAAGTACTTTTTGGTGCGGCAAGGCACGCTAACATATACAATTCTTAAGATTGAAAGTAGCTATAGGCTAAAGCTTATGACTACACAAGAAAGAAAAAAGATATATAGAGAGAAAAGAAAATGGTAAAAAACAGAAAAAATAAAATAAAATAAAATAAAAGAAGAGAAGGAAGAAAAAATTAAAAGAAAAAAAAGGAAAAAAAACAAAAAAAAATTTCTTTTCCATGTTTTTGGTCTTCTCTTTTTTTTTTCCCCTCGTATATCCTTGTTGGGACAGTTGTTACTATCGAAGCGATACAATTTATATGTCAGAAACATATAGTATAATTTCGATGTGAGACAAAAACAGAAAATATTATTTGGTGCGACTAGGCACGCGAGCTTATAATATTGTTAGGATTGAAATTAGATATGGGCTAAAGATTATGACTACACTGAAAAGAAAAAAAAAAGGGTGAAAAACTAAGAAAAATGAAAATAAAAAAAATAATAAAAAGAAGAAAAGGAATAAAAAAATAAAAGAGAAGAAAAGGAAAAAAAAAAAATTCCTTTTTTTTTTTCCCTTGTATGTCCTTGTTAAGACAATTGTTACTATCGAAGAGATACAAATTATATGTGAGAAACATATAGTAAAATTTCAATGGGGGACAAAAAAGAGAAAATACTTTTTGGTGCGGCAAGGCACGTGAGCATATACAAATGCTAGGATTGAAATTATATATGGGCTAAAGCTTATGCCTACACAAACAAATATATATATATATATATATATATATATATATGGAGAGAAAAGAGAAAAGGATAAAATAAAAAACAAGAAAAACAAAAAATAAAAAAAAATAAAGAAAAAAAAATAAAAGAGAAAAAAAGCAAAAAAAACAATTTCCCCCCCCCCCTCATATGTCATTGTTGGGACCATTGTTTCTATCAAAGAGATACAATTTATATCTTAGAAACATATAGTAAAATTTCGATGTGGGACAAAAACATAAAATACTTTTTGGTGCGGTAAGGCACGCAAGCATATACAATTGTTAGGATTGAAATTGGATATGGGCTAAAGATGATGACTACACAACAAAGAAAAAAAAAATAGAGAGAAAAGAAAAAAGAAAAAAACAGGAAAACAAAAAAACAAAAAAAAGAAGTAGAAGAAAAAGAAAAGGAAAAAAAAAATAGAGGAGAACAAAAGGGAAAAAACCAATTTTTTTTTCTTTCTTTTCTTTCCCTCATATGCCTATGTTGGGAGAATTGTTAATATCAAAGATATACAATTTATATATTATAAACATATAGGAAAATTTCGATGTGGGACAATAACAGAAAATGCTTCTTGGTGCCGCAAGGTAGGTGAGAATATACAATTGTTAGGATTAAAAGTAGATATGGGTTAAAGATTATGACTACACAGAAAAAAAAAAAAAAAAAAAAAAATTTGAGTGTCAAGAAAATGGAGAAAAATTTGGGAAAGAAAAAAAAAAAAAAAAAAGGAAGAAAGAAAGAGAAAAACGAAGAAAAAAATAAAAGAGAAAAATATATATATTTTTTTTCTCTTTTTTTTTTTCCCCCGTATTTCCTTGTTGGGACAATTGTTACTATCGAAGAGATACAATTTATATGTTAGAAACGTATAGTAAAACTTTGATGTGGGACAAAAACATAAAATACTTTTTTGTTCGGCAAGGCACGCAAGCATATACTATTGTTAGGATTAAAATCAGATATGGAGTAAATTTTAGATTATGACTACACAGAAAAGAAAAGAAAAATAGAGAGAAAAGAACTAGGAGAAAAACTTAAACGAATGAAAACAAAAAAATAAAAAAATAAAAAAAAGAGAAGAAGAAGAAGAAGAAGGAAAAAAAAAAAGAAGAAGAAGAAAGAAAGAAAGAAAGAAAGAGAAAAGAAGAAGAAAACGAAAAATAATAATAAAAGGGAAAAAAAAAAAAATTTCTTCCCTTTTTATGTTTTATGTTTTCTTCCTCCCGTATGTCTTTGTTGGGACAAATGTTAATATCGAAGAGATACAATTTATATGTTTGAAACATATAGTAAAATTTCGATGTGGGACAAAAATAGAAAATACTTTTTGCTGCCGCTAAGCATACGAGCATATACAATTGTTATGACTGAAATTAGATATGGGCTAAAGATTATGATCAAACAGAAAAGAAAAAAATAAATAGAGAGAAAAGAAAAAGGTGAAAAACAGAGAAAATTGAAACAAAAAAAAAAAAACGAAGAAAAGAAGACAAGAAAGAAAAAAATAAAAGAGAAAAAAACGAAAAAAAAAAAACAAGTTTTATTTTTCTTTTTTCTATATTATTATTTAGCTATTTTATTTTATTATTATTATTATTATTATTTTTTTCCCCTCGTATGTTTTTGTTGGGACAATTGTTACTATCGAAGCGACACAATTTATATATTAGAAACATATTGTAAAATTTCGATGTGGGACAAAAACAGAAAATACTTTTCGGTGCGACAAGGGACACCAACATATACAATTGTTAGGATTAAAATTAGATATGGGCTAAAGATTATGACGACACAGAAAAGAAAAAAAAAATAGATTGAAAAGGAAAAGGAAAAGGAAAATGAGAAAAACTGAAAAAAAAATTTAAAAAAAAACACAAAAGAAAGAAAAGAAAAGAAAAAAGAGGAAAAAAAGAAGAAAATGAAGAAAAAGATGAAGAGAAAAAACAGAAAATAAACTTTTTTTTTTCCCTTGTATGTCCTTGTTGGGACAATTGTTACTATTGAAGAAATCTTATTTATATATTAGAAACATATAGTAAAATTTCGATGTGGGACTAAAACAAAAAATACTTTTCGGTGCTGCAAGCCACGCGAGCATTTATAAACGTTAGGATTGAAATTAGATATGGGCTAAAGCTTATGACTATACAGGGTGGCCAAAAATGGAGCTTAGCCAGTATTATTCTTTGATACTAAAATTTAAATTACCACTAATATTAAAAAGTAGCTCTATTTTCTTCCAATTTTATTATTTTGGCAAAAATTTGAAAGTGCTATGGCTAGTAAGATTTTAAAATTTAATTTTATTAAATCATTGTGGTGTTTTTCTTAAGCTTTTTTTTTTAAAAAATTGTTTTTTTTATTTCTTGCCTTTTTTTTAATAATTTTTTTTTTGAATTTTTTTGAAATTCATGTGTTTCTTTTCTTTCACTTTTCTTTTAGCAATGATGGCAGAGATTTAGTGTTTCAATCCCATCAGAAAAATGAAAAAAATATATATATAAATAAAAAATAAATTAGAAAAAAATAAAAAATAGAAAGAAAAAATAAAAAGTAAAAAAGGAAAAAAAACAATTTTTTTTTCCCCTCGTATTTCCTTGTTAGGACAATTGTTATTATCAGTGTTTAAAAAAACGCCAAGTCGAACCGGACTCGCCATGTTCGACTCAGGAATCACCATGGACGGATCAAATCGGCAAAAAACGGGAATCGTCTAGTTCTAGAGAGAACCGGACGATTCTGTACAGTGACTCGCCGATTCACTGTACGGAATCGGCGAGTCCGTAAAGTGAATCGGGGAGTCCCGTACTGAATTTTTCTTCTTTTTCTTTTTTTTTTTTTTTTTTTTTTTTTTTTTTTTTTTTTTGTAATCCATGATAGATTTTTTTGTAATACTTGATCGATTTTTTTGTAATACTTGATTGATTTTTTTGTAATCCATGATCGAATTGTTTTTTTTTTTTTTTGTAATCCACGATCGAATTGTTTTTTTTTTTTTTTTTTGTAACCCATGATAGAATTTTTTGTAATCCATGATCGAATTTTTTGTAATCCGGATCGAAATTTTTGTTTTTTTTTCTTGTAATCCATGATCGAATTTTTTGTTTTTTTTTTTTTTTTGTAACCCATGATAGATTTTTTTGTAATCTCTGATCGAATGTTTTGTAATACATGATCGAAATGTTTGTTTTTTTTTTGTAATCCATGATCGAAATGTTTGTTTTTTTTTTTTTAATCCATGATCGAATATTTGTTTTTTGCTTTTTTTGTAACCCATGATAGAGTTTTTTGTAATCCATGATTGAATTTTTTGTAATCCATGATCGAATTGTTTTTTTCTTTTTTTGTAATCCACGATTGAATTTTTTGTTTTTTTTTGTTTGTTTTTTTTTGTAATCCATGATCGAATTTTATGTAATCCATGATCGGATTTTTTGTAATCCATGATTGAATTTTTTGAAAATTTGTGATTTTTTTTTTTTTAATCCATGATCGAATTTTTTTTTGTAATCCATGATAGAATTTTTTGAAAATTTGTGATTTTTTTTTTTTAATCCATGATCAATTTTTTTTTTGTAATCCATGATAGAATTTTTTGAAAATTTGTGATTTTATTTTTTTAATCCATGATCGATTTTTTTGAAAATTTGTTATTTTTTTTTTTAATCCATATTAATTAAAGAGAAAATGAGAGAGATGATGATTCTAAGGCCACCCTAGCCCAACCATATTATTCACATATCGAGTCCCAACAGCAACAGTGTAGGGATGAGCACGACAGTACAGGTGAGCATGAAGGATGGACAATCTTCAGGGATTTTAGATTGGGAACACAACAAAACACTAACACTCAGGGATTTGGGAATAGTCAGACGCCTGCTAATATCAATGATTCGTTTTTAGATCGAATCAATGAATTGTTAAACGAATTCAATCAATGCCACCAGCGTGACCAAGAAGAACAATAACGTCGTCTATCATTTTATTTTTAGATCATATGTTACTAATTTTATGCTTTATTGTAGTTCATGTATGTTGATATACTTATTCCATGATAATTATATGTTTATCCTTTTGTGTGATGTAAATTAAATGCTGAATGGCGGTTCATGCAGGGAAAGAACATATCAATATTCGCATATTCATTCAAAAACATGAAAATTCTTAATGGAGTACCCTCATTTCTTATTGAATTCCTAAAAAACAATATTTATAATGAATTTTAATAATTTTTTCGGATTTTTTTTAAGCTTTATTCTGACCGATTCACCCGATTCTCGATCCGAATCGTCGATTCGCTGATCCGGATCGATTTTTAGAAGCCCGATCCGGGTCACTGATCCGTTTTTTAAACCATTGGCTATTATCGAAGAGATACAATTTATATGTTACAAACATATAGTACAATTTCGTTGTGGGACAAAAACAGAAATTACTTTTTGGTGCGGTAAGGTACGCGAGCATTTACAATTGTTAAGATTGAATTTAGATATGGGCTAAAGCTTATGACTACATAGAAAAGATAAAAGAAGTAGAGAGCAAACAATAAGGAGAAAAACTAAAACAAGAGAAAAATAGAAAGAAAAAAATAAAAGAGAAATAAAGGAAAAAAAAAAAAAAAATTTTTTTTTCTTTTCTCCCTTGTATGTCCTTGTTGGGACAATTGTTACTAATGAAGAGATACAATTTATATGTTAGAAACATATAGCAAAATTTCGATGTGAGATAAAAACAGAAAATACTTTTTGGTGTGGCAAGGCACGCGAGCATATACAATTGTTAGAATTGAAATTAGATATGGGCTAAAGTTTATGACTAAAAAGGGTGGCCAAAAGTTGAGATTAGTCATTATTATTCTTTGATACTAAATTTTAAATTAATACTAATATTAAAAAATAGCTATATGTCCTTGTTGGGACATTGTAAATATCAAAAAGATACAATTTATATATTAGAAACATATAGTAAAATTTCGATGTGGGGGCAAAAACAAAAACGACTTTTTGGTATGGCAAGGCAAGGGAGCTTTTACAACGATTAGGATGGAAATTAGATATGGGCTAAAGCTTATGACTACACAGAAAAGAAAAATAAAATCGAGAGAAAAGAAACAGGAGAAAAACTGTTTAAAAAAAAAAAAAAAAAAGAGGGAAAAAGGAAGAAAAGCGAAGATAAAATAAAAGAGAAAAAAAAGCAAAGGAACAATTTTTTTTTTCTCTTCTGTTTTCCCTCGTATGTCCTTGTTGGGACAATTGTTATTAATGAAGAGATACAATTTATATGTTAGAAACATATAGTAAAATTTCGATATGGGATAAAAATAGAAAATCCTTTTTGATGTGGCAAGGCACGCGAGCATTTACAATTGTTAGGATTGAAATTTGATATGGGCTAAAGCTTATGACTACACAGGGTGGCTAAAAGTTGAGCTTAGCCAGTATTATTTCTTGATACTAAATTTCAAACTAACACTAATATTAAAAAATAGCTATATTTTCTTCAAATTTTTTTATTTTGACCAAAATTCAAAAGTGTTATGGCTAGTAGGATTTTTAAAATTTATTTTTATTACATCATTTTGGTATTTTCCTTAAACCTTTTTTTTAAAATTAAATTTTTTATTTTTGTCTTTTTTTTTTAATATTTTATTTTTTAATTGTTTTGACATCTTTTTCTTCTTTTCTTACAATTTTCTTTTAGGAATGAAGCCAGAGATCTAGTGTTTCAATCCAATCAAAAAAGAAAAAAAAAAAAAAGGAGAGAGAGAAGGAAAAGGAGAAAAAAATGAGAAAAAAGAAAAATAAAAGAAAAAAAGAAAAAGGAGAAAATAAGAAAATGAAGAAAAAAATAAACGAGAAAAAAAGATTAAAAAAATAAATTTTTTTTTTTTTCTTACTCGTATGTCCTTGTTGCAACAATTATTACTATCGAAGAGATACAATTTATATGTTTGAAACATATTGTAATATTTCGATGTGGGAAAAAAACAAAAAATACTTTTTGGTGTGGCAAGGCACGCGAGCATATATAATTGTTAGGATTGAAATACATATGGGCTAAAGCTTATAAGACAAAGGAGAAAAAATGAAAACAAAAAAAAAAAAAAAAGAAAAGAAAAGGAAGAAAAAATTAGAAGAGAAAAAAGGAAAATTTTATTTTACTTTTCCCTTGTATGTCTTTTTTGGGACAATTCTTATTATCGAAGAGATACAATTTATATGTTAGAAACATATAGTAAAATTTCGATGTGGAACAGAAATATAATATAGTTTTTTGTGCGGCAAGGCACGCGAGCATATACAATTGTAAGGATTAAAATTAGATATGGGCTAAAGATTATTACTACATAAAGAAAAAAAAAAAAAAAACAAGAAAAAAATAAGAAGAAAATGGTGAAAAAAATAAAAGAGAAGAAAAAGGAAATTTTCTTTCCCCCCGTCTCCTAGTATGTCCTTGATAGGACAATTGTTACTATCGAAGAGATACAATTTATATATTTGAAATGTATAGTAAAATTTCGATGTGGGACAAAAACAGAAAATACTTTATGATGCGCCTAGGCACACGAGCATATACAATTGTTAGGATTGAAATTAGATATGAGTTCTTATGACTACGCAGAAAATAAAATAAAAAATAGAGAGAAAAAAAAACGGAGAAAAACTGAAAAAAATGGAAAAAAATAAAAAAAGTGAAAAAAATAAGAAAATGAAGAAAAAAATAAAAGAGAAAAGGTGGAAAAAAAACATTTTTTTTCCCCTCGTATGTCTTTGTTGGGACAATTGTTACAATCAAAGAGATACAATTTATATGTTAGAAACATATAGTAAAATTTCAATGTGGGACTAAAATAGAAAATACTTTTTGGTGTGGCAAGGCACGCGAGCATTTACAATCGTTAGGATTGAAATTAGATATGGGCTAAAGCATATGACTACACAGGGTGGCCAAAAGTTGTGCTTAGCCAGTATTTTTCTTTGATCTTAAAATTTAAATTACCACAAAGATTAAAAAATAGCTCTATTTTCTTCTAATTTTCTTATTTGGGAAAAAATTTAAAAGTTTTATGGCTAGTAAGATTTTTAAAATTTATTTTTATTACATCATTTTGGTGTTTTTCTTAAACGTTTTTTTAAAAAAATTAATTTTTTTATATCTTCTCTTTTTTTTAATATTTTCTTTTTGAATTGTTTTGAAATTCTTTTGTTCTTTTCTTTCACTTTTCTTTGAAGAATGAAGCCAGAGATCTAGTGTTTCAATCTTATCAGAAAAAAAAAAAAAAAAAAAGACAAAGAGAAAATAAAAAGGAGAAAAAAAATTAAAAAAGGAAAAAGAAAAAAGAAATAAAATATATAAATAAAAATAGAGAAAATAAGAAGAAAAGGAAGAAAAAACAAAAAGAGAAAAAAAGGGAAAAAAAACAAATTTTATTTATTATATTTTTTCCCTAGAATGTCCTTGTTGGGACAATTGTTACTATCGAAGATATACAATTTATATGTTAGAAAGGTATAGTAAAATTTCGATGTGGGACAAAAACAAAAAATACTTTAAGTGGAGCAAGCTACGCGAGCATATACAATTGTTAGGATTGAAATTTGATATTGGCTAAAGTTTATGACTACATAGAAAAGGAAAAAAAAATAGAGAGAAAAGAAAAACAAGAAAAATTGAAAAAAAATAAAAGAAAAAAAAAAAGAAAAGGAGAAAAAAAGTAGAAAAGGAAGAAAAAAATATAAGAGAAAAAAAACCTTTTTTTTTTCCCCCCTCGTATGTCCTTGTTGGGACAATTGTTACTATCGAAGAGATACAATTTATATGTTAGAAACATATAATAAAATTTTGATGTGGCACAAAAACAAAAAATTCTTTTTGGTGCGGCAAGACACGTGAGCATGTACAATTGCTAGGATTGATATTAGATATGGGTTAAAAATTATGACTGCATAAAAAAAAAAAAAAAAATAGGGGGAAATTTTTTTTTGAAAATCTGAATAAAAAAAAAAAGAAAAAAAAAAAAAAAAGAAGAAGAAAAGTAAGAAAAAAATAAAAGAGAACAAAACATAATTTTTTTTTTTTTTTTTCTTTCCTTCGTATATCCTTGTTGGGACAATTGTTACTATCGAAGAGATACAATTTATATGTTAGAAACATATAGTAAAATTTCGATGTGAAACAAAAACATAAAATACTTTTTGGTACGGCAAGGCACGCGAGCATATACAAATGTTAGGATTGAAATTAGATATGGGCTAAAGCTTATGACTACAAATAAAATAAAAATAAAATAAGAGAGAAAAGAAAAAGGAGAAAAACTGAAAAAAATGAAAAAAAAAAGTAGAAAAAGGACAAAAAAATAAAAAAATGAAAAAAAAATAAAAGAGAAAAAAAAAAAACAAATTTTTTTTTTCCTTCCTCTCCTCATATATCCTTGTTGGGACAATTGTTACTATCGAAGAGATACAATTTATATGCTAGAAACGTATAGTAAAATTTCTATGTGGGACTAAAATAGAAAATACTTTTTGGTGCGGCAAGGTACACGAGCATTTACAATCGTTAGGATTGAAATTAGATATGGGCTAAAGCTTATGACTACACAAGGTGGCCAAAAGCTAAGGCCAGTATTATTCTTTGATACTAAAATTTAAATTACCACTAAGATTAAAAAATAGCTCTATTTTTTTTTTCCAATTTTCTTATTTTGGCAAAAATTCAAAAGTTTTATGGCTAGTAAGATTTTTAAAATTTATTTTCAGTATATCATTATGGTGTTATTCTTAAACTTTTTTTAAAAAAAATTAATTTCTTTTTCTTGTCTTTTTTTTTAATGTTTTCTTTTTTAATTGTTTTGAAATTGTCTTGTTCTTTTCTTTCACTTTTCTTTTAGGAATGAAGCCAGAGATCTAGTGTTTCAATCCTATCTTAAAAGGAAAAAAAAATAGAGAGAAGAGAAAATGGAAAAAAAATGCCAATAATGGAAAAAAATAAAAATAAATAAATAAATAAATACAAGGAAGAAGAATATAATAGAAAAAAAAAAGAAAAAAACAAATTCTCCCCCCCCCCTCGTATGTCCTTTTTAGGACAATTGTTACTATCGAAGAGATACACTTTATATGTTAGAAACATATAGTAAAATTTCAATGTGGGACTAAAACACTTTTTCACGCGAGCATTTACAGTTGTTAGGATTGAAATTAGAAATGTGTTAAAGCTTATGACTACACAGAAAAGAAAAAATAAATAGAGAGAAAAGAAATAGGAGAAAAAATGAGAAATATGAAAGAAAAAAAAAAAAAAGACGCAAAAGGAAGAAAAAAAAAAAAACATAAAAAAAGGGAAAAAAAACAAAAAACAAATTTTTTTTTTTTTTCTTCTCCTTTTTTTTCCTCGTAAGTCCTTGTTGGGACAATTGTTACTATTGAAGAGATACAATTTATATGTTAGAAACATATAATAAAATTTCGATGTGGAACAAAAACAGAAAATACTTTTTGGTGTGGCAAGGCACGCGAGCATATAAAATAGCTAGGATTGAAATTAGATATAGGATAAAGCTTATGACTACAATTTTTTTTAAAAAAAAATATAGAGAAATGAAATAGGTAAAAAAAAAAAAAAAAAAAAAAAAAAAAAAAAAAGAGAGAAGAAAAGGAGAAAAGGAAAAAAAATATGGAAGAGAGAAAAAAGGAAGAAAAATATGGAAGAGAGAAAAAGGGAAAAACAACCAATTTTTCTTTTTTTGTTTTTTGTTTTCCCCTTGTATGTCCTTCTTGGGACAATTGTTACTGTCGAAGAGATACATTTTATATGTTAGAAACATATAGTAAAATTTCGATGTGGGACTAAAATAGAAAATACTTTTTGGTGCGGCAAGACACGCGTGTATTTATAATTGTTAGGATTGAAATTAGATATGGGCTAAAGCTTATGACTACTCAGGGTGACCAAAAGATGAGCTTCACCAGTATTATTCTTTGATACTAAAATTTAAATTGGCATTAAGATTAAGAAATAACTTTTTTCAAATTTTTTTACTTTGACAAAAATTCAAAAGTGTTTTGGTTAGTAAGATTTTTAAAATTGATTTTTATTACTTCATTTTGGTGTTTTTCTTAAACTTTTTTTTTAAAAAATTAATGTTGTTTTGAAATTGTTTTGTGCTTTTCTTTCACTTTTCTTTTAGGAATGAAGCCAGAGATCTATTGTTTCAATCCTATCAGAAAAGAAAAAAAAAAAATAGAGAGAAAAGAAAAAGGAAAGAAATGAGAATTTTTTTAAAAAAAAAATAAGAAAGAAAAATAGAAGAAAATCAAAAAAAAAATAAAAGAGAAAATAAGGGGAAAAACCATTTTCTTTTTTTTTTTTCCGTTGTATGTCCTAGTTGGGAAGAGCTATAATTTTTATGTTAGAAACATGTAGTAAAATTTCGATGTGGGATAAAAACAGAAAATACTTTTTGGTGCGGCAATGCACACGAGCATATACAATTGTTATGATTGAAATTAGATATGGGCTAAAGCTTATGACTGGATAGAAAAGAAAAAATAATAGAGAGAAAAGAAACAGGAGAAAAACTGAAAAAAAAAAAATTTTAAAAAAAAGATGACAAAAAATGAAGAAAAGGAAGAAAAAAATAAAAGAGAAAAAAGGAAAAAAAGCAATTTTTTTTTTGCCCCTCGTATGTCTTGTTGGGACAATTGTTATTATCGAAGAGATACAATTTATTTGTTAGAAACATGTAGTAAAATTTCGATGTGGGACTAAAACAGAAAATACTTTTTGGTGTGGCATGGCACGGGAGCATTTACAATTGTTATGGTTGAAATTAGATATGAGCTAAAGCTTACGATTACACATGGTGGCCACAAGTTGAGCGCAGCCAGTATTTATTCTTTGATACTGAAATTTAAATTACCACTAAGATGAAAAAATAGCTCTATTTTCTTCCAATTTTCTCATTTTGGGTTCTGGCTTGTAAGAGTTCTGAAATTTATTTTTATTATATCATTTTGGTGTTTTTCTTAAACCTTTTTTTTAAAAAAATTCATTCTTTTATTTCTTGTTTTTTTTTTGGATATTTTCTTTTTAAATTTTTTTGAAATTATTTTTTTCTTTTCCTTCACTTTTCTTTTAGAAATGAAGCCAGAGATCTAGTATTTCAATCCTATTAGAAAAGGGAAGAAAAAATAGAGAGAAAAAAAAAAGGAAAAAAAATGAGAAAAATGAAAAAAAAAAAAAAAAAATGGAAGAAGAGAAAAAATGAACAAAATTAAGAGAAAAATAAAAGAGAAAAACAGGAAAAAAAAACAATTTTTTTTTTCTTCTCCCTTTTTTTTTTGTTGCCCTCGTATGTCTTTGTTGGGACCATTGTTACTATCGAAGAGATATAATTTATATGTTAGAAACATGTAGTAAAATTTCAATACGAGACTAAAACAGAAAATATATTTTGGTGCGGCAAGGCATACGAGCATTTACAATTATTAAGATTGAAATTAGATATGGGCTAAAGCTTATGACTATACAAGATAGCCAAAAGTTGACTACATAAGCTTTAGCCCATATCTAATTCCAATCATAACAATTGTATACTATAATGCTCGACTAAATTAAAGACTTCTGCCCTTACCCTAAATCCGGATAATACTACAATCCATCCCAAATCAAGACCCCCTTTTGTTCATCTAGAATCAAGAATCTTGGTCAAAGAAAACGGTGCCACGCTTCCTCTTCAATCACCGACCGACTTAAATGTTGCGATCATCCGACCAAAACTCGTAACTTTTGTTCCATGAGTTTCATGCCTCTCTCAAATGGTCCCCAAAAAATATAAAACTATTCGATGCATCCCACCTCATCCATGACTACAGGTGCCAAACTCTACTTCCACTTCACCTTATTTACCTTTTGCTCAGCAGCCCTTCAAATGTTTTAAGAGTGATTTATGCATGGATCTTAAATTTTTTTTTAAAATATGAAATGTTTTGTTCATAGGTGGAAATTACAAAAGAACGTCGGTCAATCTATTTTTTTATTTTTTTAAACTTGCCCCTTAGTCCAAAGACATTCTCAGACCCAATTTTATTTTTATTGTTTTCGTTAATAGAGAACTACACTAAAGTTTGAGGTATTGACCTACTAATGAAAAAACTAAAAAACAAAAATTAAAATTTGGACCGGGGATTCCATCCTTCGATCGAAAGTCAATTTTAAAAAAAAATGAAAAAAGAAAGATTGACTGACCCTTGTAATTTTTGCCTATAAACGGAGCATTTTTTATTTTTTGTAAAAAAAATTTAAGGTCTGTAAGTATATCACTCGTAACTTAAATAAATTTGACCCACCTAAGAGATCCCAACAAAATAAAGGGACTATCCGTGCTTGTGCAGGATAGTTTAAACAACTAAAATACCTAATTTTTTTTAAGAATCCCAACTGAAGAGAGCATTTTTAAGATATTTTTTGATAAGTACTTAAGTGAAATAAAGATTGAAAAGTAAGCTTCCAATCTTAATTAAGATCTTTTGAGCTTAATTGCTGTCAAATATTGTTCAACATTTGTTGGTGAGAAATATGCAATCAGTATTGCTCACCAAAGGCAGATTATCCATTGAATGCAAGCCCTTAGAACAAATGAAGGAGCTCGTTGCTCCAACCTTCAAGCATGGGCTGAAAGCTTCAAGCCCACCTTACCTTCACAAAAAGGTTCCTAGATATTATTAAATAAAATTAATCTATTTAACAAACCTACAAAGTATAAAAGTCAGACGAAAATATCATCATTATCATCGTCATAATCATAATCATAATCATAGCCTTTTTTCAATTATAATCGGAGTTGGCCAGAGATGAAAATAATGAAAGAAGGAAAAAGTTTATATCAAGATGCAAGCTTATAATGTAGAACTACGGATGCCCCTCAAAAATCTATCGAAAAAGGTAGTTTTAATGTTGAAAAACCCTTTGATTGATCATCTTGACATCGAGATGTATGATTATGAAAAATAAAAAGATTTTAAGTATTATAAATATTGTGTTTTACAACACATTATTTACACAGTTGATTTTCAAGATTTTCATATGTTTACGGATCTAATTGATTTTAACCATTTTTGAAATTTAAAATTTTATAATTAGATATAAAAATAGATTTTGAGATAATCCTAAGTACATTTTATATCAAAAATATATATATGATAAAATTTGAAGGTGCACCTTACCTGTACACCTACGGATGCATCCGTATACCAACTGCACCTATGAAAGAAAGCTATATAAAATAAGAGTAATGATATTATGAGATCCTCCCACACCCATGTGTATAGGAACTCAAATGATTATCATTAAATTTGACACAGATATCTAAAAACATTATCGCATGGGTATGAGACTTGATTTTTTTAAAGATCTGTGTCAAATTTAATGGTGATCCTTTGAAGTCCTACACACATGGATGTAGGAAGGTCTCATAGGATCATTACTCATAAAATAATAATAAAATAAAACTATCTAAAGTTCAATCTAATCACTCACAAGCTTAGTTTCTTTTGTAACGTGGGGCAACCAAATAAACACAAATCAAGAGAAATATAAAAAGAGTGGGCAATAAATTTCAAACGGCTCGCTCACAAACCCAAAAAACAACAAAAAGAAAAATAGAGTATATAAAAAAGAAAAGGAAAACATGAATGAAATATAAGTAAAATAGAGAGGGAGAGTAGATGAAGACAAAAAGAGCCCAAAGAAAGAGATAATGGCGCATTGAATATGATGTGCCCCTCAAAGCGATCACAGCTATTCCCTCACGGACCGTACGCTAAGGTCGCACCTTTGGTGCAGTACAAGAATGTGCGTCCTCACCAAATGTGCAACATCCCCTTCATTTTAAGAAATACAATATTAGCCTTAGCAATAAGCTGGGATAGGGCCGGCCCTAGCTCTAGTCCTGATAGAGCAGGCCCAAGCCCCGCCCTTCCCCACTTTAATTGTGCCAAAGAAGCTCTAGAGGTTGGGCCGGGCCAGGCAAAAAAAATCTAAAGAAAAAAACACAAAAAATAAAGTCGGGTTGGGCCTAACTGGCTCAGCCATAGCCCTACCCTCAAACTGTGGTTGGCTCGCTTTGGCCCCAGTCAAGGCCTCGGGTCACATTTTATAGCCCAGGCCTCAGTCTCTTAGGGCCAGGCTGACCGAGCCGATGGGGGTCGCCCAGCCCATTACCAACCCTACTAATCTCTCAAAGCCATGATACATAGAATGTAAGGAGTATGGTGTACCAAGCTGAGGTGCTTTTCTGTACCTTAAAAGATGAAGAAAATTGTAGCTAGTATGGGGCAGATTGGTTATCTCCCAAAGCATGTGGGGATAAACCTCTAAGAAAAAATGGCGTTTTCCTTACACAAAACCCCTGGAAATCTAGCTCACCCACTCTTTCCACGTCCCAAGATGGTCTCCTCTCTCCCTATTTATACACCCTCAGGCACAGGGCAGTCCTTAGGCCTAGGGCAGTCCTTTGCCTACACTCTCTTCTTTGTTTGCCCATGACGCCCAAGAAACAAGCAACCCAACAAATTCTGAGCACGAAGTTCCTCAAAAATACCTTCATTTTGCTGGGAAATTTGTCTCTGAAAATGCGTAAAGGGCGTCTGATCGACGTTCCTAAGGGCCATTTTGCAGTGTACGTAGGTAAGAATCACAGTAGGTTTGTGGTGCCAGCCTCTTACTTGAAAAGCCCTGCCTTTCAACACCTTCTTGAGTTATCAGCTGATGAATTCGGATTCGAACACCGCATGGGCCTTGTCGTTCCTTGTGATGAAACCTTTTTCAGGAGGTTGATTGATCATTTGGATAAGGAGAGTTAGCTTTTTTTTTTTTTCGTTATTTCTTTTTTCTTAATTAAGTTTTGGTTTGCTCTCTATCCTCAAGAAAATTGGAATTGAGGAGAAATTTACAGAGGAAAAGTGTAGATATGTGAAATGGTCTGAGGACCAATACTTGTAGTGGGGTTTGGGATGAGAATGATGACTAACTCTAGTCATTGAACAACTGATTGATGCTGCCCTTTCTCTTGTAATGAAAAATTGAGATTTTATGGGGTTTAAAATTAATTTGAAACTTCCTATTAATATGTCTTATGATTTAGATGTGCACTAAAAAGTGAATTTACATTCTAATTCTCTCTCTTCTTTTTTTTTCCTCACTAATATGCCACTATTGGTTTGAACAGCCAAAATACATAGCTTTTTTCTTTTTTTGGGGTAATCAGTTAAATGACAGCCCTATCTGTTTATGAATTCGTAAGAAGTTTTTGAAATTAGCAGTGAGACTGAAAGCCATGACGTGCGAGTCTGGGGTGTGCTACCACCACCACGACCTTGGCCCCTTTCCCAAATACATAGCTATTGTCTCACTCTTATGTCCAACCCATTGCCCGGACAATTAATTTTATGCAGGAAACCAAGCACCACGCAGTACTACCACCATTAAAAGAGTTTGGTTAGACTGAGTTGCGTAATCACTAATGACAAGCAGTTGTTGACTTTTATAATTTTAGTTGAATTGGTTATTATCGCCTTAATTGTACTCATAATCTCTCCGATTTTACTTTTAATCCTTAGAGTCTCAAATTTGATGTCTGCTTTCACCTGACCCAGCAAAAGGGGACTTCCAATTGGAAAAATGCAACAAATATGCCCATTTCATTGTGGTTGCGGTTTTTATAAGGCAGCAAATGCATTTGAGAGGTAATGTTATACAAGGTTGCACTGTTTTGTGCTATCTATTTAGGTGAAAATGTAGATTTAGCACGTCTTTCAATATAGTGTCAAAAAAATGGAACTCTTTTAATGAAAGTGACAAATCTACACTATCTAAATAAAGGAAAAAGTTTATGTAAGGTTGCTACTTTAAAATGTAGAATTAAGGTAAAAATTCTATTGTAAAAAGCTATTTTGATGTTGAAAAACCCTCGAAATGATCATCTTGATATTGAGATGTATGATACTAAAAAAAAAAAGAAAAAAGATTCGAGTCCCAAAAATAATGCATCTTGCAAAACATTATCTGGACAGTCCATTTCAATATTTTTATTTGTTTGTAGAGCGACTTATTTCAAACATTTTTTGGAGTCCAAAATTTTATAAATAGGATGAAAATGGATTCTCATGCCTTCAAATTTTTCACGCAACAATTATATCTTATGGTAAAATTTTGCAACACATTATTTGGACTCTAAACTTTTATAATTACATATGAAAATACATTCTTGTGCCATCCTAAGAATATTCTACACATAAACTACATCTGATGACAATTTGGAGGTGTGGTTTATTTTGATTGTTTAAGGTTGCAACCTTGTAGACACCTATTTTTTAAATTGGTAAATTTCATTATTCTCCTGATAATAAAAACACTTAGAAAGCCTTTAGGACTACACTATTCCAAAACACTTTGGACCACAAAGTACTATAGTCGATAATCCTCACTCCATGATCTCTTATCCCTTTAAACTCTCATCTAACTTTGAAAATAATCCCAAAATAGGATAAAGATCACGTTTAATTTAAAAAACAGGATGATACTTATCTAAAAAAGTGTGAGAGATAGTAAGAGCAACACACATTGTTGCCCAGATCATTTTGTACCTGTACACTGAATCTAATAAGTATTAGGTCTTGTGGCACAATTTATGTCAACTGGTCATATTTGACCAGAGCGACACACTTTGTGTCGCCCAGACATTGACCACCATAATTTCAAATTTTAAACTCTAACCAACTGGAAAAGCATTACTAACCTTTTTCCAACCACTTAGAGGTCTATAAAAGGACTTGAGTCTGACCTCTTAAGGGTTAGTCAATAAGTCCTGCTTGGAGCCTATGAGTATAGATAAACCTTTAGTCTTCTAGGATCATCAACAACCATTAGAGAGACCCAAATCTAAGCCTTCAATCATTAGATCAAGAAATGTATAATCTCATTTCAACCAAAACTATGATTTGGTTAGATCTGAAGAGGAAAAAGAGGGCAAATGGCATAATCTGAAGCTGTAATCTTGATACGGGAGAAGTTTCAAAGTTTCAGGTGTCCCAAGACAACATGCCTGATCAAGTTTCCCTTTCTCTTGTTTTCAGACATTTCCATTTCCAATTAGATCTTAGTTAACTTCATTGCTTCATGTATTTTAGCATGAGGACCATGCCGGTCCTGCCATTGATTTAAGGGGGGATCTGTTCATTTGAATAAATCGACCTTTAGGTAATAATTTGATTGATCACATTAATTTTTTACTATTTTTAAATAAGGAGTTTGTAGTGTCAGATAAAGGGTATTTTGACTTGAAAATCTCTCAAATTTGCGATGTATAGAGTTTGACATCCATTGTGGGGCCGTTTGAGCTGATTCTTGCACTAAAATATGCTTTCTATTTCTTGTTTTTTTACTGATTCTATTCCAAAAGCCATAAAAAGTGTTTGGGTTTAGGTTTAGGATCTCTGACATGTCAGGTTCTCTGACTAACAAAACTGACACACTTTGTGTTGCTCGGGTTACTTCGGAAAACTTTGTGTCATTTTCATCAGATTCTCGAATCTGTGTCATAGATATAGGGTCCCAATGTACTTACCCAAAATCCAGTCCTTTGGGCAAAACTGTTTGGGTGGTAGACTTTGTGTCGCTTTTGCTAATGACATCAGAATTTTGTGGTGCTTTTGTAGGTGATTCCAGCCATGTGTCACAGGTCGCTGCCAAGCATTTTGTGGTCTTTGAAGTAACATAGAACTTTTAAAAAATAAAAAAAAATTAGGAAAGAAGATCAATTTTTATTCTGACATGAATTTTATTTCATCCATGATTGGCTTACTTTTTTAGATGAAATTTTTCACATAAATTGAAAAAAAAAAAAAAAAAAAAGAATAGAAAAATAATAATAACAACTATTTTTTAGAGGGTTGCCCGTACCCTTGCTTTAATTGTACCTCGATCAAGTCACCCTCAAAGTGCCTGCCCCTGCACTCGAATTGTGCTCTCAATCGATTGAATTCGACCTGAAAGCACACATTACTTGGCACAAGCATGCCAAGTATTTATATTTATTTATTTTTTGCTCTTTGCTTGATTTGATTGTTGCACTCTTCTCAGACACTACACCTACATTATCTCTTACATCACATATACACACCAGATTGAGGAAACCTAGAAAACCATCAATTTTAACCCCCAAAAACTGGCGTTAAAAGTCTGGAGGGGCACCTAGCCCTGAGAGTAGGGATGGTTAGAGTTGTCTTGCTTTAACTGTGCACCCCTCCGCAATTCTCTGCCTCAAAAACAACTTCAACATAATAGGACTTGGTTGATCCCTTTAACAGACGGCCAAAACTTATGTGAGAACCCATTTAGCATAGCCGATTTCAGTTTTTTTAGTAGTTAGGAATCCCCACTGTGTCAAACCTTCCCATAGTCTAGGGAAAAAGTTTTCAAATCTTTTTGAGTGCATTGTTATGATTAGGTTTTATCGGTTCAAGTCTAGGTCTGGATCCACCCGGACTGTAATCGAGTCCTTTTGGATCCAAGCCTAGGCTTGTGCCCAACTCAGCCCAAGTTTGGATACGAGTCATGCTATACCCGACCCAACAGATACCCGGACCCGAATTTTTAGTTTACCCAAAGCTACAACCCTAAGTAACCCTAAGTTTGGGCCTTTCTCTCTCTCTCTACAAACCTCAGAGCCAAACGCAAATTATGAGCTTAATTTAATTCAATTTGAATTTATTATTGTTTGGTCGGGTATTCAATTTCTGGGAGCAATTAAGTTAGGCATTAGCAGCTTCTCATGGGTGCCCTCTGTGGGATTCCCTTTCTTCTTCGCCTGCTGCCTGTTCTGCAAGAAGATGGTGGCGTTTGGGGTGCCATGCATTGTGATGTGAGCCTCTTTACTTGATTTTCTATTCATCTGAAGGAGAGAGAATCAATGATGCGGAAGAGCTATCTGAAGGAGAGAGAGAGGATCAATGAAGAGATATGAACCGCGAAGACGAGGCAGTGATGGAGGTTTTGCAATGCAACTTAGAGAGAGAGAGAGAGAGATGGATAGATCTGTGGGGCTTGCCTTGCAACCTAAGGAGCAGAATCAGGGAGGCTTCTATCACAAAGATCCTAGGTCTCTTCAGTTGTTTGGATACATTCAATTTGGACCTATCGGGACCGGGACCTGGACCTGGTCCGAGTCCAACTGAACCCGATCCATACTCGACCTAAATTTTTTTTCAAAATTAAAATGGGTCATTGTATTTTTATTTATTTATTTCGAAATCATTTATTGTATTACATATGAGGGGTGTACAATGAGAGATGTAGAAAGCGAAGAAATAAAAAAAGTAAAGCCAAATGAGCAACCCAATGTGATGGGAATTCGGTGAGGGTCGCAATGAAATAGCTCGGCGACAAAAAAACGGTGAAAGAGAGGGATAGAAAGAAAACTCACCACCAACGCCTTATAATGCCACGAGGAGGCTCCTTTAGCGAGTCGATCAGCATCATTGTTCCTCTCCATGTTAGGATCGTGAAAGATGACCTCACTCCATCCTAAAATATGTAAAATTTCATCAATTTCTTGCCTCCATTTCCAAGGTATTTTGTCCGGGTTCCTACACCAAGTTCGTACATTCATACCACCTCTCCATGATCATCCTGAAGGTGGTTAACAACCAACCTTAAAGCCCACAATTCCGTCTCATTAGCAGTATAGTGGTGCAGGGGGGTAACATGTGTGTAAAGTGTATTACCCTTATCTCCCCTTAGTAATCTTCATCGTCGCTCTTGTTTCTTCTCTAGAACTGCCATCAAAATTGAGTTTGACTCAAGCTTCAGTTGGTCTTTTTCCTGTTGACCCACCTTCTTTAAGGAGATCCAGATTGGAGGATGTATTTTCGAAGACTCTACCCTCCTTTCCCTTCATACATTCGACACTAATGCCTTATGGCAATTTGATTCAAACCTTATAAAGCTTGGGATTCAACAATATTGTGAAGAGTTGATGTTGCCTACGAAAGACTATCTCCATATGCCTTTTGTTTGGAGACATCTGAAATGAAGCGATAATAGTAGATTAGCATGGCCCCTGCTCAAGGATGACGAGAACAAATCAAGAAGTGTGCCATTTTATTTTTTATTCAACACAATATTTTAGTAACCATGAACATTGGAAAAAAAAAGAAAGAAAAAACAGTAGCGTAAGAAAGGCTGAACATGCCCAACAACCGTCCCCACGTTTCATGCAAAAGGACACAGCAAAAAAGAAAAAAGTAATTGTTAGTTTCATCCTCCATTTTGCAGAATAGATTTGGGAAAGGTTTCAACCGTTCAATTTAGATCAAGTGAGCCATTGATCGCTTGATCTAGATCCGATGCTTCAGAGTATTTTATTTTTATTTTTTTTATTTTTTATTTTTTTTACAAATTATATGAATATGAAATTTAGTTCGTGCTACCATCTTAATGAGACACACCTAAAAACAATATTAAAAATAAATTTTCAATAAAATATAATAACCAAAATACCCCTTAAAGCTTTTAGGGGTATTTTTTTATTGAGAATATTGTTTTTATATTTTTTATAGGTACAACTTTAAGTTAGGAGTGGGTGCCAAAAATTAGGCGTCAAAATAGGTTATAAAAAATAAATAAAGATAAAATAATGTTGAAACGTAACATTATAATTGGGGCCATCTCAACCGCCCATTCAGAATGGACAGTTGTATAGGAGCAGCATACAAGTTTTATGCCATAGAGGAAGCATAGAAATCTTGCCCTTTGTTACCTAGGTTATAATTTTCATAAAAAATTTAGAAGTATATAATGGTGAATTGAAGGTGTGTTCCAGAATTCCTTTTGTAGCATAATTTAGAAATTCAGAGAATTAAAAATAACTCATGAGGAATACCTGGAGGCTCGAGATGGTTTTTGTTTTTTTGAAATATTAAACGCCTCTGACTCAGTAAAACTCTGAGACGTAATAAGTTCTGACAAGTACACTTCTAGTATACAACCATGTTAGTATTTCACTTTCTAGTTAGCCAGTTGCACTATCAGTAACTTGCCTGAAGCCACAACTAAATTACTGATTTGCTTTCCAATCAGTAAAAACACAACTACAAACATCGATTGTATACAACTGTAAAATTATAATTTTATGTTGTTTTAGAAAGATAAATTCTAGAAAAAATCTTCTTTTAAAACTAATAAATAAATTGGAAGTTGTCTCAGATTGCTCTTCGAGAGTAGAAATATTTTCAAGGCACTTTTCTAGAACATCTTCTAATTTTCTCTTCTAGAAAAAATCTTATTTTAAAACCAAGAAATAAATAGGAAGTTGCCTCAGATTGCTCTTCGAGAGTAGAAATATTTCAAGGTACTTTTCTAGAACATCTTCTAATTTTCTCTTCTTACATCCAGAATTTTTACTCACCTTATACACTCAATTTCTATTCAATTTTCTTTCATAGATTTTTACTTTTTCAAGAAGAAACCACCGGTATTTATAGTGGAAAATTATTCTTATTTTCATTGTGAGTTTATTGTAGGGAAAATTTTTCCGTATCCCCCATTTTTTGCACCCACTTCTTAGGAGATCCAATGATTTAAATTATTTCTTGAATCATAAGGTGTTTATCTTTTCTATCCTCCGACTCCTTAGATCCCTTTGATTACATACCATTGGCCTAAACAATTTGTGAAATGATTCGTTTTTATAGGCTTGAAAGGTTGGGGGCCCTGAAATTGGAGCATTAGCTTATAGACCAGAGAAATATTGCATCGATGACTGAGAAACGGGTGCATTAGATTGAAGAGTAGGGTTTTGAAACGATGGAGGTGGTGGGTTCACTGGTCTTTGAGCCATGAAGCTTGATATACCTTGAGATGGATGGCTCAAAGGAACAAAGGCATCTAAGATTGAGGACGAAGGGGACTTGAAGGTTGAAATCTTGGATCAGTCATGGTGGGCAGGTCAGTAGGGGGCAAAAGCTTGGGCCATGGCTAGTTGACCCGAGAATTTCCATAGAAAGAAGGCTCTGAACCCGTAAAAGATGCTGAAATAATAGGAGGGGGGCAACAGGAGGAGGTCGATTGAAGCCTGAAACTGAAAAAATGAATTGTGGGTTTTGTCCAAAGACCCCAGGCTGAGGATTTCCATGAAAAGAAGGCTCCGAAACAGTTGCAGAGGAAGTGGGACTTGGAGGTGTAGCCGATTGAAGGTCGACTGAGCACTGAATTTGGAGAAACAAATTGTGGGTGGAGGAGGAGGAGCTCGATTGAGCGGCGGTTGTAATGAATTTGTTCAGTGTACTATTGTTTTGAAATAGTAAAAAAACTAAAAAATAATAGAGTTGTCCAATGTATCAACATCTATTTGCCTAACACCCATGTTAGATGCGCATAAACTCTATCCATAATTGCTCATCATTTAGCTACTATCTCTCACTTTTTCCCTCTTTAGTTCAGTGGGGATGGTGTCTTCTATCCGTGGCAGAAATAAAATTCAAGATATTATATTGTAGCGACCCATCACCCTGACCATCTAACGTTGAGCCCATTCCTTATTATCTCCCTCTTATCTTCTAAGTATGCATGGACAATTAATCCTATGCAATACCTAAACACCAATAACATTTACCACTGTTGACAAATTTGGTTTAACCACTTGGTTACTAATTGTAATAGCTGGCTATTTATAATTTCGATGGAAGAAGTTGTGATTGCCTTTATGTACTCATAACTATTCTGACCATTTTCAGTTTAGTCATTAGTGTTTCAAATTTGGGGATATCTACTTCCACCCGATCCAGCAAAAGCGGGACTGGATTACTTTTGGAATATGGAACAAATACCCTATTTCATTTTAGCAAGCCCTAATGGTTTCCTTATATGTCAGTTGTTTGATGCATGAGATTTATCAGAAAAAAATAGATAAAACGATAGGGATATGTCCACCTTTAAATAAAGAGATGGATGGTGATGGGATGATGGGGAACCTACATCTTATGTCATGAAGCATACCTTTTCTTTAAGTTTTTTGAATGTTAACTATTGCTTTCATTAAAATAAAGAGACAAGCTCCAAAATACCACAGTAAAAAGAGAAGAAGAATAGAGGACAACAAGTCTCTACTTCTAAGGATGAGCATCCTAAACTAACAAAACACAGACATGCCTCAGCCTCTGCCCTATATAGCCAGCTAACCAAGGACCCTGCCTAAGCCATTCAAAGTCACTTCCACGGATATTAAGCTCTTTGATATCTCCCGCTCGTCCAGAACCTCTCATTGTAACCGTCAAGAAACACCTCCTCATCAACAATAACCACACAAGCCGGGGATTGGGGCAACGTACAACGCTGCACTTGTCTCACAGCACCCATAAGGAGATCGATAAAAACTCAGTGGCCAGTCGGGATTGGCACTGAACAAATGACCGTAATGTCGGATTTTTAAATATGGCTAGGATAGAAGTGGGAGCTAGCAAAGACCAAAGAGAAAGAAGACTGAAGGAAGGCAAAGAATGAACAAAAAATGATACAAAGAAGCAGTGAAGGAAACCTAACTAATCAACTCACCAAGTTCCTCTATCATGCTACACTAAAGAGGTCACTATCCCAAAAGGAGAGTGTTGACCTCGGTGACGGGGCTCACAAAGGCCCTCTATCAAGCCACTACTCATCTTTGACATTAACCACCCAAATAAACTCTTGGGCCTTTAAAAATCCTTTGGACCCCCTCCAAATTTTTTTTTTATTTTTAAAAAATGATGCTTAATCCCCTATGTAACCATGTCATCCAAACCCCCCCTAGAAGTGCTCGAATTGGAGTGGCTTAAAACTATGGAGGAGACGTGGAAGCGTATTTTGTGGGCAGTACTCGGAAATGTAGTTTAAAAGCTAATGTTCATCCAAAAATTATGGAACATGATAGAAGATAGGGAGTGAGCAGGAATGCCTTCAGTAATTTTTATTTAAATATGTTTATTTGGACTCTAAGCCAAAGTAAATTAGTTTATGAGACTTGATATTTTGTTTAGATTTTTATCTAAACACAGAATTTTGTGTAATTCAAGGGAGCCTTTGAATGTCCACTTGTGAGCATTGGAATTTTATTTCAGTCATATCATTAGATCTTTTATTTTCTTCCTTCCAGTTGTTTATTTCTCCATCATCCTCTTAACCTATTTGCCCCCAATTCTCTTGGATTTGTTCCTCTTCAATTGGGTCAAGACAACGAGTAGTTTCCGATGTGGGCTTTGCTCATGCCACAAGATCTGCATCAATGAGGGACAGTTATGAGTACTTTTAACTGGAGTCATAGCAGAGATCTCTATCTCTCTCTGTGTATGTATATTTCAAGAGTGGATAGGGAATTTTTATGTCTCATTACATGAAGAATCATCATTTTCCAAGTTTTTAGATGAGCAACTAAGGAGGCAAGGACCCCCATTGCTTGAAAATAAAAGGGATGAGGTTTACATAAGGTTGCTTCCTTGGACTATAACAGTAAGAAGGCGTACCTCTAAAATTTTTCTGGAGATGTATTTTCAGTGTTCGAAACCTTACGATGGTTTGAATATTTATATTTGTATAAAATTGAAATTCTAAAAATAATATCTATCGAGCGGATTTATAAACACTTGACAATCTTGAAATAGATAATCGAGATAATTTGTTACAAGATACACTATTTGTTAGACATAATTTTTTATTTTATTTTATTATATACATACATCTCGAAGTCAAGATTAGAAGGTTTTCCATCTTGAAAGACTCTTTTCTACTGAATATTTGAGGTACACCTTACTTATACAATATATGGTTGAAACCGTATATAATTTTTTTCTAATATAAAGGGGCTTCCATTTTAGTGACAAAATACGGGAGGCCTAATCATAAACCAAATGCAAGGCTTGAAAAATTTCTTCTTCTTCTCTGCACAAAACTGTCATAACACACCTTGTACTAATCACTTTGAAACTTAGTAGGAAAGGTCGAAAATTCAATGATATGGACTTGTTAATGTTTAGGGAAAACATAAGAGAATGGTCCATCCACTAAGGCAATCAAGTGATTAAATCAACTAATTTACTAACAAAGTAGATATTTACTAAATATCATTCAATCTAGGTACCTCCTCAAGTATTTTAGTAATGAATTAAGACATTCTGAGTTTGGAACCCATGCCAAGCAGAGAAGTATGTCACAGTACCAAGATACCCTCCTTTATTTTACAAAACAAACCTAGAATGAGGGCAATTTAAGTATTTTTCCCAGATTTCTTGACAAGGAACCTCCTTGCAAGAAGTTTCTAAAAGCAACCACTTTATTGTTAAAATTGTTACGTTAACTACCTCCATGAATCTTTGATGCCGTTCACCATGATAGTTCCCAAAATATTTATCTAGTAACTGCTGATTTGAAAAGAGAAATATACAAAGGGAAACACGTCAAAGACAACTAACAAATCTCAGGAGGAATTTAAAAAACAACTAAAGAACATGATTATTCAGCCAAACACATATAAAATTTGAAAAAATCCTTAGGTTTCCTTCCCACCCATGGTAGGGTTCAAAAGGTTGGAACTTTCGCTCTTTCTTTTGTGAAAACAGAGTAACCTGGAATGACCCTTCAATACCCCAAGCACCTCTTAAATAATAACCATAAAATAATTAAAATGACTTTAAAAAGTCCTAACTTAAACATAAAATTCATAATAATAATTTATATAAGGTTGCAACCTTGAACAATCCAATTAAAGTGCACGTCTAAATTTAATAATAATTTGCATAAGCTTGCACCCTTAAACAATCCAATTAAGGTTCACCTCTAAATTTTATCACAAATGTAATTTTGATACAAAATATTTAACCAAGTAGATCTAAAAACACATGAAAATCTTGAAAATGGACGGTCCAGATAATGTGTTGCAAGATGCACTATTTCATGGACTTGAAATCTTTTTTCTTTTCATATTCATACGTCTCGATATCGAGATAATCAATTAGAAGATTTTGCAACATCGAAACAACCTTTTATGATGGATTTTTTTAAGGGCATCTTTGATTCTAAATTTAAGGTTGCAACTTAATATAAACTTTAGAAGATTATAGTGAACAGTAATTAATGAATAGTAATAACAAAAAAATAGAATTTTTTAAAACCCTAAAACTACAACTAAAGTATACAACCTTTAGAGGAAAAAAAATTTTAAAATAAAAATAATTTTATCACCCATGTCTCTCTCTCTCTCAAACATAAACACCGCATGTAATCTTCTTATATCTTAGGCTGACAATTGTAGTGGGTAATATGCGAAGCGAATTTACATGGTGTGATCTACAACAAAGTGGAAAATTACAAAGAGAAACATGTCAAAGATACGCACAATTGCATGATGAATCCATGGACTATGCCGTCTCATACGATACATATGGTAAATACTTAATGAAAAAGTTTATATAAAGTCGAGGTTCTAAACAATCAAATTTGAGTCCGCCTCAAAAATTTTATTAGAAGAGGTTGTTTTGATGCTTAGATATCTTCAAATTGATCATCTCGACATCAATATGCATGGACATCTGAAAAAATTCAAGTTTTGAAAATAATGCATCTTGTAATACAGTTTTTGATCGACAATTTTCAAGATTTTCAAGTTTTAATAGATCTGCTCGATCTACACTATTTTTTAAGCTTTAAATTTTACAATTAAAGATACAAGTATATTTTAAAGCTATCACAAATATTTCTTGTATTAAAACCATACTTCTTTACACTATTTGAAGGTACCCTTTGATTGTTGATTGTTTAGAGCCGAGGTTCTATACAAGCCGTACCCAAAATTTAATAGTGCATATATTAATGCTCCCTTGGGAGTAAATTGTACATCTGCTTACTAGGGCAAATTAAGAGTCTTAAAAGAACTCCACCTCTGGGTTTGCCCAAAGTGAAATTGTAAATCATATTTATAATTGGCTTCCTATGGGTGCTTAGCCATTCCAGTCCCATGCATGGGAATAAATAAAACTGGAGTTTGTTTATCAGAACAACCATGGGCATTTGGTCTAGTGGTATGATTCTCGCTTAGGGTGCGAGAGGTCCCGAGTTCAATTCTCGGAATGCCCCCCTCCTGCTTAAAAAAATGCATTCTACCCTTTTTATATAATATCCCTTATAAAAACCCCAAAGCTTATCAAATTTCTTAAAATCCATGACATTTTAGTTCAAATTTTATACCCCTTTATAAACTAAGCTTATCAAATTTCTTAAAATCCATGCTATTCTAGTTCAAATTTTATACCCCTTTATAAACCTCAACCTCACGTTTGATGCAATTTCTTCTTCATTAAAAATTTGGGCAAGTTTTCTATACTTCCTCTGTAACATAAAATGGAGGGTTAAGATTGCCCCAATCACAATGTCACGGGTTGGAGTAAGTAATGAAGGGTTAAGATTTCCCCAATCACAATGTCACGTCTTTACATTACTTTGTTTTTAATTTTTTTTATGCACTATTTTGTTTTTAATTTTTTTTATATAAATTGTTTTGACACCAAATTTTGTATGTCCAATCCTATATTAAACTTGCACTAGCGAATAATATAAAAAAATTATTTCCAATAAAATAAAATGACCAAAATACCCATGAAATATTCAAGGGGTATTTTGGTCATTATATTTTATTGAAAAATTATTTTTAATATTTTTTTATAGGTGTACCCCAATGAGAAGATGGCACTTACCAAATTTCATATACATAAATTTGTATAAAAAAATAAAAATAAAATACTTTGAGACATCAGAGCTAAGATCAAACGGTGAGTGACTCTCTTGATCAAAATTGAATGGCTGGATGGTAGGAGAAGCATAGATATTTTAAGCTTATCAAATTTCTTAAAATCCTTGCAACTCTAGTTCAAAATTTATACCCCTTTATAAACCCCAACCGCACGCTTGATGCAAATCCTTCTCCATTAAAATTTGGGCAAGCTTTCTATGCTTCTCCTATAGCATAAAACTTATACACAAACCCTTATCCAACCCTGAGGGCTAAGATTGTCCCAATCACAATGTCACGTCTCTACACTATTTTATTTTTAATTTTTTGTATAAACTATTTTGAAAATAAATTTTGTATGTCCACTCCTATATTAAATCACACTAGTGAATACTATAAAAAAAATATTTCTAATAAAATAAAATAACCAAAATATCCCTGAAATATTCAAGGGGTATTTTGGTCATTATATTTTATCAAAAAATTATTTTTAATTCTTTTTGTAGGTGCACCCCAATGAGAAGATAACATGTACCAAATTTCGTATCCAAACAATTTGTATAAAAAAAAAACTAAAAATAAAATACTATAAGACGTCAGATCTAAGATCAAACGGTGAGTGCCTCTCTTGATCAAAATTGGATGGCTGGATGGTAGGAGAAGCATAAATCTTCTATGTTATAGGGGAAGTATTGTTTATAGTGCAAAATCAGAGAGATCTTCAGAGGAAGATCCCTCAGATTTGAACACTACAAACTGATGTTTAAAAAAAGTGATCTAGAATGTGGACAAAATCGAATTCTGATATAAGACTTGATCTACTCAGAAATAAGAAAATTTACTCTCAGATTAGTGGCAGAGCCAACATAAATCCAAAATACGAAACACTTAATAAAAAGCAATAAATTAACTATTTCTAAGTAAAATGTAATAAAAACAGAAAAGAAATAATAAAAGAGTAAGAAACGATACCAAAACGGGTCAGATGGCCCGGGACTCCCGAGCCTTCGAGGGCTCACCCGTATCAAAACCGGTGTCCTCTTTGTCTCTCTTTCTTCAAATGCTGACCAGGCCTTAGCCTGGTTGAATGGTTTTTCTGTTTTAAAGATAACTTAGAACTAGGGTTTCTTTGCTCTAGGTTTTTCTTTATCCGAGCTCTCTCTCTAACTTCTAGCCTCGCACGTCCAAGCTCCTTTTTTTTAAACTTACACGTCCTACCTTTTTAAGAGGTGTCCCTAGTCTCCCACATCCCACCTCCTTCCAAAAAAAGGGACGTCAATTTTATTTTTCTTAAAGAGCTAATAGGGATGTAGAATAGATAATTACTAAAACATGGGGATTTGCTAGGTGTGGAATGGATAACTACTAAAAGCTGAGGATTTGTTAGGTGTAGAATGGATAACTACTAAAAGCTGGGGATTTGTTAGATGTAGAATGGATAACTACTAAAAGTTGGGGATTTACTAGGTGTGGATCATAGGATGAGACCATGGATTGTGGTGGTCTATGGTTTAGGGGTCCACTGAAATAGTGTGGTCCTATGGGTTAAGGAAAACACTAGAATTTGCCAATTTTAAAATGGGGTGTCTACTGTTGCCCCTCTTTGGCACTCCCTGTCCTTCGAGGAACATGTGAGTTGCAAAGAAGTAGACACTCTTTGGCTCTCCCTGTTCTTCAAGGGGTAGGTGAGCGGTAAAGATAATGCATACATTTTAACTTTCATCTTGACATTTCGTGGTCAGGGGTATACCAACTAATCCCTCCAAGTCATTGCGCTCCCAAACTCACCCACCTAAGGCATTTTCATCATAGGGTTTTCAGTGTAAGATGTCTGTGAGTTACACAAGCTTGAAACTCGAGTTGGATTTTCTGGCCATATCACTTAACTTCAGGGGTTTTCACAATTTCAAAATTTTAAACCTGACATTTTCTTTGATTTCCTAAGGCTTTTAATAGGTTTTTCCTACTTAGAAAAATGCTTGTTTGGGAAAAAGGCTTGTTTGGCTAATTCTGAAGAGAGAGAGATGAAGAGATGAGGCAACAACGCGGTAAATCATCATTTGCGGGTGTCCAAGCTCATTCGTTTTAGAAGATGTTTAGAGATTTTGAAAAGAGGGAGAGATTCGAAATAGAACTCAGAGCAAAGAGAGATGTTTTAAAGTTTTTGAAAATACAAGACATATAATGAAAATTTTGAAAAGAGAAAGGTATTTTGGAAAACAAATTTTGGTTACCAGTGTTAACTCATGCAACCATAGAGCCCTCTAAGCAGTTTAACGTCATGCAGAGATGGACGGTGTAGTCAGCAGTTATACTCATACGATCGTAGAGTTTTTATTTTTTTTCATTATTATTACTATTATTTTTTTGCTGCCCCTGTTGGGGGATGGTTTGCTTTTAATGTAGGTCTTACAGTTTAACGAATTGTGACCCCTTTGGCAGACCCTATGAGGGCGTATCGGGTCCTTGCTTGAATCTTTGGGACGTGGAATCATAAAATATTTCTTTATCTTCCAACTTCAGCTCTTGTATTTCAATTCAAAGGAGAATTCTTTGGAGCTTATGAGTAAAACATAGTGTTGAAAATGTAGGATAATGCCCCTGGGTGTTCAGAATCTCTTTGGATTTCTGATTTCGTTCCTCCACCATTCACCTTTTGAAGCTCTAGATGATCGAGGACCTTAACTATGTTCCATCATGTTAATGCTCTTTGATTTTTCTCTTGACACCATTTTGACTTAGGAAAAAGGAAGAGAAGATATTTAGAGAGAAAGGACTTTGGAGAATAGAAGGAAAGAGAGAACTTCTTCTTTTTCGTCGGCCCGGGGTCCCTTTCGAGTGTTCAGTCTAGTAGCCTTTTTTCCAACGCTTGGGGTTCTTTTTGAATTTTCAGCCCAATGGATTTTTTTTTTTTTTAATTGCTCTGGAGTCCCTTTCGGGTGTTCAGCCCGGTAGCATTTTTTCTAACGCTTGGGGTTCCTTTTGAATTTTCAGCCCAGTGGATTTTTTTTTTTTTTTTTTTTGAAGAAGAAAACAATGACAAAGAAAGAGGGGGAGGAGGAAGAAGAAGAGTCAAGGTTCCTTTTTTTTTTTTTGTTGCAGCGATTCACCCTAAGTTCATGTAGGAATTCGATCATCTTTCCCTCCTCCAAGTGGCAGGAAGGTTCTAATATTGGCTATCCTCTGATGTCCCTCGCCACAGCTGGGCATCCAATATCTCTTTAACAATAGTTGTTGAATTTCTGTCGAACTTTTCCTTTGAATTGCTCTACTTGGGACAAAAAAAAAAAAAGCACTCTTAGTTTCCTAATCCCTTAATTTTTTGCATGGACGGATAAGCTCATCAGGGTTTCCCCATTAATAGAGTCCTTTATGTTACACATTTGGCGTTAATGCCTTTTGAAGTGTGAGGCATGAATGACTCATTTGGTTATTTGCAAGGGGTGAGTGATCACCCAACTCCTTTTCGATTACCTTTTTCATTGCAAATTATGTGTTGCTTTTCAAAGATTAACTCCGCAGTAGGCTCATTCTCAGTGCTCGAGCTTAGGTGAGACTCTCGCACAAGAGGAATGGTTGAGTTGGTATTAGATGGCCTTATGGCATGTTGGGAGTCAACGATGAAGGGTTCAATTTCATTAGTTGCTCCTGTTGTATTAAATGGCCTTATGACGTGTTGGGAATCGACAAATAAGAGTTCAATCTCATTAGTTTCCCCTATTGTATCCTTTTCATAAGAGGCATTTGCCCCTATTGAATATTTTAATGGGGTTGCCCCCGCAGGGCTTTCTGTTCCGTTGGGAACTTGTTCTTCACAGGATGAATTCTCTTAATATGGTGGTGCTCTAGTTATCAGAGTTGTGCTCTTATCATTAATGACTTTTAGAGAGCCTACCTCTTGAGGAGGTAACATGGTCGGATTTTCAATATCCAATTCGTGATCTCAGATTGGTGGATCACTCAAGAGATCTTGTGAAGATGGCCCAGGTGGGCCCCTAAGAATTTTTAAAGGATTGAGCTATATCAACTTTAGTAAATATGTCAAATCTTTAGGAATAGTCAAATTTAGGCTCTTTGCTTCTCTATCATCTATAATTGAGTTCACTTCGAGAGATGACCCGGTTAAATCTTCTAAGCTTGGCTCCTCATCCCATATAAGTGGGTTGGCCAAGAAGTCTGGTGAAGGTGACCCAGGTGGGCCCCTTAGATTTTCTAAAGGTTCGACTTCTTTTGATATTTGAGGTGTTGACCCCTTGTTTGGAAGGGTAATGGGAGACTTTGGGGTGTTGACCTCTTGTTTGGAAGATGATCCCTTCTCGTTGATCTAGATCACATCAATTTCTAACATATCGTCCTCATTATATTGATCCCACTTAGGTAGGTCGTCAAGGTTTTGAAGTGAAGGGCTTCCTTTTAGCACGTGTTCATTTGCTCTCTCACGAGTTATTGCCTCAGAATTAAGGTTTTTCTTGTCGTCATGGGCTTGGGAATCCATAGCTTCAAAATCTTGGTTGAGCTTATGCTCAAGTTCATATTGCTCTTGCGAGTTGGATTCTTTGCCACACATATGAACCATTTAATGTATTAACTTGGAAGTACGGGTTGAAGGGTTCATATGCCCTAATGTGACTCTTGATGATGGGGATTTCTTGTGCCATTTTTGGGAATATATCTTGGAGTGGAATTCCATATGCGATACCCTTTTATTTTCCCCTTTCTTTGATTATGGGCTTGGAGCTAAGATCATCCTCACTGCTTTGATCTTGAGTATCCTTAGTCATTAACTCCTAAGTGAGGTTATGCTCATTTTGTTTTTCATCTACTGGACTTTCCAGTTGATTTCTTCTTGTGCTCTAAGGCCTTTGTGGATGTTCTTTGGGTTTGGGCATAGCTTGTGATTCTTTTGAGTTAATTAGGTTGACATCAGTATTTTTTGTCGAGACATCTAGAGTTTCTTATTCTTCTTTACCGAAAACATCTTCTTTTTTTGACACTTATCATGTCGTTATTGATGAGATCTTGAACTCTATGTATAAAAGCTCGACATTCCTTAGTGCGATGGGCATAGTTTTGATGCCAATCATACCATCGAGATGTATCGCCTCCATGGAAAGGAGAAATCTTGGCTTCTATCGGTAATTCTATGAGCCATGCCTTAAGCAACTTCTTCATGACATTGGTCATAGGCTCATCATTGGGAGTGAATTCTCTTGATGTGGAAGTTTGCATTCTCTATGTGGTAGAATAAATTTTAGTCTTTTCTTGTGAATTGTTTGCAGAAGGGTAGTTTTTCTTGATCATGTTCACCTCTCCTTCTTGAGAGGACTCTCCACTAGTAGAGTTATCAAAGACTATGGTCTCATTCTCCTTGGCTCACTTATATCTTGATACTCTTTCAAACATAACATCAAATGAGTAAGGGACTGCCCCCATACTGGAGAACATGACATATTTTGGAGTCATGTTCTCTAACGCCATGCTTACCTTCGCGGCTTCAGGGAGTGGAGTTTCAATGACCTCTCTGCATCTGGTTATAAATAGGGAAGGAGACTCGTCCAACTTCTGTTTAGTGGAAGTTAACTCACCAAGGGTGACAGGTCTTGGCCTTCCTCCACTATAACGGGAGGAAATTTCCTGAACATTTCATCGGGAGTTGCTTGAGGGTCATCCTTCATGAATCTTCGGTGCCACATCATGGGTATTTCTGATAAGCTATGCGAGACATGACTTTAAGTTGGTTGGGTTGGTCTCGCAGTATGTGCATCATCAATAAGTAGCCGTTGATGTGTGCCTTAGGATCTTCTTTCCCTGAAAATCTGTTTCTGAATTGTGGCATCACAAATCTCACTGGTAGATCTTCTAGGTGTCTTAGAATTTCTTGTACATAAGCTTTAGGAGTTGAGAAACCCCATATTCTCATTTTCTCTAAAGAGTTTTGAAGGCACTTTATGTGAGCGAATTGAGCTGTTGTTATAACAATGACCTGGCTTGGTTACATGGTTTGTTGAACCTGACTTTGTGGTATGTAGCTCGTATAGACTGGCTGTTGGCCTATGTAGCGGGTTGCCCCAAGGACTAAGCCGAAAGAATGTGTTGTACTTGATGTGCCGATTGTCGGCTTGTAGACTCACCCGAGCTGAATTGGGCCAGAGAATACCCATCACTCGGAGGTTGCACAACTTGGCCACGCAAGGAGGTCTGCAGAATAGGATCACCAATGTTTACGCTCAGATCTGCGCTGATCTCTGTGATGAGATCTGCTCAAATCTTAACAAAACTATATTATTTTTTAAAAGGTAGAGAAAGTGGGGTCGTTTGAATTATGGGCTCAGAAAAATCCCAGATCTATACAGATCAGGTGGATGTGGGATTTTTCTGAGTCCACTGGCAGCGCCAGCTCCAAATCCATATTTTTCACAAAAAAACGCTTTTAAATTTAATTAAATCTAATGATGAATTAATTTTCAAAAAAAATAAAAATAAAACAAATAATTAAATGAAGAAAAACAAACTAAATTAAGCAAAAAAATATATACTTACCTCTAGGGACCCGTAACCCAGAGTTTCAAGTTTGGATCAGGCCGCTCTTCCGATTTACGCCACCAACTCCTTTTTTGGATGCCTTTGCTTGCTGGAATTGGTAGATCTAAGGTTCTTTTGACCTAGATCTAGGGTTCATAAGGCAGGGGAAAAGCTGAGAATTTTAGGTAGGGTCTACCTAGGCTTTTCTTGGGATTGGAGGAGAATTTCTTTAGTTTTCTAAAGGTTTTGGGATCTCCAGAGGTTGAATATGGCTTCTAAGATTTTATCTAATTTTTTGGGATTTTTTCTAAATCTTTAAGAATTTTCTAAGGGTTTTCCTATTTTTGGTATTTTTGAGCTATTTTTTTAATTTCGAGAATTTCTAAGGGATTTCTTTGTGGTTTCTCATATTTTTCTTTTGGGTTATGAAGGGGGTATTTATATAACTCCATTGGTGATTTTTCCTAAATTGTTTGGAGTTTCTTTCGGATTTGTTTGGATTTATCTTGAAGTTTTAGCCTTATCTAATTAAATAAAACATGTTTACTGCATCATCAGATGCGTTGACTGCATCATCAGCCCATAAGGACCAAATTATCATTTATTATATCGTTTTATCCGTAGGTCCGATTTAGGCGATTCTTAGACCGTTGGAAAGCTCTTGAGCTATACTTCAAGTTGGGATCAGATTTGGATAGTTTTGGGTTAATTAAATTGGGTCTAAATTGCCTATAATCTACTAGGGTTTGTGTGGTCCTTTAGGATCAGAATCGAGGTTTTTAAGAGTTCTTTTTGCCAGAATTTCTAGAGGGTATCTACAGTTACCCCTCTTTGGCATTCACCTAGGGCACAAGGTGAATGGCAAAGAAGTAGACACTTGAGACACGGTGGGAAGGAAAATATTTTTTGAGATATCATTCTTTTGAATGACCAGTACCCTTAGGGTAGGCGGTACGCCGATGGATTCTTTTGATCCATAAGACATTGAACTGACACTGCTATCTTTGAGTCAGTGTGGTTGAGAGGTCTCTGACAATCGGAATCCGAAGTGACAGTCAACACGAGCCGTGCTATCTTTGAGCCGGTGACACTCCTTGTCATAGTCACTTTAATGCTACTTGAGAAGCTGCCAGTGTAGTCATTTTCGAATTTAGACCTTTTTTTCGTGGTTTGATTCTCCAATCGAATGAGAGTTTGATTTAGAAAAAACTATGGGATGATGAATTTTTGGCTAATTGAACTTCTTGTTCGCTTTTGATTCTGATTATTGGGGTTCACAAGTTCAAGCTTTTTCGTATGGGAACATATGGGTTGGTCTCTGTTTTCCTATGGGTTTGCAAGCATGGCAATCCAAGATTTGGTGGCGGCAGACGCATCATATCCAAGCCTTCATGAAACTCCTTCGTTTTTTAAAAATATTTTAGAAGGTTTTGAAGATAGATTGAGTTTTGAAACAGAAACAGAGTTTCGGGTTACGTTTTAACTAAAGAAATTAAGGTTTTTGAAAACCTCATGAAACACATAGGGTAAATTTTGAAGATCGATGAGAAATTTTGAAAAATAAGTTTTGGTAAGCAGTTTAAGCTCATGCTACAATGGAGCTCTCTCTTTCTTTTTTTTTCATGAGCTTGTCGAGCATCTACTTGGGACTTTCAGGACGAGGAATTACTAAGTACTTCCTCATCTTCCAATCTTAGCTCTTATGTCACAATTCAAGAAAGACTTTTTCTTGTTTTTTCGAGCAAACTGGTGTTTTGGATAATATAATATGTGTCTCATAGTGCTCAAAATGTCTTTAGACTTCCAATTTTGTCTGTCCACTACCATTCTTTTGAAGTTCAGATAGTCGAGCCTCTTCAAGTTTTACTTGGATTGATACCTTCCTTTGGTTTCTGACACCATTCTGACTTGAAAAGAGAAGAGTTTCTGGAGATTTTTGAGAAGAGAAGAAAAGATAAAGAAGTTCTATTTTTCTATCGCCCCGAGGTCCCTTTTAGATGTTCTGCTCGATAGCCTTTTTTCCAATGCTCGGGGTTCCTTTCGGATTCTCGGCCTGACAGATTTTTTTATTTTGTTCTTTTCTTTGCCGCTAGGGTCCCTTTCTGGTGTTTAGCCCAGTGGCTTTTTTTCCCAACGTTCAGGGTTCCTTTCGGATTTTCAGCCCAACAGATTTCTTTTTTTTTTTCTTTTGAAGAAGAAGAAGAAGATGATGATGTAGAAAGAGGAGGAGAAAAGTCGGTGGCATTTTTTTTTTCTTCTTGTGGCACTTCATCTTAAAAAACATATAAGAACTCGATCATCATTCTTTCTTCCAAATGATAGGGAGGTCCTAGTCATGGTTATCCTTAGATTTTTCTTGCCTCTAGTTAGTATCTGATACTTCTTTGACAAAGGTTGTCGAAGTTTTATAGTGTCTTTCCTCCTTGGATTGCTTCACTCGAGCTTTGATCTTCAAACTCGAAGTCACTTTCAGCTTCCTAATCCTTCAATCTCTTATTGGGATTGACTAAGCTCATCCTTTTTTCCGGTTTTTTTTTTTCAACTCCTTAGGTTTTCAATACCATGGAGTAGACTGCCTAAGCAGAGCATGGATGCCCCACTTGGCTTATTTGAAAGGAGGAGCAAGTGATCATCCCACACCTTTTCAGTAATCTTTTTCAGTTGCAAGTTCATGTTGTTCTTGAGGAGTATATCGCTTCAAGGCGTTTTGGGAGTCGTTAGATAAGGTGTGGGACTCACCGATTGCCCTGTTTTATTTTCATCATCAAGTGAGGATACCCTTATGAAGTGGTTTGGCATGGCTGCTCCTGCAGGGTTTTCTCCATTTGATGAGATAATCAGTATCTTGGATGAGACCGCCTCTACAATATTTTTATCAGATGGAGTGGTCCCTATCAAATTGGTGCTTTTGTTGGTCTTTGAATGTGGGGTGCCGCAAGTAGTGGAATCATGCCTCTATCCCTATCATTTTCTTTGGATCCTTTCTCTTCAGGGAATAGTATGATTTTATCTTTAATGTCTAGTTCTTCATCCCATATAGGTGGGTTATTCAGAAAATCCTTTGAAAGTGGCCCAGGTGGTCCCCTAAGAATTTCTAGGGGTTTGATATCTTTTAACTCTTGTAGAGGTGTTGAATTGAGTGGCATGGAAGGAGCATGTATGAGATCCCCATAAACTTGACATTTAGGATATCTTTTCACATATTTTCAACAGTCTTTGGCTATAGTAGTCCAGTAGGATCCTTGTCTTCTGACTTTATGAGCTAGGAGTGTTGCCTCTGCAAGTCCTCTTTCGTTGTGTAGTTCTTTGAGTACCGTGTTGACCTCTGGTTGGTCAATACACCTTGGGAGGATTTCTTAAAAGGACTTCTTGTAGAGGATGTCGTCTTTGATCAAGCAGTTGATTGAGAATCTTCTTAAGGTGTCCCTGTCTCTCTTCGAGGCTCCTTTGGAATACGTTCCATCTTTGAGTAAGACTGATACATCATGATACCAAGGCTTAGCTTTGACTATCGGGTTGGCCCCGAGGGTGAACACTTCTTCTTCCCTCTCTGATTCTTGATCTTCTTCTTCTGACTCCATCTTGGGAGGAGAAATATTACTCTTGTGTCTAATGTAAAATGGTTGGACACTCATTTCGGGAGGAATGTTCATCATTGATGCGAGAGTGGCCAAAGTATAGATGAACCAGTTGTTTCCCGAGTCACATATTGAAAGGTTACTCTTTTGAAGCATTTTGACAACTTTGCAACTGAGTCCTAGTAGAGCCGGAGCTTTTATCTTTAACCGTCCATTCTCCGTTAATTTGATTTATTACAAGTAAAGAATCGCCCATGACCCATAATTGTTCAATTTTGAGTTCACGGGCATTCTCGAGATCAGCTATTAAGGCTTCATATTCTGCAACATTGCTTGTGCAGGGAAAATTAAGCCTTATAGCGGTTGGAAACATTATTTTCTCTAGAGAGCATAAGATGACTCCTACACCAGTGCCATATTCATTCCTAGCCTTGTCAAAGTATAACTCCCAAATGTGATCCTCAATGACAAAGATGTCCTCATCAGGGAGATCTGTTTTGATGGGGACACAGGCAGGTAAGGCATGTTCGACTAAATGATCTGCAATTGCTTGCCCCTTGACTGATTTTTGAGTAATATATTCGATGTCAGATTCACTTAGGAGCATTCTCCTAATCGTCCATTTAAAACATGTCTTTCTAGCAGGTACTTGAGTAGAACCATCTTAAATGTTAGCTTGATGGTATGAGAAAGCACATAATGCCTCAACTTTTGAGTTGTCCACACTAAGGTTAGACAATGTTTTTCCACATTCGAGTATCGTATTTCATAGTCAACCATTGTGTTACTGATATAAAAGATGGTCTTCTCTTTTCCTTGGTCATTATATGGCCTTAACATCGGCCCCATTGTCTTATCTATTACAGCAAGGTAAAGGAATAGCAGTTTGTTGGGATCAAGTGGACTCAAGATCGGTGGGTTAGAAAGGTACTCCCTTATATGGTCAAAGGCTTTTTGACATGTCTCATCCGAGATAAACGAAGTGTCCTTCTTTAACAAACAATTAAATGGGCTACATTTCTCAGCTAAATGGGATATAAATCTCCAAATAGTCTGTATTCTACCTTGCAACCCGTGAATTTCTCGAATATTCTTTGGAGGTGACATTTTGAGATAGCCTTAATTTCATTGGGTCCTCTTCTATTCCTCTTTGTCTCACAATGAAGCCAAGTAGCTTGCCAGACTCAACATCGAAGGTACACTTCTGAGGATTCAACTTTAATTAATGCTCTTGAAGTCGGTCAAATACTCTTTTCAAGTTGGGAAGGTGGGCATCCCGAGTTTTGGACTTGACGAGGATGTCATCCACACAGTCTTCTATAATGTCATTCATTAAGTCATGAAATATAGCAGTCATGACCCTCTGATAGGTTGCCCCAACATTTTTAAGACCAAAAGGCATGACTATATAGCAGTATGTCCCCCATGGTGTGATGAAGGAAGTCTTTTTTGGGTCTTCTTTTGTCATAAGGATCTGATTGTAGCCAGAGAAGCCATCCATGAAGGATAACATCTGGTGTCGAGTAGTGTTGTCAACTAAGACATCTATATTTGAAAGAGGAAAGTCATCCTTAGGACGTGCTTTGTTCAAGTCTCTATAGTCGATACAGACTCCGATTCTCTCATCTTTTTTAGGTACTACTAAGATATTGGCTAACCAATCCAGATCGTCCACAGGTAGGATGAACTTTGACTTTAAAAGTTTATCAATCTCTTCTTTTATCTTCAACTCCAAGTGTGGCTTTTGTCGATGTAGTTTTTGTTTGATGACTCTTGCCCCTTCATGGAGTACAAGATGTTGTCGTACCAATTCGGGATTTAAGCTAGACAAATCTTCATAGGACCATGCAAATATGTCAATGTATTCTTTTAAGAGGGAGATCTTCTTGCCCAATTCTTCTAGTGACAAAGAGCTTTCGATACTTGTGATCTTCTAATCTTTCTCAGTTCCTAGATTAATGTCTAAGGTCTCTTCGACAATAGCAGTAGGGCTATCGTTGAATCTTGTCTTAAACTGCTCAGTTTGGAACATGAGTTCCTCAATGGGAGGTTCTTCATCTACGTCGAAGTTTTTGCCGGTAGGTGAGTCCTCATTTGTTTCATTTGCATTTTCTTCCTTGACTTCGTTTAAGTTTTCACTGGGTTTGTCAAGGGTCTTGACTGCATTTTCTACAATCGGAAAGGTAATGGTGCTAGAGAGGCTTTGCGCAGGATGCCTATTTTTTGACATAGGGACTCGAAAGTGTCGTTGTATCCCCTTGATGGATTCAATAGATAAGGGAGTAATGCTTCAATTTTTAGTAATTGCCCCAGTTTGCTTGGAGCTGAGGAGGTGGTAGCCACAATATGGGCTACAAGTGTAAGCTGAGAAAGTTGTCGTTCTAATAGCTCTTCTTTTAGAGGAATTATGATCTTCTGTTTTAGAAGAGATTCGGTCTTTCGATGGTCAAGACCTTAATTTCCTCCAAGAATAAAACCTGGAGGCCGAGAAGATATGAGTTTGCATTGAAGCTTAGAAAGTGGGCAACCCAACCCTCTTCGATCGTCGGTGTCTACTTTAGCATGAGGGGAATAAGTAATTGCCTCAGCAACACCTTGCCCATTTTTTCCAAGGCCATAGCCAGGGCAGTACCCCTGAGCCAATACCATATTCCATGCTGTGGATGAACCAAAATCATAATGACTGTAACAAATTTTTAATTTCTCAAACACTTCATGCATTTTATAGATCATAGCGCAATTTTCCATATATGTTAGAAGTGAGATCTCTTGGATTTTCAAGTTTTCAGAGAGTTTCTCTTTTACTGCTTTGACTGCATCTGAACATACGCGAGCTACTCCTTCAACAGTTGGGACATTCAGGTATTGGCGCAAAGTGGAGGCCACAACAAGATTTTCATATAGCCATTGCTTGCCAATGAATAGATTGAAAGAATGTTCAATGTCAATGACATAAAACCTCACTATTTGGACCAGCGGCCCAATCTTAAGAGTGAGAGGGATGACCCCTAAGGTTTTTCTTTGAGTCCCATCATAGGTTGCAATTGAGATGTTTGAGACCTCAATGTCTGTTTGTGATAACCCTATTCTTAGAATACTTTTCAAGGGACAGATGTTCAGAGATGCCCCATTGTCAACCATCACTTTCCTGATTTCATAACTGCTCATGAAAACAGTGATATAAAGTGGATGGGTGTGAAAACGATCAAACCCCAGAGGTATGTCATCATGAGTAAATATAATGGGGGTTGGTCCCGTTAAAAGATTGATCATGTTACTTAGCTCTTTGGGTCTAGTATAGGCAAAAGATTCAATATCTGAGTCATCACGAACTCCAGACATGACTAGAAAAATATGCAACAAAAAATCTTCTTTTTTTTTTTTCTTATTTTTTATTTAGCTATCTAACAACAAAAACAAGATAAAGATGCGTCTAAAAGAAATATATATATATATATATTTATTTATTTATTTAAAAAAAGAGAGAGAGGATAATGTCAAGAAAATTATAAGCTATGCAGATAAGTTTTAGCAACAAAATATAAGATAAACAAATGAAATCTATTTCTAATCTAAACAAATAAAGTAGAGAAGGCCTAGATCTATCCTTTTTTTTTTTTCTTTTTTAATTTTAAATTTTTTTTATCAAAAGAGATAAAGATTCTTCTTTTTTTTTTTTTTTTGAAATAGATAAAGATGCTTCTAAAATATGTATTCTAAAAAAATAAAAATGCACTTAAAGAAGATAGGTATGATCTAAAGAAGATAAAATAAGTATGAATAAAAGAGGATATGAAAAATATGATAAAGATGATATATATGTAATCAAGATGAATCTAAAGATGTTCTAGATGATAAAGATGATCTAAACGATTATCTAAAAAGATGATCTAAATATAAAGATGATCAAGATGAGATCTAAAAGAAGATTATCTAAAAAAGATAAAGATGATCTAAAGATTGATCTAAAAGATAGATATAAAAGATTGACCTAAAAGATGATCTTAAGATAAAGACGATCTTAAGCTAAAGATGATCAAGATGGATATAAAAGAAGATCTAAAGAAAAAGATGATCTTAAGCTAAAGATGATCAAGATGGATATAAAAGAAGATCTAAATAATAATAATAATAATAATAATAATAATTGTAATAATAATAATAATAATAATAATAATAATAATAATAATAATAATAATAATAATAATAATAATAATAATAATAATAATAATAATAATAATAATAATAATAATAATAATAATAATAATAATAATAATAATAATAATAATAATAATAATAATAATAATAATAATAATAATAATAATAATTGATCTAAAAGATAAATATAAAAGAATATGATCTAAAAGATCCAAAAAATCATAAACATTAAGAGAAAACGATCCTAAATTTTTTATGAAGAGAGAAAAAATAAGATTTAGAAAGAAAAGATCGAATCTAATAATAAAGAAATCTTTTCAAATCTACCTTGTTTTTCTTCTTTTTATTTTTTTATACTTTTTATTTTTATTCTTGTAAGAAAAATAAATATGAGAAAAAGAATAAGCTTCTTAAGGTTAAAATATGGATATGAAGCTCAAGATGCCCCACGGTGGGTACCAAACTGTTTACGCTCAGATCTGCCTCTGTGATGAGATTCGCTCAAATCTTAATAAAAACTATACTAGTTTTTAAAAGGTAGAGAAAGTGGGGTCACTTGAATTATAGGCTCAGAAAAATCTCAGATCTATACAGATCCGGTCTTTTTCTTAGCCCACTGGCAGTGCCAGCTCCAAATTTGTATTTTTACAAAAAAACTCTTATAAATTTAATTAAATCTAGTGATGAATTAATTTCCAAAAATAAAATAAAATAAAACAGATAATTAAATGATGAAAAACAAACTAAATTAAGAAAAGAAAGATATACTTACCTCTAGAGACCCGAAATCTAGAGTTTCGAGCTTGGATTAGGCCGCTTTTCCAATTTACACCACCATCTCTTTTTTTGGATGCCTTTGCTTGCTAGAATTGGTAAATCTAAGGTTCTTGTGACCTAGATCTAGGGTTCCTAAGGCAAGAAGAAAAACTGAGAATTTTAGGTAGGGTTTTCTCTAATTTTTTGAGATTTTTTCTAAAGTTTTAGGAATTTTCAAAGGGTTTTCCTATTTTTGGTATTTTTGGTATTTTTGGGCTATTTTTCTAATTTCGGGAATTTCTAAGGGATTCCTTTGTGGTTTCTCCTCTTTTTCTTCTGGGTTATGAAGGGAGTATTTATAGAACTCCATTGGTAATTTTTCCTAATTGTTTTGGATTTTTTTCGGATTTTTTTGGATTTGTCCTGAAGTTTTAGCCATATCTAATTAAAGAAAACGCGCTTACTGCATCGTCAGATACGTTGACTGTATCATCAGCCCACATGAACCAAATTATTATTTGTTAGATCGTTCAATTCAGACGATTCTTGGACCGTTAGAAAGCTCTTGAGCTATACTCTAAATTGGGATAGGATTTGGGTAGTTTTGGGTTAATTAAATTGAGTCTAGGTTGCCTATGGTCTATTAGGGTTTGTGTGGTTCTTTAGGACCAGAATCGAGGTTTTTAGGGGTTCCCTTAGCCATAATTTTGAGGGGGTGTCTACAACCATTTAATTGGGATGGACGACTCAAGCTGCTATGATGACTAGACCTCTGACCTTGATTGGATGATCTATCCCTAGGGTTAAGGTATTCTCTTGCCCCAGTACTGGACTGAAAGAATGAAGGAATGCCATAACCACTGCCAGAGGGAGTCTGCCCTCTAGGTAGTCTTGGGCTTGAGTGATGATTAAAACTAGACATCTGGCCCGTAGTGAGTTGGATTGGCATGCTAACAACCCAAGGATTATCCTGGTTTGAGCAAAAATGTTGGACTTCGCCTATGGCTTGAGCTTCTGATCTAACTTTCCTAGATTGAGTGAGTTGGATGGTGTATCCTCTATTGAGGAGGTTTTGAAAGTAAGCATGCACCTTAGGATTGTCTTTATATCGAGTTAGTTCAAAACCCTAATCTTTATTAGTGAGGGGTTTCTTGGGTAGACTTTCCCTAGTTGTATGTGAACCAACTCGCACACTAACTAGCTGATTGCTAAGACTGGAATGTTGGGTTGCTAATTGACCATCGGGGTTCACACGATTGAGATCGGCTGATTCAAAGCTTTGGGTCAGGGCCTTATTCTTGTTGTGCTTACTGGATTTGAGGTTAACCCCTATGCCTTGGAGGATTGCCCCCGACCTGACCCCTTGGCTATTCAAGGTGTTACGAACCTTATCAACCTGTTGGCTCGTGACTTCCAAATGATGGCCCTGAAGGCGGTTTGGATGGCTAGGTTTAGTTCCATGCGGGTCGAGAGTCCGCTCACTGACACGAGTGCCATAGATGATTTGTGAGGGATCACTGTGACAGTGCCTCTTGGACTGACTAGGTTCTCTGGATCTAGACTGAGCTGTGGCCATAGGGTTGGACCTTACTCTGCTATGATCCTGGGTCATGATTTCTAGACTCGGTGAGATCTAGACTCGACACCTCATGGTAGACCTAGTCTGACTCTATGGGCAAAACCCTAACTGAGACCTAGGCTAGAACCTAGGTTGGATGAATCTCGCTAAACTCAATTCGGTTTAGACCCTGAACTAGAGCAAGTCTAGTCTAGCTCTAGAAGCAATTCTAAGCTAAGGCCTATGTTGATCTAGACTAGATGGGTACGAGTCTCAGCTCAGACCAAGAGTGGGTCTAGGTTCGAACCTAGGTGTGAGCCTGGTTCGAACCTAGACTGAGCTGGGTGCAAGCCTGAGCTTGGACCAAGACGGTTTTGAAGATCAGATCGGGTGCGGACCCAGACTGGATCAAGGTTGGTTTAGGCACGAGCCCTTGGCTTGGACCAAAAGGGGGCCAAGGTTTTTGACCTAGGTGCAAACCTGGTTCAGACCTTGGCTAGGCTGGGTATAAGCCTGAACTTAGACCTAGAGAGTTTTGATGATCAGACCATGTGTGGAACTGAACTAGATCAAGGTTAGTTTAGGCATGAGCCCCTGGCTCAGACCCAAGGGGACCTAAGTTTGGACATGGTTGTGAACTTGGTTCGGACCTGGGCTAGGCTGGGTATAAGCTTGAACTCGGACCCAGAGAGTTTTGATGATCAGACCAGGTATGGACCCGAACTGGATCAAAGATGAACAAGGAATGAGCCTCCGGCTTGGACCAAGAGGGGGCCTAAGGTTGGACCAAGGCGAAACCTAGTTCAGACCTGGGCTAAGATGGGTACATGCCTGGGCTTGGACCTTGATGGTTTTGCTTGGACCAAAAGCAAGTTTGAATTGAGATCAAAGATTAATCAATTGAAATAAGTAAGCACAACACACAAAACGTTTTGACCTAGATTATAGGTAGGCTTGGCTTGAGAGTGGGTTCCAAACTATTGAATTGCAGCTAGGCTGATATAGGCCCCCACATAGGTCCTGACCTCTTGTTATAGGATTTTCACCAGGTCTTAATATACGCGGAGTTGCTTTGTGGCAAAGGATTATGGAGGGGTGCTCACAATTAAAGTTACGTGAATCCCAACCACCTTGACTCTCAAAGTTAGGTTCCCCTCATTCCGTTAACGCGGATTTTGGGGGTTTCGAAAATATTTGTTGGTTTCTTGGGCATTTCCGGTCTGGTGTGTGCAAGAGTGTGTAAAGAAGCATGCAAGTGAAAAGAAAAAATAGCAAACATGCAAACACACCATGCAAGAAAAATGTGATCACTTGGTCCAAATCGTGTCAAGTGAGGTGTGCTTCGGGTCGGGTTTTTAGATGTGGGGATAAGCAACCCTTAAGAAGGTATTCAGTCAAAACAGTGAACCAAGCACAGTCCGTGCTTAGTCGAGTGCACCCCGAGTCAAGGGTGACTCAATCAGGGCACAATTAGAGACAGAGTGCAGGTGACCTTGGATTTTTTTTTGACAAATAGAGAGAAGCGGCAAATATTGAATCACAAGCAAAGAAATGCAAGATATTTTCTTTTTGACAACCTTTTTTTTTTGGAAAGAGGGAGAGGCTTAAATTTGTTTTTGTTTTTGTTTTTTAAGTGAAGATTCTTTTTTTCCTTTTTAGAAACTGAAGTGGCTTTAAAAAAAGTAACTTTAGTAGCAAAACTGACTTCTTCTTTTTGTTAACAAAATAGGCCTTCAAAATTTTCTTTTTCCTTTTTTTTTTATTTGCAAAGACTTTTTTGTTTGTTAAGAAGAAAGGCCCTGAAAGTTCCGTTTTTTTTTTTTTTTTTTTGAAACAAAGCGACTTCCAAAAAAAAAAAAAATTTATTTTTAATAAAATTTTCTCTTTTAAAATGAGAAAGGTCTTTAAAGGTTTTTTTTTTAGCAAGATGCCCTTAAAAGAATTTTTTTGTTTTGTTTTTTTGAAAAAGAAAGTGGCTTAAAAAAAAAAGTAATTTTTAGCAAAAGAGTATTTTTTCTTTTTTTTGAAGCCAAATAAGCTTTAAGATTTTTTTTTCTTGCAAAAAAAATTTTCTTTTTTCAAAAAAGAGGAAGGCCTTAAAAAAAAACTTTTTTAAGCATGATTGCCTTTAAAAGATTTTTTTTTTTTTTTTTTCTTTTGACAAAAATGCCTAATTTTCAGAAATGAGAAATGCCTGAATTTGTTTTGAAAGCAAGATTGCCTTCAAAAGATTTTTTTTTTTTTTTTTTCTTTTGACAAAAATGCCTAATTTTCAGAAATGAGAAATGCCTGAATTTGTTTTGAAAGCAAGATTGCCTTTAAAAGATTTTTTTTTTTTTTTTCTTTTGACAAAAATGCCTAATTTTCAGAAATGAGAAATGCCTGAATTTGTTTTGAAAGCAAGATTGCCTTTAAAACATTAATTTAGTTTTTTATTTTTTTTTGGAGATGGCAAAGATCTTAAAAAAAAGAAGTGATTTTCCTGAATTTTTTTTTAACTAAGAAAAGAAGGAAAATAGAACAAATAAAGGCCAAACAAAATATTTTTTTTTTTTGGGAAGCAAAATTGCCTCAAAAGTGATTTTTGTTTTTTTGTTTTTTTTTTAATTCATGTGCAAAGTTACAAGAGAAGAAATTATTCTTCCTTTTTTCTTTTTTTAATTCGAAAATTCCTTAGAATGAAATTTTTATTTTTGAAGGAAAAGCGGCCTTTTTTTTTTTTTTTTTTGAAAGAAAGAGACTTCTTAAAGAATATTTTTTTTAATCGTAAAAAAACTATTTATTTTATTTTATTTTTGAAAATGAAAAGGTCTCATTTTTTTCTTTAAAGGACATTCGTTTTTTTTTTTGAAAGAAAGAGACTTCTTAAAGAATATTTTTTTTAATCGTAAAAAAACTATTTATTTTATTTTATTTTTAAAAATGAAAAGGTCTCAATTTTTTCTTTAAAGGACATTCGTTTTTTTTTTTCCGAAGGAGAGGACGACTTTTGTTTTTTTGTAGAAGAAAGCGTTTTTTTTTTTAACAAATAGAAAGGCTTCTTTTTAGGAAAGAAGAGAAGTTTTTTTTTTTAACAAATAGAAAGACCTCTTTTTAAGACGAGAGAAATAAGATGACTGGAACCTTATCCGTTTGAATAGATAAGAACAAGTTAACAAATTTTGATGGAAAGAAATAGAAAGGCGGGATGGGGATGGGGATGGGGATGGGGATGGGCAAGAAATCAAGCGCCTCTTTTTAGGAAGGAGAAGAAGATGACCAGAATCTTATCCTTTAGTAAGATAATAATAAGTTAAAAAAAATTTTGATGGAAAGAAATAGAAAGGTGTGATGACCATGAGCAAGAGATCTACGCTCTCTTTTTAGGAAAGAAAAGAAAGAAGATGCTTTAGCAAGATAATAAAAGTTAACAAATTCTTCATGGAAAGGCGTGATGGCCATGAGCAAGAGATCAGCAAAACAACCAAAAAAAATCTTGCGTTCCCTACTTTTTTTTCTGTTTTCTAAACACCGCGAGTCAAAATAAAATGAAAAACGAGAAGCTGAGATGATGATAATGCCTCAAAAGGAACTAGAATGTGAGATGATGAAAAGGCCTCAAAAAGAAAGAAAAATCCTTGCAAACATACTAGCAAATAGCAAATAGCAAATAGCAAATGGCAAATAGCAAATAGCAAATAAACAACATCTAGAGTATACCTCGAAGACCTAAAGCAAAGAGAGAGAGAGCATACCGTGCTATGTGATATACTGAAAACGTATTCTGAGATGCTGATGGGAAGCATATACATGCATCATTTTATATCAATTTTGAAAATCAGCATGATGTGCATCATGTAAAACAAAGCCCACTGATGAGAGGAATCAAACGTGGAAAGCAAGAGAACCTTCGAAGCATAAAACCACTCACTTGGAGAGAGAGAGAATGCCTGCGGAACCAAAAAATAAAAACCCTGGAGAAGAGAGAAAACAAACATATTTTTCTAATTATTATGTTCTTTTTTTTTATTTTATTTTGTGCCCCTCAAATGGAGAACTAATAATTGTTTTTTTTGTGTTCGGATCTAGCTCGAAATGCCCCACGGTGGGTGCCAAATGTTTATAGTGCAAAATCAGAGAGATCTTCAGAGGAAGATCTCTCAGATCTGAACACCACAAACTGATTTTTAAAAAAACTGATAGAGAATGTAGGGAAAATAAAATTCTGACATGAAGTCAAATCTATTCAGAAATGAGTAGATCTACTCTCAGTTCAGTGGTAGAGCCAGCATAGACCCGAAATACAAAACACTGGATAAAAAATAATAAACTAACTATTTCTAATTTAAATATAATAAAAATAAAAAAAAATAATAAAAGAGTAAGAAACGATATCAAATCAGGCCAGATGGCCCCGGACTCCTGAGCCTTTGAGGGCTCGCCCATATCAAAAGCGGTGTCCTCTTTGTCTCTCTTTCTCCAAGTATTGACCGCACCTTAGCCTAGTTGAATGGTTTTTTTGATCTAAAGATAGCTTAGAACTAGGGTTTCTTAGGTCTCACTTTAACTTCTAGCCTTCCATATCCCAGCCCCTTTTTTTTTAACCTACACGTCCCACCTTTTTAAGACGTGCCCCTAATCTCCCACGTCCCACCTCCTTCCCAAAAAAGGGACCTCAGTTTTATTTTTCTTAGAGACCTAATAGGGATGTAGAATAGATAAGTACTAAAAAATGGGGATTAGCTAGGTGTGGAATGGATAACTACTAAAAGTTAGAGATTTGTTAGGTGTAGAATGTATAACTAGTAAAGGTTGGGGATTTGGTAGGTGTAGATCATAGGATGGGACCATGGATTGCGGTGGTCTATGGTATAGGGATCCACTGAAATAGTGTGATCCCATGATTTCAGAAAAACCATGAAACTTGCCAATTTTAAAATGGGGTGTCTACAAACCTTGCCCTAAAAATTTTGCACAAGTCTTGCATAGGGCATTAAAAAAGAAGGGAAATTTTTTAATACGGGTCGTTTACCATATTTTCCTTTCATGCCAACTGTTCGCTTTGAATGGATTAGGACACTGTTAGCATACAGTTAACCCCGCATATCTACACATAGAGTCTTAATGGGTAGTTTTAGAATAGATGTTTGAGGGCAATTTAGGCAAGGTGTTAGGTGTAATTAAACATGTATTGGAACTAATGTGAATGTGTTCAGAAAAGGTTGTGCCAATTAGGTGCTTGTTTCTAGCAAATTCATCTCTATTCCTTAGGCCCTAAGAAAAAGCCATGTAACTCAACATATGTGTTAGATTTTTCTAGAATCTTGAATCCCCAAAGGAAGTTAGGGATATTGTTTAAAAACTTTTCTCTGAGAAGTATGAGGTTTGTCTTCAGTTTTTGAAAAAGGGTGCGGTTTGTATAGAGCTTAGGCTTTAAACAATCAAATTAGAGCCTACCTTTTAATAGTGTAGAGAAATATGATTTCAATACTGGAAATCTTTATGATAACCTTAAAATATATTTTCATCTTTAAATAGAAAATTTAAAGCTTCAAAATTGTGTAGATCGACAGATCTATGAAAACTTGAAAATCTTGAAAATTGATGATCCAAAAATGTGTTACAAAATATATTATTTTTGAAACTTGAAATCTATTTTTTTCTCATATCCATGCATCTTGATATCGAGATAATTAATTTGAGGATATTCGGGCATCAAAACAACCTCTTCTAGTGAAATTTTTGAGGTAGGCTCAAATTTGATTGTTTAGAGCCTCAGCTCTATATAAACTTTTCCCTTTGAAAAATGAAATGGCAAATGTAAAGTAAGGAAATATAAACAAATATTTTTACTTGTTATAGGTAAAGAATTTATGTTCTGAAATTTCCAATCGAGATCCTTATGAGCTTATTAGCTAGGCTCGAATCCATAGGCATCTTCTTCATGGTCTTAGAAATGAGTATTTACCTTTAATAACTTCTTTTTAAGGATGAGCTAATTATCCATCTATTGTTGATTATGAAAATCTTTTAGCCTAACAAGAAGAATCGGCAAGGCAAATGGCAGATGCATCAATCTCTGAAAAAGAAGAACATGCATTGTTCCCTAAAATAAGAAGAATGACTCGAATTCAATTCAGAAAAAGAAAGCTCCTTCTCCAAATCGAAAGGAAAGAAAGAATCATGGTGGAAATCCTAATTATGGAGCTTCCAAGGTCAAATTTTATCAACATGAGAGATGGGGCACATAAAGAAAAATTGTAGAGTTAAATCAAAAGAGAGTAATTTCAAGACAAGTAGAACTGACTCAAGAGATTGGATGTTTCTTTCGTTTCAGAATCAAAGAATTTATTCAAAGGTCCCTAAAAGAAAAAGAAAGATTGGATTGTTGACTCATGTTGTTCACATAATCTAACACCAAATCAAAGTTATCATGTAATCATAATGGAAATGACACCATTATTACTGCAGACAATATTGTGTACCAGGTAAAAAGCAAAGGTATTGTGGAGGTTCAAATAGGGTGAGAAATAGGTGGAATACTCCTAACGTATGTCTATCATGTTCATGGAATGACGAAAAATATTGTATCCACCTCACAAAATTTAGAAATGGTGAGGTATGTTCTCATTAGTCCTAATGATGTGTAGAAAACATGAAATCTTTTGATGTGGATGTTGTTTTCCAAGGGATGGGAGTAAAGTCAGCATATATAGGTTGAAAAGTTGAAGCGACAGTACTAGTTTATGGCATGCTAGACTAGGTCATGTTTGTTATAATAAGTTAAAAGTAAATTGTCTCTATAAATTTGTTAAGAGGGATTCCTAATTCTGTGAAATTTGACAGTCAATGGTCTTTGTGAAGGACGTCACTATGGGAGATCACATAGACTACCATTTGATAAAAGCACAAACACTTAAAGAGTTAACGCACTGGATGTGCTATGACCATGTCATACACTAGCTTCTCGAGCTTAAAATACATGCTTGTTCTTGTTGATATTTATGGGTATACTTTTTCAAATAGAGATCCAAAGCGTTATCTAATTTCAAAATATTTAAATCCACGGGAGCAAGAGAACTACAAAACAAGATAAATTGTTTTAGAATCGATAATGGGGGAGAATATTTATCTAAGGATTTTTGTGAGGATAGAAAAATTAAGAGGCAATTAACTTGCACCTACATACCATAACAAAATGGTGTTTTAGAGTGTATGCTAAGGCGTCCTTCTGAAGTAATTAGAGGTTGGTTATATGCTAAAACTTTACCTGAGGAATTTTGTGTGCATGCTTTGTTTTAAATAAACTCACATCTAGTAGTGTTTATGGAAACCCACATATGAGATAATGTAGTGAATTAAACCCTTGGTTCCTCAATTTAGAATATGTGGTTGTACTTGTTTCGCATGTGCATGAAGTTCAAAGAAGGACGTTGGGTAAAAAAGATATCGAGTGTATGTTTGTCGGGTATGATTCTCAAAGAAAATGTTGGATTATTTTTTTATCCAAAAACACAGATCTAAAACTTCTAGGGATATTGATTTTATGTAATTTCTTTTTATTATGTATATCCATCTCTAACCGAACATGCAGGTCATTCAAGCTTTGAAACTGAAAATCCACTTTCAACTATAACCGTGTTATAATATCCCAAGTGACATAGAATATTAATCAATTGGAGACTTTAGTCTCAAGGGGAGTGCTCGGAGTGTGGAATCAACAACTCAACGTGATATCACAAGAAGTGCAAATAAGAAAAAGAGCAAAGGCCTAGTTGAAAAGAAGTTACTAGCAAGATTTGGAGAAGTTAATTACTCTATTATTTTGAATATATCATGTTTCCTTGTAGGTCCTTTCGATGATGATAAGCCAACATATTTTGAAGATGCAAAGGGGAATGCAGAATGATAAAGCACTATGAAAGAAGAGAAGAGATTGAAGCTCTTAATAGAAATGAAACATGGGACTTATTTCAAAAACTAAAAGGGGTGGAACTCATTGTTAAGGAAGAGAATGTCTTTTACTGTTTTTCATGGTATTGTATGGGGTATTTGTTCATAACATTGTATAGGGTAATTATTTTATTCTTTACGCTCAAAATGGAAGAGTGGTTCGTGGCTTTGAATGAAGGAGGGTTCACTTTCTCTCTCTGGGGTTTTGGAAATTTCACATGGTATCAACGTTTTTCATCTTCTTCTTCTAAACAAAGATCTAATCTGTAAGTGCTTTCTCTCTACATTGTTCTTTCAATCGATTCTACATTGTTCTCTCTCTGTGTATTTCACTCTCCCTGCAATCCTCCCCAACCTCTCTGTATTTCTCTCTCTGGTTGTCTTCGAAGTCACAATTTGGTCTGTTAAGGAAGGTTTTTTTTTTCTCTTATTCTCTCTCTAGCGTTCTCTATTTTTCAGTGGCCCATTTTCAATGGGTCTCTGCTCCTCCCTATGTTTCTATAGCGTTCTTTGACAATCTCCCTCTCCCATTCTCTCTCCAGCGTTCTCCACAATCCTCTCTCTCTCTAGACTCTGCGTGTTTATCACTCAGTCCCTAAGAAATTTGGACTAACCCAAGTCCTCTTTGTGTTCTCTGTTGTGTTAGGTTTGGGCGTGATTTTAATAGTTTTGAGTTTTGAGTGAATTTTGATTTTCATATAATCCATGTTCTCCCATGGATTCTTGGTTTTTTATTTGGGGTTTGAAATAGCCACTCTCTCTTCACACTGACTGTGTTTTCTCTCTCATCACTTTCTCTCTCTTACTGGGCAATTTGTTCTCTCTCATACTTGGGTGATTCAGGACTGTGTTCTCTCTCTATTGCTTCTTCCTATTATTGGCTTGCGTGTTCTCTCTCTCTCTATTTTCTTTTGGGTGCTGCTCTTCTCTCTCCAAGACTAGGCTCTTCGAGGCCTTTGAAGCCTCAATCTCTCTTATGGTTGCTATTGTAAAATTAAACCAAATAAATAAGCTAACAATTGGTTGCTATTGGTGTGGCTACTGGGATTTTGGGGTGCTTTTTTATGGTTTGTGGAGCTGTTTAGCTCTACTAATTGAGGGTTTCAAGAGGAGTATTTTCTTTTCTCTCTTCGCCTTTTTGTGGTTTGTGATTTTCTTCCTTTTATCTAAGGCCTCCTCAAGTTTCCTATCCTTTATATCTATTAAACCCAGTAGAGACAACTACCTCAAATGGAAGTCCCAAGTTTTCAATTGTATTGAAGACCTGAATATTGAAAGTTATCTTGATGGATCTGGTTAGCCACAAAATGACCCTATTTCTGAGGCACCAAAAGAAAATCAAGGTACCCAGCTTGAACTGTCAAAGGACCCCAAATTTATGGAATGGCGAAAGAAGGATAAAATACTATTGAGTTGGTTACTTTCTGCTCTCTCCGATGACTTGCTCACAGAGGTGATGCAACTGAAAACCACTCAAGAAGTGTGGGAGACGCTTTACAACACATATCAAAGGGAAACATTTGCCAATGTTTTCCAACTTAAAACATAATTGATCAATTTACAAAAGGGCTCTCAATTAGTGACTAAATACCTAAACAAGTTCAAAACTATATGTGACCACCATGCAGCAATTGGTAGTTCAGTAAGTAATCAAGATATGGTCCTCTGTACCCTCAAAAGTCTTGGTCCAGAGTTTAAGTCTTTTGAGACCTTCCTTGATAACCAAACCACCATTTATGTCTTTCTCAGAGTTTCGATCATCTTTTCTCACATTTGAAGCTCAGTTTGTATCTTCATCGGTTATTGAAAGTCATCCTCAAGCCTTGGTGAATACATCATCAGAGCAAAGAGACAGATTTATTCGAGGACGTGGTCGTTATGGAGGTAAAGGAGGTAGAGGAGGTAGATATCCTTATCCAAATCAGCAAGGCATTCTTGGAGCCAACCCACCTTTCCATCAACTTTCTCAATCGAGAATGAGCATGATACCTCGCGTAACTTGCTAGTATTGTGGGCGACATGGACATATTGCTAAAAACTGCTGGGATATAAAAAATGCTTTATCGTCCCATAATACGCTAGTACATGATTTCAACAATCTATCAACCACTACCGCAACTGATCGCTCCTGGGTTATGGATTCCGGTGCAACTGCTCATATGATGGACGATAACTCTCAACTTAGAGGTATGATTCCTTACTATGGTTCTCGTATGGTATTAACTAGAGATGGTACTGTCTTACCTATAAGCCATATTGGAACTATGAGTATTTCCATTACCTTTGGTTCCTTAAATATTCCTAATGTTTTACTTGTTCCCAAACTAAAGAAACAACTCATATTTATATCTCAATTTGCTAAAGATTTTAAGTGTTGCCTTGAATTTACCCCTCATGGTTGTGGTGTGAAGGATCTATAAAGTGGGAAGGTGATTGCTGAGGGGGTGCTAAGAGAAGATTTGTATATGCTTCAAAATGATCAACTCTACTGTCTTGTTACGATTATCCCCAAAGCTAGAAAATGAGCTACTATGTGGCAGATGAGCTACTATGCGGCATGAGCGTCCGAGTCATCCTAGTTTTACTACTGTTCGTCATCTTGGAAGAGAGTTAGCTCTACCTAATTTTGTTGATGATTTATCTCCTGGTTCACTGTGTTCTTCTTGTTGTTAGGAAAACATTTTGAGTCTACACTTGACTCTTCTAGTAGAAAGCCTAATGCTCCTCTTGACTTAATTCACAGTGATGTTTGAGGTCCAGCCCCAGTTACTTCCTTATCATGCTCTAAATTTTATGTTAGTTTTATGGATGATTGTACTCGATTTACTTGGATATATTTTTTGAAGCAAAAATCTGATATGTTTAATTGTTTTGTTAAATTTCACACTTATGTTGAGCGTCAATTTGCTCGCAAACTCAAAGATTTTAGATCTGCTGGTGGAGGTGAATTTACCTCTCATGTTTTTAAAGAATATTTGAATCAGCAGGGAATTCATCATCAATACTCATATCTATATACTCCAACACAAAATGGTGTTGCTGAGCACAAAAACGATCACATTGTTGAGAGTAGTCTTTCCATGACATACGCAAGTGGTCTACCTCAATTCATTTGGCCAGAAGCCTTTTCTACTGCTGTATATCTCATTAACCGATTGTCAAGCTCTACCTTGGACTTCATATCTCCCTTCCAAAAGCTCTTTTGTAGTAAACCAGATTACTCTTTCTCCTGGTATTTGGTTGCATATGCTTCCCACACATTTATTCCTCTCAAAGACATAAATTTTCTCCTAAGGCTTATGAGTGTGGGTTTATTGGATACAGCTCCGAACATAAAGGTTACAGATGTTATGACAAACTGTCACGACGCTTTTTCATTGCACGACATGTAACATTTGATGAAACTAAGTCTTACTTTAAGAACCAGTGTTCCCAAACTAACACAAATAATAACATGTCAAATAATGTGTCTGTACCTATTTCAATGTCTTCTCAATTATAGGAAAAAGTACACTCATAAGCTCCTATCTCCTTTGAAATTACAAATGAACCATCTCAGCAGCATCACTCTCATCAGTCATCGCCTCACTCTGATAGGTATGATCATCAACCTATTTCCTCTGCAGATGTTTCACCACCTTCTTTTCCCTCTCCTACTTCAAACTTAGTTGCATCCACTATAATGCAACATGATTTATCTAAAGAACCCTTAGCAATTTCACCTATACCACCACATCGTTCCTCTCGCTCTATACAATCTCCTAAACATTTGTCAGATTATCAGATTTACTTTACCATCGTTTCTTTTCCTGACGCCACCCCTATGACCCTAAGAACAAAATATCCCATTGAAAGTTATACCTTAAGAGAGATATTGTCTTCCGATCATCAAGCATTTGCAACACAAATTTTTCAAATTCGAAAACCAACCACCTATGAAGAAGCTGTTGTTGACACGGGGTGGCTGGCCTCATTGAAATAAGAGATTCATGCACTTGAAAGAAATCACACTTGGGAATTAGTGCCACTGCCTCCAAGAAAAAATGTAGTGGGCTCAAAATGGATGTACAAAGCTAAGGTCAGATCAGATGGCTTAGTTGAAAGGTTGACGTCCAAACTAGTGGCCAAGGGATTTAGTCAAGAATATGACATTGATTATGATCAAACTTTCAGTCCAGTTGTGAAGGCACCCACTATTCGATCCATCCTGGCTTTATCATCTATGTTTAATTGGAAACTCCATCAACTTGAAGTGAAAAATGCATTCCTTCATGGTGATTTGAAAGAAGAAGTGTATATGTAATAACCAAAGGATTTGAAGATCCCTTATGACCACATCATGTCTACAAATTAAAAAGGGCGATCTATGGACTCAAACAAGCACCTCGGGCATGGCTTGAGAAATTCAGTTCCCTAGTCCATAGTATTGGTTTTCAAATAAGCAAGAATGACTACTCATTATTTATTAAAAGATCATCATCAAGTATTGTTGTCCTTCTAATCTATGTGGACTACATCATTGTTACTGGAAATGATATTAAAGACATTGAACTTATTAAGAAAGAATTGAACCTGAACTTTGAAATGAAGGATCTTGGAGAATTAAAATACTTTTTGGGAATTGAAATTCATCAGAATGAAAAAGGCATTGTTCTCACCCAACACAAGTATATTCTTGAGTTACTCTCTAAAACAAGGATGTTGGGATGCAAACCTATTTCTACCCTAGTTGAAGTAAATAGGAAGTTAAGGAGTGAAGAAGGAGAATTGTTAGCTAATCCTTCATTGTACAAAAGTGTAGTTGGTGGTTTTCAATGTCTCATATTTACGTGTTCTGACATTGCTTATGCAGTGAATACAATATGTTAGTTTATGCAGGCTCCTCGACAACCTCATTGGGAAGCCGCAAAAAGGATTTTGAGGTATTTAAAGGGCTCTATATATGATGGCTTATTCTATACTTCATCAAGTTCACCTGACCTCAAAGCATAATTTGATGCTGATTGGGCTTGGTGACCTAATGATTGTAGGTCAATTACAAGTTTTTGTATCTTCTTAGGAAAGATTTTGATTTCTTGGAGTAGCAAAAAGCAAGCCTCAGTATCTAAATCGAGCACAAAATCCTTATATAGAGCAATGAATATTGTCTCGGCAGAAATTACTTAGCTACATATGCTCTTTAAGGAAATTAGTGTTTCGACAATTAAACCAACCATTCTAGCGTGTGATAATCAAAGTTCCATGCTCCTAGCCACCAATCTTATCTTTCCGCACTAAGCACATAGAAGTTGATTATCACTTCATCAAAGAAAAGGTTGTATCAGGGTCTATTTACATAACCTTTGTTCCTTCATCCCATTAGCTGGCAGATCCGTTTACTAAAGCACTAACTAGACCAAGACACCATGAGTCCATAGACAAGCTCTCGATGCACAAGATGCATGCTCGGCTTGAGGGGGGATGTTAAGGAAGAGATTGTCCTTCACTGTCTTTCATAGCATTGTATAGGGTATTTATTTATAACATTGTATAGGGCATTTATTTCATTCTTTACCCTCAAAATGGAAGAGTGGTTCGTGGCTTTGAATGAAGGAGGGTTCACTTTCTCTCTCTAGGGTTTGGGAAATTTCACACTCATTTCTTGTAAATGGATATTCAAGTTGAAGCGTAAGGCGGATGGATCCATTGATATCTATAGAGCCTGAATCGTTGCATGTGGTTTTAGCTAAAAGAAAGGAATGAATTTTGAAGAAACCTTTAGTCTTATTGCAAAACTTTCCTCACTTCTAGCCATCATCTTATTACTTGCCAGTACAGGCTAGACGATGTGACAAGTTGATGTAAATAATGCTTTCCCTTATGGAGTGGTTGATCAAGTTATCTATATGTCAGCCGGATTTGTTTTTGAGAAGTTTCCATACCAATTTTTTCAGCTAAAAAAGCTTCTACTTTTATGTTATGTTGTCTGAAAGTTGGATTCTAATTTATCGGTCAAGAAACATAGAGATTTGCTTTCCATAGAAGATGAGATAATTCTATCCGGGAACAATCAAGTTAAAATAGCAAGAGTACGGGAGGAATTAGGCATTTGATTAGAAATGAAGAACTTTTCTAAGTCCTTTCTTGGCTTGGAGGTTGAAAAGTATAATAAAGGTATATTCCTATCTCAAAATCAATTTGCAAGAAAGTTACTCACAAAGTTTAGAATGAGTGGGAGTAAACCTATTTCAAGTCCTGTGGAACCAATTTTGAAGTTCAAGAGAGATCACGGCAAAGAGTTGAAAGATGTTAGTTTTTATCGAATGCTAGTTGGTAGTCTTTTTCACTTGACTATCACTAGACCAGATTTATGTTATACAATTGGTGTTGCCAGTCAATTCTTGCAAACTCCTAGAAACCCACATCTTGATGTAGCTAAGAAAAAATTGAAATATGTGAACTCAGCTTGTGACTTTAAATTATTGTTTGAGCATAACGAAAAATTTCAACTTACTGTTTTTACCGATGCAAGACACACGACATTCTAGTTTTGGGTGTTCTTTTGACGCCAATTCGGCCACATTTAGTTGGTGTAGTAAGAAGCAATCAAGAGTGTGGATATTTCATCCACAGAGACCGAATATACAACAACTACTCTAGCTGCGTAAGAATGCTTATGGTTAAAGAATTTTCATGGAGATATCTTCAAGGAAGACCAAAATTTGGTTCTTATATTTTCTAACACTGATGATATTGATGATAATGATATTTTGTAACATTGAAAGCACCGTCAAGTGCATATAATCCTGTCTTTCATGCTCCAATCAATCATATTGAATTGCAACATCATTTTATTCGAGAGAATGTACTTGAAGGTGAGAACAAGTTGCGAAAGATTGGTAGATGGATTTCAAGGGGTTTTCTTCAATGTAATTAACTGGTGTAATAGAGTTTCGAAACCACCTCGGACCTAAGACCAAGTAGGAGATGTCTTTACAAATGCGTTGTTGAAAGTCAAGTACGAGACGTCTTTACAAACGTGTAATATAAATTTGTATTGTGTTTTACTTTCTTGATTTTATAGCCTTTTGTTTTTTTTTTTATTTATAAAAATGTGCCTCGACACTCTAGGGGTGGGCCAGGGCCATGATTGGGCCAGTCATGGCCAAAAGATAAAAAATAAATACATAAAACTATAGGTTATGTTGATCCGTTTTCATACAAATTTCAATGTAGAACCATTGCATAAACTTATACAAACCAATATCGTATAACTGCAAGAAAGCCTTGAACAAAGGAGAAAATGTCAATCGAATTTCTATTACTTCTTGGTTTTATAATGGTAAAGGCACCAAGGACAAGTTTGGAAGAACAACTAAACACAAAAATATTTTTCTAATATACTAGTCATGAGATACTTTGCAAGAGGTATGCTCCTCTCCATTTTTTAACCTAATAACTTGAGACAGAAGCCACAAAACATCTGAAGGTGCTCCCAAAAAATACAATTATAGATTCATAGATAACATGAAGATACAAACTAGATCAATCCACCTTGAACATGCACCTTACAAATGTAAATAAACATGAGAGCCAGAGCCCCAGATTTGCAAATTATGGACCAAGGAAGCCCATATCTTCCCTTCCTCACAAGTCCCTTGAGAAAAGGGTTAAAGCAGGAAACCACCCATGCACTACATAGAACTTCCAATAACATATTAAAGTCACCCCTAGCTAACTTAGGGGCAATAATAACCAAGCCTACAAGGTTCAGGAACAACAGAGTTGTGGGTGGTATAAACATTACATCCGAATTGAAGGTAAACTTATCAGCATTAGGATCGTTGTCCCTTTCATCCTTTGGTGTCACAAAAAAGACAATGTCTGAGAGTCCAAGTAGCTTCAAAGTGACGTCGAAGAATCCAAAAAGCCACCCACTAGCGCAATTTATCCTAGCCATCCGTTGGTTATTCCACCATTCCCTTGTCGAGAGATTGCATCGCCAATACTCCATCAACCCGAAGAAGTTGAATAGCACGAAGAGTGAGATAGGAATCAGCACTATTGGCTCAGGAAACTGCCGTGAAAAGATAAGTCATCATCATTTTTTTTTTCTTTTTTTGCTTCGTTAAGTTTTACCTAGTCTGGATCTAAATAGTTGTGTTAAATAGTAACAAAATATCTAGCATTATGAATCTATAAAATGAAGAAAATAACTCTATAGGATGAGTAATGATCCTATGAGATCGTGTGCTACATTACACATGTAGGACACTGATCTCCACCATTAGAGACCTACCACGGATTGTGGGAAGTATTGGTAACTTAGCTTAACAAGTTACAGTCGTCTCCATTACATGTTTTGTGGAAGACCTAGTCTTATAGGATTATTTCCTGTGTACAATAAAATCAACTACCACGTACCTATAACATGGAAGTAGGACGAAGTGCAGACTCAAAATTTCACTTGTAAGTGCATAAGTTAAATGCATACAAGCCAGGCATGAAAATTGTTTCACGATCTCACTTGAAACATGTTTCTGGAAAATAAGGCATGTAAACTTAGGAATTTATCCAATATTGATCAAAATCTGTAGAAGTTTTTCTGTTTCAAAAGGAGGAATAGTTTTCGCATTATAGTCATACAGACTAATATTTAATTAGAATGGTATAAATTGCAGTAATAAAACCATTAAAAACTATACAATATTTTCGCAATTATAGTTCCACTGTAGTTTTTCGCCCACCTGAAATACACAAGCTTGGAGCCCAATGGAATTTACTCTTTTATGTATTGTGTCTACTTTTTGAGTGAAATGAGCCACAAAGATGTCATTGATCATAGCATTTTGAATTATCAATATAACTTAGGTGGTTTCAATTAAGAATGTCTTGGACACATCATATATTGTCTTTGAAACCTTTCACATAATATGTGGTATTTAATAAGAATTTCATTGTAACAATGAGTGTGTTGCAAGTTAAAACCTTCAATTTCCACTGATACAAGAGGAAATCAGAGCTTACAAAAGATCTGTTGAATTTGTTATCTAGATAATTTTCAGAAAGTATTATAGAATGCTTTTGGATCTTGTCCACAAAGTGAGGGTTCAGTAACTACATACCTTGGGCATGAAGTGGGTGTTAGTAAGGAGGGAAAGAGCAGGAAGAATGGAGTAGAAAATCTCAGGGATGGGACGCAAGGCCCAAATGCTAAGGAAAGCCAAGCATTGCCTTATCTCAAGCTTCTTTGTTATGGTGGACAAGAGAGGGCTATGCCTTCCTACGAACAACTCTAATTGGCCGGCGGCCCACCTTCTTTGCTGAAGTAGGGTTTCAGGACCACTGGAGGGTGCACAACCAAGAAAGGCCGGTGGCTGTGGTGTGCAATAGACTGACCTCCATCCCGTGGAGAACAGTTTTAGAGATAGGAGCAGGTCTTCTGTACTAGATCCATAAACCCATCCTACCTGAAAAATAATCATCTACACTTGAATTATTGGTTGAAACTTCGACAATCAATCATAAGAAATATGGCAAGACAAGGAAATTATGTCTATTTACTTGTCCTATTAAATCCTGCCCCATTTTAAGAGGAATTTTGAGTAGGTCTAGATATAAAGTGATCATACTTAGAAGATCAATAGAGAGAAAAGTCAAGTTAATATATCCCAAGATAAAAATTTCTTTGATATTTTTGGGATTCCCTCCCTAAGCTTCCATTTACACCTGAAAATTGAAGCCATAGACACACATGCACAAAAGCGCACACACACGCAAGCATGCATGGATACATACATACAAACACATAGAGATACTAAACACACACACACACAAATGAATTCTCATGGGAAAGGCTTAGGAAATACTTGTGTTTCAATGACTAAAGTTTACCTGGTCTCCCCAATAAGTATTGTTCTCATATTTGCAACCAGCCACAATGTGTGCAGCCTCTACAGCGCTCTCAAAGCTGAGAGTGTCTCCAGCCTTGTTCAAATGAATACTTAATATTGATCTCAAGAGCTCCTTACAATGCCCAAATCTATTTATCAATTCCTCCATATTGGCTTCATTTGATCCTGAAAAAGGTAGACCACGCTTCAAATTGCAGTTAAGATATACATGGGGCTATGTTGATTCCTAACTGTACCACAACTTAAAAAAAAAATGCATGGTTCCAGGTATTCTCACACTATTACTTGTATTTAGGTTTAATCATTGATGACCCATCAAGTGTAACAAATTTTCATAGGACTTTATCTCTCTCTTCTTCTTGTTTTTTTCTGAAATTGGAAATTAAGATCTTACATGTGATAGTTGCAGATGAATTAAGAATTTTATGACGTAATGCCTCTTCATAATATGTTTCTTTTGAATGTTTATGTTTTTATATGGTAATTTGTTATTTTGATTACAATATGCACTATTATTCTTTTGACCTCGTACTGGTTTTTTTCTAATGCGTATGTATTTTATCCGTATTCCATATTCTATATCCCATCTAAATAACTAATCTATCCTTTTTTCCAGATTCCATCATCTCTATATATTTTGTTATATTTTGCACAACAGTTTTTTTACAGAAACCAACTTTTTATAATTTATTTTGCAATTTTGATCCCTTTTTAGGCTTGTTACTCAGCTTGGGCCATGGTGGAGTCTTGAGCCTCTGCCGAGTTTTTGCATATTGGTCAAAATTGCTCTAGTTTTCTCGATGTCCCATTATTGACTTATGTTGTTATGATGGCAAAAAATTATGTGATATTTATTGTCAGTGCATCATGACAAGAAATAATCCTCTGATTGTAAATGACAATTCTTGTTAATTTTTTGTGATTTTTTTATTTCTTTTTATTGTTATTGTTTTGGTAGATAAGTGAGGAATACTAGCCCCTACCCATTTTTAGAAATAATTAATGGTTTTCGAATGCGTCAGTGGGAATAGAAACCTAGACCTTAATTTGAAAAAGCTTTGTAGTTTTCCTTGCAACCAAACTTGTCAGCTAAAAGTAATTAAGGAAAGGTCATTTCACGACCCTTAGAGTGTATTTAGCTGGAATTTGCTTCTATGAGTTTCTATTCAGAGTTGTATAAGTTATAGAGTTGCTTGCCTAAGTAATATGCTTTGAATCAGGGATCACATTATCATGCAAATGTATCAAGAAACAAAAATCAATACGTGTATACCATTGAAGAACTCCAAAAAATTTCCTTTTGAATCTTCTGCCGGAAAACCGTAGATGGTTTTTCTTCTATGAAAGCATCCTGTTCCTGCATAACATGGCCCCTGTATTGCTGAAATACCAGCCAATACAACCTGTGGCACAAAACATTCCCAAACATCTTAACTCCCCTGGTACATTGTATAGAAATTGATGAAGTAGGTTCAAATTGGATTGAAACATTAAATTCTTCACCAGTGATGGCCTACATGGGTAATTCACTATTGAGGTGCCCAAAGGAATCATAACTCAGTGGGCTGGCTATTTAGACTTATAAGGGTATAAAGAGAGCACTCAAGTATTTGATAGAGAGCAATATAGATGGCAAATTTTTCCTACCCTGTTTTGCAGCCATGAATATGATGCTAAAGGGTTCCCTTGATCTAATATCTCTAGTTTGCCACAATCTCAACATGCTTTGATGCATATGCCAAATTCTCCTTTTAACGAAATTCCAAAATTTTCATGAATAACACAAAGGAAACGTGCCTTGTTACACTAGGAATAAACACTTCAGAAACTCCATAGAACTTTAAATGAGAATAGATATATACCTATTTGGGCAAAGAATCACAATAATCTTAAAAATTAAGGATTCCTCCGCCTAGGCAAATAGATTTGGACTTAGAACCTCCTTAGGGTTAAATAAAATGAAAGCCTAAAAATTGCAACCCCATTTTTTTTTCTAATGCTTAGTAACTTCATACCTCAACCTCACTCACTACTTGATGCTTTTCTCTTCTTACTAGTAACGCACCGACTCTTGCGGGTTAATTACTGTACACGTGAAAATATTTTCGTGAAAGCATTTTCACATGAAAAAAATTGAAATATCTCGCGAAATTGAATACTTCTACAAAAATATTTTCATGTGTACTAAACATGCCCTAAATTTCATTATATGGGTATCATTTTCCATCTACTATAGGCTAGTTTTATAATATTTAATCGGCTTCTTAGGCCTCTGTACGTTTCATCTCATTCCAATAAACATATTAAAAATGCATGGAAACTTGAAAACTTCTCACCAGCTATGAATTTACTTGGTTTTTGAGGGATTTAGGAAGCGTGTGTCCTAGTTTTTGATAGATTTGGGACCTCGAATGCATTCCCAATCACTGTAAATTCATTTTCCTTCTCTGATCTATGAATTTGGGATTCCCAAAAATAATACAGGTTTGATGATCAGATCTTTGAAGAATTAAAATAATATGGTACTATTATCATGTTATCATGGAACCCTATTTACAAAAGGGAAAAGTTTAATTCAGACAATGAAAAACTTATTACATAGAATTAAACTTCTAGGAAGTCAGTTTCCATTCTATTTAAACATATCTTTTTTCTTTATTTTAATTTTCATTTTTTTGGTTTGTTGGCAAGTTGGGCGTAGTAACGGTTGAGTAAAACGAAGCTTTCATGCACTTAAAGTCATTTAACAGGGGATATTTTTGGCAAGGGCCCCTAGAAAGGGAACAATCTTAAACAAGGGTACGGACCAAACTACTAATTTTAATGTTCAAATGAATTAGCTACTGGGCAGGAGTTCTATTTAATCAATGTTTGAAGAAAAACAAATGAGTAGGATCTGATCAAACGGTTCTTAAAATTTTTTAAAAAATACTAAAATTTCTTAAAAATCTAGGTTTTTTAGTTTCTGGAAAGATAGGGATATTGCATGGTGGATTTTTATTATTTTATCAAAATACATCAATATTAAGTACATGTATCATGTTTGAGTGTTTGTTGAACATTACATTGATTATATAGTCAAAGTGAAGCTTAAAATACAACTTAATACAAAAAAATAGATCTCTCTAATTAAATTTTTTTTATAATCTTCAATGTCACTTGGGCATGTAACGATAGGGTATCTTGCCTACCCATTGAGTTAGGCAGTGGGCATGTGTCTAAAGCCTTGATAAGGAATAACTATGAAAATTATGAGTAGTGTTCATGTGCAGGTGCTAGATAGAGTTTTCTACTTGTTCTACAGTTTGGTCTGGTTTCTAGATGGAAGTGACAAGGAAATTTAAATTTAAGTTTACATGCAAGTGATGAACAAACAAAGTAGTTTGCTAAAGTTTCACATTAACTTTTGTGTTGTGGAGCTCTAGTCTCAAGTCTCAACCATGGCTAATCTTGTGGTTCACAGTTGTAAATAAAATGACATAGGTGAATCCACTAAAATGTTGTTATGGAGTCAGTGTAACACCATGCTTATGCTCTTGACTATTGTTCGGTTCTTCATAGGTTGACAAAGGTTTAAATCTATAACTATAGGAAATAATGTTAGTGTACGGATATATTGTTAGTATTGATATACATCATTATGGATGCATATATCAGTATAGATATGTATGTATATGGGTATATATAACTCTTGATAAGGTTAGGTGTCAATAGATATCCATATATGGATATGTATGTATATGGGTATATATAACTCTTGATAAGGTTAGGTGTCAATAGATATCTCAAGATTAGTTAGTAATTATCCATAATAGTGGGTTTCTACCCTGTTATTAGCTGTATGTTTATATAGGGTCTTGTATATTCTTGATTAATCAATAAAGAGAAGTTCTCTGCAGTATTTTGAGTTTCTAACATAGTATCAGAACGATAGGCTCCTCAACCTCAGGATCTGAGCTCGCACCTCTAATCTCAGGTTGTATTATGGTATCAGCTCTCTAAACGCAAAGTCTCTCTCTCTTAAGTAATCTGATTCTCTCTACGTTTCTTCATGTGTTTCTGGCTACAACCCTATGCCATTGATTGGCTTTGATACAACGGACAACCTCAGATCTATGCAAAAACTTCAGCTTTCCCATTCGTCCATAAACTTTAGCTCTCCTTTTCGTCCATGGTTGAATCAATCAACACTCCCAACTTATTTAGAGAAACTCATAGACCAAGGAAGCACTGCCAAAGGACTTCTAGTCATGTTTCGACTCTCTGCTCTTTGCCGAGTCTGTTTCGACTCTCTGCTCTCTGCCGAATCTGTTTTGACTCTCTGCTCTCTGCTGAGTCTATTTTGACTCACTGTCGAGTCTGTATCGACTCACTGCCGAGTCATGTGTCGACTTTCTATCGAGTCATGATTCGACTCTCTGCAAAACAGCCTTTATCTCTGTTCTGGTATGTATTATGGACTGCGAGTTGTTGAATCTGTCTCATTGTTATATCTGTCTTGGACTATAAGTTGTTGAATTTGTCACAGATCCACCCCAAGTTTTGTTGGCTCTTTTAAGTGCCCTTTTATACTTGTTGTTTGAGCAATCTATGCATATGAAGACTTAAAGATCCAACTCTTTCATTTATGCAACTTATTGTTTCAAACTCCAACTACTTTGTGTCAAAGCATCTTGAGTTTGAAGGGGAGTCTTAGCGTAAGTATATCTTGTTAATATTGATATACATCATTATATATATATATATATATATATATATATATATATCAGTATAGATTGTATGGGTATATATATCTCTTGATAAAGTTAGGTGTCAATAGGTATCTCAAGATTAGTTAGTAATTATCTATAACTGTTAGTTTCTATCCAGAACTGTTATTAACCATATACTTATACGGAGTCTTGTATATTTTTTATTAATCAATAAAAAGAGAGTTTTCTATAGTATTTTGAGTTTCTATCAAAATTGGGACCCACGTTTTGGAGTACTGGGTCACTAAGTTTGATGGAGTGGTGGACACGCCATTTGATTCGATGGGAGGAGATCATGAAGATTTCCATTGTTAGTCTATAAAAGGAGAGAGAGAGAGGAGATTATGAAGATTTCCATTGTTAGTCTTTATAAGTAGAGCGAGAGAAAGAGAGAGAGGGGGAGAGATTTTAGGTGGGGTATATATTCATGTCCCAAGAAAGTTTAAAATTTACAAGTTTAGAAAATATCCCTCGTTAGGGATGTTGGAGAACAGTTGGCTACCACTGAACTATAGAATATGAGGTAAGAAGGCATATGTACTTTGTTTTATCCTGTGGGTGTGGGATCATCCATATAGAAATGTGAGTCTCCAATAAATAAAAATTTTGAAAATAAAAAATAAAAAATAAAAAATAGAAAATAAAGAATTATAGTAAATAAAAACTGCATAAAAAATATGGGGCCTCTAATAAATAAAAATTTGAAAAATAAATATTGTATATAAAATAAAATATTATATAGAACTGGTTGGTTCCCATGGAACCAAGCAGTTCCCAATGTTCAAAAGGAACAAAATCGGTTCTTCCTGAAAATGGATTAAATCGGGAGATTTTGATCCAAATTAATGTTTAATTATAGACTGTATGTAATAATAATGTCGGAGAAGTGATGTGTTGAACTCACACTGAAGAGGACTTTCAGTTGGTTTCCAAACGGGTCATCCTTGAGGCCTCCATAGAACACTTGGGGAAATTGAACAAAGGCGGACTCTCTCTCACTTTTGAACCCCAATAGAAGGCACATTGCTTCATAGAAACAAGTGGGGTTGTTCACAAACATGTCGCAATCGACGTTCATGATAATAGGAGCATTTGTCATCACTGCCGATACTCGTGTCTGTACAATAAACAAAAATTACACATCATTTCTCTTTGGGAAAAGTTTATGCAAGGATACAACTTTATAATGTAGAATTATAGATGCACCTCAAAAATCCATCAGAAAATGTTGTTTTAATGTTGAAAAGCCTTTGATTGATCTCGATATCGAGATGTATGACGATGAAAAATAAAAAGATTTTAAGTCTCAAAATTAGTGCATTTTACAATATATTATCTACACCGTCCATTTTCAAGATTTTCATATGTTTATAGATCTACTTGATTTTAACCATTTTTTAAATTTAAAATTTTATAATTAGATATAAAAATAGATTTTGGGATAATCCTAAGAATATTTTACATCAAAATTATATACCATGATAAAATTTGAAGGTGCACCTTACTTCTATAGCTACGGATGCATCCGTATGCCAACGACACCCTTTCTCTTTTCGGATGGTTTTTATTAAGGAAAATTTTTTCACGCTGCCTGGACCGCATTTTTACATACGCGCTCCAGAAGAATTGAAACGGTCCAAATGTTTTTTTAAGAAATTTATTATTCTAGTTTTTTGAATTTATTTATTTTTACAAATTAATCATCTCCATGTTAAAGATTATATGATCTCTAATTATTAGGATTGAATTTTATTGCAAAATTAAATTTAATAAGGGCCGTGCATTTCTACATGTGCGGGCTTGGCCCGCATGCTAATCACGTCCTTTTATTAACTCCTCTTACTTATTGACTTTTCTATAGGTTGGCTGGAAAACTCAAAAGAAATAGAACTCAAACATTCTTGGCAGCCAACAACTTGTCTGCCAAAGCTTAAGGACCGAGATAATTACACATTGTTTCAGCTCGGTTAAGTCGACCTGGACTCGCAAAGTTACTCAATTGAGACCCTGTACCAAGGTGATTACCAATCTTTCCGTCGATTTCATGGGTAAGATGAGCAATACTCGACGAGTGCTATTCATACTCCCTCGAGTGAAATACAACTCAAACAAGTAAGCCAGAGTTGTATAGTACTGGGGGAGTATAAACAGTACTGTCGTGAGTAAGTTATATAACAAAAGGGGGTAATAAACGCCCAACTGAGACCATGTGCCGAGGTGATTATCCATGTATCCCTCAAGTTCATGGGTAACTGAGCAATACCCAGGCAAGTACTATTCATAATCCCCCGAGTGAAATAGAACTCAAACAACTAAGCCAGAGTTGTGTGGTATTGATGGTGTATGAACAATACTCTCTTGAGTAAGTTATATAATGGAAGGGGGTTAATACCTACCTCAAAGCGTTCAAGTACATACACACACTCCATCACTCTCTCAAAGGTGGTGGATTTCGGCCCCCTTATTTTATTTTTCTCAAATGGAACAAATTTTTCCCACACTTTTCACCTCTTCTTCTCTCACTCTCAAATTTTGCACCCCTTTTTTAATTTCTCTCTTTCTTTAAAAGGGAGCTGAAATCTACCTCTTTTTCTCTCTCTCTAAGGATGCGTTTGATAACATGAAGTTGGGAGAAGAAGTGTTTGATACAAGAAACTTGTGTTTGATAACAGGAAGTTGGGAAAAGAAGTGTTTGATACAACAAACTTATACAGTAAAGAAGTTCCACTTTGAACTTCCTTATTCCCTTGTGCTTAAAAAAAAAAGTTCTATCTAAAATGATGGAACTTAAAATAAGAACTCGGTTCCTCAAACCCTATTTTGCCTCCCTCCTTATATTTATATTTATATTGTTAATTTATATTTGTACTTATTTATATTATATTATTTTATATTTATTATATAATAAAAATAAATATTAATAAAATAATTTATTACACAATATATTATATATATTTAATATAAAATACACTATATTATATATTATATTACGTTATATATAATATATATTTTATATTTTATTAGATAATATATAATATATTATATTATATATTATTATTTTATTATGAAATAGATATTTATAATATTATATATGATAAAAATATTATATATATATATATATATATATATATATATTTAAATATTAATATATATTTGTACTATATAGTATTTATATTTAAATTATTAACATATATTTGTACTATATAGTATTTATATTTAAATTATTATTATACATTTGTACTATATCGTATTTATAATTATTATTATATATTTGTATTACATAGTATATATATATTGACGTATAGAGTATATTTATTGTATATTATATAATATAATTAATATAAAATATGTCAATATATATATATACTATATAGCATTATATATATTATACATTTATTTAATATAATATATTTTATTAAATATATAAGATATTTTATTATATATATTAAAATAAATATAAAATACACTATATTATATATTATAGTATGTTATATATATCATATGTTTTTATTTAAATTATTACCATATATGTATTATATTTATGTAATATAAGATTATATATATATATATATATATAGTATATAGTATATAAATAAAATACATTATATTTTATATCATAGTATATTCCAAATGTCATAGTTAAATTATTACCATATATGTATTTTATGTCATTATATAGAATATATATTTATTTAATATAATATAAAATATTACATAATATAAAATATAATATATTTTGTTGTATAATATATTGTATGTATGTAATGGATATTTCAATACGATATTTGTTTTATATCGAATATAAAAATAATATTTAATATATAATATTTTAATAATATTTAAATAAATATTTCAACAAGTTGTCAAACACAGATACCTAGAACTTCTTTAACATTAAGTTATCAAACATATATACTCAAAACTTCCCTAAATAACTTCTTTCTTCCCAGCTTGCAATTTCCAAAAGACATTTACCTCCGAGTTATGAAACAGGCCCCTAAAATGAAGCATAGGCCTACCCCTTTTACCTTTTTCTAAAGGGAGTGGAGGTCATGGAAATCCACCCTTTATTTCTAACTCTCTCTCCTCAGCGGGAGAGAGATTTATATGCATGAGAGGAGAGAGATCCCATAGATGTGAGGGTGAGAAAGAGAGATGTGTGTGAGGGACAGAGAGAGTTGTCCAAATGTCTTTCTTCCTTTTGGCTACGTGCCAAAGCCTGGTATTGGGCATTGGGCCAAAAGCTTTTATATTTATTTTTTTATTTTTTATTTTTATTATTTTTAGCGGACGCAACTTGCCCAAGTCACTTGGATCAGGCTTAGGCTTAGGCTCTGAATTTTCAACCACTGATCTTTTCCTATCCATTTCCTCACAACTTTGGGGGATTTATAAATTGTTTCAGTCATTTGTGTTCATTTGGGCTAACAAATTATACAAATATATGGTAGGCATCTATTCTCATCAAGGATGGAATTCACTGTTGGATGGTGGTGACGGAATTCACTATATGGTATTATACGCGCACTGCCCCTTCCACGCCGTCCAAAACAAATTTTGTCTGATGGAGGAGGAGGAGGTATTCACCAGCCAACACTTTCTGTCTTTGTTGATGGCCTTAATAAAAGTGTTCCATCTTTGATGGTGGATCCTGCGGGGAGAAGGCTATAATATAGGTTCCTCCCTATAAGCCATTTTGACATGGGAATTCAAGGAGCAATCTATTCTTTTTTAAATTTTATTATCTCTTATTTGCTAGTTTACAAGAAAAATCTTAGTGATAGGCTTTTAGTACCCAGGGGCTACAAATGGTCTTATGGAGAACCAATCTAGATCACTGGAAAGAAAAAGAATTAAAAATACCTCCCCCCCCCCCGTCTAGTATATAGACTCCCTCCAAGTAAAATAATAATAAAAATAACAATAATAAATAAATAAATAAATAAAAATAAATAATCCGTTCTGGTTTTTTTTTTAATTGTCCAAATTACAATATTTATGGCTTTTATTTTTTCTAATGACCTGTTCATCGAACCCTAAAAATTGTACCCCTTTCTCTCTCTTTCTCACCCTTGACCCTCTTCTACTCTCTCTCTTTTGCAACCTCCTTTGAATCCTCATATCTCTTTCTCATCTAGTGAACCTCACGAGTAGGTTAAAACCAATGTTCGCAAAATTAATCCGGAACGGTTAAACGGACATGGGCCAGAAGCAGTTTAACCGGCTGATATAACTGTTCTAACCGGGCAAGTCCCAAGGAGGTAAAAAAGTGTTAGACAAAATAAAAAAGATACAAAAAATTCTACTAAAATACGAAAAGTATATAAAGAACGATTAAAACAAAACACATTCAAATGAAGTTGAAAATTAATGAAAAAAATGGATTTTAAAGATGCCTAGGGGTATTTTTAAAATTTTTTGAAAAAAAGAGAAAATATAAAAGTGAGTATTAATGACCAAAACAATTTCTAATCTTTACTATAATGTAAAGAATATTAAAAATATATATTGCAAATCAAATTCCTTATTTTTGAGATTTTATATATATTTGTTGTTTAAAAAATACCAATCAATCACCAAAACCGCTTGAAACGGGCCACTAACTGGTTCTGATCTAACCGGGCGTTTACCGGTTAGGTCGCCCGATTTTTCCAACATGGGTTAAAACAAGCATCTTGAATTTAATTTATATGATATGGTCCTTAGAAAAACACGAAAGGGTAAATATTGTTAATTTGGTCGATGAAAAGGTAAAGAAAGAGGTTAACATTACTTTTTTTTTACTTAACAGAGTTCCATGTGTTTCCTGTAGAACTGGAGCATATCTAGGATTATTATTTCATAGAGAAGGGATCCACATTTTCTTCCCAATAATGAACATGTCGAATTTAAGAATTAAATATTGTGGGAAAGGCCAAAAAACAATAGAATTTTTTATTTATTTGGAAGAATCAATGAAACAGTAAACGAGAAAGTTTAAAATAATAATAAAAAAAAAAAAAACAAAAAGAGAGAAAGACAAAGAGTGAAAGTGTAAAATAATAAACAAAGGACAAAAATGTGAGAGAGAGATACGGAGATGGAGGAGCACCACAGAATAAAATTTCACTAAAAAAAAGGTCGTACTCTGGCAAAACGAGAAAGTAGGGTTTGTCGTATACCAATACGTTCATGGCACCCGCCTTGTAGTGATGAGGATGCTTTGGACGCTTCTCCCTCGACACATAAATTACATGTGGTAATCCACCTATGCTCCTTTCCCTATTCTCTACTATCACCTACAAAATTTTCAAACAAAAATAAAAGGATTGCGGTTTGTATTGAGCCTAGGCTCTGAACAGTCAAATTAGATTCTACCATCAAATAATGTGGAGAAATGTAGTTTTCATATTGGAAATCTTTATGATAGCCATAACATATGTTTTTATTTTTATATATAAAGTTTAAAACTTCAAAAATAGTGTAGATCGACAGATCTATAAAAATTTGAAAATCTTGAAAATTGACGGTCCAAAAATGCATTTCAAAGTACACTGTTTTCAAAAATTAAAATCTATTTTTTTCTCATGTCTATGCATCTTGATGTCGAGATGATCAATTTGAGAATATTTGGGCGTCAAATCAACCTCTTATTTGATTTTTTTCAAAATATAAAATATGATAGAATTTGTGAGGAGGAAAATGAATTTGTACGGAGAAAGAGAGGAACTCAAGTTACTCATTTCCCCACCAGCTTGAATGGCTCACATCTCAACCGTACGATGTTGAGTATGGTAGATAGAAGGGAAAATTTTCTTAAAACCCCAAAATATATACTTTTTAGGCACTTTACCCAGCCCATCGTTTTCAAACATATTTTTCTCCAAAACCAACTTTTCTAGCTAATACCCCAAATACAAAAAGTTCACTTTTTTTTTTTGGACGAAAATAGAATTTCCTTACCTAATAAATTATTTTCGTTGGAGAGGGCAGTCCGGCATTTAGAAGAGGCGGTTCGGTGTTTTTTTTTGTTGGAATGGATGGTCCGGCGTTTCATAGTCACGGTCCGGGGATTGGAAAAATGGGCAGTTTGGTGTTTTGAAATAGCGGTCTGGCATTTTGAATGGCCAGTCCGGCATTTTAAAGTGGTGGCACGGCATTTTAAAGGGACAGTCCGGCATTTTGAAGTGAGTAGTCCGGCATTGTACAAGTGCGGTCCGGCATTTTCCTTTATTGGGATCCGAAAATGATTTGTTATGAACGAGAGAGGTATTTTCTCCAAAAAAAAAAAAAAAAATTGAACTTTTTGTATTGGGGCATTAGCTAAAAAATGTTGGTTTTGGGGAAAAATATGTTTAAAAAAATTAGGCTGGAGTAAAATGCATAGAAACGTATATTTGGGGGTTTTAAGCATTCTTTCCTTGACAGAAACGATATATAACATAGGGTTGGGATAATACACATAATAAGCAATTTTCCCTTGATACACATTCTGTTTGGCCTAACATTTTAAAAAATAAAAAATAAATAAGTTGCAAACGAGATATGTGACATTTAAAGTGTTTAAATGAAGATTCTGGACCTTAAAGTATTTTTCATCCGATGGTTTAATAATAGACCCTAAATTTTATCCTAAAATACAAAATGTTTTATTTGTAGGTGAAAATTACAAAAAAAATATCAGTCAAAGTATTTTTTTTTATTTTTTTCAAAATTACCGCTAAATCCGAGGACATCCTCGGACCTAATTTTAAGTTTCTTTTTACTTTTTTTTGTTTGTAGGGCACTGCTCTAAGGCTTGGGGTACTGCCCTAGAAAATATATTGGAAGAGTCCGAAGTTGGGGATAAAATCAGACACGCGCTTGGCCAGACCCTGAGGCAGATTTTTGAAACATGAATGATTAATCTTTGTGGTTCCAAGAGACGCTGAGTGCATATTTTTGAAACATGAATAATTAATTTTCGTGGTTCCAAGAGAAGGGTAAATAGATTAGATTGTATATGCATCCATTTTGTTGATTCATGGTGGAAACAAATGTTCGATAGTTCATTACACGAACATATGTAGAATGTCTACGGAAACCATCTCCAAACCTGTACCTTTACGATGCTCGGATGGTCTCTGTTTTCCATCCGAGAGAAAGCTGCAAATTCCTCATTGATATTTGGATATGGCACCGACTTGCTGCTAACTGCCTCATTGATTCTCTTGCTAAGCTCATCGTATTCACTCTTCACATAAACATAACATACAAATTATGTGAAGAATAAACCAGTTATCGAAATGAATAGGGAAGCCTTGTTCAGTTTAGAGGATGCACCTTCATTTTCTTCCATTCTGTTAGAAATTCTGAAGAGAAACTGTTACAGATATGAGATGTCTGCGAGAAATACATGAAGGGGGCTCTGACACTCACACCGTGCTTCTTGCAAAAGGGTACCCATCGTTTCGCGTACTCCACGGCCTCTGTAAGAGCGTAAAACGTGAGGGGCGAAGCTCCGTCGTCTGAGACATAGCACGCAAGCTTGTTCGCAGGGTAGTCCACCGCAAGGAGGGATAGCACTGTGTTTACTGTGAGGATCGGAGGCTCCTTCAGAGCGTCCGCCGTCGTCACGAACATGTCCACTGCTGGTAGTTCTGATTCCGTCTTCAACCTTAATTGCCAACAATATAATTTCTACAAATCAATATCATTCACTAAATCATAGGCAAGTAGGGTTGTTTTTTCTTGATTGCGATATGGTTTCAAGGTGTGTTTATCTCACTCACAGTTTACTATTACCTTTTTAGGAGCTTGTTTGGGTATGTTCGATACTGGACCATGCTCCACCTTTGGTTCATTGATAAAATCCACAGACAAGCAAAGCAAGTCTCACAGGCAAGTGCGAGGGTCCAAATGACATAACTTAGTCCTTTGTGGTTAGATAAGGTGGAGAAACGGTAGAAGATGAAGGAGAGGAGAAGAGATAAGAGGAAGAGTGAGAATGCGTTGAGGTATGTAGTGTTGACCTTAATTCTCTCTTGTACGGCCTCTTCTTCCTCGGCTCTGTGAACGTTCCCAGAACTTTGATAAGAAAAGTTGGGTGCCATTTTGGAGCACAGATATTGTAGCAGGATTCTAGAGAGAGAGAGAGAGAGTTAGAGAGAGATGGCTCTGAGCATTAGCTGAGGAGTGGAAATGAATGGGAGAGAAGGCCTCAGTTTCACTTATAAAGCGGCTCTCTCTCTCTCTCTCTATTTTCACTAGCGTCGTGTATGGAACGTGGAGGCTATGCAGGAGCATGGAGCTCTCATCGGTTTGGATCAGGACTGATCAGAAATGGGTGATCCCAATGGTTTAAAAAACGGATTGGTGACCCGAATCGGGCTTTAAAAAAACGGATTCGGATCGGCGAATCGGCGATTCGGATCGAAAATCGGGTGAATCGGTCAGAATAAAGCTTCAAAAAAATCCGTAAAAAATTATTAAAATTCATTATAAATATTGTTTTTTAGGAATTCAATAAGAAATGAGGTACTCCATTAAGAATTTTCATGTTTTTTGAATGAATATGCGAATATTGATATGTTACAGCAAACTCAAACAATAAAAATTAAAAATTGGGTTTAAGACATCATGATAATCAAAAATTTATCACGATTTTCACATCTTTTCGAAAAATCATCATTTTTCAAAAAATTCGATCATGGATAAAAAGAAATAAAAAAAAAAAAGTACAGCAAATTTTCAAAAAATTCGATCATGGATTAAAAAAAAAAATTAACAAATTTTCAAAAAGTTCGATCATGGATTAAAAAAAAAAATCACAAATTTTCTAAAAATTCGATCATGGATTACAAAAAATTCGATCATGGATTACAAAAAAAAAAAAAAAAACAAAAAATTCGATCATGGATTACAAGTAAAAAAAACAAACATTTCGATCATGGATTACAAAAAAGTCGATCATGAATTACAGAAAATTCTATCATGGATTACAAAAAATTCGATCATGGATTACATAAAATTCGATCATGGATTATAAAAAAAAAAAACAAAAAAAAACAAAAAATTCGATCGTGGATTACAAAAAAAGAAAAAAACAATTACATCATGGATAACAAAAAATTCAATCATAGATTACAAAAAACTCTATCATGGGTTACATAAAAACAAAAAACAAAAAACAAAAAATTCGATCATGGATTACAAAAAAAAACAAACATTTCGATCATGGATTACAAAACATTTGATCATGGATTACAAAAAATTCTATCATGGGTTACAAAAATAAAAAATAAAAAATAAAATTCGATCATGGATTACAAGAAAAAAAAACAAACATTTCGATCATGGATTACAAAAAATTCGATCATGGATTACAAAAAATTCTATCATGGGCTACAAAAAAAAAAAAAAAAAAAAAAAAAAAAAAAAAAAAAAAATATTCTCCACCGAGTCGTTTTACATAAGCGATTTTAACTCAAAAATTCACCTCTAAGTGAATAAATTACATCCAATTGAGTATATTTTCTGATAAACAACAATATAAGGAATCAAAACCCTAAACTTTTAACACATTATTTCTAATATATCATGAAAACAAAATCAAAAGGCGGAAAAAAAAAAAAAAAACAGCGGAATTTGGTTCCGCAGACATCTCACTGTTCATATCAAATTTCTTGCTGTAATTGACTAGATTACGTAAAATTGAAAATTTTAAATCATACTAGACACAATAAAGATTAAAAACCCTAATTATTGAACTCATTATGTTCAAAATATGCCTTGAAATAAATCAAATGGCGGAAAAAAAAAAAAACCCAAAGTTCTTACCTGTTTTTGTGAACCGAAGCCTTCAATCTCCAAAAAACTCTGTTTTTCTCAACGATTATCACAAATTAGTAACAAAAGGTTTTGATTCACAGCTTTAAGATCAAAATGCCTACAAATTTTAAAAGATTCATGCCTTATTTGGCATGAAATTTCAGAAAAGGAGGAAACCCTAAACACCGAATTTTTCATGATCCAAAAACAACCAATCTTTCTACCGTTTAATCCTAGAAAAAGCTGAATAAAGCTGTTTACAGCCTGCAAATCAGATCACATGCCAAAAAAAACAAGAAAAATGATAAAAAAATGACAAATTTCAAAAAATCCGTGAAGAACACTGTGCAACACGTGTTCTTCACGGACTCGCCGATTCCGCACAGTGAATCGGCGAGTCACTGTGCGGAATCGTCCGGTTCTCTCTAGAACCGGACGATTTCCGATTTTTAAACCGATCCGATCCCTTTTCGCGATTTTCGAATCGAACCGGGCGAGTCCGGTTCGACTCGACGTTTTTTAAAACGCTGGGTGAACCCATTGATGCTGCTGGCTACTCGATTACCGAAGAGCATACTGTATACTTGTCCAGGAAGGTAGTCACCGTTTTCTTTATTTCACTTTTTTTACTCGAGAACAACGAAGAGTGCATGTTATGCTCCTGCAGGAGCATTATTATGCATTTGTTCCCTCGGTCAAAAAACCACCTAAAAATCACTAGATGATTATTTTTAGGGAATAGTTTATATAGAGCTGAGCCTCTAAACAATCAAATTAGATCTTACTTCAAAAATTTCACTTGAAGAGGTTGTTTTGGTGCCCAAATATCCTCAAATTGATCATCTCGCCATCAAGATGAAGGACATGGGAAAAAAATGGATTTCAACTTTTAGAAATAATGTATTATGTAATGCAGTTTTGGACCATCAATTTTCATAGATCTGTCGATCCACATTATTTCTTAAGCTTTAAACTTTATAAATAACGATGAAAATATAGTTTAAGGCTATCACAAACATTTTCAATATTGAAACTTTGAAGGAAGGCTCTAATTTGATTGAAGAGATCACATATCGAATTTTTTGTGTTTGAAGAGATCACATATCAAATTTTTTGTTTTTGACTAAGGCAAATAACTTTAAGATACATCATTAACATAACACTACAAAAGGCAAAATAAAAGATGCGATCAACATTAACCCCAAGTTTCACTAAATAATCCACCTTGGCCTCCCTATAAACAAGATGAAGAGCAGCCACCGACGTTAATAAATATCCAACCATTGAAATAAATATTTCCTGAAACACCATGGATCACATAGTCTTTGTAGTTGTATAGGCTATACTTGCATCCAATTTCGAAAATGTTCAATGCGTAGTAAAATATTATAAGAAAGTTGTATACACGAGTAGGAGTGTGTGGCTTGGAAGGGAAGAAGTGTTGCATTGTCTTTTCCAGTTTTTGGTTGGTCGAAAAGTCCATGTATCTCGCTCCAAAACCAGATATAAAATAGGAGTCCTGGACAAAAACCAAACGTATCCAGACAAAGTAAAGGTCATAAGCACGTGCATTTGCCAGTATAAATAATTATTAACCCCACCCTTCACTTTTTGAATGAATCAATGAATAAAGACTCTTATCTCTTTTTATATTTGTAAAGGGGGAGGTTTTTATACTTTTTCTTCACCCACGAGTCGTCTAAGTACGGTGGAATAGGTAATTGTGGAGCCACTCTAAGTGATTGGCGGCTCTCAATAAACGAGCATTTGACTTTGAAACCTTTACCCTATTTTTTAGTAAGTATTTTTTCTTTATTCTATTTTTCATTCGACCGCATGCAACTACCGATACCGAAGGCAGGCTAATGCAGGTGCTTCCCGCAAGGGAAGACATACTCCCCGTTCCTCCCGCCTAAGCATTCGACCTCTTTCTCATGGCTTTCTTGCAGCAAAGAGAGAGAGCGCAGCGCGCGAAAGCCTTTGCGGCTTTCTTGCTAGGGGTTTGTTCAAGAAGTCTGATCGTATAGGTCAATAATCATCTCACAAGTAGATGTACACAACTCAAGATGAATTAATTACTGGAATCTTGGTTGGTATTCAATGGGTGGACTACGAGACTCCGTCTGGGAAGTTTCTTGTCGATGAAGCGGATAGTCCAACAAGAGCCTTCCTCATTCCGGAGGGCATTGCTCATTCCCTCTTTGATGGAAGCTCTTTTGTTTGCCCTTTCAATATTCTACCTTTGTTTTTCTTTAGGGCTTGGTTCTTCCACATATTTCAGAGCTTTTCCTAAATAGAGGGGGACATACTGAACCTCCTGGGGAGTGGCCGCTTTCCGTTCAAGTTCATTATGAGAGATTCATTTCTCTGTGTGCAGGTTCATAAATACCATTAAAGAACGCTTGCGTCCAAAAAACACGGGGTTATATTCTCTTATACTTAATAGTAGAAAAAAGAAAGTTTTGCATCCTCAGCAAGAAAGCCGCATAAGCAGCAAAGAGAGAGCGTGCTAGCACGAAAGCCTTTGCGGCTTTCTTGCTCGGCTTTCGCGCTAGCGCGCTCTTCCTTTGCTTCTTTACCCATGTAGTTTAACAGATGGAGACACCTCGAGATGCCTTTGGAAGACTAAAATAAGCGGGTTCGGGGCTGGAACGGACTAATTTTTCTACAATCTTTCTAGTCGCGGCTGCTCCACTCCGCTGCGGTCTCTTGAATTGAATTTCGTTGCCTTCCCGCGCGCGAAGCGAATGGGTGCTGTGCCGTGGGTCAGTTTCGAAGCGGGGCTCGAAAACGTAACACTGGACATGCAGATGCAGGAGTTCAACTTCAATTGAATGACATCTTTCTTTGAGTAAATAACGGTGGTGAATCATGGCACGAAACTCCAAGAGGAGCAATGCCATTTGGTGCCAACGCAGCTGGCCAACAACAAATACAAATCTTCTTGGGTATAATAGGACTTGAACCTATGGCCATCACCGGACCCGCCATTGTAGGACCTTTTGCATGAGCCTTTCTTTCCTTTTGAGGGAGTCTGAAAGAAAAAAAAGCTCTAAACACAGTTTTGTTAGCTCTTCAGGAGGCTAGCTTAGCGTTTTTTTACTTGCGAAAGCTTAAATAATGAACAATGGCGCGCTTGAGTTCGCTAAACGTTTCGTTTGTGACGCGAGTGGGCGGGATTTGAGTCTTGTGTCACTCCATGTCTTGCGAACGTTACATTGTGCTTGCTCTTCGTTTCTTTTGCCGTCTTTGGGTCCTATGACTTTGACATCGTATCGACTCAGGGGAGCATCTTATTGAGTGTATAGTCACCGTACCGTTCCTACCTCAAAAAGGTGGAAGCGTCACTTTCTTTTTATGCATTCTCCCTTTACCTCTTGAACTTTGGTTGTGTTTCCGCTTACATGACTCAAGAGGAGTTTGGGATGGTGAGGGCCTTCATACTTGAACGAGTTAAGCCACGAGATTTCAATTTGAAAGAGATCGAATGGCTTCTCTCGTTCTATCCTAGCCCTGAAGGTGAACAGATAAAAGACCATCTTGTCATTAAACCATGGCTGGCGCTGAATGTGGAGTATCTGGAATGGTATGCCAGTGTGTTTTACTGTTACGACTTAGCCCTTGAGGAGCTTTTGCCAAAGAAGATGGTTCCCTTGTCAAGTCGACGCAAAGTGAAAGAGAACCTTTTCTTTTGCTTAGGTCTACTTTTTAAGGTTTACGATCTTCTTCGGATGAGTCATGCACCTCTTTTTGGGGGTGCTCCGACGCGGTTGGTTCCTCACGGATGTAGTGTTTTGAAGGAGTGGCTTAGTTGAGTCACTAAAAGCCTACTAAAGCATCAAACTTTAGGTGTACCTGAGCGCTCAAGTCAGCAGTGGAAGTTTGCCGCCGATCAAACGATCGGTAGAGGGGTGCTGCTTTACTATATTATATATAAAAAAAAAACGAAAAAAGACTGACCGAAGGGCTAGACGGACTGAAGGAAAGGATTGACTGACCAAAGGGAAGGAAATGATAGATCTATTAAGAGAGCTAAAGGGAAGCCCTCAGTGCTCCTACGCCGCGTAGCTCGGTTACGTTCGGGCATCAAAAACCTAATTCCGAACCTTCTGCTCCCAAGTTAGCCAATGAGTCAGCCACTCTATTTGCGTCCTGAAACACATGATGAATATCGCAGGTTCAGCCTTCCAACAAAGCAAACAGATCTAAGAGTTTTTCCTTTTCTTTTGAAAAACACACGTTCCATCGCCTTTCTTTATCTCCGCGTGATTCAATGTCTAGCATTCCCTCACGCTTGGCGCCAATTAGTTTTTGTTCGTCATTTTCCTTGGATATCGTGGGGTAAGATTTGCCGACCCTAGGGCAAAGACCAAAGCAAAGCACTCGAAATCAAAGCTAAGCACAAGGCAAAGACTTTTTCTTTTGAAAGACTTTTCTGTCAACGAACTCATACTAATGCTAAGATTTGTCGCAAGGCAAGTGAAGAAAACGGGACGATGCGAAGCAAACGGTGCGAGAACAGAACCAAGCAACTAAGCAGCATAAGCAGCAAAGGGAGAGAGCACTAGCGCGAAAGCCGTTGCTGCGACTTTCTTGCTGGGAGAGCCGTTGCAGCTTTCTTGCTCGGGTAAGCAGCATAAGCAGCAAAGGTAGAGCGATCTAGCGCGAAAGCCGTTGCGGCTTTCTTGCTCGGGGGAACGCGCTAGCGCTAGAGCAATATTTTTTTGGCCGATAAAAAGTGAGCGCGCTAGCGCAAAAGCCGTTGCGCGGCGTTTTCTTGCTGTGCGCTAGCGCGAAAGCCGTTGCGGTTTTCTTGCAAGGTAAAAAAGCAAACCAACGAGCAAGAAAACGGATGCTCTAATGCCTCGTGTAGTATACTTCACTCACTCGTTAGCGCCCAGCAAGAAAGCCGCTTAAGCTTTCGCGTTAGCGCGCTCTTCCTTTGCTGCTTATGCTTCTTACAAGAAACAAGAAAAGGGATGCGCTAGCTAGCGTTAGCGCCCTTGCTTCTTGCTTTCGAGCCAACAAAGAAAACTGCTTTCGAGCCTATGCTTGCTGAGCTATTCTAGAACGAGATTGAACTTCTCTTGTTCTTCCCCCACAACCTAGAGACAATGAAAAGAGGCCCAGCACTAGGACTAACCTAGCCGCCTAGCCTCGCCGCAATGAAGGGACTGACCCTTTACCGAAGATCTCAGCTCTCCTCCCAGAGGCACTTCTTTTGACTCTTTGTGCCATGCCCTTTATCTCTTTCGATCAATAAAGGTTGGTGATTCGCTGGAAGTTGCTAGCTGCCTCCCCCCCAACAAGAGGATCAACCAAGATCCCCCTTACTAGACACAGGTAGATCCGCTCATAGGATTTGGCTGGACATGGGAAGACATCCTTTGATCTGACCTGACTCAAACCGGGAGGATTCTTTTACTCTTCCTCCTCCACTCAATCTCCTGACCTGCCATGGAACTACCGATCCCAAAACGAGCAGAGCAGCAGTTCCTCTCCTTCTTTTCTTCGCCCTCCCTATCAACTCTTTCTCCAAGGGGCCCCACTATCTATATTTTATAAGTTCTATAAATGGCACTAGCGGCTATTTCACTGTACGATATTCTCTTCTATGGGCCCCCGAGCTTAGCGAAGGCACCACCCCAGCGTAAGAAAGAGGGACGGCCGAAGGCCGGGAAAAGGGAAGGACCCTTCTTCTTTTTATGATTTTTGAAGAAAGCCGTAGTAGGTTCATAGCTAGAACGACTACTCCAAGAGTACTCATCCATAAATCGGTCACTGGAACAAATAACATAAAGAGATGTATGTAACCTAACCAACGGAAATTGCAAGCCCTCATCTTTGGGACCAGAAGCGGTTAGCAGTAACCAATAGGTCTCTTAAGCGGTGAAAAGCAAAAGCACGGAATGTCTTTGTCCATCTTCGAATTCAGCCTTCTCCACTTTTTTAGTCGCACCATGAATAGCGCATAGCGGAGCAGTGCCCAAGACAGAGGAGGCAACTCCCCTCATATGATATGGGTTCAACGCCCAATTATTCAAACAAGAAGAGGATGAATCGAAAGATAGGATAGCTGCTACACCAAGTGCAAAGAACTGAAGGCCCTTCTTTTCAGTTCCTCCCAGTTACAAGGCTTACATACCCTGCTCATAATTATTTTCAAACACAAAACAATCGAGGCTTTTCAATGACTTGGCCATTCAATCTTGCGAACTAATCGAGACAAAAATAGGAGAAGGAGATACGAACGGAGAGGAATAACTAATCGATGAAGGAACATGAAACCATTCTTTTTCAATAGAGGTACGGGAAAGGGTTGGGGGCAATGAAGTAGGTGAAGTGGTTGGATTTTGTGAGCTGTTCCAACCACTGCTGGATGTGATTCTAAGAGTCGAACGAGAATGAATACCACACAGAAGAGTCAAGATCGGGCTCCCTAATGGAATGTTTAACCGATCCATTCCAGATCGATCGAATTGGTACAGAAGTTGTAACATGGGAAAACCACGGAAAACACGACTTATTTGAATAACCCGATGACCTACCAAATGTAGAAGAAGGATCTTTGGTAAGCAAGAAGCACTTAAATAATACGATTCAAGTGTACCATCTTCTTTCTCATTTCGAGGATATTTTATTTTTAGCTTTTTTATATAAATTGTATGAAAATAAAATTTAGTATGTATCATCTTCTCATTGGGCCACACCTATAAAAAATATTAAAAATTTTTTTTCGATAAAATATAATGAACAAAATATCCCTTGAAACTTTCAGCGGTATTTTGATCATTTATTTTATTGAAAATATAGTTTTTATATTTTTTCTAGTGCGATTTTAATAGAGGATTAGACGTACAAAATTTGGTATCAAAATAGTTTACAGAAAATAAAATTAAAAATAAAATAGTGTAGAATCGTGACATTGTGATTGGCGTAATCTTAGCCTTCCATTAGGAATAGATGGTTGAATAAGGGGCAGTATATAAGTTTTATATTGGAGGAGAAGCATAGAAAGCTTGCCCATGTCTAAATAGGGTGTGGTTTGCATTAGTTTAGCGATCAAAGTAAGGTGTAGCTCCAAACTTCCTTACAACATGTTCGCACTTGTGGCTGGGAGGTCTCATGTTGGGTGTCACATTTTTATGGGCTTCATCTTGTTTTTATGGGAGGAATCCCATATATATATATATATATATATATATATATATATATATGGGTGCGGTTTGTATAGAGCCTAGGCTCTAAACAATCAAATTAGAGCCTACCTTCCACCAGTATCGAGAAATATAGTTTCAATACTTAAATTTTTTGTGATAACCGTAAAATATATTTTTATCTTTATTTGTAAATTTTAAAGCTTAAAAAATAGTTTAGGTCGACTAGTGCTCGCAAAATCGAACCGAAACGGTTAACCGGTCGTGAGGCTGGGAGTGGTTCGAACCGGAATCGGTCAAACTGGACTAACCTGTCAAGTAGATTTTTTTATCAAGAAAAAGGGCCAAAACCACCCAAAAAAAATAAAAAAAACTTTGATTAAGTATACACTATCATATTACATACATTTATCTTATAAAAAAAATTTGAAACAACTTTTTATGCAATTTAATATTTGAATATTATGGAGATATGCAAGACAATTTATAATTTCACATAAATTCAATTGCTGAAGTTACAAAGTCCAACTAACAATGGATGATGCAACAATATATGCTTCTATATTGTTTTAATGTTGATGTAGAAAAAAGTTGTTTTAATATTGAAAAACCCTTTAATACGGTTTAGAATTGGATTTGAGAGCTTATTTTTTTGTAGCATGATGTTCCCAGTTTTTCGAAGGGTTGTGAGTCAAGGTAGTAAGAGAGAGCACATCATTTACTCGGTAACGTGGTTATCAAATGAAGGGTGTGGGTCAATGTGTTAAGTCCTGCTTCAAATGACCAAATTGCATATTTTAAAAAAATATGGTTAGATCGATTGTCAAATGGCCAAGTCGATTTTGAAATGGCCAAACTTTGTTTACTTAGCAACCTTTTGGGTTCGGTTTTAACATGAAAAAAAAAGAAAAAATTATATAAGATGGCAACTTTAAAATATAGAATCAAGATGCATATTTTTTAAAAAAAAAACAGTTTAATTTTTTATCCATTTCAGCATGTGGAAACATGAGAGATGAGTAAAACACTTTTTAGTTTCCACCTCTTTTTTTCATAGAGGCTAATACATAGATTTAAGGAGTATGAAGTTGCAGATAGATAGCTTGTAACAAATAAAAAAACAAAGTAGAAGAAAATGTCACAACTAAACAAGAAGTTGAGAACACTGACAACAGTAACATACACCAAAAATAACCTTAAAAACAAATAAATATTTTCTTCTCAAATTCAACACAAAAAAAATATTTTTACAAAAAAAATATATAATATAAAAAACAATCCAACAAGTTAACCAAAAATATATAACATTAAAAAGAAAGAAATATTTTTTTTTCTCATATTCATCACAAAAAAACATGTTTTTGTTAAAAAATATATATATATATATGTAACATAAAAAATAATCCAACAAGCTCACAAAAAATATATAAATTTTTTTTAAAAATAGATATTCTTTGTTATCATATTCATCACAAATAACATATTTTTTAAAAATAAAACGTAATTTATTAAAAAAACAAATTGTTTTTAAGAACCCTAAAATCGAGCCAAAGAACACATAAATTTTAGAGTCAAAATCAACTCCAAATCTTCCATTTTTTGAACAAATTGACATGGGGATATGATAGATACTTCAATTAAGATTCATATGCCCCAAAATTCATGAATATTAATTGACTAGTGAGATCTTTATTCAATAAATTGGGGATTTTTCACTTCACGAAAATTTCAGGAAAAAAACGCCGCAAAAAAAAATTGATATAAAAACATTTAATCAAAAGTAAATCAAAGTAACTATTTTATTTGATAGATGATGTCTTTTTGATCAAAATTCAATGATCAATTCAATAAAACCATTCAATTTATCGATCAAAAATCAATTTGTTTGGATAAAAAACAGTTCTTAGAGCAGCAGTACTTGGGGCTCAAAAAAACCTCAACTCTTCATTTTTTTGGAAAAATTGAAATATGTAAACATTGAATCATTCAACAATTAATCAAAGCCCTCTATTTTTATGAAAATTTATGAGGTATTGAAACAACATTTGATAGAATGGTGGAAATTTCTAATTTTCAAAAATCCCCATTTCAATCCATCAAGAACTCTTTGTTTTTCGACTTTTGATTCAATAATCTATGATTTATAGAAACTTTCAGGTGTATAACATCAATATTTGACTGAAAAACAAAAAAAATTGGAAAATGGAATAAAAATTAAGCTGCAAAATATTGTTATGAGAAAAATAACGGGCTCGTGTCAAATAACGACCATTATTTGATATGTTAAAACGACGTTATATCATTGTTAAAACAGTAAACCGGACCGGTTAGAAAAACCAGTCGGTTTGAGCTAAATACTACCAGCTCGACCTCGAACCGGTCGGTTTTGATCTCGAGTGTTTTTGGACAGTTCCGTCATATGTGGTGTGCCATAAAACCAGCCCTAATTGGACTCGCCACCCCACTGGTAGTGATCTGACCGGCCGGTTCAGGTTCTAATCGGCTGGTTTTGCGAACACTGAGATCCATAGATCTATGACAACTTGAAAATCTTGAAAATTGTTGGTCCAGAAACTCGTTATAAAATACATTATTTCCAAAACTTGAAATCTTTTTTTTTTCTCTTGTCCCTACATCTTGATATCGAGATGATCAATTTGAGGATAGTTGGGGTATCAAAACAACCGCTTCTAGTGAAATTTTTAGTTAGGTTCTAATTTGATTGTTTAGAGCCTCGGCTCTATATAAACTTTTCCATATATATATATATATATATATGAAGTTTTGAGTGTATATGTATGATAACTTGCTGGAATGTTAAAGAAGTTCCAGGTGTCTGCGTTCGACAACATTTTGGAATATAAAGTCATGTTTATTTAAATATTATTTTTCTATTAGACATAAAAAAAAAAAAAAAAATAAGGTTGTTGTTTGTATAGAGCCTAAGCTCTAAACATTCAAATTAGAGCCTATGTTCAAATAATGTCGAGAAATGTGGTTTCAATACTGAAAATCTTCGTGATAGCCTTAAAATATATTTTCATCTTTATTTACAAAGTTTAAAGCTTAAAAAATAGTGTAGATCAATAGATCTACGAAAACTTGAAAATCTTGAAAATTGACAGTCCAAAAATGTGTTACAAAATACACTATTTTCAAAACTTGAAATCCATTTTTTTCTCATGTCCATGCATTTGATGATGTCGAGATTATCAATTTAGGGATATTTGAGCATTATAACAACCTCTTCTAGTGAAATTTTTGATGTAGGCTCCAATTTCAATGTTTAGAGCCTTGGCTAAAAATATATTTCAATTTTTGATATATATTGTATTGTAAATATATCTCTTACATACCAAAAATATATTATATTTTATAATAATGAAATATATATATATATATATATAGAGAGAGAGAGAGAGAGAGATGACAATATGAGACCATCCCACACCATATGAGTAGGACTCCAAATGATCATCATTAAATTTTGATACAGATCTCTAGAAAAGTTATCACATGGGTGAGGGACTTGGGTGAATGGTTTTATTGATAACTTTTCTAGAGATCTGTGTCAAAATTTAATGGTGATCCTTTCGGGTTCTACTCACAAAGGTGTGGGTGGGTCTCATAGTATCATTACTCTACACACACACACATACACTTACATATATATAGGGAAAAGATGGGATTAGCCCACTAGCTGATATGAACATATGAGCCCAACATTCCAGATTGATCCTGGGCCGATCTGACGATCACGGATGTCCGGTAGTATTTTAATTTTGGTTTTGTTTCTACAAATTCTAATCACTTGAAATTTTAAGCTTGTATTCATAAAATCTAGATGAATCTTTCAAAAATATCAAAAAATTTACATGAAATAAATTGATCAAAATACCCCCAAAAAGTTTTAGGGGGTATTTTGGTCATTTTTTATTTACGAATAATTTTTTTATATTTTTATTAGGTGCGCCTAGATTATAAGAACACACACTTAAAATTTATATTGATTTGGACTTGTAGTAAAATAAATAAAATTTAACCACTATCAAACATCCGTGATCATCAGATCGGTCCAAATTCAATCTGCGCCGTTAGGCTCATATATTCATATGAGCTAGTGGGCTAATCCCAGTTTTTCGATATATAAAGGTTAGCCCACTAGCTCATATGAACATATGAGCTCAACTTTTTGGGGGTATTTTGGTTAATTTATTTCATATAAAATATGTTTTTGATATTTTTCGAAGATTCACCTATTTTTTATGAACACACGCCAAAAAATGTCAAGTGATTTAGATTTGTATAATAAAAACAAAAATTCAAAAGTTACCAGATATCTGTGATTGTCCGATCAGCCTAGATTCAATCTGAGCCGTTGGGCTCATATATTCATATGAGCTAGTGGGTTAATCCCAGCTTTTTCCATATATAGGGGTTAGCCCACAACTCATATGAACATATGAGCCCAACGTTTCAGGGGTATTTTGGCCAATTTATTTCATGTAAAATATTTTTTTGATATTTTTTGAAAATTCATTTATTTTTTATGAACACACGCCTCATATGAGCTAGTGAGCTAATCCTAGCTTTTCCTACATATATATATATATATATATATATATATATATATATATATATATATATATATATATATATATATATATATATATATGGGAAAATTCTTCCCAATACCTAAAGGCAAAAAGAAATAGTAATTTCGTCTACCCTCATCACCGCTCAAATTTCATCGTATGGTCACGATTGTGTGGTCGTGTTTTATTTTTCATTTTTTACTACAAATCAGAATGATCTGAAATTGAAAGCGTGTGTACATCCTAGTAAGGCTCACCTAATAAAAATATAAAAAAATATTTTAAGTCTCAGAAATAGTGCATTTTACAACATATTATATACACCGTCCATGTCAAGATTTCCATACGTTTATAGATCTACTTGATTTTAACCATTTTTGAAATTTAAAATTTTATAATTAGATATAAAAATAGATTTTTAGGTAATCTTAAGAACATTTTACCTCAAATTTTTATACCATGGTAAAATTTGAAGGTGCACCTTACCTCTACACTTACGGATGCATTCGTATGCAAACTGTACCCTTTAAGAAATTAGTCAATGATAAATTAAAAATATCCAATAAAAAAAAAAACATTTATTAACAATAGTGGACAATGACATCACCGATATAGTGTGTAACATCACCGACAAGATGCATTAATTGTTTTTAACTACTAATAGAATGTCACTATTTTTTAATAAAAATATCTATTGTACCCTTCTAAGTGACCAAAAATGACCTACTTGAAAAATTTTGTATTACAATTCAAAGGTATTTTAGTGTTAAAAAATGTTGAGCATATATATATATATATATATATATATATATATATGGAAAACCCACAAAATAGAATATCATTCGAAATTATTTTCTTTTTTGTAAACAATTTGGCTGGTATTAGGAAGCAATCGATTTGGCCTCATTTATTATTTGATTATCTACTTATTTCTCTGTTTTCCTATATGATTTGGCTGGTAGCTCAATTTTAATTGCCTTAACATTTTCCTTTAATATAAAAGCTCGTGTTCCCTTGACATTGGAATATATTAGCTTTGCAATACTCTGGTTGATATTGCTCTCTCATACTAAACTTGATATTTTCTCCTTTAGTATAAGATAAAGTTTCTATAAGGCCTAGGCTTTGTGAAACAAAATACAGCGCTACCTCAAATTCTCGTATGTAAATCATTTTCGGCAATAGATATCTTCATGATGGATTTAAAATCAATTTTCAATACTGACAATAAGATTTGAAACTCAAAAAATAGTATGAAGGAACTCTTATTTTTTGGGTGAAATGGATGGTCAAGATAATTTGTAGTAATATACATTATTTTTAGACTTAAAATCCTAATGTTTTTCACAACCATAATGTTCACGCATAGAGGATCGATGTAAAGGTTTTTTAATACTCAAACTGTAATTTTCGATGAGTTATAAGGTGAGGCTTTACTTATTTTAATAGGGCTGCAGCCCTATCAAACTATTTTCCTTTAGTATAAGGGCTCACATACCTTTGATATTGCTTATGCGCCTCAAATAAATTAAATAAAGGAGAATCTATATTATCTTTGATAATTATGCTGCTTACTTATTTACTCTTGATTGGGAGCTTGCCTATTACATCAAAAATTTTAAGGCATCGCTTAATAATTGATATTAGTTATGAAATAATTGTAGCTCTCTATTGAGCACATATTAAATACTTTTGGTGGTTTATTTAATTTCGTATAAAATCTTATTTGTTTAGAAATTAGAAAGTATTAAGCTTCTTACTCTTAACTTAGTAAATGACTAGTAAAATTGATATGGCTAAACTTTCAAAATTAGAAAACTGAATAGGACCATTTTTTCATGTAGAAGAGGAAGATGAAATATCTCATCATTCAGGAAATAAATTTATATTACTAAACGAAGATTAGTAAGTAGTTGATGATAAACCAACTAAAAAAGAAAATAAAAAGTTAGAAAAATTATTAGAAGATGACCTCATAGCTAAAATATCAATGCTAACTTTTATGCAAGATGGCGTTATTAATGTATTCGAACATTATGCAACATCCAATATAATACAACATCTGAAACTAATCTCCAATTTCTATTAAAGCAATATACCTCATTTAAAATGAAGGAAGGTGACAATGTAGTAGAGCACGTGAACAAAATACTAGTTATGGCTAAGGACTTAGCCAATGTTGAGAACATAAAATTCTCGAGAGCATAAAAGTTTCAACAATCTTAAAAAGTCTTCCACCTTCTTGGAGGATGATGACTATTACACTGATTGAAAGAAAAATCCCGTACTTTAGGAGACCTGCCCATGCAACTCGCCTTAAAAGCGAGAACACATAAATAAAGAGAAGAAAGAGAGCTCATGCTTGCTCAAAGACCTACCAAATTCAGCCAACCCAAGTCTAATAACCAAAAATTTTAAGAAAAAATCAATATGAGGAGCAAGAGGATAAAAAATAAAGGAACCAGGACTTAAAACCAGCTGTTTTGAAAAACAGCGAATCAGTCACCTTGTGTCGATTCCATCAAAACAGTGAATTGGTCATCCCGTGTCGATTCCACTAAAATATGCAGAGTCGCCCAGTTATAGAGAAGAACAGTCACTTGTCGATTCCATTGAAATACACAGAGTCACCCAGTTATAAAGAAGAACAGTCACGTGTCGATTCCACTAAAATACACAGAGTTGGTCAGCTATAGAGAAGAACAGTCACTACAGTGTGACCAATTCCACTGAATTACGTAGAGTCGCTCAGTTATAGAGAAGAACAGTCACGTGTCGATTCCACTGACATACGCAAAGTCTCCACTGAAATACGCAGAGTCGGCCAGTTATATAGAAGAACAGTCACGTGTCGATTCCACTGAAATACGCAGAGTCGTCCAGTTATAAAGAAGAACAGTCACATGTCGACTCCACTAAAATACACAGAGTCAGCCATCCAGTTATAGAGATGAACAGTCCGATTGAGTCACAACCTAAAATCGTCCCACGAGTCAGTCGCCCGATTGAGTCACAACCTAAAATCGTTCCACGAGTCATCAGGTTCTCTACAGTAACCACGAGTCACTAACACCCCCCCCCCAACCTAAAATCGTTCCACGAGTCATTAGGTTCTCTACAATAACAACGAGTCACTAACACCCCGCCCCCGAGTCATCTAAACCATCGAGTCAACTAAAAATAGAGAACCATCGAGTCAACTAAAAATAGAGAACCACCAAGCCAACTTGAAATCGCTCCCCAAATTTGCTCACGCCAGCCCATCCACTTTCACATGTACTTTGTACGTCGCATGCACAATCCGAGTGCCCATCCGACGCGTCTCAAGAGTAAGAAGCGTGCACGTCTGATGGTAGAAATTAAAAAAAGGAAAAAAATTATTAAAAATAATAATTGGGTAGCCATCACCCCTATTTTTCACAAAAGAAATTTAAATTTACTTAAAAAAAAAAAACATAAAAACTCTATTAGGCTATTATCTCATGGGATTATTTCATTACATAATTAATAATTAATTAATTAGTTAATTATGATTAAAAAAGTAGTACTAGCTCATAGGATATTAAAAAAAGCAAAACAATAATACTAATTCTAGTCCATTGATTATTAAAAAAAATTAGCCTAGAGGATATTTTAAGAGAGAAAAATAACACTAATGCATACCACTTTAGAATTTATTTCAAGTTGCTTTATCAATTATCCCACATTGCAAATATGAATTTTTTTAATTTATTAATAACCAAACTTTGTAAATGTGGGATAATTGATAAAGCAACTTGAAATGCATTATTTATATTATAAATTTTGTAATGCATTATTTTTTATTATAATTGTAAATAATAATTTTTAAATTAGATGATATTAAAAGAAATTTTATATTTTTATTAGTATATTAAAATAATTATAAAATATAAAGTTATAAACCAACAACTTCAATTTCAATATATATTATTATAGTTAGTTAGGTTATAAAAATTTTGGATGAGTAAGACGAATTAAGAAATGTTTGATACTTTGATGTAATACTAATTTATGCGGAAAATTAATTTTTAAATATTATAATATGGAATTGTTTATAACTAGTTACCTCACATTACAAGTATGAATTTATTTATTTATTTTTTAATTTTATTAAAATATTATTGTAAATTTATATTTGTATCCATACTAATTATTATAGATTAGATTTATTTATTTGTGAGGGTCATACCCTTGTTTTTTGAATCAAATTTATTATAATATTGTAATTAATAATTATACTAATTACAATGATAACCAATTCTTATATTTTATTTGTTAATTTATTTATTTTAATTATACAGACATCTAGATATAAAAATAACGTCTCAGTAATCACCTCTTTTTACAAAGTAATGAAAATACATAATGCACCACTCCTAAATTCTTTTAGAAATTAAAATAACACTATTTTTAGAGATTTTGAATGATTTTTTAAAGATTTTTTGAGATAAAAATTGCCAATTCCTCGCGATTCCATATCCGAAACGCCGATTCCATTGACCGGTCCAGATGGGTTTTTGGGGTGCCCGATCCGGGGCACCGATCCGTTTTTTAAACCACAACTTAAAACTAATAGACTAAACAAGGACTTTCAAAATGCTTCTGATGTGGTCAGCCGTGTTATTTCAAAAACCATTGCCCATAGAATAAAAACCCATGAAATCCAAAGCTTAGCGGAAATGAGAGTAAGAGGCCCGACATTGTTTGTGTGATCTCAGAGTGCTTGCTTGCAGACCATGACATCAAATGATGGTAGGTAGCTTCAAGCATTAATCGTCATATAACAAGTTTGAAAAGTATTTTCGAAGATTTCAAAGAAATAACAGTTGGGGAGAAACGCATCTACATAGGGGAACAACACTTATTATGATGTATTAGGTGTAGGATCATGTAGGTTATATGTAGGATCAGTCGATCTTGTATTAAATGATATATATTTGATCCCCTTGCACATTAAAAAGGGCTTTGAAGTCCGCTTCCAATAATTGAAAGTATCAATCGAAAAGCATGGACAAATTTATCCTTGGGGACACTTGATTGATTATCAACAGTTGTTCATTCTTTATGTAAATGAGAAAGTTGAAAATAAAAATTTTTACTTATTCTGGTTATGTTGATTGTGCAATAGTTGTTGATGCATAAACTTGGTATCTTAGGCCTAGCCACATACAGAAGGATAAAATAAATGGGTTAATACATAAAGGTCTTATTCCAAATCTAAGTAATGTGGAATTTCTAGCTTGCCAGCATTGCTTGTCAGGAAAAATAATTGGGAAGCCATTAAATAAAGGGGCGATGTCTAAAGAGTTATTGAATGTAGTCCACTCATACATTTGTAGGTCTCTCAATGTTAAAACTTATAGATGGATATCGTATTTCATCACTTTTATTAGCGATTTTTCTAGGTTTGGATATATCAATCTAATCCATCATAAATCAAAAGCTTTAGAAAATTTTAAATTTATAGAAAGAAAATGCTTTAGAAATTTTTAAAATATATAGAATGAAAGTATGAACCAATTGATAGGAACATTAAAGGTCCTAGAAATTATAGAACCCTCTTAGAAATGATTAGATCCATGAGGGCTCATGCTAATCTACCTAATAAGCAATAAGCACATCCATGTATATACTTAATGGGGTTCCAATTAAGGCAATAGATTCTACCCCTTATGAATCGTGGATAGGTAGAAGACTTTGATGATTTCTATCTCTACATGAGTGAGGAGATAAAAAACCTTATTGACCTAGATGAAATCAATGATCCTTTTGACTTCAATAATGCAATGAAAGCTCATGAATCTCAAGAATAACTTCATTCCATGAGTGAATAAATTGTATCTATTGAGAAAAGTATAGTTTGGGATCTATGTGATTACCATCAGATAGAAAACCGATAGGTTGCAATTAGGTGCTTAAAAAGAAGCTAAAATATGATGGATCAATTGATAAAGCAAATGGTTTTACCCAAAGAGAGGGAGTCGACTATGTCGACACTTATTCCTCTATTGTAATGTTTATATAGTTTTAGTAATCGTTAGTCACTATGACCTAGAACTTTACCAAATGGATGTAAAGACAATAATCTTGAATGATGAACTAAAGGAAACCATCTACAAGAAACAACCTAAGAGCTTCATAATTAAGGGCCAAGAAAATTAAAGTATATAAATGAAATAAATCTTTATATTGTTTAAAATAATCTTCCAGACAATGGTACTTAATATTTTATGATGCCATCCTATAGATGGGATATAAAGTAAACAGATTGGACCATTGTGAAATACTTTTGGAAAGCTTTTTAGGGTTTCCAACGAGAGCTCCAACATCCGCCAGCGACCACCATCTAAGTACTTCAGCGACCTCTAGCAACTACAAGCGCAATCCTCTTGTGTGCTCTTCAATGATTTTCAGTGGTTTTCTCTCATCCTTTTGGTGTATTTCTGCTGCCTATTTTTTTCCTCTTTTTTGGTTTTTTCGACCTTATATATGTGTTTGTGGTCACTAATTTGTGGCTCTCTGCCTCATGACTATGGGTTTTCTTGTAGATCTGAGTATGTTTCCCTCATAATTTTATGTGGTTTATTGAGATTTGAGTGTTTTCTTCCAAATCTTAGCCTTTTATGGTTTTTCTTGTAGATTTGAGTGTTTTTCCCTCAAGCATTTTTGTGGTTTATTGAGATCTGAGTGTTTTCTCTCATATCTTAGCCTTTATCTTCTCTTTCTTTCCTCTTTGTTCTCCCTATTTTCTTTTACCTTTCTATTATTCTTACACTCACTTTCTTTCTTTCTCGTTTCTTAGGTTTTTCCATTTTTCTCTACCCTCCCTCCCTCTCCTCGCTCTTAATTTTTTTTTTGTTATCTTTGTTCTCTCTTGTTATTTTCTCTCCTTTTTGCCCTCCCCTTCTTTCTTATTTCTCAACCCCTTTTATCTCATTGTTCCTCTTCTAGTAGGCCTTTTTGTGTAGGTTCTTAGAGAGACAGAAAGTTAGGGAAACAGGGAAAGTTCTTTTGTGTGAAGGTGGAGGTGGAGGTGGAGGTGGAGGTGGAGGTGGAGGTGGGGGTGGGGGATCCTTTCTCCTACCCCTGCCCTTGCTGCTGCCCCTGCCCCTGCCCCTGCCCCTGCCCCTCTCCTCTTCCTCCCGCTTCGTCCCCTCTCTGAACCCCTTCCATTGTCAACCTCTCTCCTCTGCCTTCTTTCCACCCCTCGTCTTCGTCCAAGCCTATATTGTCCTCTTTACCTCTCTCTTTTCCTCGTCTCATCTCCCCCAATAAGGTTAATGCCTAAGATGAGATGACCCTTCTGGGGTTTGGTACCCTGTCATGGGTTTTATTGGGACCTTTGGGGTTTCTCATGGGACTAGAAGATCTGTGTATGAGGCCATTTTAGGTTAACTCCTAAAATTGGACTCGTTCATTAGGAACCTTGTCCTGAAGGTTGGCGCTTCCATTTGAGGCTCCAACTTTATGGTTTTTTGGCCAAGTACAATTTTTTGGGGAGATGGCTTCGATTTCCTCAACTTCTCCTTCTCCCTTCATGTTCCTCTCTTGCCCTTCCTCTAGCTTTGTTCTTCTTTGGCCTCCTTCCCTACTCTTTTCGTTGCCTTTTTGGCCCTATTCTTGGGTTTTCGGTTATAGTAGTGACAGCCACAGCTACACTGCCAAACATACATCGATAGTTGTTTCGGCGTTGTTAGATTGGTGTAGGTGGTTTTCTGCCCCAACCCTGACTATGAGGAGAACGTTGAAGTGGAGCTGTGTTCTTGGGGCTACTGGTTGGGAAGTGATGTTTTGAGAAGTTCAAGCTCTTGTGAGTTCTTTTGAGTCGATTTGATGGGTAGTTTTTGGTGCAGGATTTGCAAGGTTTTTAGGATTGTATTTTAGGTATTAAGATAGGTCTTTCTTGGATCTAGGGAGTGCTTCTCCCTATTTTTCATCTTGTACTATGTATCGTAAGAGCCTTGCTCCATTATCTAATGAAACTTATTGTTAATAGTTCAAAAAAAAAAAAAAGATTACACCATTGTGTTTATGTTTTGAAGAGTGGTAGTAAATTCACCGTACACTTATTTTATGTAGACGATATCCTATTAGCTGGAAATGACTTCAGAATAACTAAGTCATGCCTTTTTTCTCTGTTTGAGAGGAGAGATTTAGGAGAAACATCGTATATCTTAGGTACAAAAATAATTAGAGATAGAAAATCTAGAATGTTATGTTTGAGCCAAGATAGATATCTTGACTCTGTTCTTAAGAGATTTAAAATGAAAAATTATAAATCATTGTCTATTCCTATTGAAAAGAGAGTAAAGTTATCTAAAACGGATTGCCCAGTAAAAGAACAAGAAAAACTTAATGTTCCCTATGCACAAGCTATTGATAGCTTAGTATATGCAGTGCGATGTATAAGACCAAATTCGAGCTATGTTGTAGGTCTTGTAAGTAGATATCAAACTAATCTAAGCATAGTCCATTGAAAAGCAGTCAAAAGAATTCCAAAGTATATTAAGGGAATAAAGCATATTTGGTTATGTTTTCAAAGAAATAAGATTGAAGTTCTAGGATATTCAGATGTAAATTTTACTGGGAATAAGGATGATAGTCAGTCCAGCTCAAGGCCTTTTCCTCTTTGGAGTTGCAATTGTTTCTTGGTCTAGCAATAAACAAGTGTGTATTGCTAGATACACAAGAAGCATAATATATTTTATATATCATTGTATGTACTTACGTCGTCTGGATAAAACACTTTATAGATGACTTGAAGCTATAAATAAGAGATAAACCGATTTAAATATTTTGTAATAATCAAACTGCAATTAAATTAATACAAAGTAGAGCAAATAGCTCCAAAAGAAGACACATAGATGTACAATATAACTATATTAAGGATGTAATGGAGAAAAATGAAGTAAATGTTAGTTATTTTCCCTCATCAGATATGATTGCTAACCCATTGACAAAATGTCTAATCATTGAATCATTTTCTAAGCACACTAGCTAAATGAGACTTAAAAATATTTAAGTTAGTTGGTTTCCATGAGTGACAAATCCGCATTAGCATGAAAATCCTCATGAAGGATATTATAGACATTTGCTGTGAGAGACGTATCCAAGAAAGCGTGGGAAAAACCTCATGACAAAATATTGTCGTAAAGGTCAAATTTAAAAGAGGGAGTGTACTTATGACTTATTATTGTACTCGACTGTCATGGCCAAGTGGGAGATATTGGCACATGTAACCATAAGGCCTCACGTCAATTTTTATGGGCTTCATCTACTTTTATGGGAGGAATCCCATTTATATTTATGTTTATCAATTGTTAAATTTGTTTATTAAATGTAATATATAAATAAAAAATTAATAACTTTAAGTTTTCTAAAGTTCATATAAGATGTGGATAAACATCCCTGAGATCCGAGAGTATGTCGTAGAGACCTGTTGAGAAAAGGGACGTTGGGTCCTATCTTCTTTCCTATAATTATGGGAAGACAGAGAGAAAAAAACAAAGCAAAAAAAAAACAAATAAACAAAAAAACATTTACAGAAAGCTTCTTTTCTCTCTAATCAAAATTCAGTCTTTTAAAGGATTTGAATGTGCACCTTAATTTTACAATTTAAAGTATCAACCTTGTATAAACTTTTTCCTTCTAAATACAATAGCTCATGTCTTTTAAACCAAGATAGCTTTCCATGATGCCTCCCTCTTCTGAATTTTCTCTCTTTAATATGTCAATGAGGAGTTACACTTTCTGAGCCTTACTGTTCTCTCTTTCCAAAAACTTTTCTCTTTCTAAAGAGAATAAATTACCACCTTTAATGTGCTGCAATAACTTGTGCTTTTATGTGCTGCAAAACTCCCAAAGAGTTATGGCCTTTACTGAAAGAACTATTAATTATGATGTCTTAATGTAAGAACTTAGCAGCCGAGTTAACGATAGAGATGTAATTGTAGATCTCACTCGAGTTTTTGTTCATTTGCAAGTTCGCTCCCAAAAAGAGCTTTCTCACATTGGATGGTTTGTACCTCTTTATGCACGCACTTTCCCAAAAAATAGCACTTCTATAGTGCATTTTGGGAACCCAGTATCACAGTGGCGGATCCAGTTTATCACAAACCAAACATGATAAATAATATTCCATCGGAAAATTTCTTTCTAGGAGAGAACTTACCGAGAAACTAAACAACCCCTTAAGAGTTCGAGTACTATAATACTCATTAGCACATGAAAATAAGTTGTCGTGAGGCACATCACCTCCAAAACAATGGTGGTCCGTGATTGAGAGATTTTGACCCACCACTCAAATCCATATTATGCGCCAGCGGGTGCTTGCTTATATGCAGCACAGAAATAGTGTCCCAGAAAGAGAGAGAGAGAGAGATTGGGTATAAATCGAAAAGGTGGAGAAATGCTGCACTTACTTTGGCCAGATTTTCCTAAAGTATTGTGTTATATGTTGTGGTCCACTTGGCGAACACTTTCACAATCCATATAGTCCACAGACCCCAAGACCATGATTACCACACTCTCTCAAGCACATCTTTCCATCCTCTAGATTCGAGTCTTTAGTGCAATCGAGTGTTTTAAATTCCGCTGATTCGGAAACCGAATCAACAACCTAGACTAGATTTAGTGGGGGCATTATGGACCCCTTTAAAATCGCCTATTACTAATTTTCAAGCAACTATTTTTACCAATTCAAGCTATCCGGAACACTTAGCCACCACTCTAGATCGGTAAAAGGTTAATTGTTCAATGCCCATGGCCGGGTTGTTATCGGGCTCGTTTTGGGCTTCGGGTGGGCCCAGACAAAGTCACAAGGAAACATTTATCTTGCCGGACCGGACCTCTGGCGGGCCAACTTAAAAACCTTTACCTGGGCCGGATTGGCCCAGTAAGTCCGAAAAACATTTTGATCAAGCTTGTAGCCACGGCCCGTTTAGAAGCTTTATATATATATATATATATATATATATATATATATATATATATATATATATAGATATGCAAAAATAATTTTTAGAAAATTAAAACCCATTTTCTCTCCTAAAACTCATTCTCTCTAAAAACACATCCTCTCTAAAAATACAATCTCTCTCTCTCTAAAAATCCAAGCTCTCTCTCTCTAGAAACCCAATCTCTCAGGCTCTAGAATTCTATATCTATTTCTCTCTCTAAAATCCTATTCTCTCTCTAGAAACACAATCTCTCTCTTTAAAATCCATTCTCTTTTTCTTGAAACTCAACCTATCTTTCTCTCTCTAGAACACCACTCTCTCTCTAGAAACCCAATCTCTCTCTCTAAACTAAATTTCTCTTGTTCTCTCTAAAAATCGAATCTATCTCTCTCTAAAAATCTAATCTCTCTTTCTTTCTCTCTAAAAACTCAATCTATCTTTCTCTAAAAACCCATTTTATCTCTCTAGAAACTCAATCTCTTTTTTTCTCTCTAATAACTCACTGTCTCTCTCTAGTTGCCAAATTTCTCTCTCTCTCAAAAAACCCAATATCTCCTTCTCTTTTTAGAAACCCAATCTCTCTTTCTATTTCTAAAAACTCATTCTTTCTAGAAACCCAATCTCACTCTCAAAACCCATTCTTTCTCTATCTAGAAACCCAATCTCTCTTACCCTCTCTAAAAATCCATTATCTCTTTAACTTGGAATCCAATCTCTCATTTACTCTCTAAAAACCTAATCTCTCTCTTCAAAACTCATTCTCTCTCTAAAAACCCAATATCTCTTCTCTCTTTAAAAACCCAATCCCTCTTTCTATATTTAGAATCCATTCTCTATGTCTAGAAATAAGAAAAGTTTAAAGAAATAAAAAAAAGACCAAAAAAAAAAAACATAAAAAACGCTTCTTAATGGGTCGTGTTGCGACTGGGCTGGGTTTTAGTACTTTATATTGAGGCCAGGCTTTTTGAATACCTTTTTCAAGCTGGGTATTGGCTCTGGCCAAAGCATTTTCACGCTTTTGCTAGAACACTATAGGGCCGACCAGGGCCCAGGCTGTTGGCCTTCAAAATTAACACCAATCATAGAACACTTTCAAAATTATGTTGGTAATGTCAAAAAGAAAAAAAATATGCATTCTCCTATAGAACAAATATTTGCAAGGAAAAATGTTTTATAGTGTCGAGGCTCTAAACAATCAAACTAGATCCCACCTCAAAAACATCACTAGAAGAGGTTGTTTTGATGCCCAAATATCCTCAAATTGATCATCTCGACATCATGATGCACGGACATAAAAAAAAATGGATTTCAAGTTTTGAAAACAGTGCATCTTGTAACGCATTTTTGGATCGTCAATTTTCAAATTCTCATAGATTTGCTCAATCTAAACTACTTTTTAAGCTTTAAATTTTATAATGAAAGATAAAAATACATTTTAAGGCTATCACAATGATTTTTAGTATTGAAACCTGATTCAGCGATGCCCCATCCGATAGTTCGTGGTTGGGCCAGGAAGGGTCGTAGAACCTAAGAGTGAAAGAAAGGGCAATGATGTAATAAGGGGGAATTAATAAGGTTATTTTAATTATTCTTTTGTTTAGAGAGTGCGTAGGGATAATTAGGTGGGCCTGTGTTTGATATTGATTGGTTGGGTTGGTTAGTTTGGAATGTAAATAGGATAAGGTTAAATCAAATGGGAGTTTTATTTTTTCAATAATAGGAAGGCTTTGGATAAAGACGTGGGAAGCAATAGGAAGGCTTTGGATAAAAACGTGAGAAGCAAATCTTTTTGGTGGCTTTGGATAAAAACGTGAGAGAGAAAATAGGTACGTGAGGTTAAGAGATGGGGATAGGTCAAGAAAGAGAAAATAGGGAAGAGAGATAAAATAGGAAAGTGGTTATCTTTTTTTTAGTATATTTAAGGGAGATTTCCCTTCATTGTAAATCAATGAATTATTGAATAGAATTTGGTCTCGTGAAAAGATTGTTTTGAGGTAGATTTCCTTGCAGACCTTTGAGAGAGGGTATAGTCTCTCAATCTTTTTTTTTTAATTGTTATTTTTCTAGGTTTATTCTCTCCATACATCAATTGGTATCAAAGCGAGTTTCGATGGCTTCAAAATAGACACCTCATGATGGATTAAACTTATTGACTGGAGTAGTGAAAACCCTAGCAAAGAGAGTATACCAAATCATGCCCGTAACTGAAAAAGTAGACGAGCTTGTACAAAAGTTCGCTTAGCTTCAGGATGGAAGCAATCTGGAGACCTGCGTTGGAACTCAAGGCAACATAGATGAAAGAAGTATGCATCTTGTTCCTAACCATCCTCGGGTGGCCCCGGGTAATGACGAATTCAATTAACGAATTTTTAGGTTGTTGGAAAGAGAAAGAGAATCTGGAATAAAAATTGATATTCCAGAGTTTTAAGGTCGATTGCATACAGATGATTTTCTTGATTAGCTAAGTAAAGTAGAGAAAGTGTTGAGTACAAAGATCTTGCAGATTACAAAAAAGTAAAATTAGTAGCCACAAAATTTTCTAGCCATGTATTAGTTTGGTGGGATGATTTGCAATAGGATCGTCTTCTATAAGGCAAGGAACAAATTATTTCGTGGGAAAAGATGAAGACGAAGATGTGTCAAAAAATTTTACCAGTAAATTATACTCGAACTTTGTACCAAAGGTGTCAAAACATCAAGCAAAGTAAAAAGTCGGTAAGTGATTATATTGAAGAGTTCTATATTTTGACATCTAGGGAAAATTTATAAGAGTATGAAGATAAAAAAATAAGTCGCTACTTAAATGGCCTAAATCAAGGCATTTTGAATGAATCGGCCTTGGGAGAAATAACTTAGTGACAAGAGGCTCTATTTCAACACAAGGGCAGCAAGCTTTAACTTTTAGAAGATCACCTATGGGGGGTGGAAACCAAACCTCTCAGAATTTTCCAACTAGGTCAAACCCTAATATGGGAAGAGGTGGTGTTGGGAGAGGGTTGGGAGCACCTAAAGCACCTCGTGATGATACACAAATTGTGCATTTCAAGTGCCAATGGCCTGGGCATTGGGCATTCAATTGCCCCTCACGTCAACCCCTTGTCAAAGTTAATTTGACCGACTAAAATTCTGAAGAAGAAGTTGTTGAAGGATACACCTATGAAGACCAAGGTGATATTGGGACGAGTCAATCTTATGCAGGAGCTGAGCCTTTCAAACATGAGATTGAGGAGTTGTATGGAGATGAAATCGGTGAAGCCTTAGTTGTCCAACGAACTATGATAGGAACCCCAAGACTTAGTGAGGAAGAGAAATGGCTGCGACACAATATTTTTCGAACAACTTGCACATCAAGAGGAAAGTTATGCACAATACTAATTGATGGTGGGAGCAGTTAAAACATTGTGTCCAAAGAGATGATGGATAAACTTCAATTGAAAGAGCATAAGCACCCACGCCCATATCACATCTAGTGGTTCAAGAGGGGATGTGCGGTACCAATTCTTACGCAATGTTTAATCTCTTTTTCCATTGGTGCTAATTATAAAGATGAAGTGTGCTGTGATGTAGCACCTATGGATGCATGTCACATATTACTTGGTAGACCATGGCTTGATGATCATGATATGGTGCATAAAACTAGACCGAAGTTGCTTAATGTGCAAAAATTAAAAGGGGGCAGCAAGGATATGGATGTGATTTATGCATTGCTTGTAAAAGAAAATTCTATACCGACTATAATTGCTAGGTCTCTTAAATCTATACTTGAGAAATATAAAGATTTGATGACTGAAGAATTACCTGATGGTCTTCCTTCAATGAGAAATATTCTGCTTCACATTGACCGAGCCCCATGGAACATGAAGAGTTGCACAAACAAGTTGTTGATTTGCTTAAGAAATGATTGATTCGAGAAAGCATATCACCATGTGCTGTCCCTGCATTACTGACTCCAAAAAAAGATGGGTCATAGAGGATGTATAAGGACAGTCGAGCAATCAACAAAATTACAATCAAGTATCGATTTTCCATACCCAGGCTCGATGATATGTTAAATATATTTAATGGAGCTAAGGTTTTCTCAAATATTGATTTAAAGAGTGGGTACTATCAAATTCAGATTTGTCTTGGAGATGAATGGACGACCACATTCAAAACTTTAGATGGACTATATGAGTGGCTTGTGATGAGATTCATGCTTTCTAATGCATCAAGCACATTCATGAGCCTAATGACTGAGGTACTTTGTTCTTTTATTGATAAATTTGTTGTGGTTTATTTTGATGATATCTTGGTTTTTAGTTGTAACACGCAAGTTCATCTTAACCACTTGGAACAAGTTTTTGATGTGTTAAGGAAGGAATCACAAATTGTGAATTTGAAGAAATGCTCATTTATGACGGACAATGTCGTCTTTTTGGGGTATGTTGTTTCATCTGAGGGAATTAAGGTGGATTAGGAAAAGGTGAAGGCCATAGCTGATTGACTGGTTTCAAAGTCACTCACTGATGTGCGTTCTTTTCTTGGCCTAGCGATCTTTTATCTCTGATTTATCAAAAATTTCGGCTCTCTAATAGCACCAGCGACTGATTGTATGAGGGCTGTAAAGTTTTCATGGAGTCCCGCTGCTGAAAAGAGCTTCACTCTAATTAAACAAAAGATGATGCAAGCACCAGTACTTGCCTTACCAGATTTTTCTAAGTGGATGACCTTCCTTCAAAAATATACTTTCCTATTAAAGCACAACACTGGAACCCAAAATAAGGCAGCTGATGCTTTAAGTAGAAGGGTAGTGTTGCTTAGAACTTTATCTATGGAAGTATTGAGGTGAAGTGATAAAAGACTACTATAAAGTTGATCTAATTTTCAACAATATCCTTGAAATGTGTGGTGATGGATGAGACCCTATGGGTGAGTATCCTATGTATCATGGTTATTTATTTAAAGGTATGCGGTTATGTATACCTGATTGCTCCCTAAGGGAGAAGATAATCATGTAGATTCATGATGGTGGCTCAGGTGGGCATTTTGGGAAGGACAAAACTATGGTTATGGTTGGAAAAAAGTATTTTTGGCCATGTATACGAAGGGATGTTGATCAATTTGTGACTAGATGTCGAATTTGCCAAGTCTCTAAAGGTCACACACAAAAAACAGTTCTTTATACTCCTCTTCCTGTTCTAGATGCCCCATGGGTTGATATCTTTATGGACTTTGTACTTGGACTTCTACGTACCACATGAGCTATGGACTCTATTTTTGTTGTTCCTGATCGATTTTCCAAAACGGCACATTGTATTCCTTGTAGGAGAACTATGGATGCTATTGCCAATCTCTTTTTCAAAAATATTATAAGGCTATAGGGTTTTCCTAAGTTTATTACATCTGCTTGGGATACAAATTCTTAAGTCATTTTTGATGCACTTTGTAGAAGTGCATGGGAACTAAACTTCAATTTTCTAGTGCCTATCATCCTCAAATAGATGGACAGACCCAAATAGTGAATAAGAGCCTTAGAAACCTCTTGAGGAGTATTGTTGATGATAGCATATCTTAGTGGGATCTCATTTTACCCCAGGCTGAGTTTGCTAACAACAACTCAATAAATTAGTCTACAGGAAAATCACCATTTGAGATTATTAATGAGTAGACTCCGAATCATATACTCGACCGAGTACCATTTCCCATGCCATTTGCAAGCTCAAATAAATAAGAAATTCGAAGAAAGCAATGCAAAATTTTGAAATGCCTCAAATGAGCATAGAAGAGATAAAATTTTCAAGGAGGGTGACTAAGTAATAGTGTATTTGCAAAAGGAGAGGTTTCCATTAGGGACCTATATTAAACTCAAGTCCAAGAAGGTGGGCCCTTGTCGCATTTTGAAGCAATATGGGAGCAATGCATATAAGGTGAAATTACCAACAGCATTGGATATCTCCCCGATATTTAATGTTGTTGATTTATTTGAGTTCCATGGAGACGCTCTAAAAATCGAAGAAGAAGTAGTTGATATGATGAAGCAATTACCGATAAAGAAAGCTGAGGAAATTGAGCAAGTTTTGAAGATTAACAGCTTTCAAGCCAATATCTTGTCAAATGGAAGGGCAGGCCATACTCTGATAGCTCGTGGATTTCTGAGCAAGAGTTCAAAAGGGTGAATCCAAACTTATACCGCATCTATACTGAAGCCAACTCGCCGGAGTCAAGTTCCTTTCAACTGGGAGGGAATGATACAGCCATGCACCAACTGATAGTTCGTGGTTGGGTTAGGAAGGGTCATAGAACCCAAGAGTGAAAGAAAGGGCAATGATGTAATAAGGGGGATTATTAGGGTTATTTTAATTATTCTTTTGTTTAAAGAGTGCGCAACGATAATTAGGTGAGCATAGGATAAGGTTAAATCTAAGGGGAGTTTTATCTTTTCAACAATAGGAAGGCTTTGGATAAAGACGTGGGAAGCAATAGGAAGGCTTTGGACAAGAACGTTGGAAGCAAATCTCTTTGGTGGCTTTGGATAAAAACTTGAGAGAGAAAATAGGTACATGAGGTTAAGAGATGGAGATAGGTTAAGAGATAGAAAATAATGAAGAGAGATAAAATAGGAAAGTATTTATCTTTTTTTTAATCTATTTAAGGGAGATTTCCCTTCATTGTAAATCAATAAATTAATTGAATAAAATTTAGTCTCGTGAAGATATTGTTTTGGGGTAGATTCCCTTACATACCTTTGAGAGATTGTATAGCCTCTCAATCTTCTTTTTTTATTGTTATTTTTTTGGGTTTATTCTCTCCTTGCATCAAAACCACATTTGCTGATACTATTTGAAGGTGTGCTTTACTTTGTTTGTTTAGAGCCTCGGCTCTATACAAACCGCACCCTATTTGCAAAAATATGTTTCACAAATAACGTAAAACTTAATAAATAATTGTTTGACTGCATTTCCTAAATCTCTCGATCTACACTATTTTTGAAGATTTAAAATTTATAAATAAGTATGAAAATATATTTTAAGTCTATCACAAAGATTTCTAATATTCAAACCACATTTCTCGGCAATATTTGAATGTAGGCTCTAATTTGATTGTTTAGAGCCTAGGCTCTATACAAACCTCACTCTTTCTTAATATAATTATTATTTATAGTTTTAATTTATTTATTTTTATTTTTATTTTTCGTACTCATGATCTCCATGTTAAAGACTATATATTCTCTAAAAATAAAGATCAAATTATATTTAAAAAATATATTTATTATCAAGCCCTCATTTCTACAATATGCGGGCTGGCGCATGCAAACCGCGCTCAAGCATTCCGTAAGATAGATAGCAACCGCGATTCGGAATAAATTATTGGTTTCACATCTCCAATTATGGCCCAAATATAAACTCCTACATCAGGTAAAATTCTAGCTTTACTCCTTTTTCAAAATATTTATTCTTTATTAACCTTGATGTGGCCAACCAATGAAATATCCTAAAATTCTGTCTCAGTTGTGACAGAGGAAAAAAAAAACAAAACTAAACTGGCATAACACAAGCAAGAAAATAATGATTTAATAATAAAATAAATTTAAAAAATAGTCAAAGAGGTAGGTCCGAGGATTCAAATCTTGCACCTCTGCGGCATTGCCCCTATAGCTTGAGGCACTGCTGTCCTACAAACGAAAAAACTAAAAAAAGAAATAATTTAAAATGCAGTCCGAAGATGGCATCCTCGGACTGAGGGGTAATTTTGAAAAAAAATAAATGTGGGTCGACTAACCTTCTTTGTAATTTCTGATTATAAAAGAAACATTTCATATTATAGATAAATTTTTCAAAGCCGTACGTAAATCACCCTATTTCTAAATAGGGTGTGGTTTGTATAAGGTTAACAATCAGCGTAAGTGAGGTGTAACTCCAAATTTCGTTACAAGATGCAAAATGGGAAACTGTTTTTTATCTCTAATTATCAAATTTTGAATTCTAGAAATGGACCAAATCAAATAGATCTATAAATGCATGAAAATATTGAAAATAGATAGTCCAGATAATGTGTCTCCCCATATCTATACATCTGAATGTCAAGATGATCAAGTAGATGTTTTTCAACATCAAAATGGGGCTTTTTCGGAAGATTTAATTGTGCACCTTAATTTCACAATTTTAAGTGCCAACCGTTTATAAACGCTTTCCTTCTAAAATACAATAAGCCTATTTCTTTTAAACCAAGATTGCTTTTCATGATGCCTCCCTCTCTTAACTTTTCTTTCTTTAATTTGTCTACGAGGAGTTACACTTTCTAAGCCTTAGTCCTCTCGTCTGAAAGTTACTTCTCTCTCTTTCGTAACACTTTTCTTTTTCTCAACAAAATTAATTCACGAGCTTTGAAATCATCTTTATTCATTTTAATGATCAATCAGAACGTAAAAAGACAAGAGGTAGGTCCAAAAGGGCGTAGTTGAAAGTACTCCGTACATATATAAGGACTTATCGCTGAAGATATGACCTTTAATAAAGTAGAATGGAGAACCAAAATTTATTTACCCGATCCCAATTAATTGAAAAAATGCTAAAATAATGATAGTGATGATCGATCAGAACACAAATTGACTCCAGTGATCAAAAAATCTGTAAAATCAATTTTCCCTCCAAGCTTGACAGGACCATCCATTAGATGGACCACTACATCCAAAGTTTTAAGAGTTCAATTTTCATTCGCTTTCCCTTTAAACTTTATCTAAGGTGGAAGTAAAATGATTTAAAGTTGGAAAAAAATTTATGTAAGGTTGAGGACCTAAACAAGAACCTCAAAATTTACTAGAAGAGATTACTTCAAAGCTGAAAAACCCTCAAATTCAACCATCTCGACATCAAGATGCATGGACATGATAAAAAATAGATTTTAAGTATTGAAAATAGTGCATCTTATAATGTATTATTGTCTAGACAACCAATTTTCAAGGTCTTTAATATTCAAATGTTATTATTAGAGATGGAAATAAAATTTCAGGCAATTATAAAGATTGATGATACTGAAACAAAATATTTCAACACAATTTGAAGGTGCACCTTAATTTGATTGTTCTTGACGTCTGCCTTACACAAACCACACCCTTTAAAGTTTAGTTTATAAGAATTCCAAAAATTGGCGCATTTGCTATTGCATTTTGTGGCTCTTCAAAACCCATCTTGAAGCACTGTTGGAAAAACCGGGTGATCTAATCAGTAACCACCTGGTTAGATTGGAACCAACAAGTGGTCGATTTCGGTTTTGGGCGGTTTTGATGAACTACCGATATTTAAAAAAAAAAATTCAAAAAAATGTGTATAAATTTCGTAAAATAAAGAATTTGGTTTGCAATACATTTTTTAATATTCATTTCATTATGGTAAAGATTAAAAATTGATTTGGTCATTAATACTCACTTTTCTATTTTCTCATCTTTTTCAGAAAATTTTAAAAATATCCATAGGCACTTTAAAATCAAAATTTTTAATTAATTTTCAACTTCATTTGGATGTGTTTTGTTTTAATCATTCCTTATATGCTTTTGTCGTATCTTTTTTTATCATTTTTTGGCAGTTTCATGGAACTACAGCTACAACAGAACGTTCCACTTAATTAAGGTGTTGTTTGGTAACTGAAACCTAGAATTGGAATTAGATTTTGGAGATTCCAATATTGAAATATGGGAGATGAAAATTTGAATATCTAGTAATAAAATATACTGTCCGGTAGACTATTTGGAATTATGAGGTTTTAGAAAAGTTTGTTTAATTTACATTGAAATTATATGAACTTGAAAATTTGAAAATTAGCCTGTTTTAAACATCCGTTGAGGTTTTCAATGATGAGGGGGTGATATTTGTTAGATAGACGAGAAAATGAAATCATAGCTAATCCACGACAGGCCTAACAAAATGGATAGTCTCAATCACCTAAAAACACAACAATTTTAGTGATAAAGTGCTAGAATATCAACTTTCCAATAAGCGGACGATTGAGAAGTATCTCAATTTTTTTCACCTATATATCTACTTCTCAACCTCACACAATTGTAAAAAGATATAAAAATAAATAAATTTATCAAAATACCCATAAGAGACAAAACATTTAAGATTTTGCTCATTCGCAACTGTTCCAACTTAAGAACATGTGCTTTTTTATGGGCATTTTGCAAATAAAAAAATATATATATGTAAAGTATTAAATTGTTCAATTCCTATGGGTATTATGATAGATTTTATATAAAAATTTCAAAAAATAATGAAAAAATCCTCAAAGATTTTTAAGGGTATTTTGGTCATTTATTCAAGTTATTTTATTACAAATGCACCCCGTTGATACATATATAGCCTCCAAATGTCATCTTGATCAAATTTGTGAAAAAAAAAGCAAAAAAAAAGAAAAAATAAATAAAGAGATGAAAATAGGGCCTATATTTTCAAAAGGGTATGGTTTGCATAAAGTTAACTTTAAACAATCCAATTAAGGCGTGCCTCCAAATTTTATCAAAAATGTAATTTTGGTGTCAAATATTTTTAGGATTGTTTGAGAACGTATTTTAATCTCTAATTATAAAATTTTAAACTTTAAAAATAATTCAAACCGAGTAGATCTATAAACACATGAAAATCTTGAAAATGGATGGTCCAAAAAATGCATTGCGAGACATAATATTTCAGGACTCCAAATCTTTTTTTCTTCTTATATTCATATGTTTCGATGTTGAGATGATCAATTAGAAGGTTTTGCAACATCAAAACAACCTTTTATGATGGATTTTTGAGGTGCGCCCTAGTTCTACATTTTAAGGTTGCAACCTTGTACAAAAATTTTTCTTTTCAAAATGACAAAAAGTTCATCACATAACATGCTATCGATCACAACGGTAGTATATTGATATGTTGTTGAGAGTATGTCTTAGAATTTTAAATTTATTTTTTAATATTGGAATATACCTAAAATTTTAAGTATCCATACTTCATGCACTTATAGAAAGGGGACAGTATAAAATGAGACCATTTACTTTTGATACAAGGTGGTCACATTAATCTTGACCATTTGATTTGAAAGTAGGTGGCTGCAATTATTTTATTGACCAAGCTCAAACTTCAAAAAAAATTTCTTAAACTTTGCGACACATCCAAGCTATCAAATTTCATATCAAATGGTTGCAAGGAATTGTGACCACTTTCTATCAAAGGTAAATAGTCTCATAGTATATAATCCCAATGTTATGTGCGGAAGCTCTAAACCCGATGGGTTAATTTTTGGCAAATAAAGTACGAGAAAAAGAATAGACAAAAAACAAGCAACAAACAATAAAAATAAAGCAGGAAATAAATAACTAAAAAAGAACACCATGATTTACGTGGTTTGTCACATATGTGATTACATCCACAGGCGAAGACAATCGATGTTTTTCACTAAATTAAATAAATAAAATTGCAAGGCAACTTACTTGATAGAACCAAAGACTCAATTTCCCACAAAGCCTTCTTCTCTACAATTTTCTCTCTTTGCTAAAAACCCAAAAAAATTTCTTCTATTTTGTCTAGATATTTTTCTCTATCTAAATAGCCCAATATATATAAAAAGTAAATCACCCAAAGAGGTGGTACGTGGGGCTCTATCATTTCCATAGCTTTTGGGTATATAAGTTTATCTTTATCTAGTGTGGACTCTCATGTCTATCCTAACATAACTAGAACTAACCTAAAAAGATAATTATCCTAAATAATATGAATTACCCAAAAATGGGAAACCCAAATAGAGGTCACGTGATGCCCCTATCTCTTGCCAATTTAAAGATATCCAAAAAATATTTGTTTCCTAAATTTTGGGCTTCCAATCGCAACAAAATACGGAAACCTAACCATGATTTATCTGGGAATACAAGACAAATAAACAAATCTCCACCTTGGCTTGAATTCCAAAGAAAGAAAAAACCATCGATCGTCTTCTTCACACTCGTTGTCATAGGTGCTTACCTTAGTAACACATTAGTCAAGTCCAAGCATAGCTTGAACTTCTGTAATGGAACCGGCATTGTTAACATATCTGCAATATTCTTTTTTATGTCAATTTGCAATAAAAAGATATCATCTTCAGCTATGATCTAACGAATAAAATGATATCTGACATCAATATGCTTCGTCCTTGCATAATATACCTGGTTCTTAGCTAAATGTATTGCACTCTAACTGTTATAATAAATAACAGTCTCATCCTGTCGTAAGCCAAATCGCTTACAGGCCCTTTAAGCCAAATGGCTTCGTTCATTCCCTTAGTAACAACCATTCATTATGCTTTAGATAATGCAACAATAGTTTGTAGCATTGACCTCCAAATGATTGGAGCTCCTGCAAGTGTAAACACATGACCTATAGTAGATCTCCTACAATCCAAATCACTTGCAAAGTCAACATCAACATAACTAATAACCTTGTCACCAAATTTGCTATGCCTATCAAAAATCAGATCCACATCTGATCTACCCTTTAGGTAATGCAGAATCCATTTTACCACCTGCCAATGGTATGAAAAATATCTGGTCGACTGCAAACCATTGCATACATGAGGCTTCCAATTACACTCGCATAGGGAACACGTGACATGCGTTTTTTTTCAGCATCTGAACTTGGAGATAATGCTGCCGACAATCTCAAATGTGCAGCAAGAGGAGTACCCACTAGCTTTGCATTTTCCATCCCGAATCTAGCGAGGACCTTCTCAATGTACTCCATCTAAGATATCCACAATTTACCCAACTTTTGATCTCTACGTATCTTCATGCCCAAAATTTTCTTTGCTGAACTTAAATTTTTCATTTCAAATTCTCTGGAAAGCTGAGTCTTCAATTTACTGATTTTTAAAGAATTCTTCACAACAATAAGCATATCATCTACATAAACAATAAATAGATGAACGAATCATCAGTAAATCTCTTAAAATCGGCACAATTGTCTTACTTTTGACATACTAGTGTCCAACTATGAATGTATCAAAGCGTTTGTACCACTGTCTAGGAGACTGCTTTAGGCCGTACAGTGACTTCTTAAGCTTGCAGACATAGTCCTACTTTCCTTTAACAACAAACCCTTCTGGTTGAGTCATATAAATATGGTATTCTAATTCTCCATGACATAATGCAGTATTGATATCAAGATGCTCTAACTCCAAATCAAACAATGCAATCATGGCTAGTACAACCCGAATAGAAGTATATTTCACAACTGGAGACAAAATCTAATTATAGTCAACACCTTCTTTCTGCGCATAGCCTTTTTGTTGACACGAATGGCTATGAGGCCTTACGTGTCTAAACCTACATTTGTGGAAATCCAATATATCCAACGGTCTTATGGTCCAACGTCCATATGAACATTGGATATCCCTGAGATCAGCGATCGTTTTTATCAAAGATCCTTTGGAGATCAGGGAACCCCTCATTTTTCTCAGAGACCCGATGGAGAAATCCACTATTTCCCCCATCTTCTCCCTATAAATGGAAAGCTAAAGAGAGGATGTGAATAGCAAGAAAAAGGCGTACAATTGTGTACAGTTTTTCTCTCTCTTTAAAAAGTGAAGGGATAAAAAATTCGTACTCTACGATCACCAGCCTCACGGTACTCCTCTCTGATCTTGAGTTTTATTTCATCTGCATCCTCTACTTTTCACTAACACTGGTATAAGAGCGATCAGTTTCCTTATTTGACCTTTGATATTTAATTTTATTTTCAAGTTAATAAATACAAAATTATATATGAAGAGATGAATCCAAAATTCATGACCATCCATGCTCACAATAAGGTTTCTTTCTTGATCGATAATATCTTTGTTTTGTTTGTATAGTTTGTTTTCTCTGCTTGTTGCTAAAGCTTATCCTATCAAGTCCACAAAGCAAGTATCTGAGAAAAATTTTATATAATTTTTTTTTTTTTCTTTTTTCCATAGCTCAGTGGGAAAGAGAGATCCCCTGACCCTGGCGTTTGTAGGACTCGAGCCTGAGAACTGAGCGTCGCAAATTCTATCACCCGACGTACTTGCCTGGCTTGAGAGAGAGATTACTTAGGTGTGCCCCTTGGCTTGAGAGAGATTACTTGGACGTGCCCCTTGGTTTGAGAGAGAGTTTACTTGGGCGTGCTTTTGACAAATGCTTCTATTGGTCCAACCTTTGCATTGTGTCTATAATTCATGCGTCAGAAAAACCCTTAAGCACTTGTTTCTATTTTTTTATTTAAAGTCTAGGTTGGTTTCCTCTGTTCATATTTTTTTGTTTCTACTAGCCTAGTTGGTAACAAAATATTGGATCCATATATATATATATATATAAGAGATTGCTTATAATTACAGAAAGATATAAAATGATGGGTAGCAGTCGTATCTTTTAATCTACCAAAGTAGTTAACTTTTGGTAGATTATCTGTTACAGAGATACAGTCACTTTGAACATATATCGCATCTCTGAATATATATTTTGTTTTCTTATATATTATTGATATCTCTATTAAAAAAAAAAAAAAGTAGAAGATTTATTTTGCTCATTTTTAACATTTTTTATATTTAAATGCACTTACTGCCTTAGTGTGATATAGAATTTGATTTATCTAATCACATACTTGATATTTGCTCTTTTATAGGGCTCACACACCCATGATATTGCTCATGCACCCCAAATAAAAAAAATAAAAGGGGAATTCATGTTGTCTTTGATAATTGTAGTGTTTCGAAGCTTGCCTATTTCATAAAATTGTTTTTAAGGCATCACTTAATAACTAATATTATTTATGAAATATTTGCAGCTCTCTCTGTACATGTGTTGACCACACATAACAAATATTTTGGTGGCTTATTTAGCTTCTTTAGAACTTAGAAAGTATGAGGTTGCTTACACATAACTTAGCAAATGACCAGTAGAATTGTAATAGCTGAACTGTCTAGAGATGAAAAATTGAAGGGAAACAATTTTGCCATATGGAAGAGAAATAGTGCAATTTCCGCAACCGTTGGCGACACCTATTGGTCAGTATGCCCCTCAAGCACCAATGCATCAAATCGCCCTAGTGACTACGACTCATCAATCTCAGGCCGATGTAGTCCAATAGATACCCCAAATTTCAACTTATCAGTCTACGCTTGGGAACCCACCAACCAGTGGGCCTACTATCATGCCAAATACTCAACAAGAAATCACCTTAAAATCAATCCAGGATATGCTTGTAAGGATGGGCATGCATGAAATTCTATCCCCAAAGGCCTCTGTTTATGAGACCCTTGGAAGCATGGAAGACCTTCCTTTGGGATTTGTCATCCCAGAATTTAGAAACAAGTTCAATGGGAAGAGCGATCCAGATACTCAAGTCAACACATACCTCCTCTCAGTTCGAGCTTTGCGAGACATACCTAACCAATTGAGGCCATCTTTTCACAAACATTGACCGGTGAGGCCTTGAACTGCCATCGGAGAACAATGTCCGCTCAACCACACATCACTCTAGAGGAAATGTTCAACCTATGCGTCTCTCACTACCGCGGGTCGACACTAAGACCACTTTCCCTAGGCAAACTCAGTGCAACAAAACAAAACCCAGGAGAATCCTTCGAGTATTTCATCGGTCGATTCCGCGTGGCGGCAATACAGGTCATAGAATGTCTACTTACAGACCCAGCTAAGATCTCCATAGTCTTAGAGAATGTTGCATCAGAGTACAGAACCTTCTTTCTCCAAGGTCTTATCCCCCAGTCTTTCGACTCCATGATCGAGTGGGTGGTGTGACATGAAAGAGCCAGAGGGACACCCCTTAGCACCAAGACCGACAACAAGCCGATAACAACTCCCCAAAATAAGAACAAAAAAAAGGGAATGCTTTCGGTCAGGTTAATGAGATCATCGTTAACGAATCGGCCCAAAGTTCAGTTACTCAACGCAATAATCAGAATCAAAACCAAAGGGGTCCGCCTAGAGCCAACGCTCAAAATAGTAACCAAAGGTGAGAGGATAATTTCACCAATCTCAAAGACTCATTCGAAAAAGTATTGGAATTACTCTTGCCTAATAATATGGTTTATCTTCTGCCACCATTTGAGCCACCATTTCAAATCACGGAAAAGAGAAGGTGGTGCAAATGGCATCAAAACTATGATCATGATACTCAAAACTGCATATATTTGAAACGGGTGATTCAAGGGTTAATCGATAGGGGGCACATCACTGTCGCACCTTGAAATCAACCGGTCAAAGAACCTAATCAAAACATGGGTATCTTCACAAATCCTCTCCCTAAAAATATGGTCACAACGACTGAAAAGCTGAGAGCTCAAGACAAGTCGAAAGAGAACGTTATTATAATGTCAAGACGAAGAAGAGGATCCCAGTCAGTTCATATTGGTTTGTGATCATCACTTTCAAGAACTCGAAGAAGATCTTTTGAGCCTCCTAAGAGGAAGCCCTTCATCTCCAAACCTCGATAACCTTCCTAAATGGGACCGATATGATGACGATGACATACTAGAGACTCATATGGTCAAGATCAATGAAAATGCGTAATCTTTCAAACAAGGGGCCAACACTCCAAAATCTCTCATTACTCTCGCTAGGGCTGACCCTATCGAGCATTAGGCTGACGAGGTTGACTCTTTAACCAGAAGAGGCCAAGTGTTCAAACCCATTCAATTGATGGCCAATACTCTCGATGAAAGAATTGGAAATACCTTAAAAACCAAACAACCAGCGGGGTCATAAAGGAAATTTAAGGATCTGCAACCACCTAAGATCTAACAGCTCATCTTGGAAAGATCTAGGCTCAAATATTCATCTTGGAGCTACTCTTCAATTCACCAACACATAGAGCCCAGATCGAGAAGGTCCTTGCTAAGACACACATCCCAAGCCACACACAGCTGGATGAGTTGTGCGGAATGATCAACCAGCTGATGACACCAACACCAATCATGTTCACAGACGATGATATCCCAGCCAGCTTCAACCGATTTCCCGTCCAAGCTCTGCACATCACCGTCTTCACGTAAGGATATGAGATACGAAGAGTGCTTGTTGATAATGAGGCATCCTTAAACATATGCCTTATGAAAACAGTGAAGCAGATAGGCAAAAGCCCAGATGACTTTGAGTCGTGTCAATTAACTATCGCTGCATACGACAGAACCAAAAGACAAGTTGAAGGCATACTACCTCTCACACTCAAGATCAATCCTACCATCCAAGTGATAAAGTTTTATGTCTTGGACATAAAGCCTTCTTTCAACATGTTGTTAGGAAGACCGTGGCTGCATGAAAACCTCGTGGTGGTCACCCCTACACTCCATTAATGCCTCAAATTTCCAACTAAAAACGACATTGCAAAGGTATGTGCTAAACCCCCTGCTTTTCTCAATCCTAGTATACATAATAGGAAGTTAGCTGTAGGAGTCGTGCTCAGAGAAATCCCGCTCGCTTCATTCGAGCAAGCCAATTGTGCCACCTTACGCCTAGAAACTGGCGACCCTGTTCCTTAAATTTTGCAAACTTTTGCATTAATGGATGACATTATCCAATGTCACATCGATATGGTTTCAGGTCCCTCAAAGCTTAGCACATGCTCTTCTCCCAAGGCTTCCAACCAGGCCAAGGCTTGGGTAGTCAAGGGCAAGGCGTAATGGAGGCAATTTCTGAATCATTCGAAGCCAAAACTGAAAACATAGATCGAAGAGGTCTTGGGTGTTCTCTCACCTTATTGCAAAGCTGGATGAAGCCTTCAAGCTATCCAAGCTTTGTATGAGGTCTTGGGTGTTCTCTCATCATCTTCCATGACTTTATGCACACCATCATTGAAGACTATGTCGACGACATTCTGGTCAAGTCGAAGACCAGGCCTAATCATCTCATCAACTTGAGAACCATTTTCGAAGGCTCTGAAAACATTAACTCAAACTCAATCCGCAAAAATGTGCCTTTGGAGTTGAATCCGAGAAATTACTAGGCTTTATAGTAACCCAAAGAGACATTAAGATGGAGCCGTCCAAAATACGAGCCATCACTAAAATGCCCTCTCCCCAGAACATTAGAGAAATTTGTAAAATACAAGCCATAAGGCATTTCATCTCACACCTAGCAGACAAGTGCGTGCTGTTTAATAGACTACTAAAAAAAGATACCCCATTCTTATGGGATAATGAGTGCCAAGAAGAGTTTGATCAAATCAAGGAGTACCTTACCAAACCTCCCATCCTTAGTCCTTGTAGTCCAGACAAACCCCTATTCCTATACATGTCAGTGAGAGACAAGACCATGGGGGCAATGTTAGGACAATATGATAATTATGGGAAAGAACAAACGATATACTACATTAACAAGACTATGGTGGACTATGAGACAAGATACATGGATGTGGAGAAGCATTGCTTGACACTTGCGTGGATCATGCAAAAGTTAAGACACTATGTCTTATCTCATTCAATCAAGCTCATCTAAAAAATAGACCCACTCAAGTACCTATTGGAGAGACCAGTCCTGGACGGATGTTTGGTGAAGTGGAGAATGCTATTGAGTGAGTTTGAGATCGAATATATTACTCAAAAATCGATCAAAGGACAAGCCAGTGCTGACCACTTAGTTGAACCTGCACTGCCAGATAACACTTCCATCAACATGGATCTCCTTGATGAGAACCTCTTCACAATCGAGGAATCAATTTGGGAGCTATACTTCGATGGTGCAAGGAATGAATACGGGACAGGTATAGGAGTCATACTATGCTCACCCGAGAATATTTTGAATACTAACAACCATCAGATTGAATTTCCCATGTACCAATAACGTTACTAAATATGAAGCCTTGATAACTGGGCTCGAGAACACCATGGAAATGGAAATCCAACAAATACTAGTGATTGATGACTCCTTACTCGTCATAAACCAAGTTCAAGGGATTTGGAAGGTGAAGAAGAAAGCTCAAGCCTTATCAAGAAAAGGTAGAAAAGATGATCTCATATTTTAAGAAAATCACCTTTCAGCATGTAACTAAGGAAAATAATCTGTTTGTCGACGCCCTTGCGACCCTTGCTTCAATGGTTGATATTCCTCTAGAAATCACCATGCTACCATTCTATATCAAGAACAAACATTATCCTTCCCCACCAAGGATCGAAGAATAAATAGAGCAAGAAAATGAGAACGATGGAGAAGTGTCTCTCGTGGCTTTAGATGCACTAGTTAAGGCAAAACCATGGTTCAAGGATGTTCTGTTCTTGCTGAAAGATGGGTTATACCCTGAAGGAGCCATCAAAAAGGATAAAGAAGCCCTTCAAAGGTTTTCTATGGATTTTTAGTAAGAGGAGATCTTCTGCTCAAAAATTCATTCGATGGAATCATTCTACGGTTTCTCGATCAGCCATAAATCGATCAAAGTACTGACAGAGTTACATAATGAAGGAGGTCATTCTAGAGCAACCGCCTTAGCTCAGAAAATCAGGCGTCAAGGCTATTATTGGACCACCATGGCTGAAGATTGTTGGAAGTTCGTAAAGAGGTGTCCCAAATGTCAGCTTTATGAAGACCTCATCCATGCACCGTCTGTACCACTCAACTCAACACCCCCTGTATGGCCCTTTTCCATATGGGGTCTTGATATCATCGAAATGATCTCACCGAAAGCCCCAAACAGTCACTGTTTTATATTAACGGCTACATAGTACTTCACCAAATGGGTAGAGGCCGCATCATTGTCAAAATTGAGGGACAACATGTTGCCTGTTTCATAAAGAACAAATTGTATTCAGGTTCAGTGTTCCTAAGTCAATCATTATTGACAAGGGATCCAATCTAAAAAATGAAAAGGTCTCTAAAGTGTGAAAATTTTTTGGGATAACGTAGAAATTCTCTACACCTTACTACCCTCCAGGAAATGGACAAGCAAAGACTACAAAAAAAAGACTTCTCAGAATTATAGACAGAAGAATAAAAGGAGGCAAAGATTGGCACAAAAAGCTAAATGACGTGCTATGGGCCTACTGGACAACTGAGAAGACTCCTACTGCCATAACCCCGTACTCATTGGTGTATGATATGAAAGCAGTCTTACGTATTGAAGTTGAGATACTGTCTCTCCGAGTACTTATTCATAAAGATTCAGATGAGAAACAAAAGATCGAAGCACGAATCGCTGCCCTGGTTAATTTGGATGAAAGACGACTACGAGCAACACAAAATATTCTTGCTTACCAGCGTAGAATTGAGAGGGCATACCAAAATAAAGTTGTTCCTCGACAGTTCAGGGAAGGGGACATGGTACTCAAGAAAATCTTCCACACTGTTGCAAACCCACACCCTTTAGGGAAGTTCAAACGTAATTGGGAGGGGCCATTCATGGTCACCAGAGTGCATGCAGACAATTCTTACAAGAGCAAGATTCATGAGGGGTGCGAGCTCAATGACCCCATCAATGCAATGTATCTCAAAAAATACTACCCTTAACGGGCTCAAAAGAGTGGTGAAAACCTAAAAAGGCATAAAAAAAAAGAAAAAATGGACATGGTGAAAACCTGAAAGGGCATCACAGGTAAAAAAAAAAAAAAAATCTCAAAAAAGAAGCTTCTAATTCAAAAACACTCGAGTACAAACAAGTACTTGCAAGTTCCAACAATACGACACAAGCAGAACCTAAGGACGAAGACTCCTCCTAAACCCTGCAGGTTCCCAACAGAACTAACTCAAAAAGATGCAGTAGAGTGGTATCAATGGAAAACCGAAGTGACTTCGACGAATCCTGGAAGAACATCAGGACCTCTCTAAGATGGAAGCTCATCAAGAATCCAAAGAACTCTTCATGGACGCACGAAGCACAAGATGAAAGCTCAAAAGGTAAAAAGACAACTTCGAGACTTTTGAGCTTTCACGATCCCACAAGGTAATGCTTTTATCATCTTTGGGCAAAATATAATAAAGAAAATGACTACCAAAGGGCCACAAGTGGCAAAACTATAAGGGCCGTCCCTTTTAAAAGAGTTTTTTCAATTTGATGGTTAAAAATTTCAATTTTCAAAACCCTTTTAGAAAAGACTTCCTCCATCACTACAAGAGGTTAAATTGTTAGTCGATCTGGCCTCGTTCTCAAAGCCAACTTCCTACGCCTGTTATGAAAGTTTGAAACTAGCCAGGCACTCCATGGTTGTATGAATATAACTACCAACTACCACATATTGGAGATGAGTGAACCTCACCAATGACGATATTGGCTAGTTTAGGAGCATTTTTCTCTCGACTAGATCCCCTAAGGCGAAATGAAGCAAGCTCATCCCCGTGTGTGCGTATGATGTCCCAAAAGTCCAATTCAGAAAAACATCAAACTCATGCGACGTAAAAGATCGGAGACAAGATAAATATCAAATTCGTGCAACATAAAAGAGACGAGACAAGATAAGCGTCAAACTCATGCGAAGCCGAGAAAAAAAAAATACGTCAAAGTCGTGCGACGTTAAAAGAGCCGAGAAAGGAAAAAAAATTAAACACGTGCGACGTTAAAGAGCCGAAATAAGAAAAACATCAAACTCGTACGATGTTAAAAAGCCGAGAGAGGAAAAACGTTAAACTCGTATGATGTTAAAGAGCCGAGATCGGAAAGACATCAAACTCGTGCGACGTAAAAGAGCTGAAGTAGATATTGTCTACCCCCGTATGACGTGAAAGGTCGGGTGTATTCAGAGCACAACCACCCTGTTTCAATGGAAAAACGTCAAATTTATATGGCATAAAAGAGCCAAGACAGGTACCGCCTATTCTCGTATGACGTGAAAGGTCGGGTGTATCCAAGGCACAACCACCTTGTTTCAATGGAAAAATGTCAAACTCGTGCTATGTAAAAGAGTTGAGGTAGGTATTGTCTATCCCCGTATGATGTGAAAGGTCGGGTATATCCAGGGCACAACCACCCTGTTCGATGGAAAAACGTCAAACTCGTACGGCATAAAAGAGCCGAGGCATGTACCGTCTATCCCCGTATGATGTGGAACGTCGGGTGTATCCCGGGCACAACCACCCTATTTGATGGAAAAACATCAAACTGGTGCAACGTAAAAGAGCTGAGGTAGGTACTGTCTAGCCGCGTATGACGCAAAAAGGTCTGGTGTATACAGGGCACAACCACCTTGTTCGATGGATTTTATTTATCCCCGTATTGATATAAAGGGGTCGAGTGTATGGTCCATCGCTGCATGACAATAAACTGCTTAAAGGGCTCTATGGTTGCAGGAGTTAAAACTGCTAACCAACCTTGTTTTTCGAAATATCTTTCTCTTTTCAAAATTTTCACTATATGTCTTGTGTTTTTCAAAATTTTAATTTCTTTGTTAAAATCATAACATGTCCTTGCTCCAGGTTCTATTTCAAATCTCCCCCTACTTTCAAAAAAATTCTAAACAATTCTTAAAAAAGCAAAGGACCTTGGACACCCATCTATGATGATTACCACGTTGTCGCGATTGCCGTGTTGTTGACTCGTCTCTCACTGCAGATTCGGTAAGAAAAGTCTCTTCTTATAGAAAGCCTTTTCCTATAGACAGCCTTAGGAAACCCTAAGGAGATCAAAGAAAATGCTAGGGTTAAAAATTCAAACAACAAAAACCCCTGAAATTGAGTGGCATGGCTAGAAAATCCAACTCGAGTGGGTGAGCTTAGTGAGTGCAATAACGTGGAGGGATAGTTGGTGTGCCTCCTGACCCTGTGACTTCAAGAAGAAATTTAAAATGTCTGCTTTATTTTTTATGTTCATCTGTCCCTCGAAGGACAGGGAACGCCAAAGTCTCTACTTCTTTGCCACTCACCTAACCCTCGAAGGACAGGGACTACAAAAGAGGGGCAAATGTAAATACCCCATTTTAAATCTAACAAATTCTATAGTTTTTTGAACCCGTAGGACCATATTATCCTAGTAGATCCAATTTAATTACTCCAAATCCTATTTCAATTTGAAGTAGAGCCCAAGAGCTTTCCAACGGTCCAAGAATCGTCAGAAGAGGACCTACGGATAAAAAGATATAACAAATAACAATTTAGTCCCTGTGAGATCCAACTGTCGGGCCTCGGGCCGGGCTGTAACGGGCTCGACAGGCCCAAACATAGGCTGATGACGCATTCAACGCATTTGATGATGCAGTAAACGAGTGTTTTTTAATTAAATAAGACTAAAACTTCAAGATGAATCCAAAAATTTTTTAAAAAACTCCAAAAAATTTAGAAAACATCACCATTGAAATTTTATAAATACCCCCCTCTCCCTAATCCAAAAAGAGAGATAAAAAGAGACAAAAAAATTCTTAGAAATTCTCAAAATTAGGAAAATTACCCAAAAATATTAAAAATAGGAAAAACCCTTGGAAAATTCTTAAAAAATTTAGGAAAAATCCCCAAAAAGCCCAAAAAATTAGAGAAAATATCAGAATTCTTATTCAACCTATGGAGATCACAAAGCCCTTAGAAAACTGAGGAAATTCTCCTCCAGACACAAGAAAGATCGACAGCTTTAGAAAAATCTCTAGATTGAAAACCCTAGAGAAGATAGAAACCCTAGCCTCCTGAAGTCATAACCCCCATGACTGAGAAAACCTAGACCTAGGGCATAAAAACCCTAGATCAAAACTAGAATTAGGGCACAACAACCCTAGATCTAACCCTTTGCACCAGAGATCTACTGGTCAACATCTGAATCAAAAAGGCAAAGAGAACCAGTTCTGATACAGGCGAGTCCTCGAAGGCTTGGGAATTCCGGGCCATCCGCCCCGGTTTGGTATTATTTCTTCATCTCTCTTTCTTCTTCTTTTTACTATTTTACTTCTTTTATATACTTTTTATCTGTTAACTTGTCTTAAAAATCGTATTTTAATGCTTTGGATTATGCGGGCTCTGCCACAGATCTGAGAGTAGATATGCTCGTGTCGGGGAAAATTTGGCCTCAGATTTGAATTCGATCTATCCCACTTTCTATACCACTTTATTTACATCTTTTTAATTAGTTTAAGGTGTTAAAATTTGAAAGCTCTTCATCAGAAGATCTTTCATATTTTCATCGTAAACTACTCTCCACCATTATCAATCCTCAAGCACTTGACCTTCTTTCCAGTATGTCTTTCTACCATAGCTTTCCAATGTTTGTATGTGTTAAATACATCTGCCTTTTTCTTAAATGTGTAAATTCACACATTCTTAAAGAAATCATCTATGAAGGAAACAAAGTACAGAGATCCATCTTTTGAGACAATCGATGCAAGGCCCCAAACATCTGAATGAATATAGTCAAGAATACATTTTGTGGTATATTTTGACATGCAAAACTGTACTCTACACTTCTTACCATAAACGCAGTGTTCACAGAAGTCCAACTTACACTTCTTCCCGCTATTGATCAATTGACGTTGGCTAAGTCTCATCAAACCTCTCTCACCCATGCGGCCTAATCGCATATGCCACAACTGAGTCAAGTCACCATCATCAGACACAAAAATTGATGCTCTATCAGTGATAGTATTACCAAGCAGCACGTATATATTCGGTCTGATCTTCTTGCCTTTCATCACAACCAGAGCACCCTTAAGAATATTTAGAACTCCACCTTCTCCAACAAATTTGCAGTCATTGGAATCTAAGGTACCCAGAGAAATAAGATTCTTCTTCAAATCTGGAATGTGTCTAACATCAGTCAAGGTTCTGACAACTCCATCATACATCTTAATAGTACTTGTCCCAACACCAATGGTCTTCCAAGCTGTATCATTCCCCATCAAAACTGATCCACTATCAATGCTCTTATATGTGGTGAACCAATCCCGATGAGGGTACATATAATTGGAACATCCTGAATAAAAAACCCACGAGTCTTTAGAGTTGTCACAATTTGTTGAGACCAACAACACATTATCTGTTCCACTTACCGAGCTTCGATCAACTATATTGGCTGCTTCAGAAGCTCGTCTTTCTTTCTCTTTGAGTTTCTAACAATCATTCTTAACATGCCCCTTTTTCTTGCAGTAATTGCAATAAATATTACTTTTTTTTATCTAGATTTGGATCTGGACCAACCCCTTTTTCATGTATCTTTTCATTTCTCTCAACATATCTCCCTCGAGCCATTAAACCATCTGCATGTGGCTGAGCATTATCCTGTCTCTTCATCAAATCATTGGAGAAAAGAGTCGAAGTCACATCCTCCATCTCCATGATACCTTTTCCATAAAGCAATGTTATGACTAGATGCTTACACGAATGAGTGAGTGAGGATAACAAAATTATAGACTTATCCTCATCATCCATTTTAACACCAATATTCAATAATTCACAAATAACTTTCTTAAAATAATTCAGGTGTTCATGGATATATGTACCTTCATTCATCCGCATGGTGTACAATTTTTGCTTCAAAACCAATCGATTTATGAGGGACTTCGTCATATACAAACTCTCAAGCTTCAACCAAGGACTTGACGCCGAGTCTTCCTTGACGATATTAAATAACACTTCACTCAATAAGTACAATCATATAGTGCTCATAGCCCTCAGATCTAAGTCTTCCCAGTTTTCATCAGACATGGATTCTGGTTTCTTTGACTTTCCTTTCAGAGCTTTATGTACACCTTGTTGCACTAGCAAATCTCAAACATTGATTTTTCAAATTCCAAAATTATTTTTGCAATCAAATTTCTCTACCTCGAATTTTGCATTCGAAATTTTTACCGTCATACCAACAACCCCAAACCGTGCTCGGATACCACTTGTTGTGCGTGGAAAGTCTAAACCTGATGGGTTGATTTTTGACAAATAAAGTACGAGAAAAAGAATAAAAAAAAAACAAGCAATAAGCAACAAAAATAAAGCAATAAATAAATAACAGAAAAAGAACATCAAGATTTACATGGTTCGTCATAGATGTGACTACATTTACGTATGAAGATGATCGATGTTTTTCACTAAATCAAATAAAGAAAATTACAAGGTAACTTACTTGAGTGACCTAGATACTCAATCTCCTACTAAACCTTTTTCTCTACAATTTTCTCTCTATGCAAAAACCCCTAAAAACTTTTCTTTATTTTTTTAGATGTTGTTCTCTATCTAAATAACCCAATATATAGAAAAAGCACATCACCCTAAGAGGTGGTACGTGGGGCTCTATCTTTTCCGTAACTTTGGGTACATAAGTTTATCTTTATCTAGTGTGGATTCTCATGTTTACCTAAGATAACTAGAATTAATCCAAGAAGATAATTATCCTAAATAATAGGAACTACCCAAAATAAGAAACCCTAATGGAGGTCACATGATGCCCCAATTTAGGGATATCCAAACAATATTTGTTTTTAAAATTTTGGATTTCAATCCCAACAAAATATGAAAACCTAACCGTGATTTATCTTGAAATACAAGACAGATCAACACCCTATAGAAAATATAAATATATATTTCAAAAGAAAAACAAAATGACCAAAATTCTCAAAAACTTCGACCGATATTTTGATTATTTTGTTTCATTCAACTTAGTTTTTATCCTTTTCACAGATGTTCCGTGTTGAGGTGCACTCGCTTTCCTAATTTCAGCTTGATTTGATTTTAAGCAAAACAATAGCTGAAGATAGGGCCAATGTTTTCATGAGGCACATCACCACCAAAACAATGGTTGTCCGTGATTGAGAGAGTATGAGCCACCACCCCAATTCATATCATGCGCCAGCGGGTCCTGGCATCTTTGCATTGACCAATGAGATGATGAATTTACCATGATGACTATATATCTTATGTGCTCATGAGGATTACAATATATTTCAGATTTGCATAATGTTCTACATGCGGGGCATAAATAATGTCCCACCTCATCTCAACTCCAGTATCAACAACCGATCGTATAAAAGGGCTGGGTCGTGGTGTAGCACCGTCATACTTAAGTTACCACCTTGTAGTTTTCAGTTTTGCTGACACTGATAACTTCAGAAAAGTTAACTCCCTAATCCATCTCAAAAAACAGATAAGGCCTATCTTCTCCGTTGCATTACCCAAAAAAAAAAAAAAAACAAACAAACATATCGTTGAGATTAAAAAGAATCTCCATCATTATCCAAAAAAAAAAAAAAAAACAAACAAACATATCGTTGAGATTAAAAAGAATCTCCAAGTCGAGGATGCTGGGGGAGAGAGAGACGTTGGGTATAAATGGAAAGGTGGAGAAATGCTGCACATACTTGGCCAGTGTTTCCCAAAGTATTTTGTTACATGTTGTGGTCCACTTGGCTATAACTTTATGTTCCACAGTGACCCAAGTACTACCATTCCCACACTCAAGTATGTCCAATCCAGTATTGTGTTTTTTGTCAAGCACCATCTTTCCATCCTTTAGATTCGAGTTTTTAGTCCAATCCAGTGTTTTAAAATCTGCTTATTGGAAAGGAGAATCACCAACCTAGATTAGATTTCGTGGAGGCAATTCAGAATCCTGTAAAATCGCTTATTACTAATTTTTTATCAACCATTTTTTTCACTTCAAACGATCTAGACCAATTATCCACCACTCTAGATCAGTAAAAGGTTAATTGTTTCATGTGGGAGCCTCCCCACAATCCATCTTATTTGGATGGTGGTGATGGAAAAATATCTTTGTGATTGATAGCCTCAACTCCATGCAACTTAGATTCATGCTCCAAGCATATAAATCTAATACATGGATACAATGAGACCGCATATGAATCTAATACATGGATACAATGAGACCATTTACCTTTGGTACATGGAGGTCACAATTATCTAATGTAAAATCTGATAGCATGGGTATGTCACAAAGTTCGAGAAAAATTCTTTTGAACTTTGATCTTGGTCAATGAAATAAATGCAGCCATCTAATTTCACATCCAATAGACAAGATTAATTGGGACCACCTTCTACCAAAAGTAAACGGTCTCATTATATACTTTCCCAAAACTTAAATCATGCATTCCATAAGATAGATAAAATTATCGATTCTGAATAAATAATGGCGCCACATCGCCAATTATGACCCAAACGCTACAAACTCTGTAAATAAAGTAAAATTATAGCTTCACTCTTTCTTAATATATTTGGCCAACCAATACAATATCCTAAAATTATGTCTCAGTTGTGACAGAGAAGAAAAAACTATCCCAACACAAACAAGAAAATAATTCTTTAATAACAAAATAAATTAAAAAATAGTCAAAGATGCTACATAATCTAAGGGCAGCAGCACAACTTTTTGTAACTTTGACTTCAAAATAGCCCAATTTTGTCCATCTTTGTTAGGATCAATTTAAGGTGGTTACTAGTATAAATTAATACAAAAATCAGATTTGAATCAAAATCTCTTTTTTAATTTTACTTGAAAATAATATGAAACAAGAATATAATCCAATTACATAAGAAATATAGCGTGCACACACACACACACACACACACACACACACACACACACACACACACACACACACACACACACACACACACACACACACACACACACACATATATATATATATATATATATATATATATATATATATATATATATATATATATATATATATATATATATATATATATATATATATATATAATTAAGATCTCATTGAATCATCAAATCAAATCCCCAAACTAGTATCATCTATTTTATGTATTATCCTAACCATGAATCATACCAATGAGCAAATACTAAGCATGGAATAAAATCACTAATATGCTCCAACTACGACTTGTAAAGAATGAGCAAATTCACAACTCAAAAACAAAAAAAATACCCTAATATTTTACTGAAAATTCTAGAGCATGAGATTAGTAGCAATGTAGAGAGAAAATTAAGGATAATGGTGCATGAGATTATACTCAACAGTAGCTTGTCTCAGGATGACCTTGCAAAGGTTTGAGTGCTCCCTTGTGATCAAGACACCTCTTAAATTTAAAGAGAGAGAAGAATTATGGGTAGTGAAAAAGAGACTAGAACACCAAGGCTTTCTCTCTCAACCTATCTCTCTTTAAGTTGCAAAATTCCAACATGTGGGTTTTGGGGGATACCGTTTTCTTTTCTTTTTTTTAACACTTGCCAAAAGAGATATATGCAAACAAATTTATAATATATTATAATAAGGCCAAGGATATTTTATACATAAAAAAATTATTTTAGAAAAATAAAACATATGAAAAAAAACTCACGCCAACACCAGGTATGGGACTACTATGGTAAGAAGCCACTATTAGGTCTTTGTTGACCTAGGGGTTCTCATAATAGCCCAAAATTGTCCCCTTTTAATGAGATGGGACACCCCTCAATTTGAAAAGGAAAACACTTCAAAATAGAGAGCAAAACATCCTTAAAATTTGATTTTCTTTAAAATAATGGATTACATTTTTAATCTTATTTATAATCGAATGACTACTCTCTCTTCCCGTCTATTGAATAAAATAAATATTTCAAAATTATTTGCAAAATGATAGGCCCATTTTTAATTTTCCTTTTCTTTATCTACCCAAAGTGGTTAAAAATAAAAATAAAGGGCATTTGTTAACGCAACATAGGGCATACTCTTTCTCTACAAGTATCTTCTTCTCTTTTTTTTCTCTAGCTATATAACGGAAAGGCTTTGGAGGTGTTAAGGCATATCATCTCCTACGCTTTCCAATTAGTTGGGTATAGGGGCATACCTCTAAACTCCATGAGAGCCTACATTGATCATAGGATAGCTAGAATACCGTTTTTCCCTTGTTTTCCTCCCATGCACTATTATCTATGTGGATCATTTCCTAACTTATTTTTACAACTGTAAGGATCAATTTAAAGTGGCTACCAATATGAATTAATACAACAATTAGATTTGGATGAAAATTTCTCTTTAAACCTTACTTGAAAATATAATCCAATGACCTAAGAAGTAAAAGCATATATCTACCACTGAGAACTCCTCAAAACATGGAATCAAATGTCCAATCTATCATCCTCTATTTCATATTTTCCTTAATCATAAATCATAACAAAATAAGCAAATACGAAGTATGGAACAAACTCACTAATATGACTAATATGATTCAACTAGGACATGTAGAAAAAGGACACCTTTATAATACCAAAAGTATGCTAATACCTTGCTGGAAATTCTAGAGCATGTAGAGATTAGTAGCAATGTAGAGAGAAAGTTAAAGGATAATTGTGCATGAAATTAAGTTCAACAGTGGCTTTTAGGTACTCCCTTGTGATTAAGACACCTCTAAAATTGGTAAAGAGAGAGAGAGGAATGATGGGTAGTGAGAGAGACTAGAACATTATAGCTCTCTCTCCCAACCCAATCTCTTTTTAAGCCTTAAAACTCCAATGGGTGAATTTTTGAGGAATGAGGTTTTCTTTTTCCTTTTTGACATTCGGCAAAAACGATAAATACAAAGTTCATTATAATAAGGCTAGGGCTCTTTTGGTCATAAAAAGATGTTTTTTTAGGAAAATAACAAATAGAGAAAAGAACTCATGCCAATATTCCCCACTATTCTCGATTTTTTTAAAATATAAAATCATCGACCTATTGGAATGATGTGCTCCATCATGATCACTTGAGTTGTACGTCCTCATGTAATCCATAGTCCATCAACATATATATTCCAGGATCTCAATGACATCAACCACTCACTTTTCCATGCTTATTATACATTGTGTTGTTGGGTACCTCCCAATAGGTACCCAACAACACAATGTGTCAGACACCCTCTCAATAGGTACCCAACAACACAATGTGTCAGACATTGCATTGCGGATGCCATACATGCACCCATTACCAAAATTTTGATAGTTTATCGGTATAGTGAGTTGCTATATAATCCCCACAAAGAGATGCATCTTACTAAAAGACCCTCAATTGCCGAAATTTCCATACTTTTAAATCACAAGGGCAAACCACGAAGATCCAATCACCCATAAATGCTTAGAGTATCAGTCAGACAGGCTAGTGGATCACAAACAAACTATCGTATCACTAACGTATGATTGGATCACTAAGATGCCCATACCACACATGTGTAATCGAGATAAAACTAGGAATGCCACAAAGGCAAGTAATCACATTATCGTTATAAGGGTTAATGTAGCCACAAAGGCTATTCATAATACCATATGTCAACTACTAAGGCTCCAATATGTTTGCTCAAACATCAATATGACACTAAGGCTAATATCATTGTGACACATGGCAAGTACACTTCTGACAAATGGGTCTACATGAGTTTCATTTGTTAGTAGATTAACAATCATCAATTGAGTAGAAATATAACTAACTTTTACTTCATTGTTTTCCACATTCTCATTTACAAAGTGGTACTTTTTCTTAATATGTTTTGACTTGCACTGATACATTGGTTGTTTAGAAATGGCTACTGTTGCTTGATTATCACAATAAATTATTGTGGTTGCATGATCAAACTTGACTAGTGGCATTTCACTAAGAAAGTGCCCTAAGAGTATCACTTATCTTGAAGCGTGATATAAAGTAATATAGTCAGCTTCCATAATGGAATGTGAGATATATTTGTGTTTTTTACTTCCCCAAGATATACATGTCTCACCAAATGTAAACAGTCATTCTGATGTGGATCTATAATCATCAATGTCTCCTCTTAGATTTGCATCACAATAGCCTTCTAGAATTAGATCCTTAATCCCATAACATAAACCATGTTATGTGTCCTCTTTAGATATCTAAATATCATCTTTGTGAATTTGCTATGTTTAATTTTAGGGTTAGCCACATATCTACTAGCAATCCCCACTACATATGTTATATCGGGTTTAACACAATTCATCAAATAGTTAAGAGAACCAACAACGTGTGCATAAGGGTATTTCTTCATAATTTCCCTGTTTTTGTCGCTTTTAGGACACATTTCCTTAGATACTTTACAATTTTTGTCAATCAAGGTGGCCACATGTTTAGAGTCCACCATATTAAATTTCTTTAATATCTTTTTAACATACTGATCTTGATCGAGAACTAGCAATCTTTTATTTTTACATCTTGTCACTTACTTAAGATATTATCAACTTGTCACCTGTTTTTCATCTCGAATTTGGAGGATAACCACTCTTTAAAATCATGAATGACTTTTGCATCAATCCCAGTTAAAATTATATCATCCATATACATGATCAAAATCAAATGTATATCCCCATTGTATTGGGTATATACACGGTAATCAATAGTAAGATGATTGATCCCATATTCTCTAAGAGCTTGACTAAACATTAAATATCACTACCTCGCGGCCTACTTTAAACCTGATTTATTTAATCTGCATACTTTATCTTCTTGACCTTGAGATTTAAAACCTTCAGGTTGAGTCATGTAGATCTTCTTATCTAGTTCAACATTTAAAAATACAGATTTTACATCCATTTGATAAACCTCAAAACCATAATGATTACATATTACTAATATTACTCTTATTGAAGATTTACTTGCTACAGGTGCAATGGTTTCTTGGAAATCAATTGTATCCTTTTGGCTAAACCCTTAGCCACTAACCCAGCTTTCTATTTTTTAATATTACCATCGGAGTTCATTTTACGTCTATTTAAAACCAATATCAATTTTTGAAAGTCTTCAAAGAAGTGGGATTCTCTATTCTCTAAAAAAAAATTTGTTTCCTCGTTATATATCGCTTGGAATCAACCAAATACCCAACAAATATACGTTTTACACTTTTAGGTCTCAATTTCTCTACTTTTATGAGGAATATGAACACGCACTAAAGAGTCTCATACAATTAACCATATTATTCCAAGCTATTTTGTTGAGGAGTATATGATCAAGACTTTGCCTAATTATCCCGTTTTCAATACAAAATTGATTAAATTCATATGATATATACCATTCTCCTCTCTCACTTCTAAGAATTTTAATTTTCTTATTTAATTGATTTTCAACTTCTGCTTTATATTTCTCGAATTTGTCAGATGCTTCATTTTTATCGGTTATTTAGTAAGTAAAAATATCTAGAATAAAAATCTATTAAAGTGATAAAATATTTACATCTACCATGAATTTTATATTTTACTTACCAAATATCAATATGGATAATTTCAAGTAAGTTTTGAGCCTTTTTACCCTTAGGAAATGATTCCTATGCATTTTTCCTTTTAAGCAACTTTGACATTTAAATTTTTTTTTCTAAATAACAGAGTATACTTTCTTTCATTAATCTATTTAGTTTTTCATAACCAATGTGACCAAGCCTTCTATGCCAACTATTGAAGCACTCATCATAAGCAAATGGCCTCTTCATTTTATGATCAAGATAAACCTTGTACGTATTGCCAACCATGGTGGCTTTTACCAAAAAAAACTTCTTTTCTAATAATTGTTTTCTCGTCTTTTATATCACCTCCACTTCTGTTATGCTTAGAGAGAGAACGGAAGTTCCTCCTCATATATGTGGCATACAATACATCAGCAAGAGTCAAGATGCCACCAGTTGGAAGCGGAAGTTTAATGATGTTATCTCCAATAATGTTGATACTAGATAAGTTGGTTATGTAAAATTTTTCACCACCGTCACTTTCTTCTTTAAAGTCTATCATATTTTTCCCAGAGAGTAGAATCAACAACTCGAAGTGATATCGCGAGAAGTGAAAAAAAAAAAATTTGCAAACTCATTGTTGAAAAGAAGTTACTAGAAAGATTTGGAGAAGTTAATTACTCTATTCTTATGCGTATATCATGTTTCGTTGCAGGTCCTTTTGTTGATGATAAACCAACATGCTTTGAAGATGCAAAGGGTAATGCAGAATGGGAAAACACTACGAAAGAAAAGACTGAAGCTCTTAACAGAAATGAAACATGGGACTTAGTTCCAAAGCTAAAAGGGGTGAAACCCATTTCTGGTAAATGGGTATTCAAGTAGGCATACGGATCCATTGATATCTATAAAGCCTAACTAGTAGTTGAGGGACAATTCTGTTATGATTTCACAATTCTGTTATGATTTCACAATTTTGGATTCTAATTTATTAGTTGAGGGACATAGAGATTTGCTCTCCATAGCAGATGATATGATCCTAACAAGGAACAATGAAGTTAAAGTAGCAATAGTACAATAGGAATTGAATATTTGATAAGAAATGAAGAACTTTTCTAAGTCCTTTCTTGGCTTGGAGGTGGAAATATATAATAAAGGTATATTTCTTTCTCAAAATCAATATGCAAGCAAGATAGTCACTGAGCTTGGAATGACTGGGAGTAAACCTATTTCAATTCCTATAGAACCAAATTTGAAGTTCAAGAGAGATGACGGCAAAGAGTTGGAAGATGTTAGTTTTTATCGAATGCTAGTAGGTAGTCTTTTTTACTTTACTATCACTAGACCAGATTTATGTTATGCAATTGGTGTTGCTAGTCAATTCTTGAAAACTTCTTGAAAGCCACATCTTGTGTAAAACAAATCTTGAAATATGAGAACTGAACTCATGAATTTAAGTTATTGTTTGAGCAAAATGGAAAGTTTCAACTTACTAATATTACCGATGAAGAATGAGGAAGCAATCTAGACAAACAAAAATTTACTTCTGGGTCTTCTTTTAATACCAGTTCGTCCCCAATTAGTTGGTTTAGTGAGAAGCAATCACGAGTAGATATTTCATCCACAGAAACCCAATATACGACAACTACTCTAGCTGTGTAAGAATGCTTATGGATAGAGAGGAGATATCTTCAAGGAAGACAAATATTTATTTCTTTGATTTTTTTATTATATGGGTAGTAGTACACATTTGATGAGAATAGGTTGTGTCGATTAGGTGTTAGTATATAGCAAATTCGCCAATATTCCTTTGGGCTCGTTGTTTTATATAACCATGTTATTATGGAAAAAAAAAGCGTGTGACATTTTTTTAGCCACAAAAACGAACCAGGACGTGGGTTCCCCATGTCAAGAAAAAGACGTCGTCAAACATAACACTGTTTTAACCACGCGCTCATGGCTCGCGTCAAAACCCATTTGCACCGTTCATTCTTTCTTTGTCTCTATGCAATCTCTCTATCTCCCTCTCTCTCATCCCAAAATTTTCAACATGTTTCGTTCCTAAAATTTTCAATGAAATTCCTCTCTTCTCATCTCAAGTTGTAACATCTTTTCTCCTGTTACTATTATTTAAAGGAGAAAAATTATATATAGTTGATGCCCTAAACAATCAATTTTAGGCGCACTTCAAATATTCTCTAGAAGAAATTGTTTCAATGCTGAAAAACTCTAAAATCTGATCATCCCAACCTTAAATTTGATATAGTTTCTCTCTCTAAAACTTTTAAAGTAGTTTGTTTCTCTCTAAAATTTGATATAGTTTCTTTCACTAAAATTTTGATAGAAGTTTTTACAAAGGGAAAATTTTTCTTATGTATTTGTCGCATACCAAATATGTGTAACATAATTTTCACATGAAAATATTTTGTACAAAAATATTTTCATACCTACCAAATGCATTCAAAATAGTGTAAAACCGTGTTATACAAATAGATAACCCAAACAAGGGATTTACATAACTTGCGTATTATCAAAAATCTATCCAAACAGTCATTTCTCAATAACCAGGGTTTTGCATAACCACGTTATGATCCAAAACATAGTTTTGTTTAGCCTAAGATCCAAACGAGCCCTTAGTCTCAAAGAAAAGGCCATGTAACTCGCTAGTGTGCTAGATTTGCTCTAGAAGTACTTATGGTCACACACACGCGCACAGATGTATACACACAAATGCATGCTATAAATTAGGTGTATAAATTTATAGTTAATCTCCTTGCACTCTTGGTTATTCTATTGGGTTTTTTAGTTTCTTGATTTTATAGCCCTTCCTTCTTTCTCTTCTTTTTTTTTTTTCTTCTTTTTTTCTTCTCTCTTTTTATTACAAAAATATGCGCCAAGATGAGCTAGGGGTGGACCACCAAACTCTAAGTGCCATGCCGCCAGACTAGGCATACTCGGGCCAGGCCTATAAGGGACAAGAGTAGGGCTATGACTATGGCCTGGCCATTGCATACCTTACAAATACTTAATCTAGTAAATGATTTATTATTACACATTTTTTTAAACCAAATGAATTTTATGTTGAAAATTACATTTAGAAGAAAAAAAATATCACCTCAAATATTAATTTTGGTAATTAACAAGCTTGACCAACAGAAAAATAAATAAAACTACATACAAATTTCAAATTTAGAACCACTGCATAAACTTATACAAACCAATGTCGTACAACTGCAACAAAGCCTTGAGGACAAGAGAAAATGTCAATTGAATTTCTAGCACTTCTTGGTATTGTAATTGTAAAGGCACCAAGGGCAAGTTTGGAAGAACAACTAAACACAAAACTATTTTTTGATTATGCTAGAGGTATGATCCTCTCCATTTTTAACCTATTTATTTGAGTAAAGAAAATCTGCAAAACATCTGAAGGTGCCCCCAAAAAAAAATTATAGATTCATAGAAAACATGAAGATACAAACTACATTCATCCACCTTGAACATGCAGCTTGCAAATGTAAACAAACATGAGAGCCAGAGTCCCAGATTTGCAAATTATGGACCAAGGAATCCCATACCTTCCCTTCCTCACAAGTCCCTTGAGAAAAGGACTAAAGCAAGCAACCACCCATGCACTACAAATAACTTCCAATAGCATATTGAAGTCACCCCTAGCTAACTTAGGGGCAACCATAACCAGGCTTGCAAGGTTCAAGAACAACAAAGTTGTGGGTGGTATAAACATTACATGTGAATTGAAGGTAAACTTGTTAGCATAAAGATCGTTGTCCCCTTCATCCTTGGGTGTCACAACAAAGACAATGTCCGACAGGCCAAGTAGCTTCAAAGTGACGTCGAAGAATCCAAAAAGCCATCCACTGGCGCAATTTATCCTAGACATCCGTTGGTTATTCCACCATTCCCTCGTCGAGAGGTTACATCGCCAATACTCCATCAACCCGAAGAAGTTGAACAGCAAGAAGAGTGAGATAGGAATCAGCACTATTGGCTCATGAAACTGTCATGAAAATATAGGTCATCATCTTCTTCTTGTTCTTTTTTTTGCTTCGTTAAGTTTTGCTTAGTTTTGATCTAGAAAACTGGGTTAAATAGTAGCAAAATATATGGCAATATGAATCTACAAAATAATAAAATAACTCTATAGGATGAGTAATGATCCTATGAGATCGTGTGCTACATTACACATGTAGGACATTGATCTCCACCATTAGTGACCTACCACTGATTGTGGGAATTATTGGTAACTTAACTTTACAAACAATGGCAGATTTTGACGAAGTTACAGTCATCTCCATTATATGTTTCGTGTACGACCTAGTCTAATCGGATTATTTAATGTGTACTGCCAGTTACCTATAACATGGAAGAAGGATAAAGTTCAGGCGCAAAATTTCCCTAGCAATTGCACATGGGTCAACAAGTTAAATGCATACATGACAGACATGGAAATTGTTTCGCAGTCTCACTTGAGATGTGGTTATGGAAAATAAGGTGTGTAAGCCTACGAATTTATCCAATATTTGACCAAAATCAGTAAAAGTTCTTTCTATTGCAAAAGGAGGAAGAGTTTTATTATTATAGTCATACAAACTAATTTTTATTTTCGTATTATAGTCATACAAACTAATGTTTAATTAGATGGGAAAAGTTTATATAAGGTTGCAACCTTAAAATGTAGAATTACAGATGCACCTCAAAAATCCATTGGAAAGACTCTTTAATTGATCATCTCGACATTGAGATGTATGAATATGAAAAAGATAAAGATTTTGAGTCCCAGAAATAATGTAACATGCAACACATTATCTAGGTCGTCCACTTTCAATATTTTTGTTTTTTTATAGATCTATTTGATTTTAACCATTTTTGGAGTTCAAAATTTTATAATAAGATATAAAAATAGATTTTCAGATAATCCTAAGGATTTTTTACATGAAAGTTACATGTTCTCGTAAAATTTGAAGGTATGCCTTAATTGGATTGTTTAAGGTCGTAACCTTATAGAAAGCACACCCTAATTAGAATGGTATAAAATGCAGAAACAGAACCATTAAAAACCATATAATATTTTCCAATTATAGTTCTACCATAGTTTTTGACACACATGAAATACACGAGCTTGGAGCCCAATGGAATTTGCTCTATTATGTCGTGTTTCTGCTTTTTAAGTGAAATGGGCCACAAAGATGTCATTGATCATAGCATTATGAATTATCAATAGAACATAACTTGGTGGTTTCAATTAAGAGTTTCTTGGACACATATCATATATTGTCTCTGAAACGTTTTGCATAATATGTGATATCTTCCAAGAATTTCATTGTAACATTGGATTGCGACCTTCGATTTCCTAACCACTGATACAAGACGAAATCAGAGCCCGCGAAAAGACCCATTGAATTAATTATATAGATAATTTCATAAAATATCATAGAATACTTTCAGATCTTGTCCACAAAGTGGGGATTAGGTAAGCACATACCTTGGGCAAGAAGTGGGCGTTAGTAAGAAGTGAAATAGCAGGAAGAATGGAGTAGCAAATCTCAGGGATGGGACGCAAGGCCCATAAGTTAAGAAAAGCCAAGCATTGCCTTATCTTAAGCATCTTTGTTATGGCGGACAAGAGTGGGCTATGCCTTCCCACAACCACCTCCAAGAGGCCTGCTGCCCACCTTCTTTGCTGAAGTAGGGTCTCAGGACCACTACAGGGTGCACACCCAAGAAAGGCTGGTGGTTTTGGTGTGCAATATACTGACCTCCATCCCGCGGCAAAAAGTTTTAGAGATAGGATCAAGTCTTCTGTACAAGATACATAAACCCATCCTACCTGCAAAAATAATAATCTACAATTGAATTATTGGATAAAACTTGGGCAATCAACCATAAAAATTATGGTAAGAGAAGGAAATTATCTCTATCTATTTGTCCTCTCAACTCATGCCCCATTCTCGGAGGAATTTTGAGTAGATCTAGACACAAAGATATCATACTTGGAAGATTAATAGAGGGAAAATCCAGGTTATTATATCCCAAGATAAAAATTGCTTCGATATTTTTTGAATTCCTTCCGAAAGCTTCCACTTACGCCTCAAAGACAGATGCAAATTGAAGGTATAGACACAGATGCACAAAATGCACACACGCAAGCAGACACACATAGGCGCTAAACACATACACAAATGATTTTTCATGGGAAAGCCTTGAGACGACTTGTGTTTCAATAAATACAGTTTACCTGGTGTCCCCAGTAGGTATTGTTCTCATATTTGCAACCAGCCACAATGTGTGCAACCTCTACCTTCCTCTCAAAGCTAAGAGTGTCCCCAGCCTTGTCCAAATGAATACCTAATATTGACCTTAAGAGCTCCTCACAGTACCCAAATCTATTTATCAATTCCTCCATATTGGCTTCATTTGATCCTGAAAACGGCAGACCATACTTCAAATTGCAGTCAAGATATACATGGGGCTATCTTGATTCCTAACTGAACTACAACTGAAAAATTGCATTGTGCCATGCACTCTCACACTATTACTTGTATTTAGGTTCAATTACAGATGACCCATCAAGTGTAACAAACACTCATAAAACTTTATTTCTCTTTTTTTTTTCTTTTTTTTTTTCTGTAATTGAAAATTAAGACTTACATTCCTGATATTTTCATAGTTGTAGATGAATTAAGAATTTAATGGGATAATGCCTCTTCATCATTTATTTATTTTATATCAACATTTGTGTATGGATTAGGTTTCTCTCATTGGGTGCGATCGAAGTGCTTAAAAATTTTATATATGGTCTAAGTTTATCTATTTTATAAACATCAGTGTTAAAATAACTCGGATGGCTAAGAGACAAGTACTACTGGTGGACTTGGAATTAATAGAAAGGTCTTAAAAAATAAAATTGCTAATGAATGATGAAAAAGTATAATATTTATATTTTTTATGATAATTTGTTACTTTGATTGTGATGTGCTTTACTTTTCTTTAGACCTTTGGCTGGTTTCTTCTAAGCTTATGCATTTTATCCATATTCCATCTTCTTTATCCCATCTGCATAACTAATTTATTTTTTTTTCCAGATTCCATCATCTACCTATGTTCTTTTATATTTTTCATACTTTAATGTAGTTTATTTCTTCTTCAGCTTTTTACAGATTTTTATTTTGACCAATGTTTTGTAATTTATTTTGCAATTTTGATCCCTTTTTAGGCATGTTACTCAGATCGGGTAGGGGGAAGACTTGAGCCTCCACCAAGTTTTGGCACATTGGAAAAAATTGCTCAAGTTCCCTCAATGTTCCATTTACAGTGGTTATCATGATCACAATTATGTGATATTTATTGAAAATGCGTGATGATAAGAAATAATTCTCTTGTTGTAAACGTTAATCAATGTTAAATTTTAATTCCTTGTCATGTTGACTATAATGATATTGTTGTCTGCTCCTTTCTATAGCTCTAATTTGAAAATGTTTTGTACTTATCCATGCAGACTTAACTTCTTCGCTAAAAGGGATTAAGGAAAAGTTTGAAGTTTGTTGTTTTCTGGACCCTTAACATGTCAACGGAGTATATTTAGCTAGAATCTTCTTCTATGAGGTTCTATTCAGAATTGTATAAAGTTATAGAGCTGCTGGTTAAATCTCTTAGTAATGTGCTTTGAATCAGGGATCACGTTATTATATAGATGCATCAAGAAAAATTTATTGATAATTGTATGCCATCGAAGAACTCCAAACATTTTCCTTTTGAATCGTCTGGTGGAAAACCGTAGATGGCTTTTCTTCTATGAAAGCATCCTGTTCCTGAATAAGGAGGCCCTTTTATCCCTGAAACACCAGCCATTACAACCTGTGGCAAGAAACAATCCCAAACATCTTAATATGCTTGAGACAATGATAAAGTAGCTTCAAATTGGATTGAAACATTAAATTCTTCACAAGTAACGGAATATTTGTACATGCAGCGCTTTAACCCCCTAGACAAGTAATTCAGTATTGAAATGCCCAAAGGAATCATAACCCAGTGAGCTATTTAAACATATAAGGGTATATATAGAGCCCTCAAAGTATTTGACAGAGAGCAAATACAGGTATATAGATGGCCAACTTTTTCCCAACCTGTTCTGTAACCATGAATATGATGCTAAAGGGTACTCTTGATCTAATATCTCCAATATGCCCCATTCTCAATATGCTTTGATGGATATGCCAAACTCTCCCTTTCATGACCTACCAAAATTTTCATGAATAACACAAAGGAAAGGTTCCTTCTTACACTAGGAATAAACACTTCAAAAACTTCATAGAACTTTGAATGAGAATAGATGTATAACTATTTGGGCAAAGAATCACAATAATCTTAAAAATTTAGGATCCTGCCACCTAGGCAATTAGATTTGGCCTTGAATCTCCTTAGGGTTAAACTTCAAATGAAAGCCTAAAATTGCAACCCCATTTTTTTTCTGATGGTTAGTAATTTCACACCTCAACCTTACTACTTAATTCTTTCCTCTTCTTACTTGTAACCCACAGGCTTTTCAAAGTAATTATTGTACGCATGAAAATACTTTAGTGAAAGTATTTTAACATAAAACAATTTTCCCAAGGAATTCTTTCATGTGAAAATAATTTCACACGTACTAAACGTGCATTAAATTTCACTAGATGGGTATCATTATTCCAATATAGGCTAGTTTTATTATATTTAATCTGCTTCTTAGGTCTCTATACGTCCCATCTCACTCCAATAAATGTGTTAAAATTTACTTGTGAAACTAGTATAGATTTTATTTTGTTATGAAACTAGCATAAATGTTCATGGTCAATCCTAACAATTTAATTCAGACAAAATGAAAAGCTTATTGCCTAGAATTAAACTTCTAGGAAGTCAGTTTTCATCCTCTTTAAACTTTTGTTTTTTTTCTTAATTTCAATGTATTTTTAAACGTACATTGTGGATTTTTTTCATAATTTCAATGATACGGGTACTGCATTGTGCATTTTTATTATTTTATCAAAATACATAAATATCAAGTACACATATCATGTTTGAGTGCTTGTTGACCATTACATTGATTGTATAGATAAAGTGAAGCCTAAAAATGCTATTCAATATGATACAATGGATCACTCTAATTCAAAAAAAAAAATTTTGTATTTTTATAATCTTCAATGTCACTTAGGCATGTAACGATAGGGTGTCTTGCCTACCCATTGAGTTAGGGCGTGGGCATTTTTCTAATGCCTTGACAAGGAAAAACTATGAAAATTACGGGTAGAGTTTTCTACTTGGTCTACAATTTTGTCTGGTTTCTAGGAGATGGAGGAGACATGGAATTTTAAATTTAAGTTTACATGCTAGTGATGGACAAACAAGTGGTTTGTTTAAGTTTCAAATTGACCATTATGTTGTGGAGCTCTAGTCTCAAGTCTCAGCCATGGCTCAACAACAATCTTGAGGTTCACAATTGTAAACAAAATAATACAGGTAAATCCACATAAGAGTTGTTATGAAGTCAGCGTAATACCATGCTTATACTTTTGACTATTGTTCAGTTCTTCATAGGTTGTCAGAGGTTTAAAGCTATAAATATAGGAAATAAAACATATCATTGATAATGTGCATTAAATTGGGACCCAAGGTCTAGAAAAGTAGAGAGATTTTCGGTGGCGTATATGTCCATGGCCTACAAAAGTTCAAAAAATTTATCTCTCATTTGAGGTGTTGAACGAGAACAGTTGGCCACTAATGAACTATCAAGTAGGGGAAATCATATATACTCCATTCTATCTAGTGGGTATGGAATCATCCACATAGAAATGTGGGCCTCCAGTAAATAAAAAAATTTGAAAAATAAAAATTAAAAATTTATAATAAATAAACACTATACGAAAAATGTGGAGCATCCAGTAAAATAAAAATTTTGAAAAATAATTTTTTTATAGAAAATAAAAAAATTATATGGAAGTGGTTGGTTCTTATGGAATCAGCCAGTTCCTGATGTTAAGAGGGAACAAGATTGATTCCTTTGAAAATCGATACGAATTGAGCGATTCTGATCCAAATTGATGTTTTATAATACATTGTATTTAATAATAATGTCGGAGAAGTGATGTGTTGAACTCACACTGAAGAGGACTTTCAGTTGGTTTCCAAACGGGTCATCCTTGAGGCCTCCATAGAACACTTGGGGAAATTGAACAAAGGCGGACTCTCTCTCACTTTTGAACCCCAATAGAAGGCACATTGCTTCATAAAAACAAGTGGGGTTGTTCACAAACATGTCGCAGTCCACGTTCATGATGATAGGGGCATTTGTCATCACTGCCGACACTCGTGTCTGTACAATGAACAAAAATTACACATCATTTCTTTCTTTTGATGGTTTTTAATAACTCTACTTACTTATTGATTTTGTTTTAATATCGAGAACTTAAAAGGAATGAATTGTCTGCCTAAGCTTAAGGACCAATCATAATTGCACATGGTTTCTTTTCTCTTTCTTATTCTCATTAACAGTGCAAGTTTTGGCATTTTAATAAGGGATCAATCGCTGCAGTCTTAACAATACGGCTAGGCCACGGAATATAGACTGAGGACTGTGGCGAGTAGGGCCTTTGCTAAGGCTGAGACAGACAAGGGCCATGGCTTCTTCGGCTAGGTCTAGGCCCGTCCTATGGGGACCAAGGCCAGGCTTGGGGGAGGGATGTCATAGCCATGCCCATCCTCTTAATGCAAGCCAAAGTTGTATAATACTGGGCAGCGTATGAGCAGTGCTCTAATGAGTACTGTTATATACTAAAAAGGGGTAGTATTTCCATCTCTCTTTCATGACCGAGGTCATCTCTCTTTCTACCTGTAGGCAGCAAGTCTCATGATGGAATTCACTGTAGGATGTTGGTGATATAATTCAATATACGGTATCATACCTGCACTGACCCTGCTACGTTGAAACAAAATTGTTATTTACGTGCGGATTTTAAATAAATTAGAAAAATACGAATTGTTTTTTGGACATCTGAAAATTACATTCAACGTCGGTCAATGTGCTTTTTTTTTTCTTTAAAAAATTAGCCCCTCAGTCCTAGGATAACCGTTGTTTTTTTCTTTCAAAATTTATAAGTTAGCAGTCTGAGGATGGCATTCTTAAACCGCTTTTTTTTTTCAAAACTTAAGTTGAGGTCCAAGGATTTAAAACTCAGATCGAAACTTAAGTTTTTTTTTAAAAAAAAAGAGCAGTTCGAGAATGCCATCCTAACATCGCAATGTTAAGGTTTGAAAAAAAAAAAAAAAAAAGGCACACCGCATTTTTTTTTCCTCAAAACTTCTATCCCTGAATGGTTTTTTTTACAAAAAAAACTTAAAAGTGGTCTGGAGATGCCATCCTCGGATCCCAACTTAAGTTTGGACCTAAAAAAAAGTGCCATCCTCGAATCGAGAGGTAAATATTTTAATCATTCTTTATATGTTTTAAATATTTTAGTAGATTTTTTTTTGTATTTTTTTATATTTTTTTTATTTTTTTGACCGCCTGAGACTTACTCGGTTAGAGCGGTTGAATAGGCCGGTTTACTGGTTAGGCCGGTTAAACCGCTTCCGGGCCCATGTCCAGTTAACCGTTACGGTTTGATTTTGCGAACATTGGATCCTCCCCATGAGGCACCCTTGACTTGGGAATTCATGGAACAATATATTCTTTTTCAAATTTTATTATTTGTTATTTCCTAATTTTTTTAAAAAATCTAGGTGAAAGGCTTTTAGTACTCAACGGCTGCAAATTAGTAACCAATCCAAATCACTGGAAAGAAAAGAACGTAAACCCTCTAAAATGGTTATCCCAAATAACTACCCGGTCTATAAAAAGCCCATACAAATTAAAAGAAAATGACGTTCAACCCGTTCTTTTTTCATTGTCCAAATTACAAAATTTGTCACTTTTATTATTTTTTCGAATGTCTCATACATCAAAACCCAAAAACACAACCCCTTTCTCTGTCTCTCTGTCTCACCCTTGAACCTCTTCCACCCTCTTTCTAGCTCTTGCAACCTTTTTTGCATCCTCATAGCACTCTCTCATCTCATGAACCTCACGAGTAGGTTAAAAGAAGCATTTCAAATTTCATTTATATAATATGTTTTTTAGAAAAAGAAAAAAAAAGGGTAAACATTGTTAATTTGATCAATGAAAAGGTAAAGAAAACTTTATCTAGCTGAAAAAAGTCAGTTACCTTATGTATAAGGTGGTCATTAATTTTAATTATTGGATGTGAAATTTGGTAGCAGCATTTATTTAATTGATCAAACTCAAAATTCAAAAAAAAAAAATTCAAACTTTGTGACACTTCCAAACCATCAAATTTTACATCAGATGATTATAAGTAATTGTGACCTCTCTATTTCAAAGATAAATGGTCGAAATAGAGATAAATGGCCTCATTGTATGGATACATTTTTTTTTTACTTAAAAAAATTTTATGTATTTTTTTAAGAACGGTAGCATATTTAGATTTTAGAGAGTACGAATACGTCTTCTTTCCAACGAATTAAAGAATTAAATATTATGGGAAAGGCCAAAATGCAATAGAATATTAACAGGTCATTTGGAAAAAGCAATGAAACAGTAACCGTAAAAGTTTAAAATAATACAAAAAGGACAAAAATGTTCGAACAAAAAGGGATAGGCATGAGCCATAAAAATAAATAAATAAATAATAAAAATATAAAAATATAAATAAAAAACGTCCTCTGACAAGGGGACGAAGTACGGTTTGTTGTATGTTACCAAAACATTCATGGCGCCTGCCTTGTAGTGATGTGGATGCTTTGGACGCTTCTCCCTTGACACATAAATTACATGTGCTAATCCACCACTGCTTCTTTCCCTATTCTCTACAATCACCTACAAAATTTTCCCATAAAAATATTAACAATGATAAAGTTTGTCAGGAGGACAAAGAATAGAACGAGAGGAAGTCAATTACTCATTTTCCGACCCACTAGAATGGCTCACATCTCACCGTACGATGTTGAGTATGGTTGATAGAGATTATATGTATCATAGGATTGGTGTAATACACGTATTCATAGCTTCCTAGGCTTATTCGGTTCGGGCATCTTAAGAAACAAAAAGGGTGATTTATGTACGGATCCGAAGACTTCACCTAAAACATACAATTATCCGATTATAAGCGAAAATTACAAATAAAGTCGCTCAACCTTTGTTTTTTAAAAAATTTCAAAATTATCTCCGATCTATACCATATTCGGACCACGTTTTAATTTTTAATATTTTTTAGTTTTTTCATTAGTAGGGCAATGCCCCAAGCTTTAGGGTCAGGATTCAGGCAGTCCGAGGCTAGAATCCTCGGACTGCCCTATAGACTGAGCATGCATCAATTCCTAAACATTCGAGGTCCCCATCCTCGGACCGCTCCTTCTTTCTTTGTTTCGTATTTTGTGAGAAAAACCAAAGTCCCCATCCTTAGACTTCGCTTTATTTTTTACTTTTTTATAATAACAGTGATCCAACGATGGGGACCTCAGAGTGCTCTGGCTCAGTTCCGGTGCAGTGTGAGATCCCCATCCTCAGACCATGCTTTATTTCTTATTTTTTGAGAAAAATAACAGTCCAAATATGTGAACCTCCTACCGCTATAATGGGGTTTTGCTGTGTTTATAGGGCGGTCCAAGGATTCTAACATCGGATCGCCTAGGCACTACCCTAATAATGAAAAACTAAAAACAAAATTTAAAATGTGGTCTAAGGATGAAATCCTCCTATCGAGGGGCGATTTCAGAAAATATAAAAAAAATTGCTGTTTTACCGACCTTCCTCGTAATTTCTACCAATAATCAAATCATTTCGTATTTTAGGTAACTATTTCGGTTCTATACGTAATTTACTCAAACAAATACAAAACAAAAAATTTGCAAGATATGTGAAACCTAAAAGTGTTTAAATGAAGATTCTGAACCCTAAACTAGTTTCAGTCCGGTGGTTTTATAATAAAAACTGTTTAAATATAATTTTTAGGGGTATTTGGCCGATTCTGAAGTTGAGGATAAAATCGGACAGGCTATCCGTTAGTCCAATTGGGCTCGGAATGCTGATTTTTGAAACATGAAAGATTAATTTTTGTGATTCGGAGAGAAAAGTAAATAGATGAGAAAATACACTCTTAGGCAGATTGTATATGCTTCTATTTTGTAGATTCATGGTGGAGACAGGGGTTCGATTGTTCATCACAATTTGCTAATAAGAACCAACATGGATGCTCACCATACACAAAATGTTTACGAAAACCATCGCCAAATCTGTACCTTTATGATGCTCGGATGGTCTCCGCCTTCAATCCGAGAGAAAGCAGCAAATTCCTCATTCATATTTGGATATGGCACCGACTTGCTGGTAACTGCCTCGTTGATTCTTCTGCTAAGTTCATCGTATTCACTCTTCACATAAACATAACATACAAATTATGTGAAGAACAAACCAGTTATTGAAATGAATGGTGAAGCTTTGTTCAGTTTAGAAGATGCACCTTCATTTTCTTCCATTCTGTTAGAAATTCTGAGGTGAAACTGTCGCAGTTATGAGATGTCTCTGAGAAATATATGAAGGGGGCTCTGACACCCACACCATGCTTCTTGCAAAACGGTACCCATAGTCTCACGTACTCCGCGGCCTCTGTAAGAGCATAAAAAGTGAGGGGCGAAGCTCCTTCGTCGGAGACATAGCACGCAAGCTTGTTCAAAGGGTAGTCCACCGCAAGGAGAGATAGGACTGTGTTTACTGTGAGGATTGGAGGCTCCTTCAGAGCGTCGGCCGTCGTCACGAACATGTCCACTGCTGGTAGTTCTGATTCTGACTTCAACCTTAATCACCAGAAATCAATATCATTCACTAAATCAAGTACTTGATTGCTACATAGTTTCAAACTGTGCTTTTCTCGATCAGTAGATAAATCACTCTTACCTTTTCAAGAGCCTGTTGGGGTACGTTCGATACTCGACCATCCTCCACCTTATGTTCATTGATAAAATCCACAGACAAGCAAAGCAAGTCTCACAGGCAAGTGCGAGGGTCCAAATGACATGGTTTAGTCCTTTGTGGACAGATAAGGTAGAGAAACGGTAGAAGATGAAGGAGAGAAGAAGAACGAAGAGGAAGAGTGAGAATGCGTTGAGGTATGTAGTGTTGACCTTAATTCTCTCTTGTACTGCGCCATCTTCTTCCTCGGCTCTGTGAATGTTCCCAGAACTTTGATATGAAAAGTTGGGTGCCATTTTGGAGCACAGATACTGTAGCTAGATGCTACAGCGAGAGAGAGATGGCTCTGGCTTGAGCTCAGGAGTGGAAATGTATGTGGAGAGAAGGCCTCAGTTTCATTTATAAGGCTGCTCTCTCTCTCTCTCTCTCTCTCTCTCTCTCTTATTTTCACTTGTCTCGTGTATAGAACGCGGCCACGTTAAAGCATGGAGACTTAGAGAGGTCTTACTGGTTTTGACTGACATGAATAATGAAGGGCCAATAATGAATGGGAGATTCAGGGTGAACAGATGAATAAGGTTGGATATTCCATTAATATAAGTTGAGCGCATAATTCATCCTTCCACGGGAGCACACTGTATACTTGATCAACTAATGAAGTTTTTTTTAAGTGGCCATTAAAAGCCTTAGTAATTGTATCAAATGGAACATAAAGTCATTGGGAGTGTGGTCCCTCGTGGACCATACTATTCAAACATATCGATATGTGTTTGGCAGTTTGAGCCAGTCGGTTGGAAAAAAACCCATTTATCTAGGCATAGAGTATAAATTGATAAAGGTTCTAATGGGTCATCCCTTGATGAGGTTAGAGTATGCCCGGATGAGTGAGCCGAGGAACTGTGTGACCTTTATGTGTGATGGTGGCCTGTAGAGACGGAGGCTAAAGCCACATCCTTGTACTATCACACGACCGTTTTGGGAAAGCAAGTCACCTTTCAGGGTGAAGCGTATGCATGTGCGAGATATACCTCTATGCACCATGGGAGCTGTGGTCGCATCAGGTCTAGGTGACCTTGACTCGTCTCTAGGGGAGAACTTGAAATCCACAGATTAGGATTGCAACTCCTTGGCTCATCGGCCGGACTTTGGTGACCCACTAATGAACCCTTGCTTGGATTATGGGTCATGGGAAACATTGGGTTGGTCTGATAAAACAACTGTGGTCTGCAATCCACAGTTGAAGGTGGAGTGCCCCGTGATTGTTGATTCAATTCCTAAACCATATAGATCATTTTTCTCATCAAACTAATTTAATTATTTGTGTTTTTTTTATGATGAAAATTATTTTAAAATTATTATTTGAATTTTTATAAACCCCTGTATATTTTATTTATAATTTTTAGATTTATAAAATTAAAGATATTAATTTTATAATAGTTTAAATATTCAAATAATATTCTAAAAATTCTTTTATTAATTTTAAATATATATCATGGGGGCCCATTGTGCACATGGGCCCACCATATTTCTAGAAGGTGGTGGCTCATGAGTGCCTTCTTTGGGTGGCACGTCCTTCACTTACTATCTTTTTAAGATTTTGATGTGTGGCATATGGTTGGCTAAATATTGACTTAATATATCTTTGAAAGATTTTGTGAAAGTATGAAAAAGCTTGTGCAATTTATGGGATGTACAATCTTTTGATTAGATATTTTCTATCGATGGAAAAATGGTTTAGGAAAGGGAGATAAGGATTTATGCACTTTCTATAATGTTGATGGCCCATCTATAGAATAGATGGCTCGGATCTTTCACCCCACAAGTCGCCCTGATCAACGGTTTACATTCAATCTCACTAGAAGAGGCAAACTATGGGAAATCCTAAGAAACCCTAAACCTAATTTTTTACTATAAATAAGGGTGTACCCCCGTTATTCTCTACACCTTCTCTCTTGTCTCTCACATCTCTCTCTTCCCTCTCTAAGGGGCACTCCCCACTCTCTCTCCTCTCCTTTCTAGACCTCTCTCTCCTAACCTATCTCTAGAGGGGCACGCCCCAACCCTAGGCCACCTCCTAAGTCTCTCTCTAATCTTGATTAAAACTTAAGGGTTGGGAAGTAGGGGATATGTTAAATTAAGTCTTGGGGGTTAGGACCTAAGTTCAAAACTTGGGAATTCTAAAAAGTTCCATAGAATAATTTGGCCTAAACTTGCTTTCCTGTTTGAGATTGAAGCTAGATCGTTGATCCCTTGCCATCAGATAGTGGTGACTCGGTGTGAGGTGTAATAAGCCCGGTTGAAGTAATCTCTAGCACTCTCTACTTTTATTTATTACAATTTCATCTTTATATTCTCAAGCATAATAAATAGTTATTCTAATGGCTTCAAGTTTCAAGATCTTGGTTTTATTATTTTGTTGCTTTTAGTTTGAAGTATATGTTATTGTAATAAGACTATTTGTAAGTGATCTTTTGTCAAAATAAAAGGGGTGAGGAAAAAAAAATGTATTATTCCTCGGTAAAATATCACATTGGTCCTTTCTTTTAGCAACCTTATAGAAACCACAACCCTCTCTAAATACAATAGCATATTTCTTTAACTAAGATTGTTTTTCTTGGCTCCTCCCTCTCCTAAAGTTTCTCTCTTTAATTTGTCTACTAGGAGTTATACATTCTAAACTGCTTTGGTGTTCTTGTCTAAAAGTTTTTCTCTCTCTTTCTAAATCCAACAAACCAAATTATCTCCTCTAAAGAACTTTTCTCTTTCTAAATAGAAGAAGTTACCATGTTTAAATTAGGAACCACTCTGATAATATTGAGACGCCTCTTTTACCTAAAAGCTCTCTATAAAATATAGGTCCACTCTTGTACTCTTTCTTAATCTTTCTTGTACTCCTCTATATCCATATTCAATGTGGAACATCTTAAATAGAAAACCGAAGTCCATGCAACGAGGGGTTTTCAATTGGGTCAATCACCTACCTCTTAGATGTCGATAATCCAAAAAAATTGAGAGATTGGGGAAGATGTCGTAAATAAAATTAGAATTGAGTGAACAAAATAGAGATGTACAACAAGAATTTTATGTAATCGCCACATACCGATGAAGTTAAATAGCAAGTTCTATAGGACAACTGTGAGACCAGCTTTGCTCTATGAGGTACACTGTTGAGCAGTCAAGAAACAACTTACCCATAGAATGAGTGTAGCAGAGATGAAGATGTTGAGATGGATGAGTGGCAATACAAGAATGGATGGGATTCGAAATTAATACATTAGAAAAAATTTGAGTATGACACCAACAAACGATAAAATGAGAGAGAGTAGACTTCGGTTGGCTAGCCATGTGTGGCATAAACCCAATACAATACATGTTAGGAGGTGCGAGTTAGTTCAAGTGGAAGGCACAAAAAGAAAAATGAATAGGCCCAAAAGAACATGGTTGAAAGTAGTGGGAAATGATATGAGAACTTATGGTCTCACTGAAGGTATGGCTCTCAATAGAGCAGAATGGTAAACCAAGATTCGTGTAGCCAAACCAATTAGTTAGGAAAGGGCTTTGATGATGATGAAGAAACTCACCTCTCAGATGGATCAACCTGATGCGGACTAGATCTAGACTCAAATATTAGACTGGATTGGGTCGACCTTTGGCCCGAATCCATACACAAATATCCGACTCAATGGATTAGGTTTGGGTCAAGGTTGATTGGACCTGACCTAATATTTATGTGTAATATATACAGTGGACACCCCCATAAAGATTCAGACTAAATGAATTCCTTGAAACCTCACTTCTAAGCTCTAAGGACCACACTAAGTCTAGTGAATCTTAGCGAGCTTAGGCACCTTAGTGCAGACACTCCCCTCGAATTTCTGGCAAAGGAAAATCCTAAAAACTTTGATTATGAGTATCGATGACCACGCAAACCCTAATAAGCTATAGTTAGCTTAAACCTTGATTACTTGAGCAAAAGCCTTCCAAACTCTATCTCAGGCCGTAGTAGACCTCGAAAGCTTTCCAACAGTTCAATAATCACTCAAATCAGACCTTTGTTTATAATTTGTTTAAGATTAAAACCCTTTACAATTTCTTCAAAAAAAAGAAAAAAAAAAAAGTTTAGCTCTTTTACGGCCAATGGCCAACATGTCAATCTCAGATGCAAATCATTTTGGAGATTTTACCACCTTCTTTTGACCCTCATCCACTCAGGCAGCAGCGGCCTTCACCCCCTTCACCATAAAATCCACTAAATCCTCTAAAAGGTTGAGTTTATTTCCGTTGAGCGATATCATCCTGCTTTTTGTATTGTAATCCATCTTAAATCACACACACTAGCTATCCCCCATGCATTTCGGTTAGCTATTGCCCAATTGTTTCGGTTAACTATCGTACAATCGTGAACTGCCGCCCGATCTTGAGTTGCCGCCCGATCGTGAACTGCCGCCCAATCGTGAATTGTCACCTGATCGTGAACTATCGCCTGATTGTGAACTACCCCCCAATCGCCAACTGTCACCCTATCATTCTGACATCCGATCATTACTGTCGCCTAATCGTTAACTGCTGCCATCGTCAGTTAAGCCTTCGAAAAAAAAATTTCACAAAATTTCGGCAAAGCTTCCTCGTGAGGGTTTGAATCCCAAAAAAATCCCTAAGCCTAATTAATCGAAAAGTTAAGTCGGGGCATAGCCCAAAGCTGTGACTAGGATTAAAGGAGTGGGATTTGTTTTCTTCCTTACTTGTCTTATGACCGCTAGGCTCGCTATATTAAAAAAAGGTGATAGGGGGAACCAAGCGACGAGGGAAACACACTCCGATACCACTTGTTAGGCTTACCTAGTTAGCGCCATCTCGTACGAATGCAGATGTGCGCAGTAAAACCCGAAAATATGAGACACAAGATTATAGTAAAAACGATGTGTGTGTATGAGTGGGAAAACATGCAATAAAGTAAATAAAAAATAAATCTTACTGGCAATGGATTTACGTGGTTCACCCTTTCAGGTTAAGTCTATGGGAGAAAGAGATGAATCCACTATTAACTTTGCAAGTTACAATAGTCTTCCAAGAAACAACTTTTCCTAGGATGACTGATTTCATCTAGAGACTTCTCTCTAAGATTTCTCTCTCTGATCTCAAAGACTTCTTTTCTTTCTAGAGAGGTTTTCTCTCTCTAAAAGAAAATGTTATATATTTCTCTCCTTTTTCTTCCCTTCTCCCTCTTTTCTATCAACAAAGAAAATACTCAAGAAGAGGATCACTTATTCTCTTTCGTCTTCTTCTTATCTCTAAGAAGAACGATTACTTTCTCTCTATTATTTTTCTCGCTTAAGATAAGGATAACTCTCGCTCTTCTTCTCTTTAAGAGAAGGATAATTTTCTCTCTTCTTCTTCTTTTCTTAAACTAAAATCGCATTCCAAATATCTAGAATATGCATTTTCAACACCAAAACGTCAACTACATGTTACATGGGCTTTACAATAAACGGTATGGTCTGTATAGAACCTAGGCTCTAAACAATCGAATTAGAGCCTGCCTTCAAATAGTCTTAAGAAACGTAGTTTCAATACTAGAAATCTTTTTGATAGCTTTAAAATATATTTTCATCATTATTTATAAAGTTTAAAGCTTAAAAATAGTGTAGATTCAGAGATCTATGAAAATTTGGAAATTTTGAAAATTGACGGTCCAAAAATGCGTTACAAAATACACTATTTCTAAAACTTGAAATCCATATTTTTTCTCATATCCATGCATCTTAATGTCGAGATAATCAATTTGAGGATATTTAAGCATCAAAACAACATCTTCTAATGAAATTTTTAGGTAGGCTCTAATTTGATTGTTTAGTGCCTCGGCTCTATATAAAGTTTTCCCAACAATAAAAAGTAAAACCTCATTCCAAATATCTAGAATATGCATTTTCAAAACCAAAAAACCCTCAAGATGATAATATCGACTTCAACAAATCTAGAAATAAAATGGGTTTCAAGCTCTTAAAAATAGTGTATCTTGCAACATATTATTAGACAAATATTTAAATATCCGTTAACCTAAGCGTATTTTTAGAAATTCAGATTTCATTATCATGGAAAATAGGTTCTCATGTTAAAGACTTCAAGAGCCCCTGCAACATTTTATGAGTTGAGATTTGTGACTTTTGTACGCATGTAAAATTGATAATTCATATTTTTAATAAAATTAATCAATGTATTTGTTGTTTGGAAGTGGCTAATATAAAGTTACCGGATATAAGTTATAGGTAGTTTTATATAAGTTTATCTATCCGAAACTTGTTTTTATTCTATTTGAAATAATTTGCCAAAATGAGGTATTTTCGGCCATAATGCCTAAAAATAGTTAAAATTTGCCAAATCAAGTTAAAAATTAAATAATATTTTTGAACCGTTCTTTTTTAATATTTTCATGTGTTTATAGATTTACTTGATTTTAACCATTTTTAGAATTTGAAGTTTTATAAAATAGATTCTCAAACCATCCTACAAGTTTTTTATACCAAAATTCTATTTATGATGAAAATTAAAGGTACACCTTAATTGGATATTTTAAGGTTGCAACCTTATTGAAACCACACTCTAAAAATAAAAAACCCTTGTTTTTATTGAGGGTGTGGTTTGTATAGAGCCGAGGCTCTAAAAAAACAATATAAAGCATATCTTCAAATAGTATTAAGAAATGTGGTTTCAAAATTCTATTTATGATGAAATTTAAAGGTGCACCTTAATTGGATATTTTAAGGTTGCAACCTTATTGAAACCACACCCAAAAATTAAAAAGCCCTTGCTTTTATTGAGGGTGTGGTTTGTATAGAGCCGAGGCTCTAAAAGATCACTATAAAGCATACCTTCAAATAGTATTGAGAAATGTGGTTTTAATAATAGAAAGTTTTGTAATAGCCTTAAAATATATTTTTATCTCTAATTATAAAATTTAAAGCTTAAAACAAAGTGTAGATCGAGCAGATCTATGAAAATCTTGAAAATTGACGGTCCAAAAATACATTACAAGATTCACTATTTCCAAAACTTGAAATCTATGTTTTTTCTCATATCCATATATCTTGATATCGAGATGATCAATTTGAGGACATCTGAGCATCGAAACATCCTACTTCTAATGAATTTTTTGAGGTAGGCTCTAATTTGATTGTATAGAGCCTCGGCTCTCAATAAACTTTTTCCTTTTATTGAAGACCCTGCACCTTGCGCAATTCGCACCCATGAGATCTTACTAAAAAAGCGTTACCCCTCTCACACAAATCGTGTGTGTGATTCCTCAACTAATTCGACATAACTCCATCTCTTAAACAAGAGGCATTCTTTCTTATGGTCGTATGGATTGTAATAATGGAATTAGGGAAAATTAGAAAAAACACCAACATCACATTTTCTTTGCAATTTACTCCCAATCTAATTATTTTTCTCACTTTTTTTCTAAAAAACAAACTTTCTATGTAAATACTTCCAAAGAAAAAAGGTCACTTTTTTAGACGAAAATATTCTTTCCATATATAAATATCATTTTGGACATATTTGACCGTTGACTTTTGGACTCTAGTAGCACATTACCGGAGCTCACGATCATATTGCCGAAGCGCACAAGTGCCGAAACCCGCAGCTGCCACACCATCATATCAGTCTTTGCAACTGTCGAACTGTCGTTTTCAATGGCCGGATCGCATTTTACACCGTGCCGGGGTGCTACTACGGAGCCCTACTGCCAGACCGTACTTTACATAGTGTCGGAGTGTTACTGTCGTACCTAAATTTATATAGTGTCGAACGCTTCAGCCGGACCGCATTTATATAGTGTCGGAGTCATCTATTTTGGTGGGATAGAGGAGGAACTATTTTGGTGGGATAGAGGAGGGAGGCATGGATAAAGTAAAAGTAAAAAATGGTGGTTTAGGTATTTTTTTTATTTTTTATTTATTTAGGGGGTTTTTACATTGAAAGAATAGAAAAAAAAAAAAAAATGGGAGAAAATGTTGCGTTGGGGGTACGTTACATGGAAGTGTAATTTGTTTTTTTTTTTTTGGGGTAATTTTCCCATGGAATTATGCATCACCTTGTGGGATTAAGAAAGCCCCATTTGGAGTGAATCCGTTTCTCTCTATCTCTCTCCTTTGCAGCTAAAGGTCTAAAGCTGCTCTCTCTCTCAACCCATACCTACTGATCAATGGACGCTTCTGCAATCCAGACCAGTGAATTTCTTATAAATGAATATGAGGAAGAAGAAGAAGATTGGTTAATGGTGAAACCAGCGAGGGTAAATGCAAAGCAACTCCCAGACCACATCTGGGAGAACATCCTTTCAGGGCTCCCCATTTCTTCCCTTTTAAAAATGAAATCAGTCTGCAAAAGCTGGAGAACCATCATCAATTCCAACACCTTCTTGACAGTATACAAAAAGCTACCACCCCAAGATCTCTACTTCTTCCTCTTTGCTGATTATATACACAAATCCATTGCAGCTGCTTATAACCCAACTGATAACAAATGGGTTTTGATCCCTCTCTCTCACATCTCATCCTCTTGCCCAAGCACTTGTTGTAAACTAAGGCGCCCCATTGTCTCTCATGGTGGTCTAATTCTTGCTGAGGACCGAAAGGGGTCACTGGTTTTGTTCAATCCCTTCACAAAAACTTGTAGAACTCTGCCCCCCATGATGCCCATGAAGTGGCCCTATGTGGTTGCCATGATGGGTTCTTATGATTCTAGTTTTAAGATCTTAGCCATCAGCACCACTGATAAAATCTCATCTCAGGTCTATGATTATGGCCGTAATTTGTGGGAAATGAGTGGGGAGTTCGATGGGAGGTTTGCCATGATTGGAAGTGCAGCTTGTTTAAATGGGTTCTTGTTTTGCTTGAGTCATGGCCCTGATTATCTTTTGGCTTATGATATTAGGATGGGTACATGGGATTTGGTCAATGGCAATGCTTCCATACCCCATGTCTCATGTTCTTATATATCAGAGTATCAAGGTTCATTGATATTGGTTGGTGGGGTTGAGGAGCATGGGGCTATGAAGAGTATTGATATATTTGAATTCGATATGAGAGAAAGGATATGGCGCTTGATATGTAGGATGCCCCATCACTTATTCATTGGGTTTGGTCTTGGGAAGCTAAGCCACTTTGTGACAGTGGCTCATTCTGGTAGGATATGTTTCTACAAGAATTCTACTTCTTCAATCATGATGTATGATATGCCTGCAAATAGATGGTCATTGCTGCCCCCATGTCCTCTTGATAGCTGCCTTAATAGGCCATTGTGGTTTGGCCTTGCTGTGGAGCCAAGGATGGATGTATTTGTATGATTTCGTGAAAAGAAAAGGGACCTGACTTCCACAGTTTTCAATGATTCCCTTGCCTCATGTTCTTCTATGATTTGAAATCTTCCTATTTTCTGAACTAGATGGATTGGATGTAAATATCCAATATGGAATATTATTACTATTTTTATGGAGATTGTGGCCTTTCATTCTATTCATTATCTTGTTCTATTAATTTCGCAGTCTGTATCTATAATGTCAATGAAAATGTATTTATTAAGCAAATGGACTCCTAAACTGCTACAGGGGATTAATGTCGTCATCCTTAACTTTCTTTCACTTTGTCCTCTTAGCCTTGTGAGATGATTTTGTATTCTTTGTGTGTGTGGTAGATCCATGAGATGCGTGCATTCATTATTGTGAACTTTGTTAGACAAGCTATTGATGCATGGACGGACAAAAAAAAAGCCTTGGACACCAGTATTTTGTCAATTCGTCATTGTAGAGAATTTATTTTGATTTCATTTTATGAATAAATTATTGTACTGAATGTAGCTATCATTTCATCAATGCATTATTGTACCCAGCTTCACTTTTATTTCATCAATTCACTGTTGTACTTAGTTTTGCTTTATTTCCATCTTATAGGTTTGAAGCATGTGCTGTGTTTTCACTGTTAACTGATTACAAATGCATGGGCTTTGCATTGTAAAATATTTAACTGGTTTTTGTTCCATGATTTATGATCTATCTAAAGTTCATTGACTAAAATTCTATCTAAAGTTCATTGACTAAAATTCTTTTTCATTACTTCAAATTTAATTATTGTATTCTACACCAATGATATTAGATTTTTGATGTATAGATACTGAAAAATGAATGGGTCTTTGCGTTTTAATGAAATATCTGTTTCTTCTTTCATGATTTACGATCTATCTGAAGTCCTTTGCCTAAAATCTTTTTCATTACTTCAAATTCAATTATTGGACCCTACACCAATCATATTAGGTGTTTGATGTATAGATAGTAATGTGCTATGATGTGCTGGTGTTGCCTCTTAGATTGATAGCAGTGATACTAAAGAAAGATTCATAGCAGGTTTTCGTTTTGATGGAAAACATGTTGTCTATAATGGGAATCAAACCAACACTGTAGGGAAATATGGGTAGGTCAACAGAGGATAATAAAAATATTCATTAAATAAAAAAATGGAATCATTAGAAAACATCAAATAATTCAGCAAGGATTTATCATTCGCAAAAAAAACCGGCAAGGATTTCTACTAACTTAGGGCTTGTTTGAAAGGTGGAAGGCCCCTTTCCCACAAAAATCTGGGAAAGCCGCACTCCCCTATTTTGGCTTCCACCAATCTAGCCCGCCCTTAAAGAATTTAGAACTAAGACTTAGGGTTGTAATGCAAATTTCAGTAGCAAGGAGTGTGAAACACATTATTAGTTTATAAAATTGAGTTCAAACCCTCCACAATGGCATGTGAAACACATCTCTAATTTCTTAGAGGCTAAAGCTCATTATTCTCATAAATAAAAGAGAAATTTATCAAAGTACACCTCACTTTTTTACTATTTGACATTTTATCTTATTTCTTCTATTCCATGTCTAAATCATGTGTATTTTGATGGGCATTTTGATCAAAAAGGCAAAACGTTAAATAGTTAATATCTTATGTGTATTTTGACAAATTTCCCCAAATAAAAAGAGGCTAACCGCAAAGGTTCTCTGTACTTGAATTTCCTTCAAATCCAAATAAGTAATTAACCTATTATATAATCCAAACCTAACTCTTGAAACTTTTTGGTTAGTCCTTCAGTTTTGTTATTAGAAGTCATTGTCCTTGAACCATATTTTTATGTTCTTACCATGATTCTTGAACTTTGTTTATAATTCTTCTTATAATTCTTTTCATCCCATTATCCATAAATAGCTTGTCTTATTGACATAACATTTTTTCTTGTAAGTGAACATTTATTGATGAATTGGTTTAGACATGAGGTTCAGACTCTACTGAAAAGGGGATTGGGAATGGGATTTTGTGGTCAAAGTTTTTAAAGGACACCGTATGGAGTTAGGTATTAAGATGAAAAAGAAGAGAATCATACAATGTCTCCTCATTATCTCAGACTGCCCTTTCTGTGTTAGTCCTTCGTTTTTGTTATGAGAAGTCAATCCTTGAACCATATTTTTATATTCGTACCATAATTCTTGAACTTTGTTTATAATTCTTTTCTTCCCATTTATCCATAGATAGCTTGTCTTATTGACATATCATTTTTTCATGTAAGTGAACATTTATTGATGAATTGGTTTAAAGATGAGGTTCAGACTCTGCAGAAAAGTGGATTTCATGAAGGGTGCTCTCAATTAATTTGGGAATGGAATTTTGTGGTCAAAGCTTTTGAAGGACACCTCATGGAGTTGGGTATTAAGATGAAAAGGAAGAGAATCATACATCGTCATTCGTCTCTTCATTTTCTCAGACTGCCCTTTTTGTGTTTTATTTCATTTGGATATTGGTAATGCTTATTTGTTTGGCATTTCATATTTGATTAATTTAACCTTTTTTTGTAACTATTTATCATTGCTTACAACAAGAAATTTATTGATATATCTGGGGAACATTTATGGTGTCATGGTGTTGTATGAACCCATCTAAGGAGTTAGGTATTAAGATGGGAATGGAATTTTGAGGCCAAAGGTTTTAAAGGACACCTCATGGAGTTGGTATTAAGATGAAAAAGAGGAGAATCACTCATCGTTGTTTGTCTCTTCATTATCTCAGACTGCCCTTTCTGTGTTTCATTCATTTGCATATTGGTAATACTTCCTTGTTTGGAATTTCATATTTGTTTAATTTGACCTTTGTTTGAAACTATTTATCATTGGATACAGCGAGAAATTTATTGATATGTGGGGAACATTTACGGTATCATGGTGTTATATGAACCGATCAATGATTGTGGTGCCATGTTCACATTCTCATCCAACCTTCTCATCCATTTCTTCTTCATTGCCATTTCCTATTTACATGCATTTCACTTTCTTAACTTGTCCTTTGGTTGTGCTAAGCATGTCTTCAGGATGGAAGTGGAACCACATGTATCCTGCACAGGTGTAGATGCCTGCGGTTCTCAGCTCCTTAACTTGTCATGATCACATTTTCCACCAACATGGATACGGGTGTCAGGGATCTGATCAAAATCGAAACTTTTGTCCCGTCCTGAAATGTAGGTACAAGGCTAAGTCATTTGTTGACTGGGGTAAGATGGGACCTCAGCATTGCAGTACTACAGTCAACATTAGCTATTAGTATCAAGCTCTTGTTCACCCATAAAAGATGTCAAGCTCTTGCTTATGACATGGCTCCACCATGTTCTTCATCCCTTGGATTGGATTGTGATAATTATGTCCTCTCTTCATAGTGCTAACAGATCTTGTACTACCGTGATGACAATGGCGTTCTATTATTCCTTTGGTTGCTGTTTTTATACCTTCTGACTCAGACTTTAGCAGTTGCCACTGGTTCCTTATTTCCTTAGGTCACCAGTAACTTGCCATTCATCAATCGGTTTTTTAACGATTTCTGGTTTTTGAATAAATATTCTTGGCCTGCAGCCTTGAAAGAATCCATGATGGCAGTCACTCAGCACTGGGATATCCATGATATCTAATACGGCTAAATTCATTCGTTTAGGTCTACTAATGTAGTGTCAAATTTGTATACTATCATAGATTAGGTCATTTCAATTGAATTCAATCTTTTTGAGGTCTCTTATTATTCATGATTAGATTGTAGTATTCAAATGTGTATGCCATCATAGATTAGGTTATTTCTGTTATCAATGATAGGATAAAGTTGAATTATTAAAAAAAGTTAAAAATAAAGTTTTATATTCAAAAGTAAATCCACATTTCTTTAGACCTCAGGGTGTATGTATTGTCTTGAAAATAATGAAGAATCCTATGTCCTTTTTACTCATTATGAGAAATTGTTTCTTAGCCTGTTGATTTAATTTACTTTGTTGTGTAGCGTGCTCTTGTGCCTTTGCTTTGGGTTTCTTGATGCAGACTACTTTCCAAAGGCATAGCAAAGCTCCAATTGAAGATCTCTCCAGATTTACGTGTTACTTTCCTTAATAATGCTAGGCTTCTTTCTTTCCACTATTATGTCCTAGAAACCGTAGAGTGGGAAACCAGAGCACTCTACAGAGATCAATCTTCCAAAAACTGTGGGCTCCAAAGGTGAGAAAGTTGAGTATTTAAAATTTTAGTGAGTTGTTTCTTACCTTGTTTTGCAAGTTAGGTTAGTTTCTTAATTTTGCTTAGGAGTCTAGAATGATGTTTTCCATGTTTTCTTACAGGCCTAGTTTCCTGAAACTATAAATGAACTAGTTACCTTCCGAAAGAATCTAGATTCTAGAATATTAAGGCCCCATTTGAAGAACAATTAAATTTATCTAGAATTTATTATCTTATCCGAAATTAATGAACTCAGGATAATGTTACTTTGTTAGCTGTTTGGTACCTGTTATTCTGTATAATATTATTTAAACAACTTTTCAGTGATTTTCAGTTATTTTTAGCTATCTCTACTCAAGCAACATGTGATTTTCAGCAAATTACTTTGAATAAAGTAAAGAAACTTTTAAAAAAGATAAACTTATATGTAAAACTGCCTATAAGTTTATCTTATATAACTTTAAAAGAGACATAGCCAAACATCAGATAACTCATTATCAGGATTAATTTTATGGAAACAGTGAATTATAAGTGATAACAGTACACCCAAACAGGCCCTAAGAAGTTTAAGAAACTATAGATTGCTCGAGTCCCAAGCTAAGTCACATAAAGACAGATTCCAAGCTCTATAATTTAACCCATTCAGATCTGCAGCCTAAATCACTAGAGTATAAAAATTTGGGTTCAATTGTGTTGAGAAGCCCTATTTAGAGGAGATGTTTCTCAAATCTTTTTGAAGAGAGTTATTCTACAACTCAAGCTAGGTTTGGAGTGGGTTCCCTGAAGATGGAGCACAATTTTTTTCGTTGGTGGAGATATTCCCAAAATCCTAGATTGTGATTTGGAGGTTCGTCTCCCCACTTATGCTTCGCCTCTTTTTACCCCCCTATGCAGTGTATTCCCTTCAACTAAGTGTTTTACAATTTTTCAAATCCATCAAATCAACCCTTCAACCCTAATGACATAGCCCACCTCCTTCACAAACCCATCACCCATTAAGTCCTCAAAACCTAATTTAGCCAATCTCACATTGTTTATTCAAACCTAGCCATCACCCTTTGTGCCACCATTAAATAACTCTAAAGGTTGTCTGAAACCCTATAAACCATTTCTCATAACCCAAAATTGTTTTCTGCCTTCTTTTAGCTTCAAATCATCCTATCATACTTGCGCTAGAAACCTTTATCCAATTCTAAAAACTGAACTTGTTCCCATCTAATCAAGCCCTAAACCAACGTAAGACCAAAATCCTAGTTCATAAGGAATCTAAAATTCCTAATTCCAACCCTTCTTTCTGAGCAGTCCACACATGTTTTACTTGAGTAGGAGCCAAGCCCCCTTGGTCCTTCATCAATTCTTCTTGTATACGAGTCTTTGAATCATTTTAGTGAAATAATAGATTTATTTGGATAGTTTTTCAAACTCTAGATGGATTAGTGATTTTCCAGCAGTTTTATGCTTTGGTATCAAAATGGTTGTACACCCCTCTTAAGTTTGAGTTGGTGAGTATACCCCACTAGAATTTTCCAGTGCTTCAAAAATCGGGTGAGACTGAATTGGACTCATCCAAATTTGTCAGAACCAACGTCCCGCCAGTTCTTGAACAGGAAGACACGAATTATCCGAGTCTGACTCGAGTCTATCTAAGTCTTTAAAAATCTAGCAATATTCTCAAATTACAGTTTTCAAAGGACAACACTTACCGAGCTGGCTCTGGTAGTGCCGACTTCCTGGGCACGTGTGAGGTTTAAAACACTGGAATTCTCCAATATTGTTGAGTTTTCATCACTGTACCGGGACTTGAACTTGACCGAGTTACTCGGCCTTGGGTGAGGCCAAGTACCCCCAAGTTATGTGACAACTGGGATTTTTATTTAAATTATGGTGTACAGTTTTTCCTTGCGTGATTTAGGTGTATTTGTCAAAGATTGGTGAGTGTTTTATGCCATAATCACAAATTTTATATTTTTGGATTTTTATAAAAAATTCCAAACTGTAAATTGGTTTTTTAAATCCATGTTTTCTCTTTAGCTGGCCCTAAATAATTGGGATAAGACATAGATGATAATGTTTTCTCTACTTTTTTAGCCTTGTTTTAACTTTTTTGAATACTTTCAATACATGTTCATTATTTTTTCAAATTTTTTCTTTTTCTGTTTTACTTTTTTTGGGCCAAAAGGCCCTGTGCTGTAATTGGCCGAGTGCCTTGGCTTTTTTGTACACTGGTTTTCATGTTGCTCACCATTAACTTTCTTTCTCACTTTGTTAAAGTGCAAGAGAAGTCACACATCTCTTAATACTGTTCATGGTTGTGTTGCATATAATTCCCTCTAATAGGTCTGATTCTCTAGTTAATGCGTCAATACACGTTCAATCATCACTCCTCTACCCGCTCTAGATGTTTTATCTGATTGTGTAGTCCATATCTTATTGGCATGTCTATCTTGAGCATTCTCTGTTTCTGGCATGGAAGAACAAGATCCTTGGGCCTAGCTCTTACAACAGGATTTTCACGTCACGAAAACAATTATTGGACCCAAAATATTTATATTTGTCATTTGCTAGTTGGTTTACAAAATCACATTATGTATCATGTCTATGAAATTTGTTGAAAGGTTTAACATCATCGTGTTCCACCGGGCCTTGTTGCTTTAGTCTTGCGGGGTGGCAGTCTTCCTTTCAAACTTATTGTTGCCCTAAGGTGAATGGAAATGAAATTCATGACTTTGGATCTTTAGTCATTTATGCGGCAAATTTCATGAGCAAAGTGGTCAGTTGTTAAATAAAAGGCAAGTTACAAATTGTCTCTTTCTTTGCAATTGCTGTTACTTTCTTTGGTTTCCAATATGTCGTTAGGATAGAATTTCTATGTTCAGTAGATGCTTTGAGGGATTTCAGACGGTGTTTTGGTTTCCAGTGTATAAGGATTTGGTCGGCATGTTTTGAAGTGCAGGTTCTTGCCTTGGTTCTTAAGTTATGGATTAGGACTTCATTCATTTATAAATAGGTTGCTCTGGGTCCATTATAGAGGAGATTGAATTATTATTTTATTTGAATAGGAACTTCCGAGTTATTGAGATTTTAAGGTCCTCTTGAGATTGTCTCCCTTTTCCTCTTTTGAGATTTATCTCGCCTCACGATTTTTGCTGCATCATAAGGCCCCTTGTCCCATTGGTTTGATTAATTTGCTTGTTCTCTCCAGCTTCAAGGATATTACGATGGTTGATTTTTCCTCAACCATTAAACATGCATCATTGTGTCTTTTTTGCTTTATATTGATAAGATATTTGATTAGTAACCTTAAGAATCACAATATGTTGATCATCTATTTGCAAAACAAATTTGCTGTGGAGATTCTTGACCCCCTTAATTACATTTTGGTATTGAGATATCTGAGACTTCTGGCATATTTCTCTCCTGGAACAAGGATGCTCGAGTAAGATGCTTGAAAGAACTTTAGTTCGTGTGATTCAATGCTTTTGCTTTTCATAGTGCTCTTACAAGGTATGATCTTAAACCTCATAAGCTATATGGCTGGCTCCATGTTCTTGCTCGACCAATTTAGGTATGTGCTTTCATACTCACCAAATGTATAATGGTGATCTATAGTGCTCCTTGTTTCACTGTAATTTCCATGGTTGCACAGACGTTCAATGAAATTGATTATGGTCCTATTCAAGATGTATAGTACATGCAAAGTCTTCCATGGTTTGTTTTAACGGAAGATAACTATGCAATATATGTTACACGATGTCTTTCATATACCTATCAATAATATATTTACCAGAAAAGTTGGATAGATTTGCGAGAAGGGGTGACATTCTTTATTTCTTCTCATGCTTTGCACCACCTCATACCATGTAAGAATGTTTTCCATTCCCTCTCGTCTTTTTTTAAAAAAATAGGAAGAAGAAGAAAAAAAGAAAAAGAAAGTCTTTTCGCTTTTGAATTAAAAAAAAAGGAAATAAAGAAATAAAGGTTTTGCAATGCCCTCTGTAATTATTTCAAGCATGGTTATTAATTCCTTTGGCAAGCTTGTAAAACTTGCATGTTTATTGGGTATCTGGGTAATTTCTCTATCCATTGCAACCATGTATTGTTTCAGGTCACAAAAATGATTTTCCCTACTGAGATCACACTAGTTTCAGCATGGCATGAGATGCCTTTAGGAAATACATGCATCCTAGAAATGCTTAGTTAAAACCCTTTCATTTATGCTTCTCACTAACTGTTTTGATAATCAGAGCTGGGTGTTTCAATTCTCCAAACTCAAATCACTGTTGAATGTGTGCAAGGAGAAAGGTGGGTTTTCTAGAAGACAAGGTTTCAGGTTCTGAGTGCGTGCAAGAAGGGAGAAAGGCGAGATTTCTAAAAGTCAAGGTTTCAGGCACTGAAGAAGGGAAAAAGGTGGGTATTTTAGAAGCCTACTCCTCTTGGGCAGACAAACAACCGATGCTGTTCATGCCTCGACACAAGAGGTAGATGGCAACTATTTCAGAGGCAAACCAAGATGGGCGATGCCATTGTGTTCCACCCGATTAAAGAAAACTAAAGGAACCCAACCTTTCAGACCAGATAGTTATCTATGTCTCTGGTGATGACATTGCAGGCTCCCTTATCACCAGCCCCAATGATGGTCTCAACAGATGGAGGGAGAAACTACTTACAAACAGGAATCCTTAGACCAGCATTCCAGGATGGAACAACTTGGGAAAGTGGATGCTGCTTGTGTCCAGCATTGCAGAAAGTACTCGGATTGGTTTGCAATGCGGTCTGAGATGAAACAAGTCCAACAGAGTTGCTCTGTGATGAGACAATATCCTCATCTGAGTGTAGCCACCTAAAGGTGAAACCTTTAAGGTCAATTCCTTGGGATGAAGAGAGGGAGCAATCATCCAGGTCCTTGGGTTGAGATGGAGAGCTACAATAGGTGGGGGTCATGATGGGATCCTGATGATGCATACACCATAGATGAGGAGGAATTCCAGATATTTTGGGCATCTAAGCATGTGGTGCTCGTGCTAGATGCAATGCGAATTACTTATGATGGTTGTGTAGACGACATTTTCTGATGCTATCAGGGCAAATGCAGCAATAGAGGAGGATGGGTGAGTGCGGAAGTTGCAGAAGCAGCAATCGAAATGGACCTCCCTCCCCTTGCCCAAATGGAAGGCATCCACCAGTTAGGAGGTGCCAAATGTCTAACCAGATCCACGAAGATTCTATCATTGAACATAAGGGGTTTGGGGGAACACCAGAAAGAGAAGGTCAATTAGAAGTGTTGTGCAGAAATTAAATCTAGAAGTGTTAATACTGCTAGAAACAAAGATGCCCAGACCAGGTTTGATGATGGTGAAATCAATTTGGGATAGGGAGCCGGTGTGTAATTTTGCCATATTTAGGTCCAACTGGTGCCGCTTATTAATGGTGAAGCTTTTTAACCTTAAAATTTGCATGGTGATATAGGACTCAAACATGAATCCAACTGTCCAAGTTTTAGTAACAAGGTAGATATGGCTCCTCGAAGTCGCACCTCTGCTGATGCATATTTTGACAACAGATTTGCCCATTGAGGACGGAACCTCTTTCTTCTCAGGGGATTATGAACCGTGGGAGCTTAATAATCTTGTTGAGGAGCTCATAATGTATATCTCCAAGAGCTTTGGTACCAAACCTCTCCATATATTGGAAGATATTTATTTAGGTCAGGAGGTAAAGCTTTTGCATAATTTTATAACTACTGTTGCAAAGGCATCTGATTTCACGTGAGAGACCCACAGAGAGTGCAGTTCCCCCACGTGACTAGAGGTTATCTTAGCTACTGAGTATGTGCCTAGCAAACGATTGATATGGGTCATGGCTACCGATGAGTATAGAAGGGGGTCAAATGATCTTCGATTGACCTGAAACTATAGGAAGAGGGTTATTATGCCTCACACATGATTTCCCAAACTTCAGTCCATATGCATATAAAACTGTAATTAGAGTTAAGGTTTTCTCAAAGAACATCTTGTATGTATGCTATGTAAAGTTCGGTAAGTCAAAACTATACCCAAACACCTAGCAGCACTAAAAATACTCAAAGAATATTTGGCATGCTCTATAATGGTACGATTCATCCTCTCAGCAATTCCATTTAACTGATGTGTTTTAGGAACTGTCACTACCTAACAATATTATGCTCACTAACAAAATTATTAAATTCATCATAACAAAATTATTCCCCATCAGTTCTTGGACACTTGATTCTCTTCTATTTCAAATTGTTTGCCCATGCCTTATAGTATTTGCAACAACTAAAGGCATTTGATTTATTTTTTAGCATATAAATCCATACTTTTCTTAAAACTCATTAATAAAAATGACAAACTACGCATCACCCTATAAAGATAACATATGATTTCATGTGTGGGAATAAATAAATTCCCAAAAAGTCCTTATTTCTAGTGATGGATAAAGCAAATTGCAATTTATTGTGTGTTCAAAATAAACATAACCCATAAAAATGTAAATTAAAAGGTTTTAAACCAAAGAGAAATTTTTTTTTGAGAGATACCTTGAGTCCATGCTCACTTATATAACCCAAACGGGCACGCTATGACAGAGTCTAACTCTACAATATAAGCCTCTATGAAAATTGTCCGTCCAATAAGTTTATACAAATTACTTGTTAAGTGCTCTCTTTAAAATTTTAGAAATCTAGTACCACATGTAAACTTGAAACCTTGCTCATCAAAAATTTTCAATCATTGGAAACTCCTTTAGAGACATGGAATGTCTAATATTTAGGATTGTGCATGTTACTCCATTGAATATCTTGATTATTGCTTCTCCAACTCTCATATTTTACACGAGTCATTATTTCCCATATAAAGAATACCTCCATCACATGGTAGATATTTATATAACCAACCCCTAGGTAAAGTCATGCGAAAGGATATACCTTAAGTCAAGTAACTAATATTACAAAACTTCCTACATATCCATAAACAAAACTTCTCCATCTTTAGAAAACTAGCTTTCTTCTACTAGATCCTTAAGACTCAATTGAACAAGGCTTCTCATTAAAACTAGTTTTAGGGGCTCATTGATTTTCCTTTTTTGTCTCTTAAAATATTTGTTTATATGACCGAAATTTTTTATAGCTCCAACATTTCACTTTCCTATGCCCTCTCGACGTGGATTATCACTAACACGTTCTTTTAGTTCTTTCCATTGATCTCCTATGCAAGAAACACATTTCTAAGGATTCTTGACCAACATTCGCCTAGACACCTCGGTAAAAAGTGTCACAACAATAGAATTAAATTCAAGAGACTTTGTGCTATTGGGATTCATGATCATCCCATCCCATGTTTATAACATAAAATAAAGTAATAGGGTTCCCTTTTTTTTCTTCATCAATTTTCACATCTAGTGACATCAAGTTGCTAATCAGGGCACTAAATTTATTTAAGTGCCCTTGCAAAGAAGCACATTCCCTCAACTTGACATTATAAAGTTGTCAACAAAAAAAAAATTTATTAAGAAGAGATTTACCATTTTAAGTATTTTCGGCCTGCCGCATAAATTCTTTACCGATTTGTCTAAGGTGACATTGAATAAAATAGATTCATCTAAAGCCAAAAGAATATCTACCTTGGACAACTCACCAATCTCATCAAATTCCTCTTCATCCATCACTGTTGGCTTCCTTTCGTTTGCATTTATAACCACTACAAAACCGTCTTTCACCAACATCACATGTATCTTCAACTCCTAGTTTGACAAATTTGAACTATCAAGTTTTGGGATTTTGTATATGGTTAAACTTCTTCCAATCATTTTCAAATATCCACGATCCACTACAAACCTCATGCCCAACAAGAATATCAAACCTTGAGGCTCTAATGCCAACCGTAGAGAATGAATGCAAAGGTTTAGACAAAAATAAAGAGAGAAAAATACTACATAAAATTGAAGGAGAAAAACACAAATATTTATGTGGTTCGGCAATTGCCTACGTTCGCAAGGTAGCAAAATTCTCTTCCATAGATCATAAAAAATATCATGTAAGCATGAAAGAAACAAGAGCTTTCAAGTTCTCTCGGATAAAGGTTATTTCTTACATGCATTGACTTTCTTTCTCTATAAAATATCTTTTACAAAGAGGAAATCAAGAGATGGGAAAGGTTTCTATGCTTCCCTTGCAACATAGAAGTTCTATCCTCTTCCTATCATTCAGCCGTCCAATTTTGACCAAGAGAGCCACTCACCGTTTGATCTTAAATCCGACGTCTCAAAGTATTTTATTTTTAGTTTTTTTTATAAAAAATGTATGAATATAAAATTTAGTACGTGTCATCTTCTCATTGGGGCACACCAATAAAAAATGTTAAAAATAATTTTTTGATAAAATATAATGACCAAAATATCCCTTGAAACTTTCAGAGGTATTTTGATCATTTTATTTTATTTCAAATATTTTTTATATATTTTTTGCTAGTGCGAGTTTAAAAGAGGAATCAATTTCCAAAATTTGGTGTCAAAATAGTTTATAAACAAAAAATTAAAAATAAAATAGTATAGAGATGTGATATTGTGATTGGGGCAATCTTAGCCCTCCATTCAGAATGGATGGTTGGATAAAGGGAAGAATAGAACTTCTATGCTGCAGGGGAAGTATAGAAAGCTTGTCCTTAAGAGATACCTCCTAACCAATAATATTTGCTTTTCCACAAAATATGTATTTTGCCTCAACCTAATCACGTGATTTCCAAACCCAAAAGAATTCATGCCCCACAATACTAAGGAAAACCATAATTGAGGAAACATGGCTTCACCATATAAAAAGGAAAAGTTATATTATTGAAATAAGGTGCACCTCAAAAATCCTATAGAAGAGAGTCCATGATGTTGTAGAACTCTCTAATTGATCATCTCGACCTTGAGATGTATTTACATAAAAAAAAGAAGAAATTGGGTCAAAAAAATAGTGCATATTGTAACAAGTTATCTGGATCATCTATTTTCAAGATTTTCAAGTGTTTTTTCATTTGTTTGATCATTACCATTTTTGAAGTTTTAAATTTTATAAATATAGATAAAATAGATTTTAAAGTTATCATAAACAAATTTTAGAAATGCACCTTAATTTTATAGTACACCTTTCTAAACAAATTTTAGAAATGCACTTTAATTATACAGTACACCTTTCTAAACACAAAGGTGCACTGATAGGTGGAATTACAAAGGTGCACTTATTAGTGGAATTACAAAGAAAGTTGTTTAACCCATTTTTTTAAAAAAATTTCAAAATTGCCTTTTGGTCGAGCAGAATTTTGAAATCTTTCTTTTTTGTTTTTTTAGTAGGGGAGAGCCCCAAGCTTTGAGGCATTGCCCTACTAATAAGATAACTAAAAAAATTTAAAAAAAATCAAAATATGAGATGCTCCATAGGCAATTTTAGAAAAAATAAAAAAATGAATTGACCGACTTTGTTTTGTAATTTCTGTATATAAGTGGAACATTTTTTATTTTACCTAAAATTTTAGGATCCCAATGTAAATCAAGAAAAGTTTCTATACTTCCTCTACAACATAGAATATCTATGCTTCCCCTACCATCTAGCCATCCATTTTTTATCAAGAGAGCCACTCACCGTTTGATCTTAGATCCAACGTCTCAAAGTATTTTATTTTTAATTTTTTTATACAAATTGTATGAATATGAAATTTGGTACGTGCCATCTTCTCATTGGGGCGTACCTATAAAAAATATTAAAAATAAATTTTTGATAAAATATAATGATCAAAATACCCCTTGAAAATTTCAGAAGTATTTTGGTTATTTTATTTTATTGAAAATAATTTGTTAATATTTTCACTAATGCAAGTTTAATAGAGAATTGGACATCTAAAATTTCATGTCAAAGTAGTTTATAGAAAAAAATAAAAGAAAAATAATGTAAGGACGTTAGATTGCGATTGGGGCAATCTCAACCCTCCATTCAGAATGGACGGTTCACAATCTTAACCCTCCATTCAGAATGGACGGTTGGATAAGGGGAAGTATATAAGTTGGATAAGAGGAAGTATGTAAGTTGAATGGACGGTAGGAAAAGGAGAAATATACAAAATGAATGGACCGTTGGATAAAAGGAAGTATATAAGTTTTATGGTGTAGGAGAAAGCTTGCCCATTAAAAGCTCCGTTTTTCTTTGGAAATAGTACCATCGTGTCAAAGGCTGTGCACATTCCTCGTGATTATCGCAGCATCTAATCTCTCTCTTACGGCTGGACGCAATACTTATTGGCGAGAATGGATGCGACTTGTTTTAAGCGAAAAGATATCTCACTCCTGCAGGCTTATATTAACCATTTACTCCTTTGGACAAATTAAATGTTTGGGATATTTTTTAGATTTTAATTTTTGAGGTTGTCATCTCTACATCTATAGAATAATCTCAGGAAAAAATATTTGATAAGTGAACTCTCTATGTACTAGAAAAAACTAACACTTTGAAATTGAATAGATACCGTCCAATTTTTAAATGGCTGTATTTAACAATCACAAAATTCAAAATTTAATTTTCCTTTAAAAATAATTATCTCGCAATTTTTAGTTGGTTTCTAAACTAAAATAATCAATTTGGCTAGGTGTTTTGACCGAGTGACTGTATATGCACAACAAGCTCCTGCGGGAGTATAGTATATATGCTGTTAGTTTAACTGATCAGGCAAAAGTGCGATGTATGCGTGTATCCCTATATAAAATCCTCCTCGAGAATAATACGAAGTTAGAAGTTGACCGCTAAGAGTTGTACCTTGAGGCGGGTACCCTACTTGGAGGGGTGGCAACCTGCAAGGGAACGGCCTAACCCGGTCCTAAAAAAATTCGGCCTGAGGGTAGAACTGACCTAGACCAGGGCCAATGCTGGCCTGGACCCGTCCCTTTTTCTTTGTGTTTTACCCAGTATTGGAAAAATTGAACCGGAAGCAATTCAACCGGCATGGCCGGTTCAACCGTTCTAACTGGAAAAGTCTCGGATGGTCAAAAAATTGTTAAAAAAATAAAAAAAATACAATTTTTTACTAAAATATGAAAAAGATATTTAAAGAATGATTAAACAAAGTACATCCAAATGAAGTTGAAAAATTAATGAAAAAAGAATTTTAAATAATCAATTTGTGTCTAGAAGTATTTTTAATTTTTTTTAAAAACGATGGAAAAATATAAAAATAAATATTAATGACCAAAAAAATTTCTAATATTTGCTATAACAATGAAAAACATTAAAAATACATTACAAATAAAATCTCTTATTTTTTGAGATTTTATATATTATTTTTGTAAAATACTCGGCCGGTTACCAAAACCAGGCGAAATCAAAACCGGCTAGTGGTTGGTTCCGATCTAATCGAGCGGTAACTGATTAGATCTAGCGATTTTTCCTACAATGTTTTTAACTTTTCTTTTTTTTTGACCTGGTCCGGCCCTGATAGGCTAGGGCCAACTTTTTTGCCTAGTTAGAGCCGGGCCAGGGTTGGCCTGGTTAGGGCGGGGCCACGATTGGCCCGCCAAGGCCTTGCTTGTTGCCGGCCTACCTGCTTGACCAAAGAAATATATGGCCCCTACACATATTTTAAAGAATAGACTCGGTGCAAATAGCATAGTACAAATCCGTAGGACATGGGCCCCTACAACTCGCGTTTGCCCCGGATGCTCACTGCCACGCTCCCCCACCAGATTAATCCTACAATTACGTGGACATACGAGGCCCACTCAACACTCCCAAAGTTCTCATCTTTGCAGTGCTTAGAGGGAGAGTTTAAGGGCTACAGAAGCATTGACCGAAGAATCTGCACCAACCGTTTCTGAGTAAAGGATGGATCTGAACCGTCCAATAAATGGAAGAGAAGTACGGACCCACAACGTTTGTGATACGTCTGAGAAAAATCCCTAAGATTACGTAGAAAAGGGTTAAGAAACAATCAAAAGGAATCTTTTTAAGCAGGGGAGGGGGGAGGCAGGCCCTGACCAAAAGGTCACTTCCGACCAATGCCTACCCAGATCCACGTGTACGGCTGCGATCAGGTACACAGGCATAGCCCACGTGCAAAAGTGGACCTTTTCTTCCTCATTACCCCTAGGAAGCCAGGCGGGAAATTACTCAAATTGTAATAACTTCAAAAAGGGAAAAGTAAAAGGAAAATGGTTTGATAGGGCGGCCCTATCAAACTAAGTGAAGCCTCACCTAATAATGCATTGAATACTGGAATTCATCATCTCGGCTTAAACATTATGGGTTAAACTCTAAAATTAGTGTATATTGCAACAGATTATTTAAACCACCTATTTCACCCTAAGTGTTCAATGATCCACAAGATTTGTATCATTTTTTTAGTTTCAAATTTAATTTTTGGTGTTAAAAATCGATTCTAGTGGCATCATGGAGATTTCTATTGCCAAAAGTGCTTTCCAATCGACAATTTGATTTGAGGCTTTATTTTTGTTTTTTTCCATAAAGCATAGGCGTATAAAAACATCATCAAGAAAAAAAAAAAGGAATTGGAAAATCCTTCAAAAAGGAAAATATTTTAATAGGGATGCAGCCCTATCATCAAAATAAGTAGAATGTCCCCTCAAAACTCACCAAATTTTGTAGTTCTGATGTTAGAAAACCTTTAAATCACTCATCTCAGCCTTGACTATTTGGTTGTGGAAAAAAAATTAAGATTTCAAGTCCTCAAAATAGGGTATAATGCATTATCTAAACCATTCATTTTTCCCTAAAAATAATTGTTCATGGATCCACAAGATCTGTAACATTTTTTTCGCTTCAAATTTCATAGCCAATGTTGGAAATTGATTTTAGAACCACCATGGAGATTTTCAAAGCTCAATGGAGGATTTGAAGTGAGGCTTTACTTTGCTTCCATAAAGCCTAGGCCTTATCGAAACTTCCTCCAATTTATAAAGGGTGTAGTTTGTATAGAGCCTAGGCTCCAAACAATCAAATTACAGCCTACCTTCAAACAATGTCGAAAAATGTGGTTTCAATATTGAAAATCTTTGTGGAAGCCTTAAAATATATTTCCATCTTTATTTATAAAGTTTAAAGCTTAAAAAAAAGTGTAAATCGATAGATCTATGAAAACTTGAAATTTTTGAAAACTGACGGTCCAAAAATGAGGTACAAAATACACTATTTTTAGAATGTGAAATCCATTTTTTTCTCATGTCCATGCATCTTGATGTTGAGATGATCAATTTGAGGATATTTGAGCATCAAAACAACCTCTTCTAATGAAATTTGATTGTTTAGTGCCTTGGCTCTATGTTAACTCTTTCTATTTATAAATGAAGGTGTCTAAAGACTATTCAAACTATAACTCATCTTTAGGAAAGGGGCTGGGGTCGTGGTGGTAGCATCCCCACACCCAGTTACCATATCCTGGTGTCCATTCTTCTCGCTGATATCTCCAATTAACATCTTTTCAAAATGTAACTCCCGAATCTAATGAAAAAACGGGTAGGGGCCTGTCTTCCTCGCTAAATTACCCAAAAAACAAAAAAAAAACTATTACTCATCTTCTCCAACATCGTGAAAATATACTTATATTCCTCATTGTCAAAAGAGAGTATAGTGTGGTACTGCCTTCCATTGTCAAAATAGACTGTCCGTCTATTTCTTATCATATACGGTAATAGATAATAGTGAATGGCTAGGCTTTGGTGTTTGTCGCAAATTCCGCACTATATTTTTAATGAGCATTTGAAGAATTATTAATTGAAATTGGAATCACTTAATTCAGTTCGGGATTAGCAAGTGGGATATTCTTATTTGGAAAAACCCAGAATCCCTTTACGAATTATTTTAATTGCTCTATAATGTAAAGCTTCATCTGACTCGAGAACCCCCCGAGTGAGACTATATAGCCCTTTTGATGAAATGAATAATATGCTCCCTAAGGGATGGCTATCTCCACTAAAGGGATGCTTTAAATTAACTTTTTGATGGGAGTTCTTTTGGTAACCCAAGTGAAGCGTGTATCCGAGGAGCTGTATGAAATTGGAATGAGTTAATTTTGTTTGGTTATGCAGGCCCGATCGGTTTGGTAACAACCAACCATGCTGAATTCAATGCCCTCTTTCATGGTCTTAAATTTTTTAGACAAAAAAATATGGGTTCTATCTGCATGGTAGAAGGGGATTCGTTAAATACTATCAAATGATGTAATACTGAGCAACGAGTCCCTTCGGAGCTTCGTTCTATTTGCTGCCAGGTGATGGATATGATCGATGTGTTGACTGTCCATCCACCATATTTATAGGCAGGCTGATAGTGTAGCAAATGCCCTAGCCAAGAGAGGAGTTACTCTTTCTTTGATTTTAATTACGGATGATGTAAATCTCTTGTAATTTTTTAGCAATAAAATTTTATAACTTTTGTCAAAAAAAAAAATTGATCTCTCAAAGAGACCTAATCCAAATCCCTAACTTCTAACGAGTACTCAGTGTTCATAAAAAGGTTAATTTTGTTTGAGGTGAGGCTTTATTTTCTTTTCGTAAAGTCTAGGCCTCAAAGAAACCTCATCCTATCTATAATATCAACCCATATTATAAGTTACAGTCAAATAATATAGTCAAATATTGGCGATCCTGAGTTTTATTTTGTCGTTACATATGAGCAGAATGGCCAACATAATCCTTTGTTGATATATGAAACAATTTAGATCATTTTTTTTATAATTTCTTTAAATATCGCTCTTTACATCAATTATAAGGCCATTATTCTAGGGAAAATATTAATAAAGAAAAAATGGGACAGCTGTTATAATGTATCTTGTATTAAGTCTTATCACTGATGTTTTTCAAAAATTTACACCGTTAGATTTTTTTCAAGTAAAATTTGTCAATATACCCCGTAGGGAAGTATTACTTTTCCTAATTGCAACTATTCCAACTCAAAGCCATTTCTTTTTTTAAGGGTATATTGAAATTAAATCCGAAAATAGGGTAAAGTTTTCAATTGTTCATGTCTTGTGAGTAATTGTATAGATTTTCCTTTTTAAAATAATGAATTATTATTCTGGTTTCCTGGTTTAAACCAGGATATATCGAATAATACCATTATATAAGAACCTGTGCCTTAGCGCTCTTCAGATTCATACCCATGTTTTCAAAAAAAGAAAAACGATTCAAAGAATTAATATTTATATATAATAGCAGAACATTTTAAAGCATATCTTTTTTTAGCATGTTTGAAAAGCCTATAGCCACAAGTGTTTATTCGTTAGTTTTGCTTAAATATAGCCAATACAAATAGTTTTAATGAAATGAAAATGAGTAATATAAATGAAACCTCTGAGATATATCAAGTCACTTGCTAAATTAAATTGAAATATAAATCCCGCCAATACATACAGCTTTAAGAGAATGCACTTTTCACCTAAATTTACATTTTTCCCATAATTTCAGTAGTTTTTAATTCCCTGTACTTTATTTTGATAAAATCTTCCGATTGGATTGTCTCTCATTTCCTTGCATTTTTCCAACTCAAACTCCAAAATAAATTCAAAAAAATATGTTTAATAACAAATAAGCTTGTATCCATCTTCTCAGAGGAGAAACGACAGATATATAAATGTGCAAAAATAATGTTATAATATATCACCATTTCATCACAAAAATAGTGTATATATAATATGAGAACATCCACATGTAACTCCATATAAAACTAAGGAAAAGGAGGGAGAAAAAAAATGTCTTTCTACCTGGAAGGCTGCAATCACTACCTATATTCTCATTCTTTTCGCCCCGCATGAGCTGCAACTCCACTCCTCATCAGACACACGCCCCAGCTGCACAATATGAACAAAAAAAATACATGTAGAGAGAGAGAGAAGAGGAGAGAGAAAGAGAGAGGGAGAGGAATTTCCTTTTGAAAAATAACCTTTTGCTTCCCTTTAAAAAAAAGGAAAACAGTTGTTCCGTTATACCCTATGCAACAGGCATGGGAACTCAAAACTCTTGTTTTCTTTAACCATTTTGTCAACCAAATTTAAAACTCTCAAAATTAACCAACAGAAAGATAAGCAAAACCCTACATTTACCAAAAAAAAAAAGTAAAAGAAACTGAAGGCTCCCCATGCACAAGTAGAGAGAAGAAGCAAATCCCAAGAAAACCCACCACACATAATCATGGGAAAAGGGCGTTTTTCGTTCGCCACTAATTAATGGTGCAAAAAACAGAGCCTTTCTCATCAATCTCATTCATACAATGATTTAAATGTCTATTATCTAACCAACAAAATAATGAATGTTCAAGTCGTACAAGGAATTGAATGGAGTTGCAGGTGCAAGGCTTTAAGAATGGGCTGCTAACATTATGGTCGGGGAATTGAAGAAAATCAGAAGGAAAGACTTTTAATAATATTAAGGCTTTTGATTTGATAACTGTGTTGTGTTTCTCTCTCTTCCCGTCTTCGGTTCTTGAGAGTTGAGATCACCCATGACCGACAGGCTCAGAAATCAGAGCAACGGTTGCTTCTCAAAATCGAATTGGGGCAAAGACCAGTGATTAAATTTAAGGGTTTTTTTTGCACAAACTCCAAGTTTCTTAAGAAAAGCAATGTAATACAGGAAATAGAAGCAGTTACCAGCTGGTGATAACAGTAACAGTCTCGGGGGTCTCTCTCTCTAGAAATTGGGATTTTTTTAAGAGAGAGAAAGTAAATCATCCAAGAAGAATGCTGGTTTTGGTCCCAACATAACAGACATTTTTCAGAAGAAAGTTAGTAAATTGGGTCGGTACCAAGTGAGTGGAGTTTCTAATAATAGGATGAGTGCTGAGCTTCTTTTCCTGCACAATTGCTAGTATACTCAGAAGAGAATTAATGCTTCCATGCACCTGCAACTCTAGAGAGAGAGAGAGAGGAGAGAGGGACGAGATAGAGATACCAGGGTTCTTCAATGGAGGTTGAAGCACTGGGCATGGATTGTTCCTCAAATCGCACAACAGGTTATTGGGTTCTCCTCATACAAACAAAGAATTAATACTACACAAAAAACAAATTCCCTATACAATCTGTGTCTGTCTGTCCCCATGGTCCTTTGGACCAAACAAATAATAATAAAACTTTGAAGTGCCCTGAAACTAGCCCAAGAGACTGAATCAACGCCATTAATTCTCTTTCACTTTCTCTTTTTTTTTTCTTATACCTGAGGAATTAGACTGTGGGACTGTAGGCTCTCAATCCTGCTGCATCTCAAGAATTGCAATGGCATCCATCCAAAACACCGAAATCCAAAGCGGAAGAAGAAAGAGGACTGAGAAAAAAACACCCAATCGAAACTCACAAGGAGAAAACTGGAAAGCCCATCTTGCTCTTGCTGCTAGAGAAAGGGAAGTGAAAGATATTGGGGGCGAAGTCACTGTGTGGAGAGATGGTCGATTTCGACTACTGTGAACTCGTCTGGTGGTCATCTCCACTGTCGGCCCCTTGTTGTTGCTGCTGCTGCTGCTGCTGCTGGTGGTGGCGCACCTGCTCCATGGCCTGCTGCGCCGTCTGTTGCTGCCCCCCCTGTTGTTGCTCACTGCCGACCGAACCCCGATTGTATGCATTCAGGGCCGCCAGCATCCCGAGATTCGTATCCGAGATCCCAAGACCCAAATTGTGCGACCCCGGCGGCCCCAACATTGAGCCCAAGGGCACATGACCCACTCTCTCCAGCCCCGCAAGTCCTCCTGATATATTAATTCTCGGCATAAAATGTAAGGGTGCTTGTATGGTGTTACCGCTTTGCAATGAGCCCGAGCCTCCGAGGTGGATCGATGTGCCCGCCGGCACCCTGTACATTGTGCTCGGGCCCGCCGCCGAGGGTGGGAATGTCCAGATGGGCTCTGAGGGCCCGGCAGCTGCCATCACCCCAGGGCTGCTCGCACCCGCACTTACTGGCAGCATCCAGAAGGCCCCGGGGCTGCTTGACAGCCCTGCAGCCGGAGCAGCAGCTACTGCCCACATAGCTGCTGCCGGCATCACCGGCCTCGCTGCCTCCGGCGGAGGCCGTTGCTGCTGCGATTGCATGCCCCTTAATGGCTTTGCTGCCTCCGCCCCATCATCCTTGAACAAGTCCTCTCGGAACCTCTTGCGGACATAATTCTCCCCTGGGTCACCCCCCATCGGCTCCCCCGTGAGGTGGTCTCCTCCTGCAGCAGCGGCAGCCAACAGGTTGTCATGCTGGAAGCCAAGGATTGACTGCTCGTGCACCGCACGGGCTGCGTCCTCTGCGCGCTCCCAGTCAGGCCGTGCTGAGGCATGATGTTGGATCCCAAGGAAGGAGTGGTGATGTGGGGCGGCCTTCGATGCACCGGACATGGCCGAGCTCCCTCCGCTCCTCAAAGAGACGTTCAGGGTTGAGAAGTTAGCAGGGATTGTTCCAGTGCCCGTGGCTGCTATGATCGCAGGCTCCGCCTGTTGCAGGAGCCACTCGATCGTCTCACCATCCGACTTGTGCCCTAGCTCCCGAGTGAGCTGAAAAACCCTGGCCGCACATGTAGCAGGCATGCGTATGCGGCGGCCCCTGCCATCGACCTTCGTGTGTCGGTCCTTGGATGAGCGTTTCGCGACTAGCTTCTTCGATGGATCTTGGATTGGGACTATGGCGCCAGGGTTGGAGCCCTCTGGCTTAGTGGGCTCAGGTTTCGTGGACATGGCGAGCTCGACATGGGTGGAGGAGGGACCTATGGAGCCCATAAAGGGACCAGGAATCTCTTTGGCGGAGGGCTCACCCCGGTACCCTACAACGAGGCCGCGGCCATCAAAGGCCACCATCTGTTGCTGTTGCTGTTGCTGTTGCTGTTGCTGCTGCTGAGAAGATGAGGGCGTAGACGAAGAAGGGCCTCCTCCTCCTCCTCCTTCTGAATTGGTCTTGGACCTGACATGATCACCTTGTTCCATAGTTAAAAGAGCCCCCACCTAAGCATCAAGCCCCCCACTTTGGTTTCTCTCTCCTTTCACCTACCAGGATCCCGTGATCTTCTCTTCCTTGAGGGGCCTGAAACATAGGCAATCGGGTGTGCAGAGAGGGCTAGAGAGATGAAAAAAGAGTGGGGTAGAGAGAGATGCGTCAGGTAGAGAGAGACAGGGGGAGGGGAATGGGAGGGAGATAGAAAGAAGGGGATTAGCCCTCCGGGGAGGGTAATCCAGGAGAGAGAGGACCTCTCTAAGGAGATGAAGGGCACACTCTAGAGAGAGAAAGGGGCACACTCTAGAGAGAGAGAGAGAGAGGGGGGTGCTGGCGGCGGAGCTGAGATTGACCAAGGTCTGTAGGCCTAAAACCCTAAGGACCTAAACCTAAGGGACCCCTCCTCAAACCTAGAGAGAGAGAGAGACCTCAGCTTAGAGAGAGAGAGCGAGAGGAGCTTTTTGGTCCAACTTGTGGGGGCCTGGAAAAGCAGCAGTAGCCCACTCGTGGGGCCTCGTATGGAATGTTAAATGGGCGGGCTCCCCACCTCTCCACCCCTTCGAGTTTCTCTCTCTACCATAAACACAACCCGGTTTTTCTCTCTCCCCCCTTTCCCTCTCTTCTCTACCTTTGATAATGATAAAGAGGATGATCCTGGTTCAAGCTCAAATTATTTTGAACCACCCGTTCCAACCCATTTATCTCCTTTCTCTCTCCTCTTTCTCTTTCTCTTTCTGCCGCAGCTACAGAACAGACAACAGCTTAGCAGTCCCAGACAAAAACCCCCATTCAAACTCCAAAGAAAAAAAACCTGCAAAAACCAAGTATTAATGGCGTACTTTCTCCCATATTTACCAATCTCTCTCTCTTCCTCTAAAAACCACCTCGCCTTCCCCTTCCTTCTTTTATGGCATCCGCCCACGTAAAAGTAAAATCCTCTATCTCTCTCTCTTGAGCCTTAGTACTTACAAAAGGTCTAAAAAGTAATGGGAAAAAAAATGAACCAAATGTATGAAAGAGCCGCCGTTCAAGTCCAAACAGCCGACTCAGTTAAACAGTCCCTTTTTATGCCCAACTCCTCCGGTTTTATGCTCCTAGAGAGAGAAAAATAAAGAGAGAATCCATGCTTCTAGAGAGAGAATCCATAGCGTTTTGAGAGAGAATAAGGGATGAGCCTCATTACTTGGGTAATTAGAGCGAGTGACACTGTTAGAGAGGGGGGGGGAAGTGAGAGGGTAAAATGGGTAATAATGGTGGGTTATTTGGGGCAGGAGCGGGCAGACAGTGCAGGTGAGCGTCAGATAAGCATCTAATGCAGGGACAGCTCATCCCAACACACACTAAAATATAAAAAACATTCATTTAATAATTCAATGCTCCATCGGCCAGTCAACTCCACCTTGCCCCACTTTCCCCTTTTAAAATGCCCCACAAAAACGCCCTCTTACCTTTATGCCCCATCACTCTCTCTCCTCCAAACATATCCATCCCTTCCTTTTTCGCCTACCAATGGGCCGGTCCGGCCCAACTCATTTCCTCCAAAGACCAGCTGTCAATCACCCGTGCCGGGCCAATCCCTTTTCCTCTAAAGAAGTGGCACTTAATGGCTCGGGCCAGACCTAGCCCTATTCCTCTACAGACCAGCTCCGGCACTATCAGGGTTGGGCTGGGCCATGCTGGGATAAATTATAAAAAATAAAATAAAATAACAAAAAATAAAGGTCAGGCTGTCTGTGTCTTGGCCTGGCGCAAGCCGAACTGTCGGGCCATATTGTTGTAGCCTAGGCTTTTAATTTTATTAGAGTGGGACCCGATGAACGGGCCCATTACGACCTTTACTTTTTTTTATCCATTCATGCGAGACAGGGATGCAAAGTGTAGAGAGGGAGAGCAATAGGCATTAGAAAAGAACACGGAAAATTTCTCTGGAATCAAAAGAATGTGTGTTCAAAATTCCACCAGCTACTACATCGTTGAGCGAGGATCTAGGAATAACCCCTCCACTCATTCTCTCTCTTCTCTCTCTTCTTCTTCTCAAACGTTTCGCCGAAGCAACTTCAAACTTTTCAATCGGGAGGAGAGAGAGAGAGAGAGAGAGAGAGAGGGGAGTAAATAATGACTTTTGAAAAGTAAATCATACAGTTCTAGAGAGAGAAAGCCAATGAGTTGTAGAGAGAGAAAGCTGAGTTTCGAGTATAGGTGCAAAGGGGGCATTGGAAGAAGGATGAATAATGACTTTCTAGAGATAGAGAAGAGAGGGGGGGAATTTTGTAACTTTTGTTTCACTCTCAGCTCGCCAAAGACCGTATACTCACTGCTGATACATCACTCTCTTGTTGGGTTCTCCATATCGGGATTCCTGATAACGACCCCTCCCACTCTTTCTCCTCACTTTCTCTCTCTAAAACCCAAAACTTTCCAATTAACCTAACCTACTTTCCTCGAGCGAAATTTTATTGATTGATAACCCCTCATAAATTCCATCATTATTTGTTTTATCATATAAATAACCAACCCCAAATGGTTAAAAAGTTAAGGTTTAGAAATAATAAGCAGCTGAAAGAAAGAGGAGGAAAACAATTCGTTGTACAAACTAACTTGTCGTTCACAAATAAATACCTCAAAAAAAACGCCCAGTCGCCCCACATGTACTGAAATTATAAAATGTGAAAAATTTTGAGGACCTCATATATAATATGTATTTTAGTTTTGGGATAAGCAGTAGAAATGGAGAGGGGAATGAAAAAAAAGAGATATTTTTGTTTTATTTTGACTTCCTTTTTATTTTACTGATTTTTAGCCAGTCCATTCATATGAAACTCTTTAACCATCAGGAAAAAGGAAAATTATGGGAGAAAAAAACCATGATAATTCCTGGAGATTTCCTGCCCCCTCGCTTTTGGAAATGAAAAAAGCGATAAATCTCTCTCTCACAAAAAAAAGAAGAAGGGGATAAAAGAAACCCATAAAGAAGAATATTAATTTTCTTACTCCACTTTTGATTTAAAGGGCATAGAAAATTCCCAAATTCTACATGGCCACCATATGCTGCCCATCCCCAATTAAGAAAAGGAATAAAAATAATACTCTCAAACAAACACTCCATCCACAAACAATAAAAGAGATAAAAAATAAAAACAATACCAGTATAATAGCAAATAATAATGTTATAAATTTTTTAAAAATACTTCCCTCAGGAAAACCCAGTACCATACCTCCTACCCATACAGAGAGAGAGAATCCTGAGCTTTTAATGCCTGTTTACGGCCCCCACAGAGAGAAACAGAGATATATGGAGAGAGAGAGAGAGAGAGGTAATCTGAGAAGCAAATAACGCCTTATCTAGAGAGAGAAAGAGGCAGAGAGAGAGAGAAACCTAAGTTATGAATAGGAACTGAAGGAGCACAGAAGCCCCCATTTTGAGAGAGAGAGAGTTTTAGAGAGAGAGAGAGAGAGTCATGAGCTTTGAATAGGTCTCTGAAATGGCAGATATTCCCCCCCCCCCCTTTGAGCTCTGGCGGTATGCAAATCTCAGTTCGTCGTTGTAGTCTTTAAACCCAAAATGTTCCAACGTTTTTATCTTCCCTCTCTCTCTCTATCTCTTTCTCTCTCTAAAAAATTTACAGCGGGGGTAGATATGAAATTCCCTACTTATTACCGTTGTGAATGGGGCCGCGATAACAGTAATAAGAAGGCGGCGTACGGAGAGAAATAAAACGAAATTTCGGTGAGTGACGTCATCATGCGGGCCATGGGCGGCCTGGTGAGGTAATGATTATCAGAATTTAGTAACAGTGGAACTGCACATGCACATCACGTTCCGCACCTTCCCCCCAACGTTTTATTCCATAATATCAAATCATTTATGCTCCCGCGGGATCATAGAGTCCTTTCAATTGATGGGAACAAATTATTACCCAAAATTACTGCTAATTTAGCGCATACTTTTCAAAAATGACGAAACCACCCCTAAATGTTGTGCCCGATGTGCGACCGCCAACTTGTGTGCTCGATACTTTTGAAAAAGTTCACATAAGGTGTTGTCCCGGTACTGTACGACTAAGGTTCACCTAAAAAAATCCACTAGGGAAGGTTGTTTCTATATTGGAAAACTTTTAAATTGATCATCTCCCCCATGAGATTCTTAGATATAAAAAAAAAGGGATTTGTAGTCCTAAAAATAGTTTATCTTCTAACACATTGTCTAAACCATTTATTTTTAAGATTTTCAAGTGATTATAGATCTACTTGATCCTCACCATTTTTTTAACTTTAAATTTTATAAGTGGAGGCAACAATGGATTTCATATCACAAGGATTTGCGGCACCAAAATTGCAGTTTCAGCATAGTTTTAAGGTGCATCTTACTTCAATAGGATAAGGCTGACAACATATACAAGCCTCACCCCTATACTTTTGCATGTATGGTATGGTTTGCAGTGCTCATGCCTTTCGGAATTTGATGAGAATTTTTTTTTTTTTTGGTGGATTAGTGGGAGATTACAAGTCCCTACCTATTTGGAAAGGGTAAATTTTTTGAAAGTGCTAGTGAGAATGAAGGTCTTGACTTTCTACCGGTGCTCAAATGGTATTCCCGCCAAGACCCAACCCTATTTTCATTGGAATCCCTACCCATTTGGAAAGAGTAAATTTTTTTTGTAAGTGCTAGTGAGAATGAAGGCCATGACCTTTATCGCTCAGGTAGTACTACCTCCATGACGCCAACCCCATTCTCAATTTGATAAAAGTATGGTAGATTTAACAATCTCAATTGATTCTTGATTTCTTTGATGAGGAAACTATTTCCAGGTTTGGATTTTAGTTGAGACTTGTTTTAAAAGTCAAGAATTTGAAAGGGAAGGTTGCCCTAAAGACTAGAATGAACCAAGGCCTTTCTAAACGTTCTTTTTTTATCGGATTCAAAGCATCTCCTACAACTTTACTGATCTAAGTCAAAAGGCATCAAACTTTTATGCATGTCTTAGGAAAAAAAAGGGGCTCCATCACTTGGCTCTAAGATGTTCCAACCCACTAATGTGGCATAAATTTTTATTAGTTTACACCATTATAATGAAACTAAAGAGCCATGCTAGCATTGTAGTGCCGTCCATTTCACCATTGCTAGCAACACCTTTCTCTGGATAAGAAAGAGGATAATAAGTCCGGCAACAAAACCTAAACCCTAAATCCTAACAGCTAAAACCTAGATCTTTATTTCCTTGTCCAACCAAGAAAATTATCCTGATGAAAATTCTTGAAAACGATGCAAATTTCCATATAAAATAAAGAAAATTTTTATATAAGGTCGCAAACTTATAATGTAAAGCTACGGATGCACCTCAAAAATCCATCGGAAAAGGTAGTTTTAAAATTTTATAATTAGATATAAAAATAGATTTTGAGATAATCCTAAAAACATTTTACATCAAAATTATAGACCATGATAAAATTTGAAGGCACACCTTACCTCTATAGCTACGGATGCAACTGCACACATAAAATAAATAACAATAAGGCAAGGTTTTTGTGATGCGAAAATATTTCCTACTTCCATTGAAGTACACTGTCCATCTACTCCCTCGGGTAAAACTTACACCAGGTGTATCTTTTAGATCCCAAATTTTGTGGATGTTAGAACCCGGCAACCAATTTCAAAGAAGACAAAATATTAACTCACTATCTATGTGCCTAAAGAAAAAGGCATCTCAAGATTGCATTGGGACCATCCATTTTTTTTGGAGTTAATGATCTAGATGTTCAAGAGCTCAAAGTCCAAAATCCTTTTCTTTAAAAAATAATAATCTAGTTATAATTACATGGGGTAAGAAGTTTGTATAGGACCTAGGCTTTATGAAAACTAAATAAAGTTTCACCTCTAATCCTCATCCAGAGAGTGCTCTTGGCATTGGAAACCTTCATGATGACTCTAAAATTAATTTTCAATATCAATAGCAAAATTTGAAACTAAAAAAATGGTACAGATCTTGCATATCTGTGAACACTTATTTTTAGGGTGAAATGGCTGGTCTAGATGATTTGTTGCAATATACATTGTTTTCATAATTTGAAAACTTTTTGTTTTTTTAGGTAATTCAGTAGAGAAATAAGCCCTACCCGTTTTTCAAGTAGATTAGGAGTTAGCTTTTTGAAGGTATTAGAATGTAGTGTTAGTGATAGGAATGAAAACCATAATGTGATGACTAGGGTGTGGAGTTGCTACCACCACGACCCCATGCACAACTATAATGTTCATGTTGAGATTATCGATTTAAAGGTTTTTCAACACTTGAATTGTAATTTTTGATACGTTATAAGGTGAGGCTTTACTTGATCCTCGAACGAGTAAACGTACACTACACTCCCAAGCCAGCATAGTATAGGCGATCTTTCATGATAAGCGATGGGGAGAGTCTAGCAAAAGTGACAAATTGGGATTTAGAAGCCTTTGAGGATAATACTGTCATTTATACAAAACCCAAGGGCTCCTCTACATTTCTCTCTCAAATTTTCATGGCTCGAGAATTGAGAATATTTGTAATATCACATGTTTCCTTCCCGCAAATTTCATCACGGTACGACTGTTTCGTGTTTGACGAAGATTTAGCTTTGCTCTTTCTTCATTAATTTCACATTTATTAAGACTCTTATTATAAAGTAAACGACTTAGTTAATACTTGTTAATTTGTTGCTTGATGTCAAATCATTAGCCCAGGCCATTTAATTGTGGAGCCCAAAAATCGGGTTCGATTTTTTGTCGGCTGAAAATTGGGCAAGTAATTGGCCGACATTCCACAAAAAGGAAAACAATTTTTTTTTACCTTATTTTATACATGCATCCAGTGGTTATGGAATAACAACTACTAATATTAAAATAAAAAAATTTGTTTCATTCGGGCTGGCCTGCATTTCCTCAATATACTAGAGATATAAAAGAATATGTATAGGGAAAAGTTTATTTAGACCTGAGGCTCTAAACAATCAAATTGGAGCCTACTACAAAAATTTCACTAGAAGAGATTGTTTTGATGCCCAACTATTTTCAAATTGTTCATCTCGACATCAAAACGTATGGACATGAGAAAAAATGGATTTTAAGTTTTGAAAATAGTGTATTTTGTAAAGCATGTTTGGATCATCAATTTTCAAGATTTTCAGGTTTTCATTGATATGTCAATTTACACTATTTTTTAAGCTTTAAACTTTATAAATAAAGATGAAAATATATTTTAAGGCTATCAAACATATTTTCAGTATTGAAACTACATTTCTCGATACTATTGAGGGTAGGCTCTAATTTGATTGTTTACAGCCTAGGCTCTATACAAATTGCACCCATAAAGATAGGTAAATAGGTGGTCCATCTAAAAACAAATGTAACTAATGGTCCAAGTGTTTTTTTAATATAATTATTATTTCTAGTTTTTAATTTTTTCCCCATATTTATAATCTCCATGTTAAAGATTATATATTCTCTAAAAATTAGGATCCAATTGTATTTAAAAAATATAGTTATTGTCAAGTCTACATTTCTATAATATGCGGGGGCTGGCCATATAGAAGCCGTGTTCTAAAAATAAATCAAGTAATTTAAATACATTGAAATTGAGGCGTGTCCCTTCTTAGACAAGGGAATGGTGAAAAGGGTAATATATCTTTAAACTAGTTCTTAGAATACCTTGATTTAGATTGGGAATCGGTAGGAACCATTTGATTCCTTATTAGGATTAGAGATCTGTGAATAGTTCGGAGTTGGCGCCTTTTTTTTTTCTTTTTTCATCACTCGAGGCTCAAAAAAATTGAACTTTAGGCTATAAAGTCCCACCATTAATCAAATTCGACTAAGCAAATTGACATTTGAGTTGGAAATTGACATTATGGCCGAAAATATCGAATTTTGGAAACTATGCTTTTCTTTCACTTTTGGAAAATCAGCGAAAACATCGATTTCTTCCTCTTTTTTTATGGAAATTGATGAAATTTGATTCTAAATTATTGTGGTTCTACCCTTTATAACATGCACATATCATTTTGATGTATCAATCCTATAGTATTGAAGAGATATGGTGTAAAAATCTTTGGGTTTTTTGGCATCAGATAAATTTCAATCAAATTTCATGCACCTTTATACAAATTTCCATGGCGATATGGACCTACAAAGGTTCAAATTGCATCAAAAGCAGGTAAACATATTTTTATTTAATATTGTTATATTTTGAATTTTTCCCTCAGGTGTAGTGTTTCTGGAAAAAATACCTTAGTTTTCCGGGAAAAAAAAACATTCTTGTGAATAAAATGGTTAATTTTTTTAGAGGTTTTTTTATCCCGTGTTAAGAAGTATGCATACTAGATCTTTGATTGTTTATCTATCTTTTCTAAAAATCTTGATCATTGTTGCCCAATTTTGATTTATTTTAATAAAAAGCATATGTTTTTGAACAAGCACTTGTTTTTTATTATATAGTGTACGCATTTTGGGGATTTGTACTGCATTCTATGAGGAAGGATTTAGAATACTTATGTTGATTTTATGTAATCTATCTTGATTCCATTTTTTATTGCTTTTTATTTTTCTGAAAAATATAATTAATATAGTAGTTTTAAGACGTAGAAAATTGCGTTTTCTTGCTAATATTTAGCTCATTGTATTTTGTAATATATTTACAAAAACTGTGTATATTATATTACAAACACTGTGATTATTATTGATAAGTCGCATTGCATAAATATATTATACATATTCATATAAGGAAATGCTTTCTATGTGACCCTACCCACATATATAGTATATGTGACCCCTTGTCTCAGCCATTAGATCTAAGTGGATGGCTAAGATGGCTTGAGTCACAATGGTACAAATTGACTATTAACTATCATATCTTGATTAGATGGCTCATAGTTTTTTACTTTTAATTTTTATTATATAATCATTTTAAAAGTAAAATTTGGGGCATACATAGATCTGACAGGGCCTCACATGATAAAAATAATAATAAAATATTTTTATGATAAATAAATACCAGAATACCCCTGAAAATTGTAGGGTTATTTTGATCATTAATTTTTACAGAAATATTTATTTTTTATTTTTCCCAAGTTTGCCCTAATTTTATAATGGGACGCTCAAAATTTCATCCAAAAATATTTTGTAGAACAAAAATAAAAAATAAAATAGTGTTTGACATGACATTGGGGTATGAACAATCGTAGCCATTCGATTCAGATCAAACGGCTAAGAAGTGGGGTCACATATAACTTATATGTTGTTAGGGCCACATAGAAACATTTCCCTTCATGTAATTGTTATCAATATAATACACCAATTCAATATCTTAAACAAAATAATGATAATACAATGTAATAATCATAACTATAATTAATGAAGTTATAACTGATATCGGTACAGTAAATGATTTATTAATGGTTCAGGATTCATGAAAAGATGTGGTAAATGTTTATTTTGGCTGCCCCTATCTAATATAGCTCTCTTCCTTTATCCAGGCTTGGGATCGGCTACAGTGGATAAGGCTCGGATGATGATGATGATGATAATAAATGATTTATTATATTGATTTTAATCGCGATAATAGAAATAACTTCATTATGATATTCAAATTTTTAGAAGTTCAGCGAGAAATCATTGGGTCAGCTAAATGAGCATGATGTGCGGACAAGGGGACTCCAACTACCATCCATGTATGATCCATACTAGATCTACTTATTATTTCCTCTTTTCAGAGTAGAGTCATCATATTGTTTTAGTCGGGAACCTCAATATATACGAGTGTCATTCCTCGAACTAACTTGAATTTCATATCACTACATTGATACATGATAGCAATATGATTTCTTGATAATATGCTCTTATAGATCAATTTTCTTGCAATTGGTTGCATTTCAAATGTCATATTTATTGTGAAATGAATGTAATGGTTAACAACACGTAAATGTAAAACAAGTTCTAGGTATTTACTTATTTAATAATATAAATTCATAGTGCAATACCCCATTTTCATTTGAAACCTAAAAACCAGATTTTTAAGAAATTTTAAAGATTTGTTGAACGTTTTTAAGGGAAGATCGGCCTGAAGCAACCAACCCACCAGTCCGAATCCCCGATTCACCAATGTAGTCAGTTTTCCCAGATGACTGATCAGCATAGCTGATCCGAGTTTCCAAACACTGCTTCAAAGTAAAATAATTATGTTTTTGTTCTCTATCTAAAGAGAAAATAGCCAAAAATATAGGTCAAAGAAAACCATCACCAAAAAATTGCTTAACAAAATAATATAATTGGTTTGGATTTCACCCAAGAAACTAGAGCTAGGAAAAATAATTATATGCATGTGTATTTTTCTTTGGTTAACTGCATTAAATTTCAAACCCACAATGTAAATAACGTTGGAGTGATGGCCTGTAAGGCCTTGATTTTAGCACTCCGTGATGGTTCTGGATCATCGTCGGAGTGAACCAAGTTTTTGTCTCATCAGATCTTGGCAAACTAGGATTTGGAGAGATATAAACTTCGGATCGTGGGGTCTATGTATATAAGGGGCTTTTGAACTAAGAGGTTTGAGGGTTTCTTTTAGTCAGGGTCCGAATGTGCATACCTCACGATCATGTCTGGCATGGCATGAGTATTTTCTAAGTATTTCTAATTATTTTATAGTATTATTATGAGCTTGAGTATTTCTGAGTAATTTTGTATATGAAAAAACTAGGCTTTGAGAAGACCTATGCCAGACTTGAACCTCAAGCCATCTCGTAGCATGTGCATATAGAGTTACAAACGGGAAACCATTATCTTAAGGCAAGATCCCCTTGAGAAACATATGCGTATGTGTTAAGAAAAAGGATCCATGTATCCGCAAAAGTGCATGTCATCGGGGGTACACCAGGAATCCCATATAAATCTGAAATCTCACAATCTATTAAGTTGGGTTTCATCAACCAAGCATAGACCATACTAGACTCTGTGGGACATGGGCCTTGTTAGGCAATTTGAGAAAATTATTAAAGGTTCTGGATCTAGCCAAGTGAAGTACCATTGTCTCTTATTTAGATTGGACAAATGGTCATCGACACGTGCTATGACACATACATGTGTCTTTGACTTCTAAGACAACACATGTGTAAGGCTAGCCAATAGTATGCAATTACATAAAGTTGCTATTTCATTCAAATTAAAGTTCAAGAAAGAGGAAGTGTGGGCCGCCCAACATAGAGAGAGATTTAATCTCTACAAAATCTTAACCCTTGATCATAAGATTGGATGGTTGTTATATGGCATCACACTTAGGGTTTTGAAATTGAAATCAAATTGAAGAGAGCAATTTAAATTGAATTAGAGTTGTAAAAAGGATTGTGGTACTTAAATCACAATCGATCATGTGATAGCTACTGAATGAGTTGTATGGCTAGAATCTTAGTCGCTTTTGCCTCTTGGATGTCCTTAACTAATGCTCCAAGTCTGATCATTTTGAAGCGTCCGCAACCCTGAGTAACAAAAGCTCTCAAACTCACCTTTTCTCATTTCACTTGAACCATGTTTTAGAGAGAGAGAGAGAGAGAGAGAGCATCTTATAGTGGCAAGCCACTCTCCTCATTTCTCTTTGTGTGTGTTGAGTGAGAGAGAAAATGAAAGAGGCACACATCCCCCATTCTCCCAACATTTCTCTTTGTGTGTGCTGAGTGAGATAGAGAAAGAGGCACACATCCCCATTCTCCCAAAGGCAAGGTTATCCACATATTTTAATTCATTTAAGATGGCTTTACCTTAAAATTTCATGCCTAATCTATTGCCCCATGTGCCTTGATCACTATACTCCATTTTTGCATAGTTTGATCTGTTTTTCTTACCTCTTGATATTTTTTTAGATTTTTCATGAGTATAGCAGTAAGAAACCTCAAATTTACTAGCCCTTAGTTATGCCAAAATCTCTTCATGACTATACTTGTGTTTTGTGCTCCTATCCTAGGCATGCCGTTCCCACACTTGTTTATATCAGCCCCTTGTTTCTTAAGTGTCTTAGCTTGGGAATTATTATGTGAATTCATGCCTCATGATACGAGATGGGTAACTATATTAAAAAAGTGGCAAAAAACATTTTAGGAGAATCTAGAGGGAAGAAATTCCGATCAAAAAACTTAGTAGAGTGATAAGGTAAAGAAAAACATTAGAAAAAAAACAATCATGTTATAAAACTTGAGAATGTAATAGAAATGATCAAAACTTAGAATAATATAAAAAAAAAAACACTAAACAAATAGGAAGTAAAACTAAACTTAAAGCATATGATAAGCAATACGGTAAACTGGGAACAAGAAAAGGTGAAAAAGTTCTCTTCAAATTAGAAAAAAAATGAAAGAGGAAAAGTGTAGGGATTTAGATGCATTCGGAGTGAGATCAAAAGGTCTTGGTGAAGGATGAAATGCTCAACGAAAAGTAGAGATTTTATTTTTTTAGAATTATTAAAGGATAAACACAATGAGAGCATAATAGTCGAAGGAACTGTTGCCATAAATGAAGGTGGAGCTCATAGATACATTCGTAGGTTTAGGGTATTGAAAGTGATGTTGGTATAAATGAAGGCAGAGGTCATAGATATATTCATAGTATTAAGATATCGAAAGTGAAAGAAGCATTGAAGATGATGAAGATATGAAACACTTTAGAACTAAATGGTATTCCGACAGATATTTAGAAATACATGGGGGAGATTGGCAACGTCTGGTTGACTAAGCTATTCAACAAGGTATTGAGAACAAAGAAAATGGTGGATAAATAGAGGAAAAGGATTGTGGTACTTATTTACAAAAATAAAAGAAATATACATAATCGTATGAACTATTGAAGAATTAAACTTATGAACCACACTATGAAGCGGTGGGAGAGGGTGATTGAGCAACGACTAAGCATGAAACGAGTGCACTAGAAAACCCATTGGATTTTATGTCAGGGAAGTTAACAACCAAGACTATTTTTCTATTCAGGCAACAAAATTGAGAAGTTTAAGGCGAAGAGAAAGGACATCCACATGGTCTTTATTGATCTAGAGAAAGCTTATGATACAATACTTATAGATTTGATCTGGTGGGTATTTAAAACGAAAGAAGTGTCCAGACACTACATCGATTTGGTGAGAGATATGCACAAAAGAGCACTAACTATTGTACGAAGGAGTGCTAACTATTGTACGAATAACTGATGGAGAGACAAGTGAGTTTTCAATGACAATAGGTCTACATCAAATGTCAGCATTGAGCTTGTCCCTCTTTGTCTTAGTTATGGATGACTTAATTAGGCACCTACAAGATGAGATATCATGGTACATGTTGTTCACAGAAGACATAATTTTGATTGATGAGACCCAAAATGGCATCGATACAAAGTAAGAGCTTTGGAGGGATGTTCTAGAATCCAAAGATTTTAAAGTTAGTAAGATTAAGACAGAGTATATGGAATACAAATTTAGTAATAATAAGACTACAGACGAGGAAGTAGTTAAGATTGACGACTAAGAAATACCAAAAAGCGTGATTGAGGAAGATATCTTTGGTCGATAATCTTAAAAATAGAGAGATTGAGAAAGATGTTGCACATGGAATTAGAGTTGGGTGAGCGAAGTAGAGATGTGCAATTGGAGTTTTATGTGATAGTCGCAAACCAATGAAACTTTTTTCCCTTCATAAGGAAAGTTCTATAAGATAGTTGTGAGACTACATATACTTTATGAGGCAAAATATTGGGCAGTCAAGAAATAACAAACCCACTTAATGAGCATAGTAAGATGAGGATGTTGAGATGAATGAGTGACAAGACAAGAAATGAGCACATTCGAGAGAATTTAGGTATGGCAATAATAGGCGATAGTTTAAGAGAAAGTCGACTTAAGTGGACTAGCCATATGTAGCATAGACCCAGTACAACACCTGTTAGGATGAGCAAGTTAGTTTCTCAAAAAGAACAAGGGATATGCCCAAAGGATATGGTTAACAGCAGCAATAAAAGATATGGGGATTTATGGCCTCATTGAGGGTATGACCTGGATTTGTGTAGTCAACCCCAATTAGTATGGAAAAAGCGTTGATCATGATAATGATGATTCATGCTTCATAATATTTGCTTCCCATCCATATGACTAAACTTGGATGTATGATCTTGCACAATCAATAGTGGGCATATACAAGGGGTGTATTTAAATCCTTGGTGGGAAACTAGGTCAATGAACTCTTTAATGGGATTCTCAGGATTTTAGATTACGCTCACATATTTGGTTCATGATTATGTAAGTGGAGATTAGGGCTACCAATGAACAGGGCCACGCCTCGGACTTCCGAGCTGGGCCGGTTAATGGGCATCCAGCGGGCTGGTTTACGCACCGCTAATGAGCTGTGGGCCGAGCTGAAAAAAGCCTGAAATCTGGTCACCTGGCCGGGCTGCTCTGATAAGCCCAAAAATGCCTCGACTAAACCTAATAAGGCCCATCCCATTTAATTTTTATGTGTGTTTGCTTTTTGTAAGCAATAGAACAATAAGGCCCATCCCATTTAATTTTTATGTGTGTTTGCTTTTTGTAAGCAATAGAATAGAAGTCTTCTCTCTACAAATCTCTCTCTCTCTCTCTCTCAAACAACCCATTGTTCTGACTATCTGAACTCTTCACGGAGTTTTGTTTCCCATTACCAACGTTTAACCCATTGTTCTGACGTCTGAGATGGCTTAAGCCAATCAGACAAGCTTGACTCTGCGGAACTTCCAGCTTCAGCACATCTCATGCCATTTTGAACGGTGGATTCTTCATTCGAAGTTAACTCTTCGGTGCGTATCTTTTCCATATTGTCATGTCTCTCGACTTCAATTACATATTATTGTTTATCAACGGATCCAGTTTTGTTATCTTGAGACCGAATTTTCATATTTTCTTATCCCAAGAACAATAAAAAGGGTTGTTGCTTTTGTTGTTCGTTCGAACTTATACATTTCCTTCGATTGTGGAATTGATTCGTATACTCTTGTGAAGATGTTTCTGTTATGAACACCGCAACTCTTTAAGGATTTGAAATTGGTAATTGTAAAGAAAACAAATGAGATGGAGCCGGGACAGATGGGTCATCACCATATTTCCTGGTATGTATTATCTAACTTCGCCTTTGGTCAATCATGTTTGACTGGAGGTATAATTGTACTTCTTTTAGTTTATTTTGTTATTTTAAGTGAGAAAAATGGGATTGAAACTCAAGGACATGTTGGAGTGTTGCAGTTCTTGAACCCTAACCACAAAGCAAGATGCCTAACCTCTTCTTTGGTGTGATCTCCTATGTGAGTTCATTTGTACCTTGGAGCATCATGTTGATGCGTTTCAATGCCAAATAAGTCTCCAAATAATTAGCAATGGAAGGTAAAAGACCAAATATATTGCTGTTTTTTTTTCAGCTTGCAAGAAAAGTTTGGAGGGATTTAAAAAAAATAATAAATTTTTTAAAAAAAAGTCTAAATTGGGCCGGGCCATGCCCAATAAGCCTAATGGGCTCGGCCGAGCTTATGAGTATAATTCCGGGCCTTAACGGGTCATGTTGGTCTTCTGGGCTTTTAACAGGCCGTCCTTACCGGGCATAGTTCTGGGCCAGACCTCACTGGGCCGGGCAGAATCAGGTCCGGGCTTTCCCAGGCTCCTGGCTGGGCCGGCACAGGCCCGGCCCATTGGCAGCCCTAGGGGAGATTAAATGACTTTGAGCATTGTAATTTAAATTTGTATCATTTAAGTGCATGTTTCTTGAGACCTATGTATATGGTGCTGAATTTTGTGTCGTGGCAATATTGAATGGTGTAGACTCAATTTCGAGAGTGTCCTATAGAGTGGGAATTGTCAAAGGATCAATTTGAAGTGATTCCCGTGTAATTTGGAGTGATTGTATGCAAGGAATTGAATGGTTTACAGCCATATATATTGTAGAAATTGTATAACCAAGGTAATTTTGAGTTGTATTGTGAATTTTTTTGTTTTTCACAATTGGAACTCATCTTTTATACCCTTCGTCAACTAATCGACTAATAAACCTATATTGATAGCTTTTTAAGGCTTAATGGGGGGGATCAGACAAAATTAAAAAAGAACCACATGTTTAAGACAATTTTTTTAGAGCTTTCTTCTTTTTTTTTAATAGTATGGTGATATTCCATTTTCTCTAAAAGTTGATTTTTTTAACTTTTTTAAGTTCTTTGGAGCATCATGTCTCTTGAATCCCTTTTAAAGAAAATTGGAGCCCTTAATCCGTTTTTTTCTAGCTATGGGCAAGATTACACTGGTGTGCTTTTCTCTCAATTCCTAGTGTGTTCAAAAGAAGAAAAGATTCTTTCTATATTGATTCCAAAATCATGCAAACTTTCCTATTGATTCCATTTTGCTTCAGTTTTACCATATTTTGTATGCTAGTGTTAACCATGCCTTTCATTCTAACAAATCTAGTTGTTGAAAGGTCTATCATAATTCTGATGCATGATGGCTAACGGATAAGGGTTTTCTTTTGTATGCAATTTAAATTCCTAGATAGTTTTTATAGCATAGCTTACATTGAAACTCTATATATTCTACAATGGAACCTTTGCGTTAAAGCTCAAAGTAAAACCAGTGCTCATGACTAGCCTAAACTGTAAATCTGTACTCTGCCATAGAAGATTCAATCCTCGGCCTTCAGGCAAAGCCTAGTGTTCTTTAACCCGACATAGACAACACTTCAAATTAGAGTTATCGCGATCAGACCGACCATTGAATTGTGGAAGGGACGAGTTCGATTGGAATCAGTCTAGTCCGTCAAGCCATTTTCTAAAAAATATATATACAAACTTAGATAATTAATGGAATATTATAAAGAATAAGAATAAACGATACAACTAGTAGAATACGATGAAATTAGATTTTGGACTTTGCAACTTTGGTGATCATGGACTTAAAATCAATGTTTAGAGACTCGCCAGGCCCAAGGCAAGTTTGTTCTGCAAACTCCTAAGGTACTAAGGTACTCAAGAGGAATTCTCCTCAGGACAAAGTCGAGGCTAGGTGACTCAGCCTAGATTGAGTGGACTCGCAAGTCTAAAAAGGTTGATTAAGGGTGTGTTTGATAACAGGACGCAAAAACATGAACTGGAAATTGGAAGTTACTGAAGAACTGTAAGGTAGAAGTTACTTGAAAAGTTAATGGTTTCTGTGTTTGATAACCTCCCTGAAAAGTTAAGAAATTCATAGTTTCTGTGTCTGATAACTCCTGGGACATATGGTAAATATCTTATATTTATATTTACATAGATAATAATATAAATAGGAATATTATAATATACTATAATATATGGTATACTGTATTATATATATATATATATATATATATATATATATATATATATATATATATATATATATATATATATATATATATATATATATATATATATATATATATATATATATATATATCATGGACAAAATAAAAAGTTCCCTTTTCAAGTTCTATGGTTTACCATGGAACTTTACTCAAGCCTAAAAGGTAGGAACTTCAATAGTAAAGGGGAGTTATCAAATTATCTTCCACGTTTTATCAAACACATAACATGAACAGTAATAAGTAAAGTGCAGTCTTCCTCTTCTAGCTTCCTGCTATCAAACACGCCCTAAAAGTAATAGATTATGATTTCCAATCTAACACAATATTATTGTCATTTAGCAAAAAGATAATGGGTTAAGACTCGTAGTCTAACAAATTGTGTGCCTAAAAGTGAAATTGATAAAAACAAAAAGAGAGGGCATACAATATTCCTAAAAAATTGAAAAATATAGGTTGTGAAATAAAATGGTACACAAACACAAATAAGGTCGGTTTCTCATTAGGTTACGATTAAGGATAAAATATGGAGAATTTGTCAAAAAAGTAAAGAAAATAAAAAATAGAAAATAAACTACAGATAAACTTGGTAGGGTTTCAGTGAGTTTCTTGATTATCTTGCAAAAACTATGGTTGGTGGATAGTGTGAATAATGAAAACCAAGATATAAAAGTTGTTTGAAAACTAGCAAAATGATGCAAATAAAAATTGGGGTTATTTTTGTATTTTTTAGTTGTAGAGAAAACCAAGATCTGAAAGTTACTTCAAAATTATAAAAATGACGCAAATAAAAATTGAGGTTATTTTTGTATTTTGTTGTAGAGATATGAGGGTACAAGAGATATTTATTTTAGAATTTAGGAGTTATCTTTTAGATAGAGAGAAATGGCAAGGACTATCTTAGATGATATATTCTAATCTTTAGAAAATCAATCTTTTAATTAGAAAGTCAAACTTTTGATAAGCATATAGTTAGAAAGGTTATCATTTTTAGGGAAGAAAGGAGTCTTAGAAGAAGGGATAAATGTGTTTTTATTTATTTATTTTATTATTTCAGTTATATTTAAAAGGGAAGAGGTCCCTCGTTGTAAAGAAAAGATATTAGAATTGAGTAAAGTTGATCTTATGAAAAAAAAAATTTGGGGTAGATTTCCTTGCACACCTTGAGAGTAGGTATATTCTCCCAATCTTTTCTATTTTACATTTCTATTTTTTGGATTGTTATTTCTCCCTGTATCAGTTAATATCAGAGCCTTGAGATCAAAGATCCATTCATTTTATGGAGTGTTTGGATTGATTTGAGCAATTTGATATACACATGGAAGACCTTCGCAAATCAATACAACAATATCTACAAAATCAACAATTCAATAGACACATGGAACACCTTCGGAAAATCAATACAACAATATGAACTTATATTTTGCAAATCAACTTAATATATTGCAAAAAGAGGAAGAAGAATATGAAGAGATACATCTTGATTCAAAAGACGATGATGTTAACACAAACGTGAGAGAAATTTCGAAAATCAATTGTGAAGAAAAAGATATATATGCAGCTTGAAAGAGAAATCACGATTCAATTTGGTATTCCAGATTTCGATGTCTCAAACTTCCACTACAAATCATGTTGGAGTGCATCACCAACTTTTGAGAAGTCCTCTAAAAGATTTGAGTTCTATAAGATCGAGATAGAGCTTCTCCCAACCTAGGGAGAATGATGCAAATAGAAATTAGGGTTATTTTAGTATTTTTTGTTATAGAGATTTGAGGGTATAAGGAATATTTATTTTTAAAATTTTAGGACTTATCTTTTAGATAGAGAGAAATAGGAAGGATTAACTTAGATGATATGTTCTAATTTTCAGAAAGTCAATCTTTTAGTTGGAAGGTCAAACTTTTGAAAAACATAAAGTTAGAAAGGTAATCTTTTGTAGGGAAGAAATGATTTTTAGAAGGAGAGATAAATGTGTTTTAGTTATTTATTTTATTATTTTAATTGTATTTAAAATGGAAGAGGTCAAGGGGAGAGATTGAATTTAAGTAAAGTTGATCATGTGAAAAGATCTTTTTAGGATGGATTCCCTTATAGACCTTGAGAGAAAGTATAATCTCTCCAATTTTTACTTTTATTTTTATTTTTGATTTGTTATTATTTTTCTAGGCTGAAGTATCTTAATATTGTACAAGAAAAGGGGCTATATTTTAACCTATGAATGTTTATTTTGCTTGATGTCTTGATTATACGGGTCAAGAAACCTTGTTGGTGGTTAAAAAGATAGACCAGTCCAGTCTAATTTATCATTTTAGTAACACCCTCAAACATTACATGGAGCAGCTTAGTGTAAGGGCCAGAAGAAATAGAGATATTCACATGTCGTCTAGGTTAAATTTATGGAATTACCATTTGGTCCAATTTTTAGAAATTTTACGACAAGTTCATTCTTTTATTTTATTGTTGAAGTTACAAATGTTGAACCGCTTTTCTTTTCCTTTTGTCCATTTGTGGGGTGTTCCAATAGAAAAGGTATTGGACTATCCCATTTACAGGTGATTTGATAATCAAAGTTCTAAATACATAGTGCTTTGGTTCTTTGAAATTTTTTAAGTTTGGGGTGTTGCAATGTTAGAGATAGTAAACTGGCCAATTTTATTTTTTTATAAATTAAAACCAGTCTGATGCTTCTATTATCAGCGAGGACATTCAAAAAAAAAAAAACTAAGCATGGGGTTGTCTAATATATGAAAAATCGGACCACCCCATACAAAAGAATATATTAGACCTTAGGGCGGTCTGATGTTGCCGTTATTGAACTGCCCCAAAAATGAGTAGTTCTGATATATTATCTATAGGATCGCCCCACAAATGCCAAAAAATTTAAAGAAAAAACAATAAAGCGGTTTGATGTTTGTAATATGAAACCAAGGCAAAACTGGACAAAAAAAAAAAAAGACATAAAAACGGAGGACCTTTCTATAAAATTTCTGAATTTATGGACCAAAAACTAACTCTGTAAATTTAACCTAGTATGTAGGTAAATTTTCTCCAAAAAATAACTTTCAAGCCTAAAACCATGAATTTCCCTCATTATTGAACCACCTAATTTTTTATCATCTTTCATTGAAATCAGCCAAAACCTCGCATTAAATTGAGCTGATTTCTAACCTTATTTATTCCTGCAATTGGGTTAGTTTTAGTCATGATACATGCATTTGTTGCACAACGCAATTAAAATTAATAGCACATGTTCATTATATTCATACATATCCAAGTTAATTGTGGCAATTGAGTGAATAGTGCAAAAATCATTCGATTTCTTTTAAGGAAATCTCTCTCTCTCTCTCTTTCTCTCTCTCTCTCTCTGGTATCAGTCTACATGTATACACCTTGAACTACCTAGCTTTCATCATTTCTATTAGAGTATGTTTATCTTTATTGATATACATCATTATGAATACATAATGAGATATGTATATGTATGCTATATATCTCTTAAGTGTCTCTTGATTATGATAAGATTAATTAGTAATTATCCATAACCATTAGTATTTATCTTTAATTATTACTCATTGTATATATATACGGGTCTTGTATCTGGTTAATCAATCAATAAAGAGAGAGTTCCATGGGGGCTTAAGACCTAAATATACAGAAATGCAGTTTTTAACACTTTATCAATCAATAAAGAGAGAGTTCCATGGGAGCTTAAGACCCAAATATATAGAAATGCAGTTTTTAACACAGTATCAGAGCATTGATCTGTCTTCAGTTTGTTGCGTTCTTAACATGGTATTAGAGCATTGATCCATCTTCAGTTTGTTTTCTTCTATAAGACGCCTAGTTTCTCTCTCTAGAAAAGATCTTAAGAAGTTGGGTTTTTTTATTTTTTTATTTTTATTCTTTGGTAGCTATGCCTCTTTCTTCATATCAAACTCCGCCACTGAAGGATCCAAGATCAAAATAGCAGGATCAAATCCCCAACCGCAAGCTACAGAACGAACAACCCACGAGCTCCAATGTCGGGTCCCATTCTTCAAAGGATTTGAAGGTTTGACTATGAATGGCCTCTGAAAATGGCCGATATACACTATCTATCGAGTCGTTCTTCGACTATCCGTCGAGTCGTCCTTCAACTATCTATCGAGTCATTTTTCAACTATCCGTCGAGTCATTCTTCAACTATCCATCGAGTCGTTCTTCGACTCATTGTCAAGTCCTTCTTTGACTCACTGTCGAGTACTTCTTTGACTCACTGTCAAGTACTTCTTTGACTCACTGTCGAGTCATTCTTCGACCCACTGTCGAGCCCTGTCGAGTCGTTCTTCGACTATCCGTCAAGTCGTTCTTCAACTATCTGTCGAGTCGTTCTTCAACTATCCGTCGAGTCATTCTTCAACTATCCATCGAGTCGGTCTTCGACTCATTGTCAAGTCCTTCTTTGACTCACTGTCGAGTCCTTCTTTGACTCACTGTCGAGTCCTTCTTCGACCCACTGTCGAGCCCTTTTTCGACTCTCTGTTGAGGCCTTCTTCGACTCTCTGAAAGACTCTCTGCAAAACAGCCTTTGTATTTGTTATGGCCTGTGGTCTGGACTACGAGTTGCTAAATATGTCTCGGTTCCTTATCGAGTTCCAATACTTAAATATCCAACTCATTCATTTAAAATTTCAGCTGCTTTATGTAAAAACATCTTGAGTTTAAGGGAGAGTATTAGAGTATGTTTATCTTTATTGACATACGTCATTATAAATACAAAATGATTTATATATATATATATATATATATATATATATATATATATATATGGTATATATCTCTTAGGTGTCTCTTGATTATGATAAGATTAGTTATTAGTTATCCATAACCGTTGGTATTTATCTTTAATTGTTACTCACCGTATATTTATACAAGTCTTGTATCTTCTTAATCAATCAATAAAGAGAGAGATAAGAGTTAAGGCAAGAAGCCTGGGTATAAATTGGCCAGCACGTCGGGTCGGGCGATGAAATTCACAGTGCTGAATCCCAGGCTCAAGTAGGTCAGAGAATTAAGAAATTATGGATGAAGTTTTTATAAGGCATTAAGGCCTAGGCTTTATGAAAACAAAATAAAGCCTCACCTCATCAAATCCTCGTCTGGAAAGCACTTTTAGCATGAAAAATCTCGATGATGGTTCTAAAATCAATTTCCAATAAGGACAATACAATTTAAAACTCAAAAAATGGTATAGATCTTGTAGATATGTGAATATTTATTTTTAGGGTGAAATAGATCATCTAGATAATTTCTTGCAATATACACTATTTTTAGAGTTTGAAATCCTAAATCTTTTTCACAATCATAATGTTGAAGCTGAGATTATTGATTTAAAGGTACTCCAATGCTTGGACTGCAATTTACAAAGAGTTATGAGGATTGCAATTTACAAAGAGTTATGAGGTGATGCTTTACTTATATTGGTAGGGCTGCAGCCCTATCAAACAATTTTCCATTAAAGTCTTGGGTTGTGATGGAATTTCAGAATATAAAATACTATATAGAACATTATGTGTATTGATGATAAAGAATATACAAGACCCTATATATATATAGGCCTAATAATAGTTCTAGATAGATACCAACTATTATTGATAATTACTAACTAATCTTATCATAATCAAAAGATGCCTAAACACTTAATCTTATCAAGAAATAGATACCCATACAAATACATATCCATATATATATATCAATACTAACACGATAAATATCCATACTAATATTATAGATATTCATATGCTAATATTATAGATATTCATATGCTAACAGTACGTCTTTGCATACCAATACTAACATGATAGATATCCATATGCTAACAATCCCTTCAAACTCAAGATGCTTTGACACAAACCAGTTAGAGTTTGAGCAATACTAAGTTGCAAAAACCAGTAGTGATCTTCATAACTTCATATTCCTTCATCAACAAAAACCAGTAGTGATCCTCATAACTTCATATTGCTTCATCAACAAGCAAAGTTAGAGATTGTTTAATTAAGAAGCACAGTTGGATACTTTCTTTGCATGGCAATGCCTTCTCGTCTTCCTTCTCCTTAGAGGCTCTGATGATGAAGACATATGCGATAACACAACCCTGCGAAAACAACCCGACATTTTTTAGATAAGCATTATCTGTTTCCCTCTCCTTCTAAACCAACTTTCTTCTTTTTTTCTCCAAAAGTGTCACTTTCTCTCTCTGACTTGTTCGTCAAGCAATGTTTCTCCTCTAACACACCTCGTTGATAGAGATTTCAAGAGCCCAAATCAAAGCACTTTAACAAAAAGTCCAAGCCACTACGTAGGGCCAGCTTCTGACCCTTGCTTGCGAATCCTACGAAAGATGGAACCAGAATTAATGAGCTCGTCTTTTTATATTTAAATGCAGGCACCAGCGTGCAAGCGATCTTAGAGCGTGCTGCGAAAGATCAGAAGTTTACTGGTGGCTATTTTGCATAGAGTGTTTTGTAGAGAATAAAAACACAACTTAGAGAGTCGCAAATACGGCTTAGCAGAGAGTCGTAAACACCACTCGGCAGAGAGTAAAAAACACGACTCGGCAGAGTGTCGAAACACAACTTGGCAGAGAGTCGAAACACAACTCAGCAGAGAGTCGAAACACAACTCAGCAGAGAGTCGAAACACAACTCGGCAGAGAGTCGAAACACGATTCGACAAAAGGCAAATAGATTAGAGAGTTGAAACACGACTCGATAGAAGCACTCAAATCAGATAGTCGAAACATGACTTGAAAAAAGAGCTCACAGTCATCAAAGAGTCGAAAGACGACTCGGCAGCACTCAGATTAGAGAATCGAAACACGACTTGACAAAAGAGTTTAGAGTCATCAAAGAGTTGAAATATGACTCCACAAAGGAGCTCAAAGTCGAAACACGACTCGACAAAAGAGCTCAACAAAAGAGCTCAAATATAAGGTGCGAGCTTAGATCTGAGGTTAAGGAGTTTATGGCTCTGATACCATGATAGAATGTCATAATATAGAATACTACAAAGAACTCTCTCTGCATTGATGATAAGGAATATACAAGACCCGTATAAATATACGGCTAATAACAGTTCTGGGTAGATACCAATTGTTATTGATAATTACGAATTAATCCTATTATAATCAATGCCTAGACACCTAATCTTACCAAGAGATGCCTAGACACCTAATCGTATCAAGAGATGCCTAGATACCTAATCTTATCAAAATATATATAGCCATACAAATACATATCCATAAGTATATCAATACTAACACGATAGATATCCATACCAATATGCTAACAGGTTGGGGCATCAATGTTTGGGTCGATTAACATGTTCCCAAAAAAACAAAAAAAGCCAATCAACTAGCACTTAAGGAGCTGAAACTTATCTTAGCTTTATTCGAATTAGTTTCAACTATGGTTCATGCATTTTCTGCATTTATGTTTTCATTAGTAGCTTATATGACCGTTTGACGTTAATATTATGGCTATTGTTAAGTCAATACTACGAAAGGAAACAAAAATTGATTTAATTTCTATAAAATGGCTATTAAACATGAAATGAGGTAATATCATGGGGTATTCAAACTTACGCACTGAAGACTAGTGTGGTTCATGAAGGTTTTTGTATATTGTGAAACCAACGGGCATTGAAATTACTTAGTGCATAAGACTTGCTATACTACCTCATGATATAAGCGTGAGAATGCTAAGTATGTATATGTATATATGTTATATGTGCAATAACTCAGTGGGAGCTGCTACAGTCCCATGATTCTTTTTAATTGCTTAGATATTCAGATATATAGGTACTCTATCATGAAAGATCCAGATAAACTAAATATTCCAGTGGGAGCACCAGCTAGTGTTTGACAGGTCAGTTGGAACAGTAAACTATAATGTGGTTCACCCATGGAACCCGTATGTGTGGTGTTGGTTTTGTGGCTACATAAGGGAGCAGCTTGATTGAAGAACTCCTTTGAGCCCATGGAGATACGATGACATACGATGAGGATACGTGATGATCTTCTACATAACGTGTCCATGATTCGCGATGCGATATGAAAGATGGACTACGACCATGTTCGGGATGAGATCCGAGCAACAAAAGAAACAGAGGTGTTAACTCCATAAATCCTTTTGTGAAATGATTGCTGACGAAAGCCATGATTAATATATTAAGAGAGAATATAAATCAAAAATTCTTGAGAGAGAGATTGTAATTAGAAGAGATAGAGATTTGCTATATACCTATAGAGGTAATGATAGCGGACCCTCTTGCAAAGGGGATTGCACCTAATATGTTTGTGAGACATATAAGAGAGATGGGGATGAGAGAAAGTGAGGAGGAGAGAATGTAAAGCCTTCAAAGGCCCACTGGGAGTATCCAATTTATGCGGATTATTTTGCATAGTGTGCTACTAAAATACCTTTTTCCATCAAAGGCCAAGTGGGACTATCTTGCATAGTGTGCTACTGAAAGACCTTTTTACATTCTTTCTCTTTTATTATTACATGATTTGGTGCAGCTGCCCTATTATAGGGTCGTAAAATAATGTGTTCTTCTTTTTTCTATTAATAAAAATTCAGGCAGGGGGCCTTCTCTCCCACTAACTTACCCAAAAAAAATAAAAATACCTTTTTACATCAAATTACTCAAATATGGGAGGGGGGGAGTATCCATTTATGCAAATTTTGTACATCTGCTATTTGCATAGTGTGCTACTGAAAGACCTTTTTACATCAAATTACTCAAATATTAAAGGTGTCTATGTAGTATTGCCTAGCGTATAAATTCAAAGTTTTTTCCCGTTTTCTCAGGTGACAATTATAATGCAAAAGCAGCTACTACAATCTAGAATCTAACTCTTAGTGCCCTAAAATAGAAACTTCATTCATGAATAAAGAACGCACTGATCTTTATTAATTAAGAACAAAATAAATAAATATGGGAAGTAACTCATAGAATTGTATGTAGGATCACTTCTATAGGATTTAGTGCCCCCCACATTCAATTACCAAACCGATAGCACACTGGTCCTCAGGTCCAGGTGAATCCTTTGATATGGGAAGCCATTTAGCAATACCTTAATTGAAATCTAGGGCTCCAAGGATACAGCAGAAATCAAGAGTTTCTTTTCAACCCTCTAAAAATTAGGGTTTTCATTTTAAACCCTTTAAACCTTTGAGCATGCCAAAACTCACACCACCCATTAACTCAACTGTGCTCGGTGTGCCCCTTTGGATGGGCTTCCTAGAGGGTGTAGCCCCTTAGGATGAGAGAGAGAGAATAGGCATGGAGGAGAGAGAAAGAGAGAGAGGTCTTGAAAACTGATGCTGGAATGAAGGGGTATGGATGGCAACGGGTTGGGTTTGGGTGGGCTGCCCCTTACCCTAGCCCGGCCCTAGTCCTCATGCCCATGCCCAGGCCAGCCCCTAACCAGGCCAAAAGGGCCCTAGCCCTAGCCCTATTAGGGCAGGGTTTGCCAAAATAAAATTGGGAAAGAATAAAAGAAGAAAATAACAAAAAAAAGAAAAAAGAGGGTTAGGCTAAAACATGCCTGCTTTGGCCCAAGCCCAGCCCGGCCCTATCCCTCCGGCTATGGTTGCCCAGAGTTTGGCCACATTCATGGCCCAAGCCCTAGTCCTTTGGGGCCAGGCTAACTGGAGCCGGGCCACCCGACCCATTGCCACTGCTAGAGGGGGTGACACCCTATACATAGGGCCTCAGGAGCCTAGTATGTGCTAACTTCTAATAAGATTTAGCTTTGAGCTTTGAAGTCCCAGGCAAACTGTGAGGTGAGGAGAGAATTAATCTAAACCATCTATTCCCTAAATCAGTCATTATGATGGAGGGAGGAATGCTAAAACTATTATCCCTTAGATCTCTTTCGCATATCCTCTTCTAATTCCACAAGGATTAGGTTTCCAAATTTCCATTGGATTAGGACTCTTAAATCTACTCGAAACAATTTCCATTAGAAGTCCGACATCCATTGGAAACCAAAAGCCTTTACAAATCCAAATCTAGAAAAACTTTATCCGCTTAAAAAAATTTCTATTATATTTTCATCAATAATTTAAAAAACACCAGGTCAATCAGAGTCACTCAATCCAAACTGAGAATTGTTAGGAACGGTTTGGTTCCCTCAATATATCAAGAAAAGGGCAATTTCAGAGAGAATCAACCGATTATGTTAGAATCGAGTGACTCAGCACGGCCAGACCACACGGTTCTGATATTTTTTTATTCTTATTATTTTTATTTCTTTTTATTTTTTAATTTGAACTTTTTATTGAAAGAAGGATAGTAGAGTGGCCAACCCCTCTCCATGCAATTAGACAGTCACAAACCCATGTATGCTTGGGTGCCTACCCACCTGTGACCCTCTTTTATATGGGTGTAGTTGGCATATGGACGCCTCCGTAGGTGTAGAGGTACGGTGCCCTTCAAATTTTATCATGGTATATAATTTTGATATAAAATGTTATTAGAATTATCTCAAAATCTATTTATATATCTAATTATAAAAATTTAAATTTAAAAAATGATTAAAATCAAGTAGATCTATAAACATATGAAAATCTTGAAAATGGACGGTGTAGATAATATATTGTAAAATGCAATATTTCTGAGACTTAAAATCTTTTATTTTTAATAGTCATGCATCTCGATGAGATGATCATTCAAATTTTCAACATTAAAACTACCTTTTCCGATGGATTTTTAAGGGGTTCTACTAGCATCCTTATATAAACTTTTTCCCTTTTATATTGCCTTCTCCCCACTATAAACCTTTAAATGTGCCCCGATGTGGGATTAATAAAAGGAGGTTTTTCCACATCGAGGATGTTTGAAGCTTAAAAACACGCGCTTTGATTAAGTTAAAAATTAAGTTACACAAAGTAGAAGAAAAAATGGAGTTACGAGGGAGGTGTTTATTAGTTGGTTAAAAAGTAAGAAAAGCTTCAAGTCAACTTGCTACTCCATGAAAAAAAAAATATCAAGTTAAAATGGAGCAAAATAAAAATTAGAAAAAGTAGCATGGCAATGAAGTGAATGAGAGAGTTTCGCAAAAACAAATATGGAAAAAAATCAGAAAGAAAGATGCTTTGACCCTTAGACCTAGGCAGCTTCATTACAAATTAAAAGACACTATCAAGTAATAATCCAACTCAAATAAAAAGCCCAGAAGAAAAGAAATCGTCTTCCATAAATGGCATAAAATTCATAACAGCAGATTGAGGAGAATAAACATCGAAGACCGTCTCGAAGCCATGAGTTTCTTTCTCATTATATTAAGACCACCAATTTCATAAAAACACAAACGTAAAGAGCAAATGGCATATGCCCATCTCAAAATTGAAATGAATGTAAATGTCAACAAAACACTGACTTGCAATACGTTCTTAATAATAATGCATTTTTTATTAAAATATAGAAACCCATAATGTAATATCCTGTCTTTTTCTCTCTTTTTTTTAAAAACCTAAAGACTAAATTTTTAGAAAATTTTGAAATATTTTTAAGTCGTGGATTAGGGCCAATTTCTTGAAAAACTGATTCACCAGCCCGATCCAGGTTTTCAAACTTTTAATTTAATAAAACAATTTTAATTAGTAAGAAGAGGAGTGAATGGGAACGTGTGAGGGTGAATATATGACTTACTAGAGCATTCCATCTATGCTAAAACTCTCAAACCTGCAAGCTATATTTTCAAACCAACTCAATGGGACCCACGACCTACAATCAATCATTGAAGCTCATGCTTGGCCCATAAGAGCTACCCCATAAATTGCAGAATCACAAGTCTAATATGTGGATTACAAGTCCCCCAAGAACAAGTCATATCTATTAGGATGAATGCATGTACTGTAAAAGTACAATGAACTCTCGTCATTACATGTACATGGCTCATCCTTGGTTGCTTCTTATAATACGGCTGTCATGCATTCATACCACTGTTGACAATGATTTTTTCGCCACAACTCCTTATGGATCACATAACAAAAAAATATTTCCCAAAATGCCCAACGGAAATATAGGGTGAGTGATGCTTCCAGACGTAGATACATGGGACCATCAACTCTGACAGGATTCCGATATCATAAACACCGAAAAATTGCTAAATATACGAAGAACGGTACTCGGGCCCCCCAAACTTAAACATCTTGCCAAAACCTAGGGAAATCTCACAATTAGTGATAGAAGATTCAAGAAGTAAAATCCCATGGGATTTGGAATAAGATGTGGCCCATATCCATTGAGGAGTACATAATAAATGAGCATAGTGAAAACCATCATAATCAACGCAAAATGACCAAGAATTATTCTCAAATTCTAGTCCAAAGAGCCCTAAATATATTCCAAAATTTCAGCTTAAATGATATTAAATGGACGAGATTAGCAAAAATGATTTCTGGACTAAAGTCTATAGGCTATGGACTACATACAAGGGGGCGGTAAAATTATATAAGAGGGAAATTTACTTACGGACCAGAAAAAAAGTCCATCGTAATGTTTTGGCCCAAAAATGGACTAGTGTGCTTATCAAAGAAGGGATTTTTATCCTAAATTTGAAAGATTCTGAGCAATCTCAGGTATTTGCAGCAGTGCTAATCTCCAATCGAACCGACTAATCTCAAAAATCAGGTATGTCTTTGTTTCATTTCCATTTTTCTATTTTTCCATTTTTTTCATTTTTTAGGGTTTTTTAAGTTCCTTAAAGCTATTATTTTTCTGGGTTATATGCGATTTAACAGTTTAGATATTCAAAATTAAGGTGACTTTGTTTGTAGGTATTTATTTTACTGTTATATTTCTTTTTCTAATTAAAAATAATTATGGGTTGTGTTTTGTTTGGGTACGCTCAGTAATGTTACAGTTCATTGCATTTTTTTTCATTGCATTTGGTTTTTTTTCATTGCATTTGGTTTGGGATGTGAGGTTTCTATGAGTTAAGGCCCTTATAAAATTGTTATAGCCAACAATTTTGATGTGTGTTTTGATTAGAGAGTTTTGTATGTTTCATTAAAAGAACAAATATTCTTATTATCTGCTTTAGATCATGGGCTTTTGCTGGTTTTGTGCATTTCTAGTTTGAATTGTACAACATTTTGATTTGTGTACAGGAAATAAGGCAATGCATGTGCTGAGTTATAATTGAGTTCCACTGTCAATTAGGGTATAGATTTGGAGAAAATTTGATGGGGTGTTTAACCTTTTGGAATATTTGAATCTGATGTTGTGACACAATGGTCGGATAATAGTTTAAGAGGGAATTACATTGAAATTTGTCTGTTTGTGGATCTTCATGTTTTGATTGTATTTCATCTTTGAATTTTTTTCTGACAAATTCTAATCCTTTCAGAGATCAATTTTATGGTATATATTCTCATGGAGGCACAGGCATCATATGTACAACTATAAATTGCTCAAGGCTAATAAATGTGCACTGTTGAATTTTTGTTATTTTAGAATTAGACAGTTGTAGTTTTATGAGTTGTAGTTTTTTGTTATTTCTGTACTGGCAGGATTCTATTTGATCTTTACTTGTTTCACTGCTAATTTAATGGAATTCTTGATCTTAAATTATGCTAAACTTTATGTGCTCTTGATCACCCATTATCACCTATACCATTCCCATGTTTACGTTTTTTTGGTGCATATTTAATGTCAGTCACATAACATTTGCACTTCTACTCATAGGTTTATATGGGTTCCAAGCTAAGTTGAATTTTGATATATGCTTATTTATCTAAATTCCCAAAAGACTACTTGAATACTTGTTCAGTTGTTCAATTTATGTTCCTTCACGAATATGCTTACTAAAAAGAAAGTTTGCTACAAGTTGAAATATATATTATGGTGCACCAAGTTGTAGACCAAGGAGCTCAGCCTCAGCTCCTATACTTGTGAAGGCAGCACGTCTCAAACGATGTTTGGATAGGAGAGGTAAATATATTTATAATAACTTGATAATGCCTACCTACTTGATCTACACTATCTTAATAAATGACAATTTAAGGACTTTTTTAAATTTTGATAGAAGAGAAAAAAAAAAATTTGTTGACGAGAGTTAGAGTAACGTCTAGACTTGGTCTAGGTTGTTGACAAAGGGCCTTTGTTGCTAGAGCAGGGTTATTGCCCCTTGTAAATCTATGGCCATGGAAGGTCGATCACAACCTAATCATTACAATGACCGAAGGATGGCAGCCTGAGACCAATTTAGCACACTTTGATGATTATATCAGTGAGATGATGCCTATACTCTATGATGTTTGGTTGATACTTCGGCTCAATGTAATTGGGAACCCCATCATTATAGAAGAATACCGTTCCTATCACACATATTTGTATAGATAGCTTGGAGCTTCTCCAGGAGGTTCCTTTGATAAGTTAGTGACTATCAAATTCAGTTGGCTGAAGGAGAGATTCATGATATTGCCACCGAATGCTACTGATGAGGTGGTGATGAGGTGGTTGAGTGGCACGCGCGTGCTTATTTGTTGTATCTTGTTGGGAGCACAATTTTTGTCAGCTCGAAGGGCAACGAGGTTCCCATAAGGCATCTGAAGTTCTTGGAGGATTTTGACAGAGCAGGGTGATATGCATGGTGTGCTGCGACTCTAGTCTATTTATTTTGTTCTCTTTATAAGTTCGTTATCAAGAAAAAATCCCACTTTAGTGGGTCGGCAACGCTTTGTGCATTGTTAGTTGTGGGTTAGTGTGACAATATTTTTATGTGATTTCAATTTATAAAACCTGATAGGTCGATAAACTTTAATATATTTTTGTCATTAATTCATTATGCAGACTTGAGCATTTGAGTATTTTCTCACTTTTCGGCCTAATAATGAGATGACAAACGTTAGAGTGGGCGAGGCACGCGCGAAGCGATGGAGACCTCCCGTTCCAAAGAAAAACCCTTGAAATATCGAATCCTACTACCATTAGGAGATGGAACTCCTTAATTCGTCGAAAGTTAGCACAATCACAATAATTGTGTTACAAATTTTAATTACATTGAATAAACTAATGCAAAATTATTTGTGTGATTATTTGTGGGTTTCATATTATACTCGTAAAATGGATTTTATTTATCTCAAATTGTAGGTTCTATGGCAACCATATATCACAACCAAATGATAGCCAAATGGATAGGGATAAGTAAGAAGCATCTTCCAATGCTTTCACCTCTGCAATGTGCAATTTTAATCTTATTTTTATAACATTGCGGAGCGCTATCTGCCAAAGCGAGTGCTATGACAGTTTGCCTTAAAGCAGGGAATTCCTCCGAATCCAGAGAGATGGGGACGAGGAGAGAAGCATGGTACGTTGGTGGATTCATGGATGCAGGAGTTAGCCTCGAAAATCCAAATATGGTTGGATCATTACATGTACTGGGCCGGAGGTAATATTATTGATGCGGATACTGAGGATGGGGTGCCCTCAGTAGAGTGCAAGCAATGGTACTCGATGGTGTCTAGGCCGACTATTTAGAACACCGTACAAAATCAAGGGGTGTAATATATACCCCAAGAGGATATGTTGACAAGTCGAGCATGGTAATTATACGTAGTTTATTTTTTTAATTATTTCACGGTTAAAACTTTATGACATGCGGCATAAGCATTTTACAATATTTGCCTGCTTTGTCGTTTAGCAGGGTGCAACACACAATGCAACACCTTAGTTCTATGTTGCATCCTACTGATATGGGACACATCGCTCGAGAGCATGTAACAGTTGCTTGTCGGGAGTTGTCCAACCGAGAGGAGCAAGTCGTCAAGGAGGATGAGAAGGCAAATGAGGATAAGGAGGCGGATGGAGAGGAGGAGGCAGAGGCTGAGGAGGCGAAGGACGAGATCCCCTTGCTTGGGCTTGTAGAGCCAATTTTACATGAGCGACGATTCAACCTGCGACAACAACAGGCTCAAGGCATTACAATCAAGCAACAGGACGAGGGGCCTAGCCAGGTCTATAAAGGGGGTCAGATTGGTAGAACTAAACATCACAATGTTTTCTATTTTTGTTTGGGCATATATAAAAAATGCTATAAATTTCAAATGTTATATTATGTTCAAAATTTTGGAATGAATGAAAATCAAAATATCAAATGTCGTATAAATGGTATGAATGAATGAATGAGGTGAATTTTGCGCATCATGTATGTTATTAAAAGTATTGGACTTGGTATGAATGAATGACTATCTTGTGCAAGCTTGTATTGCTTAATTTGTGCACTGAGCTTGTTTACTGTAATTTTTTAAAATTTTTTTAACGAAAGTCACTCTATTCATTTTTTTTAGAATAGAAGTCAGACTGATGTTGTGAACATCGAACTGCACTCTATTCATTTTTTTTAAAGCAAAAGTTTGTCCGATGTTAGAAACATCGGACCATATTCTGTTCATTTCTTTTAGAACAAAAGTCGGTCCGATGTTAAGAACATCATATCGCATTCTATTCATTTTTTTTACAGTAGAAGTCGGTCCGTGTTACAAACATCGAACCGCATTGTGTTCATTTTTTTTAGAACAAAAGTTGGTCTGATGTTAAGAACATCGGACCGCACTCTGTTCATTTTTTTTACAGCAGAAGTCAGTTCGATGTTTCTAACATCGGACCACTGTTTCTAACATCGGACCACTGTTTCTAACATCGTACCGTTGTTTCTTACATCAGATCGCACTCTGTTAATTTTTTTTGCAATAGAAGTCGGTTCGATGTTTCTAACATAGGAACGCACTCTGTTCATTTTCTTAAGAACAGACGCCGGTCCGATGTTTCTAACAGCATTCTTTTAAAAAAAAAAAAGGCAAGTAACATGGCTTGAAATTTTTGCTAGTAACATGGCTTGAAATTTTTGCAAGTAACATGGCTTCAAAAAAAAATAAAAATTTGCATTCATCCATGTTCAAATAATTCAACCTCATTACATCATCTATGGAGCAATAAAATTAAAAACATGATGATTAAGAAGATTTCTTGTTGATACAAAAGAAACTGCGATCAAAAGTCCCCGTGCTCAATTGCATCATTTGAATTATTAGAAAAGTCGCTCTCATTATCCGATGCATCAGTGAAGTCCATTTGTTCTTCAGGTGTACCTGATAATTCCCTCTTTTCCTCAGGTGTATCACTGCCCTCAGTGTCTTGTTCAAGTGTACCAAAGAAGTTTCTCTCTTTCTCAGGTGTATCAAGGAAGTCATTGTCTTGCTTTCCATGACCTCCTATTGTGGCCCTTAGTACCACAACACTGGCATAAATAAGTTCTAGTTAATGTTTCTTCGATCCTGATTCGCTGCTTCTTTGGTCTATTAGGGGGTTGGATTGTCTTAGGGGGAGCACCATCCTATCAATAACTCCAAGCAAAGGAACATCGTCTGGTAACAGTAGGAACACACCTAAATAAACAATCTTGTAAGCAGCTACAAAGAAAAATGACTGGCAAAATGTAGTTACTAGAAGGTGCCAGTGGTCGATAACACAAATTGCATGATTGGAAGGTAAGACACTAATCTTACGCTCCATGTATGTACAAGTCCACTAATTGAGATCTACAGTATACCTCCTAGCCTCAACCACATCATACTTCCTACTTGACACCCACAATAGGTTGTGGCATAATCGTGACTTTCTAATTCGCATGTCTATCTCTTTTTGTGCATTTGGCACTAGAATGCCGCTCCATTTCTCTGTCATCATCAATCTATCTACAAAGGTCCTTATTAGCTTCATCCTAATACCTCACATAATGCAATAATTAGCTTGTCATGAAAAGGTAATATCTAAACATTGAAATTCTCAACAATGTTGGACGTGTTGTGATTGTATATGTCCCTACAGAAATATACATTCGTCCATCATTGATATAGTTGTGCATTTAACCACGCATACGCTTGAGGATCAGCTTCCTGCATTCTTGACATCTCTTCCTCAAACTCATCTACCCTTAGTGCATGGGCTGCCTTCCATAGGATCGTCACTAACGTAATGTTCTTAAATTGCTTCAAAAAGTTTTGTGCCAAATAATGCACACAAAACCCTAGATAGCAGTCCGGAAAGATGTGTTCTAGTGCTTGTAATAACCCTTTCCGTCGGTCTGAAATAATCGTCAAACGACGCAAGTCTTGCCGTGTATTGAGCAACTCCTTCAGGCATTCAAGAAACCATATCCAAGTACTTATGTCATCATTCTCTACCACAGCAAATACTATCTGGAACATGCCACCATCAGCATCTGCACCAATAGTGCTCAACAGAGTACCCTTGTATGTTTTGTTTAGAAACGTCCCATCCAAACCAATGAGAGGCCTACATCCATACAAAAATCCATGGAGACAAGGATTAAAATGCAAGAACATACGTCGGAATCTATGGTCGCGATTTGTAGATTGATATGTAGCCTACAGTTTGAGGTTTGGTGAATCATAGCATCTCCATTTATAAGGGTCGCTCTATATGATCCCAAAATCATTTCTGTCGCAACCTCTTTCCCTCTCCACTCTTGCATGTCTGACAACAGCACACCATGTTCGTGTTAAACGTTATTTATAATATCTTTGGGTCTCATATTTATCTGTTCAGTTAATCAGGGTTTAATTTTCCTTGCTACCCACCAGCTTCGAGCTAATGGCTGGTGAGCCCTTCCCATTGGACCCATACAAGTGTGGTTATCTATCAACTCTCTGACCTTAAAATACTTTGTGATGGAAATACTAGAGCATCGTAGTTTCCATTTGCACCCTCCCTAGTACAGATCGCAACTAAATGATCTTGTTTGTCTTTTCGGTACCTCATAATAAAATTTTGATACATGCAATAATCTACTAAATGATTACAAAGTGGCCTGACATCCACAAATTCTTGTCCTACATAAAGTTAAATATGCGAGTGGACTGAACTGCATGGAGATTTTGATGGATGCATATCATTGGGATTAGGTCTTATTTTTCTTGTACTCTCGGAGTCCGCATCACATGCATGTATTACATTTTTGACGATGGGGATGGGCACTAGTTCAATGGGGCTGCTGAAAAATGAAGTAAAAAATGATTCAATAAGTATTAATTATAAATAATGAAATACACGATAAACATATATGTCATGAGCATTACCTAATCCTTGTTGATGGACCACATAATGGAGCTATACCCGCTACATCTGGTTGATGTTCCCTATGTGTTGCTTCAGATAGTTTGTTCACAACACATATATGAACATTGGAAGCCACCAACAACATGCATGTCACATCTACATCTTCATTTACTTCTACTAAAAATATCATTTTCAAGATACATAATTGTCAAATTACTAGGGTCTCAACGTGTAATAGATGTCATACGCATCGTTAACTATTCCAATGAGTCACTCCCAGTATACAAAGTAGCTTTTACATCCCCGCCTTTGTAGAACATTCGTCCATCATTAAACCTTCTCTCGAAAGAACCACCATAACGACATAACAACCGCACTCCACTTGTGGCCATTGTGATGACTCAAATGATGACCTTATAGAGTTAAAATACTCAATGGCACCCTAAAGGGTTAATAAACCTAAGAAACATCGCATCATTGATTCAATGAGGAACAAAACTAAATATAGAAACTTTTAGCTTCTTCCAATTCTCATAATGCACATGAAACACAGAGATATTGAATCAATTTATTTGTATTAACTAAAAAGATTAAACAAACACATATAGAAACCCCATAGAGCTCTAGTTTTCTACTTGAACCTGCATGTTCATTATATAAAGAATTAACACATTAATCTACAAACCAAATGCAATAAAACAAGAAAAAGAATGAGATGAACAATCATTTTTTTATCTTCATATTTCCTATTTGTGAAATTCAACATATTCTATAGGATAACAATGGCAACTCACAAAAAAAATTAATGGAACATAATAAACAGACAAAATAATCGTTGAGACCATATCCATTCATTTGTAATAATCAATAATCATAAAAAATTTAAGAGAATGAAAAAATAAAATAAAAAACCCTTAATTAATATTTGTGGTTCCTTCATACAAAAATATGTACCTTTGATACAAATTTGAGGAAGAACTTACTGAAATGGGAAACCCTAAAATACATGGTACATTCATGCAAAAAAACAATAGAAAAAATAACAAATGGATTGTAAATGTAACCGATTTATATGAGAAATAACAATAGGAGATGCAATCCATTCTGATGGAGAGAGAGAGACGATGCTCTTGTGGCGATGGAGAGAGAGACGCAAGATCTTAGAGAGAGAGAGACGGATGTTTGGAGAGAGAGAGAATGAAATTTACTAGAGCACGAAAGATGGGAAATTTTGGGGGTTTTAACCCCTCAATATTGTTCCGATGTTTCAAACATCAGACCGAGGCTAAAAAAAAACAAATACTTAACGGGACTGATGAGACTGTGGGGATGACCTAACGGGAAGGGATGTGTCATGACCCCACCCCCTGACCCCTACCATAACGGTCGGAGGGCAACAGAGTGCGGGACTGCAACCCGAGATAACGAATGACACTCAGGTGGGAGTGCAGTCAATGCTCTTAAGAAGGCAGAATCAAAACAAACTACGAAAGAAAGAAAAAACCAAACACAAAGGTACAAGAACTAGACAAAACAATAAAAACCAACTTATATACATACAGGTTTCAAGATTTAATTACAATCATGTCCAAGGCACTACAAGCCCAACCACAAAACACAATTCTTTAAACAAAACAACTACATGGCCACCGCCAACCGACACCAGCTATCAGAAATAAGCCTTTCTTGTCAAACTTGAAACTTCAACTACCAATCACGAGTGCTCAATCGCCCGCTCTCAAAAACCGTAGGTTGTTACTCTACACAGAGAAAGTCAAAAGGATGAGCTATAAAGCCCAATAAGTAAATCAACATCATATGTTTCAACTTGTACAATGTCATTCATGAACATTTCCCAAAATTCAAGTAGGCGTCACAACATGGAGTTATGTCACAACATGGAGTTAATAGTGATGGAAGAAGTCTAAATCAGATATCAGAATGTCACATATCATCGGATCTAATAGTTACCCCATCTTTTTATCACAATGATAGATCAAAGTCTCAGGCAGAACACATAATGCATACAGGCAATCCTAGTGCCGCCTACTCCCAAAGTAGAAGTCTCATTGATCAGGCAAAGCTAAACCTGTAACTTGGAACTTCTACCTTTACTCAGGAGAGAAGATAATGACAAATGGGTGATCCATTACGTAATGTCTTCACATACACACACGTAATCCCCAACACGCTTTGGGGCTTTTGATAGGCTGTGGCGTTGCAAGACACGACTCTCTCCTTATGCCTTTGAGGCGAGAGGGTGTTACACTACCAGTAGGTGACCCAATGCGTAGTGTCTATATAGATCGGGGGGGCGCGACCTTCCCAGATATTCACATTTACATCTCGATTTCATTCCTATCATTGGGGTTGAGGCAAGATCTTAACTGTCGGCATAGCTTTCTTATCATATCAGAACATATTACACTACCAACGGGTGACCCGTTGCGTAGTGTCGTATACAAAAATCTCACAATCTCATGTTACACTACCAATGGGTAACCCATTGCGCAATGATTCATATCACAATCTCATCATATCAGATTCCCACTACCAATGGATGTCCCATTGCGTAGTGGTTCATATCACAGTCACGTCATATCAGAGTATAACTATGCACATGCATATCTCATAAGCATTCACTCATGCCCAAGCATGTCTTATCGCAATTATTCAAGAATTCATGAGCATTCACTATATCGTAAGCATGCATATTCAATAATTCATAGTAGAACAGAGTTTTCATTATGAAGACCTCTAAAAAAAAATTGGCCTAACTTCCATTCCATGGGGATTTTAGTCATAGTCCAAAAAATAACTTAAAAGTAAATACATCGACCTTTCATTTAGAAGTGGATTAGCCTTATTCAGAAACATATGGATCAGTGAATAGTCTTTCATAAAACAAGCGACATTTCTGAAATTTCACTGCAACTTATAATACTAATATATACATAAAAATAGGGACATAATTCCCAAATCATCGAGAATTTTGACATAGTTCTAAAACAAAATTTAAAGTAGACACGACCATATTTCAAATAAAAGTGGTTTAAAGTCATTTGGATACCATTTGGTTAGTCCAATGTTCAGTACAAAATGAGCAGCAGTCCTAGAAACGACTGGAACTGATAACGGTGATATTATCCATACAAACAAAGACATAATTCACAAACCATATGGAATTTCAATATGGTTCCAAAATCAAATTTGAAGTACACACATCCATCTTTCATTTAAATATCGTTTGAGGTCATTTGGAGACCATTTGGTCAGTTAACTATTCATTAAAAAAACATGTAGGATTCATGGAAATTCACAACAAAGTTTTGGCACACCTTATAGAATAATCAATAACTTCCAAACTAAAATGGATATTAACACAAAACCTTTTTCATCTTAATTTAGACATATAGGGGTACTCTTCCACAGATTTTCATGACCAACAGAGCTATTTAAGTACTAAATTCATCATGCTAACGAGGGCCAAAATTCTGTAAAAACAATATACAAACACACAGTTTCACTAGCATGCAACCATATTCCCATCAAAATCACACTTCTACTTTGCTAAATTTTCATGCTTTAATCAAACTATGGAAACATGTGTTAGGTCCACTTACATGTGTTCAAATGTGTCCCAAAATCCCCCACACTGGTTACTTCCAAGCTCCTCAACAACGGTCCCCAACGGTGAAAGCTCTAAGTGTTGAGAAAGGGTTTTCAATAGTATGAGAGAGAACAAAGGCTTGGGGGAGGAGAGAAGGGGATTTAAGTAAGCCAAGAGTGGGGGTGGCAGCTTGAATTTGCCAAGTGGCACACATCCTCATGCAAAGGGACAAGTGGCACGCATGGCTGCATGTAATAGGCAAATGGCACTCCCGTTGCAGGCATGGACTCAGCGAGGTCGTACACGGCGGCATCGTGCATGGCCCCATCACGCATGGCGGTGCTCTATTTCTTCCTCTTACTGTCGTGCGCATTCATTTTTTTCTGCTCTTACTGTCGTACGCACTTGTTGTCGCTTGCGCTCTCTCCGTCGCGTGCATTCGCATTGCTGCACGCTCTCTCTAATGTGCACTCTCACTGTCGTGTGCGCTTACTGCTGCATGCGTTCACACTGCCACGCACGCTTGCTGCTGCACATGCTCACACTCTCGTGCATGTTGTCTCTTACTGTCATACGCGTCACTCTCTCTCTTCTTCTCTTCACTGCCACACGCATCTCTTCACTGTCGCGCGCGTCACCAAGCTCGGAAAATTTGGGTCGTTACATGCCACGTGCGTTCTCTTCACTGCCACGCGCATCACTCTCTCTTCTTCTCTTCATTGTCGTACGAGTCTCTTCACTGCCGTGCACGTCACTTTCTCTCTCTTCTTCTCTTCACTGCCATGTACGTCACCAAGCCCGAAAAATCTGGGTCGTTACATCATCCCTCCCTTAAAAAAGAATTTGTCCTCAAAATCATATTTTTGCTATTCGAACAAATGGAGGTACTTATCTCGGATTCCATCTTTTCGTTCTCAGGTCAATTCTTCCTATGAATAGTATTGTTCCAAAAGAATTTCTTTGTTGCATAATACTTGCACCCTTCTATCTAGTATCTCAATTGGTTGCTCGATGTAGGTCAAGTCTTCTCTGATTGGAATTGGTTCATTCTTCAAAATATGAGACAAGTCAGGATGGTATTTCTTTAACAAAGACACAGGAAAAACATCGTGGATGTTTGCCAACTCGGGTGGTAGGGCAAGTCGATATGCCATGTTTTTAATTCTTTCCAGAATTTCAAAAAGTTCAAAAAAACGTGGGCTCAATTTTCCCTTCTTGTCGAACCTCATGATGCCCTTAGTTGGCGATACTTTCAAGAAAACCCGATCATCTACCTCAAACTCGAGGTCACTTCTTTGGTTATCGAAGTGACTCTTTTGCCGATTCTGAGCTGTCTTGAGCTTCTATCGAATCAAAGCAATCTTTTCTAAGGTCACTTGAATAATTTATGACCCTAAAAGCCTCCTCACACCAACCTCATCCCAACAAATAGGTAACCTGCACTTTCTCCCATACAAGGCCTCAAAAGACGTCATCTGAATACTAGCTTGGAAGCTGTTGTTGTAGGTAAATTCTATCAGGGGCAAATGGTCATCTCAGCTTCCCTTAAAGTCAGTAACACAAGCCCTTAGCATATATTCCAGGCTCTGAATGGTTCTTTCTTAATGTCCATCAATTTGGGGGTGAAAAGCAGTGCTAAAAATAAGTCTTGTCCCTAAGGTTGACCGCAGACTAGCCCAAAATCTTGAGGTAGATCTAGTGTCCCTGTTGGACACAATGCTAACTGGTATTCCATGCAACCTCACTATCTCTTTGATATATAACTGGACCAGTTTATCCAAGGTATAGGTTGTGAGGACCGATAAGAAATTAGCAGTTTTGGTCTGCCGGTCCACAATGACCCAAATACTATCGTGTCCAGTACCCGTTCTAGGTAAACCAGAGACAAAGTCCATAGTGAAGTGTTCCCATTTCCATTCTAGCACAAGCAAGGGCTGCAACAACCCAGCAGGTTTCTGATGTTCAACTTTTACTTGCTGGGATGTCAAGCACTTAAAAACAAACACTGTTATTTCCTTTTTCTTGTCATTCCACCATAAAGTTTTCTTTAAGTCCTTATACACAGCATAACGGGAGCGGTGCGCTTCTTCTAAAATAGCCTTCTTCACATATTCAACATTCGAAACACAAACCCGATCCTTGAATCTTAACAAGCCATCGCCGCTCATGAGAAATCGTCTTTCTTTCCTAGTTTCATCTCTTCCAAAATTTTCGTGAGCAGGGGATCCCCCTTTTGTGTCATCCGGATTTGTTGAAAAAGTTGGGGCTCCACCTTTATATAAGCAGTCATATCTACCCCATTACCAAGGGGTGGAGCTGGGTGGCCACTTTACTGCATCCTCTAACAATTTCATCTCTTGAACCATTAGGTGTGTCATTGCTACTACGGGCTTTCTGCTTAAGGCATCTGCTGCCACATTAGTCTTGCCCGGGTGGTAATTGATGGTACAATCATAATCATTTAATAGATCTATCCATCTCCTTTATCGCATGTTCAACTCCTTTTGAAAAAACAGGTACTTGAGGCTCTTATGATCTGTAAATACCTTAATTATCTATAGAGGTAGTGTCTCTAGATTTTCAAGGTGAATACTACAGCTGCAAGCTCCAAGTCATGACCTGATTCAACTGTCTATAGTCTATACCGGTGTTTGAAAAATCGTCGATCTGGATCGAAGTCGCTCTATCTGGATCAGATATCGTCCAAAGCGATCCGGATCCAATGATATATCGGGATCGGGAAGAATCGGGTTTTTTACATTATTTTAATGTAAAATTTACTTTTTAATATAAATTTCTTACGCCACACGTACCTATTGCAGCCACCATTTACATTATTTTATTTAAAACTCCTTACACATACCTGTAGCTACCATAAGTACCTACCAACCACCATTACGAGCATGCAGCTTTTTATAAAAGGCTAAGAGATAGACTATTATATGGCTATTTCAGCGGATGTGAGACTATTCGTGCTTGGTTTTCAAGTGCGATGGAAGACTTATTTGGACCTCATTTATAAGGGTGTGGTTTCCATAAGGTTGCAAGTTGCAACCTTAAACAATCCATTTAAGGCGCACCTTCAAATTTCGTTGTAGCATATAATTTTGATGTACAAATATTATTAAGATTATCTTAAAATCTATTTTCATATCTAATTATAAAATTTTAAACTCAAAAAATGATTAAAATTAAGTAGATCTATAAACATATGAAAATCATGAAAATAGACGGTCGGTATAATGGGTTATAAGATGCATCACTTTTGAGACTCAAAATCCTTTCTTTTTTCGTAGTCATATATCTCGACATTGAGACGATCAATTAGAGGGTTTTTCAATACTAAAACAACCTTTTCCGATAGATTTTTGACGTGCATCTGTAGTTCTACATTTTAAGGTAAGGCTTAGTTGGACTAAGGCAACTAATCTTAAGAAAATAAAAGAACAGTATTTTTAAATATTCAAAATTATGTTTTTTAAATATTTTGAGACAAAATTTCTTATTTGGCCGATTCTCCTAATTTATTATTAAATTTTCAAATTTTAAATTAGATGATACTGTAAGAAAAATTTCAAATTTATTTTTATCTGTATAGTAAAATAATGATAAAATAATAAAATACATAACAATCATTTTAATTTTAATGTATAATATTGTCTTTAGTTAGATTTTAATAAATATTTGATGAGAATCTTCATACAGGGAACAAAAATCTCAGTATTCTTATAGTGATGAAAAAAATGAAAGTTAATAATGCAGTACCCCCATTTCTTATTGGATTATTAAAAAACAACATTTATAATGAATTTTAATTATTTTAAGGCTTAATCAGACCAATTCGGCAGACTCCCGATCCAGATCGTCGATTCACAAATCCATATGGGTTTTTTGGGTGTCCGACCCGGGGCACCGATTCATTTTTTAAACCACTGGTCTATACAAAGTCTCATGGACCCATCTTTCTTATTTACAAATAGAACAGGTGCACCCCAAGGTGATACACCTACAATTGCTCTTTCAGCTCCTTTAATTCGGCTGGGATCATCCTATAAGGGGCTTTGGAGATGGAAGCAATACCGGGGACCACATCAATCTTAAACTCTATCTCCCTGATTGGAGGCAAAGAGATTAATTCCTCATAAAAAACTTTTGGGTATTCTCTTACCACTGGTATCTCCTCTAACTTGGACTAGACATCCCGATTCTCCACCACATAGTCTAAGTATCCAATTCATCTCTTAGCCAAAGACGGGAAGCCCAAAGGGCAAAGATAAGGTGTAAAGGGGGAGCATCCTTAATACCAACAAAGTGCAATTCAAGCTCATTAGAGTGTCTAAAAGTCACTATTTTATCATAACAATTAACTGTAGCATGATGTGTGGACAACTAGTCCATGCCCAAAATAATATCAAAATCTTGAATATTCAAAAATATCGAATATATAGGCAAGACACACCCTTCAAGTAAAACCCCACATTATTTATATACCATATTAGTTTCTATAGAATCCCCCATAGGTGTGCATACTAACAATGTCCAGTCAAGAAGTGAAGGTCTAGCATTTATGTGGCATGTAAAGTGAGGTACAACAAAAGAATTAGAAGATCTAGGGTCAATCAAGATTCTAGCTTCCCTACCACAGACAGAGAGCATACCTCGGATTACAGAGGTAGATGCCTTGGCTTCCTGCTCCGTGAGCACGAACACCCGACCTTAGGTCCTTGGTCGGTTCTCTGGCCCCTTCACTGGATAGTCCTTGATCAGGTGGTCGGGCTTGCCACGTCGAAAACATGATTTCACCTTCTTATAGCACTCGGCCGTAGAATAGTTACTCAGCCACAGTAAGAGCAGGACGGGCATCGATTATCCCTCACGTCACTCGGGAAGGTCTTTATGATTTTTGTATTGCCCTCATTGTTCCTTCCCTAAAACTTCTCCTAGGAGGGGGTCAAACCTTCCTTACCAAAGTTCCCAAACGGCACGGGCCCCATTTTCCTTCTTTCCTTAATCAAAATTCCTCACAATCCCTCTCGATCTTCATAGCAAGGTCCACTAAGGGGCAGAAAGTATGTCTGGCCTGAGGTCCCTCTCGAACTTGTTTGCCTTACGCTCCTCTTTATTGATAATGTGTGGCGTGTAACGAGAGAGCTTTGTAAATTTCGCTGCATACTGTTTCACTAATAATTTCCCTTGTTGTATCTCAATGAACTCCACTTCTTTTGTCTCTCAAACTAAGTCAGAGAAATATTTCTCATCAAAAACCTTTAGAAAGTTTTCCCAAGTCACCACGGTCCCAGACTCCTCCCATGATTGCTTCACTGAGCCCCACCAGTGCTCCGCATCCCCTTCCAACATGAAAGTCCCCAATCTAACACTTTGCTCATCAGAGCCATGCAACGCATCAAATATCTTCTCCACCTTTCTTCTCCATCGCTTTGCTTTTTCTACTCCTCTATGCCCCAAGAATGCCGAAGGTGCTAGCCTCCTAATTCTCTCAATTAAACCGCTACCAGTCTGATCTGGGGCAGGGGTGGCCAGGGCCGGCATATGGTCTTTCATCATCAGAGTCATGGCCCCTAAAGTCTCGAAGAGTTCCCCGAGGGCCTCAGTGTTCTCATTGCTAGAACTTGCATTGTTGGCATGAGTCCTCGTCATCTTGACCTAAAAAAGGAACACGTAGTTACTACCCTATCTAGAAATCATTCTAAGGACACTTCTAAGACTCTCTAGGCCAAAAATTATATCCTGACCGCTCTGATACCGTAACTGTCACGACCCCACCCCTTGACCCCTATTGTAACTGCCGGAGGGCAACAGAGTGTGGGACCGTGACTCGAGGTAGCGAATGCCACTCAGGTGGGAATGCGCTCAACGTTCTTTAGAAAGCGGAATCAAAGCAAACCATGAAAGAAAGCAAAAACCAAACACAAAGGTACAAGAACTGGACAAAAAAATAAAAACCAACTTATATACATACAGTTTCCAAGATTTAATTACAATCATGTCCAAAGCACTACCCAACCACAATATACATTTATTTATACAAAACAACTACATGGCCACCGCCAACCTATACCTACTATCAAGAATAGACCTTTCTTGCCAAACTTGAAACTTCAACTGCCAATCACGAGTGCCCAATCGCCCGCTCTCGAAAACCGTAGGTTGTTATTCTACTCAAAGAAAGTGAAAGGGATGAGCTGTAAAGCCCAGTAAGTAGATCAAAATCATGTATTCTGACCTATACAATGTCATTCATGAACATTTCCCAAAATTCAAGTAAGTGTCACAACATGGAGTTATGTATCAAAATTATTTAGTAGTGATGGAAGAAGTGTAAATCAGATATCATAATGTCACATATCGCGTGACTTAATAATTACCCCATCTTAGAGACTCGGGCAGAACACAGTGCATACAGGTAATCCTAGTGCCGCCTACTCTTGAAGTAGAACTCACATTGATCAGGCCATGCTAAACTTGTAACTTAAAACTTCTACCCTCACTCAAGAGGGAAGACAATGACAAATGAGTGACACATTTCGTAATATCTTCACACCACACACGATCCCCAGCGAGCATTAGGGATTTTGATAGGCTGTGGCCTTGCAAGACATGACCCTCTCCTTATGCCTTTCAAGCGAGAGGGCGTTATACTACTAGTGGGTGACCCAATATGTAGTGCCCATATAGATCCGAAGGGCACAACCCTCCCAGATATTCACATTCATATCCTGACTACATTCCTGTCATTTGGGTCGGGGCAAGATCTTAACTGTCGGTATAACTTTCTTATCATATCAAAACATATTACACTACCAACGGGTGCCTTATACACAAGTATTAGATCTCAAGTCACACTACCAATGGGTGACCCATTGTGCAGTGATTCATATCACAGTCTCATCATATCAGATTCCCACTACCAATGGATGTCCCATTGCGTAGTGGTTCATATCACAGTCTCATCATGTCATAGTATAACTATGCACATGCATATCTCATAAGAATTCACTTATACCCAAGCATGTCCTATCACAATTATTCAAGAATTCGTGAGTATTCACTATATCGTAAGAATGCATATTCAATAATACATAACATAACAAAGTTTTCATTATGAAGGCCTCTCAAAAATATTTGGCCTAACTTCCATTCCATGGGGATTTTAGTTATAGTCCCAAAACCAACTTAAAAGTAAATACATCCACCTTTTATTTAGAAGTGGTTTAGCCTTATTTAGAGACATATGGATGAGTGAATAGTCTTTTATAAAACAAGCGACATTTCTGAAATTTCACTGCAACTTATAACAATAACATATGCATGAAAACAAGGGCATAGTTCTTAAATCATATAGAATTTTGACATAGTTTTAAAACGAAATTTGAAGTAGACACGTCCATCTTTCAAATAAAAGTAGTTTGAAGTCATTTTGACATAATTTGGTCAGTCAAACATTCAATACAAAATGAGAAGCGGTCTTAGAAACTACTACAACTAATAACAGTGATATGTCCATACAAACAGAGATATAATTCTCAAACCATACAGAATTTCAACATGGTTTCAAAACCAAATTTGAAGTAGATACATACATCTTTCATTTAAATTAGTTTGAGGTCATTTGGACACCATTTGGTCAGTTAAAGATTCATTACAAAAACATATAGGATCTCTAAAAATTCACAGCAAAGTTTTGGCACACCTTATAGAATAATCAATAACTTCCAAACTAAAATGGATATTAACACAAAACCTTTTTCATCTTAATTTAGACATATAGGGGTAATCTTCCATAAATTTTCATCACCAACAGAGCTATTTTTTAAGTACTAAATCCATCATGCTAATGAGGGCCAAAATTCTGTAAAAACAATACACAAACACACATAGTTTCACTAGCATGCAGCCATATTCCCATCAAAATCATACTTCTACTTTGCTAAATTTTCATGCTTTAATCAAACTATGGAAACATCAGTGTTAGGTCCACTTACATATGCTCAAATGTGTCCCGAAATCCCCCACACAGGTCACTTCCAAGCTCCTCAACAATGGTCCCAAGGGGTGAAAGCTCTAAGTGTTGAGAAAGGGTTTTCAATTGTACGAGAGAGAACAAAGGCTTGCGGGAGGAGAGAAGGGGGTTTATGTAAGCCAAGAATGGGAGGTGGCAGCTCGAATTTGCCAAGTGGCATTCACATTCTCATTCAAAGGGACAACTGGCATGCATGGCAGCGTGCAATAGGCAAATGGCACTCCAGTGGCAGGCATGGACTCAGCGGGGTCGCACACAGTGGCATCGTGCACAGCGGTGCTCTTTTTCTTCTTCTTACGGTCTTGCGCTTTCATTTTCTTCTGCTCTTACTGTCGTGCGCTCTCTCTACTGCACATTCGCACTGTCGCACGCTCTCTCTGCTGCGCACGTTCATACTGCCGCGCTCTCTCTAACGTGCACTCTCACTGTCACGCGTGCTTACTGTCACATGCACTCACACTACCGCGTGCGCTTACTGCTGCACATGCTCACACTGTCGCGCACGCTTACTATCGCACGCGCTCACACTGCCGCGCATGCTTACTATTGCATGCGCTCATACTACCGCTTGCACTTATTGTCGCATGCGCTCACACTGCTGTACGCGCTTACTGCCACACGCACTCACACTGTTGCGAGCATTCTCTTACTGCCACGCTCGTTGTCTCTTACTGTCGCATGTGTTCTCTTCACTGTCACGCGTGTCACTCTCTCTCTTCTTCTCTTCATTGCCGCGTGCGTCTCTTCACTACCATGCGCATCAGTCTCTCTCTACTTCTCTTCACGTCACCAAGCCCGGAAAAACTAGGTCATTACAGGGGGATTAAGGGCGGCCCGATGTTAGAATTGGGGGCAAAGTTGTCAAAAAAAAATTGGGGATTCCGACCTTCTTAGTAATAATGACCAATTTTTGGGCCAAACCGTTATAACAGACCTTTTTTATGGTCTGTATGTAAATTTCCCTATATATGAATCCCTAGAAGTCTCAACCCATTAGAACTAAGACCTGTACATGTGGTTGTAGATGGTCAAAAAACCTTAAACTCCAAACTTTTGTGTCATTCGGATATCAATCGGCCACGTTTACCAAAGATTTGACGTTGATGCATACTATTGAAAAATAAACTTGACATAAAAGAATTTGGAGCAAAGTTCTACAATATTGCGTATTTTCGATAACTTTCCCGCTTGAATTCCTGCTAGACCTTATGGAATCGTGAGCTGAAATTCAACAATGTTTTTTTTGAAGAATAAGAAGAAGAACTGCAACATTTTCATACCATCATTCAACTCATCAAGAGCTTTCCGCCAATATAAATTTTGTGGGGTACCCTCTCAGGAGGTAGAGAAAATCTAGAAAGAAATTCAGCCATTTTTAGGATCATGCAAATTGCAGTTCACGTGACATATATCCGGTTATCATCAATTTTTCCCAATCCAAGAGGAATTTCTCGATTACATTTGATGCATTACGATCTTGGCTCGATAATATTTTCAAAAGTACATGAAAAGTCACAATCAAGGCAAGGATAAGGGGCCGATTTGAGGGTAAATTGCCTCTAATTATGAGATGTATCTGATTTTCATGCTTTTCACTTCTTCAATAGGGCAGGGCGTACCTCCTTTGATTGATAGTCTTTCTATTAGATTTGTTTATGCAAAATGATTGTTGGAGCAAGACCTTCAATGTTTTGTCACCAAAATAAAAAAAAACCAACCAAAATTCGATCAAATAAAAGGAAATCATGTTTGAAAAGGAACATGGGAAGATCAATCACAAAAAGGCCTGAAACTCCGCCAAATCTCTGAGCTTTTTATCTCACATTTATCGCATATCAAAGGACATGAAGTAATCTACATGTTTTAAGTGATGCATCGCTCATTTTGATGCCAAAAATCAAGGAAAAAAAACCCTCATATTATAGAGTGAAGCTTTTGCGGTCTTTGGGTGCTATTATCCACTCCGATGACCTCTAATTTTTGTCCTTTGGGGTTTGGGATAAAGGAATGATAATCCACCCACCAATTGTTTAAATTTTTTTAGTACACTTACGTGCTAAGGCTTGTCTAATTAAATGCCACAACCCTTCATTTTACATGGCCCTGGCTCATTTGCTTTGTTTTGATTAGGAATTATAGAGAGAGAGACCCAACCTTAGGTTTACCCCTAGTTAGTATTCTACCATGACCCTACCTAGTTAAGCCATATTTCAAAAGAGTAATATCCTAAAATCATCAAAAGTAGGAGAATCAACCCACAACTCAAGGATTTTGGACAGGAGAGTGAGACTAGGGTATGACTCCCCATGTGGAAACATATATTCTGGTGGATAGGAAGGGTTTGGCTCGTTGTTGATGTTTGAAGATATTTTTAGCACTTTGGGTCCTCGATACGAAATAAAGAAGAAGCTAGTCAAGAAAGCCCGAAATAAAGAAGAAGCTAGTCAAGAAAGCCCTAATATACTGTGTAATTTTTTACAATTCGGAATTGCCTCAGAACTAGTGCGAATCTTTTTAAGGACTCCAACAGGCCACCTGCCAAGTTTCTTCGCAATCCGACATGTCTAAGGCACTGCAGACAAAGAAACAGTTTCAGAAAAATCAGCCTCTTACACCCTGAAACGGACCCCGTAACTAAAACTCTATTTTCGGTGTGTCAAATGGTTGTGGGACTTCCGCCATTGGATCTAGCACGGTCGACAACCCCTAAGGTCAAGTTTCGGCTTAAACAGACTCTCCAATACAAGGTTACGGGTGAAACATTAAAAGGGGATAGGCCGCATGCTATTCCCGTGAGGCCTCCCTGCACCAATCTCCATTAATAGAGAGTGGTATGTACAGTCACAAGTAGCAACTTTGGAGACCCATATCTCCCTCGTTACTAGTCGGATCGCGCTCAAATGACCATGTTCGTCTTTTCAAGACGAGCGTTTTGATATGTGGTACGCCTCGTGATGATGCTCAAGCAAGGAGAAAAGCTAGAGAGAGATGACGAATCGCGGCAAAAGTTGAAGGAAATTTAGCAGCAACCCATCTCGTTCGAACGGCCATATCACAGCGTTCGCGTACCGGATTTACGCGAGACCAATTTCATCGCGTGTGTAAGGTATGAGGCTACATCTGGGCCGAACCTCGCATGCGATGGACAGCCGGATTTCAAGCGAGAAGCCGATAAAGTTGTTGTAAATTATGGCCGCCGGATTTCAGATTCCACCAGAAAGTGCAAAATCTTTGTTCGGGTACAAAATCGAGCTGTGTTTGTTGCAGCGCGCGTGACAGCATGCTCAGTATAATTCAATGAAGAAATCATCAAGACACATCAAGAAACGGGCACAATCTCGATCTGAAGATCTCAAGTCTCGTATAAATTTCACGTCGCATCATCGTGACTCGAAATGGGTATCAAACTGATCGTCATTCCGAGTTCAACAAGAAAACAATCAACTTTTGGTCAGATGATCACCAGAGCAACCCTGAATCGGCCAAGAAAAATTGCAAATGTTACATGGGTGCAACAGAGACTGTTTTGAAATTTAATGTATTGTCGGGCAGAGGCAAAATCATCATTTCGCCTCTATTTTTATAATTTTATTTAATTCAAATAAATTATAATTAACATCGATTAGAGTAAATTTTGATTAATCCACCTATGTTTGAGCAAATATCTATATATGTCACATACATGATGACATTGTACAAAGGACTCCACTTTGTCTAATAAAATTTTAATCTTTTTTCATTATTTGATCACGGTTTTTTTAGAGAAAAATATTTGGATTGGTATTAAGGACTTAAAGTAACCATCTCTCTCTCTTCTCTCTTCTATCTTTTTCTCTCTTCTCACTCTTTCCATCTTTTCTCCTTTTTTTTTTTTTTTTTTTTTTTTCTCGCCGGTCTTCTTGCGTAGCACAACACTTTCTTTTTCTCTTCACTTTCTCTCTTTCCTCTTGTGGTCCCGACCAGGACCCTCCTTTTGCCTTTTCCTCACGGTCCCTTACTACCACAATTTTCTACTCTCCGTTCTTGTGTCCATACCAGTGTTTAAAAAAACGTCGAGTCAAACCGAACTCGCCCGGTTCGACTCGAGAATCGCCATGGACGGATCGAATTGACAAAAAAAACGAAAATCGTCCGGTTCTAAAGAGAACAGGACGATTCTGTACAGTGACTCACCGATTTCACTGTACGGAATCGGCGAGTTCGTACAATGAAACGACGAGTCCCGTACGGATTTTTTTTTTTTTTTTTTTTTTTTTTTTTTTTTTTGTAATCCATGATAGATTTTTTTGTAATACTTGATCGATTTTTTTGTAATCCATGATCGAATTTTTTGTTTTTTTTTTTTTTGTAACCAATGATAGAATTTTTTGTAATCCATGATCGAATTTTTTGTAATCCATGATCGAAATGTTTGTTTTTTTTTCTTGTAATCCATGATCGAATTTTTTGTTTTTTTTTTTTTTTTTGTAACCCATGATAGAATTTTTTGTAATCCATGATCGAATGTTTTGTAATACATGATCGAAATGTTTGTTTTTTTTTTGTAATCCATGATCGAAATGTTTGTTTTTTTTTTTGTAATTCATGATCGAATTTTTTGTTTTTTGCTTTTTTTGTAACCCATGATAGAGTTTTTTGTAATCCATGATTGAATTTTTTGTAATCCATGATCGAATTGTTTTTTTCTTTTTTTGTAATCCACAATTGCATTTTTTGTTTTTTTTGTTTGTTTTTTTTTGTAATCCATGATCAAATTTTATGTAATCCATGATCGAATTTTATGTAATCCATAATCGAATTTTTTGTAATCCATGATTGAATTTTTTGAAAATTTGTGATTTTTTTTTTTAATCCATGATCGAATTTTTTTTTGTAATCCATGATAGAATTTTTTGAAAATTTGTGATTTTTTTTTTTTTAACCCATGATCGATTTTTTTGAAAATTTGTTTTTTTTTTTTTTAATCCATATTATTCAAAGAGAAAATGAGAGAGATGATGATTCTGAAGCCACCCTATCCCAGCCATATTATTCACATATCGAGTCCCAACAGCAACAGTATAGGGATGAGCACGACAGTGCAGGTGAGCATGAAGGATGGACAATCTTCAAGGATTTTAGATTGGGAACACAACAAAATACTAACACTCAAGGATTTGGGAATAGTCAGACGCCTGCTAATATCGATGATTCGTTTTTAGATCGAATCAATGAATTGTTAAACGAATTCAATCAATGGCACCAGCGTGACCAAGAAGAACAATAACGTCGTCTATCATTTTATTTTTAGATCATATGTTACTAATTTTATGCTTTATTATAGTCCATGTATGTTGATATACTTATTCCATGATAATTATATATTTATCCTTTTGTGTGATGTAAATTAAATGCTGAATGGCGGTTCATGCAGGGAAAGAACATATCAATATTTACATATTCATTCAAAAACATGAAAATTCTTCATGGAGTACCCTCATTTTTTATTGAATTCCTAAAAAACAATATTTATAATGAATTTTAATAATTTTTTCAGATTTTTTTTAAGCTTTAATCTGACCGATTCACCCGATTCCCGATCCGGATCGTCGATTCGTCGATCCGAATTGAATTTTTAGAAACCCGATCCAAGTCACCGATCCGTTTTTTAAACCATTGGTCCATACCATAATTTTTCTATTTTTTCATTCTTTTATCTCTTGCACGTCCACTCTGTTTTTTAAACCATTGGTCCATACCATAATTTTTCTATTTTCTCATTCTTTTATCTCTTGGACGTCCACATGCTTTCTTTATTTTTTTTCTGGTACATCTTCCTTCCCCTTCGTTTGCTGCGTGCCCTGATATCACCTCCCATTGTCCACCCCTCGTATCACCCCCCATTGTGCACCCTCACGTTCTCTTTTTCCTCTCACGCTCCGTGATCCTACCGTGACCACCATTTTCCAAAACTTTTCTTCCCATCGCCATCTGTACAACCAACCCATCACCCTGTGTGCAGCCAACCCATCGCGGTCTGTGCGACCAACCCATCGCCGGCCAGCCCAACATCGTGCGTGAATTCTACAACCCATCTTCATGCCACTGCCGTGCAAGACCCGTGCGTGAATTCTACAACCCATCTTCATGCCACTGCCGTGCAAGACCCATACCCCGCTGCCTTGCACCACCGAACTTTCTTCGCCACCAAGCCCGAGACCACGGCCAGTTGTGCGCCACCTCTCTCTCGACCCCTGTCCTCTCCACCTCGCTCTCACCAACCCACTTCTCTCGTCAGCAACCACCTACACTCTCTCCCGTCCTCCCATCGCTTTCTCTCTCTAAAAACAAAAAACAAAACTCAGTTGTGCGCCATCCCTCTCAGCCATGCGCCCATCTCACCACCCCATCTAACCTGCTGGCCCCTACCTTTTCTGCAGCCACCTATCTGCCATCCCTTCCACATATCTCCACCATCTTCTCTGCCCATTCTCCTCTTCCAACCAGCAACCCATCGTCTCCCTCTCTTCTCAGCCATCCTTTCCTCTGCCCAATTCACCTCATCCTCTTCTTTCCGCAACCACCAGTAGCAGCCACCTCCATATCTCTCTAATCCCACACCAGCCACGACCATCACCTGTTGCTCTCTGTAAAGCCCTTTGCCATCTCCGCCCCACTCAGCTGCTGCCTAGTGCCCCTTCTCTCCACCTGCTCTCGCACCCTCTGTTCTCCGCCTCTCTCTAACTTCCTGCAACCAGCTGCGATCCATCGATGTTACCATCTCCGCCCCACTCAGCTGCGGCCCAGTGCCCCTTCTCTCCGCCCTCTCTCGCTCTCCAGCCCATCTCAATGTCTCTCTAATCCGCCACCAACTCTCTCCATCGCAACCTCTCCCAGCTGTCCGCTATCACCGCTGCCTCTCTCAAACGTCTGCCACTGCTCTCTCTCTCTGATCACCTGCGATCAATCCTCCCTTTCCTGCCTGCAGCGCCCGACCATCCTCTCACTCTCCCAATTCCCTGTTCTTTTTCTCCCCTGTTCTTTCTCCCTCTAGAAGCCACGAGCCAAATCACCACTCTCCCTTGTCTTTTCGTTTTAAGACTCCGTGATTTTCGTTTTCATTCAATCCACTCAAAGTTTCGTCCACCCACGTCATTTCGTTCCATCTCGGGTAACTTTACCTTCTCTTTTTATTGTTAGCTAACACGATACCCGCTTATTCATATAAAAACCCAATACCCCAACTCTCTCTCTCTCTCTCTCTCTCTCTCTCTCTCACCCAATCATCCCCAACGTCAAACCCACTCACTCTCTTAACTAATCTATTTTATATATATATATTTTATTCCACCATCACATGTTTTTTTTTTTTCACCCATTTCTTTTCATTTTATTCCATTTCATTTCTTTCCCATCATCTTGTTTTATCTCACTCACTCACCTTATTTTCCCTTGCTCTATGTTATTCTATTCATTTTATTTCATTTATTTATCCTACCCTACCTGACTTTATTTTATTTTATTACCTCATCTTATTTTATTTTATTTTTTTCCATCTCTTTTATTTTATTGTATTTTATTTTATTTTATTTTAATTTACTCCCTCCCCTATTTCATTTCATTCTAATCCTATTTTCTAATTTTATTTTCACTTTAATTCACCTTTCTCATTTTCCATCACTCTTAGCACACTTTCATCTCTTTTGGAAGACCTAGCGAGAGTCAAGCTAGTCTTCACCTCTCCTCTTTCTCTTCTTTGCTTGTTTGACCACAGGGCAGGTTGAGTCTTGTGTTGTCATGCTAATCTCGTCGTCAGGCAGTACTGTCGCCGTGTCCGTCTGAGTTACCGTGCCCATCTTGCTGCTACGTTAGACTAGCCGTCACACCAGACTAGCCGTCACACCAGACTAGCCGTCATGCCAGTCTTGTCGTCGAGCAGTATTGATGTCGTACCGGTCTGAGTTATCGTTCCCACCTTGCTGCCACGACAGACTCGCCATCGTGCCAAGTTGGTTGGTGTTGGTTTTGTCTTCAAGTAGTATTGCTGCGGTGCCGGTCTCAGTTACCGTACCCGTCTTGCTACCACGTCAAGTCAGTCACCTCACTAGTCTAGCCAATGTGCCAACCGAGCCGCCCTGTCAAACTTCTTCTCTTACCTTCGTTTCTCTTATGTCTTTATTTCTCTCATCCTTTACTATAAAATATGTACCGAGAGTCCCCTGTCAGGAAGACGCCGGAAGGCTGTCGAGTTGACACGGATTCTCGTGTGTTATTTTTTCATTTCTTCCTTGAGTACACACACTTGTGCGCTTGCCCTATAACAAGGTGGGGACCCATGCCCCACTTGTCTGTACTTTTAACGTGTGTGTGTGTTTGCAGGAAAGGAGAAACAGGTCAAGGGAGGTGATTCCAAACCGGCCGCGAGCCTGGGGGGCATTCTAACGTGATCTAAGAGGACACCCACACGAGCTAGCCCAAGCGTGTCACGGATCCACATGAGGTAAGTCCTGCCTCACGTCCTTAATTCCTCTCTCACTGGTTGATACTCATGCCCACATCTTATTTACATGGTTCCCGAGAGAGTGATATCAAGTCCCGGGTCCATCTCGAACCCGAAACCACGCCACCAAATCAACTCGACTTGGAGGGCGAGATCGAGGAACCTAACCAATTGACCCTTCCCGGGAGACACTTTTTGTATTTCCTTCCCCTCTTGACTTCCCCAATCGTATTCAGGTCGTGTTGGGTCATTTCTCGTCAACATTTAAGCCAAGTTGTCTAAGAAAATTGACATATTGGTTCAACGAGATCCAAACTCAAAAACTAAGTGTTTGGTCTTACCGACTTACTTTAGCGATGTACTCATCGTTTTCCTTTGTGCAATATTGATCATCTTTATCAATTTCTTTGAATTGGAGTCACCTTTATATACATGCATAAACGTATGCCACTTAGCAAATATCAAGCAACGTACCGTCTGGGCTCCATTGGTGATTCCCCATCCAATTTTGGTTCATTTTTCAATATTTTGATTGATTTTAGTATAGTTTTTATCTTATTTATGTCTAATTGGACAGCTTCGGATATCACTTCATGATTAGGGATTTTGCATTTGTGCACCCCAAAATTTCACCTTGGGAGACTCAGGGAAGTACTGCTGGTATATTTATCGGCAAACCCTATCCTATTCATTGGGATTGACCTTGCCAATAATGTGGGCTCGCTCATCATTCTCAAACACTCTTGCCGATGCATATTCCTTGCAACAATCTTACGGGTGTTGCCTAAGGCACCGCCTCTCGTAACTCAACTCTTAGCATTGTCACTGGTAGCACTCCACTATCAATACTCTTAGCGACAGCATTGTCTAACATGATCCATGTAGGCAGCACTGTTGCCAGCATGATCCCCACTAGTGGCACTGGCACCAGTGGGAACACTGCCAGCAGTAATTCCTCTGGTACCCAGCTCACCATATACACTTCTTGGCAGATTGCCGCGAGTACAAATAGTATCAGCAACAGTGTTGTCAGTCCCACTACACACAAGCAAATGATGTCTCTTCGATGCTGCACACACTACTAATGCCTTTGCTGATCCTTCCCATCCCTTGTGTATTGCCAATGTCATTGTTTCTATTCCAAGTGTTATCAACACGACCCTTCATTTTTGAAAGCTCATCTACATACCTTTGCACCCCTTACCCCATCTCCCTTGTGAGATGCTAACAATGCTCTCTGGCCGGGGGCAATCTACCTATGAACCTGCCTATCCCTTGTCCTTAGCATGACCCTTCATTCCTGAAAGCTCATCTCCATACCTTTGCAATGCACTCACGCCAAGGGCCGTCCGCCTATGAACGTTGGGAGGTGGCAGCTCAATCTGAATTGTCTATCTCAATGGGCCCCACAACATACACCACATCGTTGAGCCCACCGGGACTCAGACATACAGCATCTTTTTGCCACCTATCACCCACGTTCCAGTGATTGGGACCACTTGGAGCCATTTTTAAGTGGTATAAACAGATGGTTTTAAAAGTTTCTAATGAGTTTATTACCACTAAAATGATTTAATCTCTACAATTTTAGTTCATGGCTCAAAGGTGGGTTTATATCTAGGTCAAATGTTATTAGCCAATCAGGGTGGGAACTTGTAATCTATGGTTTATGCAGTTTTAAAAGCTTTTATGATACACTTAGGGCTAAATTGGCTGGTTTTAAGGTGAGCTAGCCTAATTAAGCAAGTTTATGGGTAGCTTAGGCCTATTTAAGATGATTTAAAAAGAATTTAAGTGTGCGTAGGATTTTAACTAGTTGAGTTTAACTCTTAATGAAGTTGATTTAGGGGCTAAATAGTGGTTCCTAACTAATTACCATGTGTGGTAGGTGTATGGATCATGGGAGTAGGGTGCGCTAGGTTGTATTATGCTAGTATGATCCCAAGTGCGATTTAGTCTAGAAATAGGGCGTTTGGGTGTCTATAGTTACTTGTCTCACACTTTGGATGAGATGAACAGCAAAGAAGTAAACACCTAAGTCATAGAGTCAGAGTAAAAACAGAGATTGAATAGTAATTTTGGAGCCAAGTACTTGCTTGGATGTCTGACAATAGTCAATCAAGGATGTCAGTGGTCTCCACGACCTAAATATGAGCTTAACCCAGGATTTGGGGCGATCGCTGAATGCTCCTTGTTTGATTAGCGAGTCGTGATCATGACGTAGCTTTTGTAGAGATAGAGATAGTCGAGGAGATATAAATAGTTGAGGATAGTTTTTAGTTTTAAGTTATCTTGTATTTGATGTAGATATCTCTCTTGATAAGACTAGATTAATTCATTATTATCAACAACTGATTAGCACTCTCTTGATAAGACTAGATTAGTTTATTATTATCAATAACTGATTAGCCCTATATATATAAGGGACTCTGTATATTCTTGATGGTTAATAAATATACAATGATTTTTCTAGAGGATTCAGAAGTTTAACACGGTATCAGAGCGAGGTTGATTTATCAGTAGCAATCCATTGCTCAGTAGCAAATCCATTGCTCATCAAGGGTTGCTTCGTCTCTCTTGATAGTGGTCCATGACTTATGGGTAGTCCATAGTTGTAGAATGAGTTGAAGCCAAGGGTTCAGTTGCCCTAATTATCTACAACATCAAGGTCACGGTGCTTGTTCCGTGTGTTTTGTAAATTGGTTTCGTGTGTTTTTGCTTTAGTAGTAAGTTTTGCAAATTGGCCTTGTGAGGTTTGCAAATTGATTCTGTGTGTTTTTGCTTGGGCAGTAAGCTTTGTTTTGGCCTTGGAATGCAAGGTATGCAAATTGGTGCAAACGGTTTGCACTTTTGAGGTTACGATTTCTCTTGTAATCTTCTTGCAAAAGGATAGGGAAGGAAATTATTGTTAAAGATTTCTCTTGTAATCTTCTTGCAAAAGGATAGGGAAGGAAATTATTGTTAAAGGTTATACCATGAACCAACATCCATGGTTTGTTCTTGAAAAAAAAAAAAAAACGAGATGTGTTCGTTCTCTCTTTTGTTGTGATTGGAGATGACTCAAGGTGTTATTGATCACGTCTGTAAGTTTTGATACAACTTACACATGACTTCTGAAAAACGAGATGTATTGGCTATAAAACTTGATGGGAAAATTATCCCGATTGACGGTTCCATTTTCAATTTTTTGTTGAAGGGAAAGGTTTGTGGAGGTATGTTGATGGCACTGAACCTGAACTAGCTACACCCAATGCTAAAGATACCCAACAACGGAAGATCAACAATGCAAAAATTATCTCATGGATCTTCGGCTCTGTAGATTTGGTTATTGGAAAGCCAATGAGAGGCTTTCATACTGCGAAAGAAATGTGGGAATATTTGAAAAAAGTTTATTAGCAATCAAATCTTACAAGACGCTTCCAAATAAAGTATGATATATTTTCCTATAGCCAAGAGGAGAAAACCATTCAGGAATATTATGCTGGTGTCATGAACTTGTGGATAGAATATGAAAATATAAACTTTAAGGCTATTGTTAGTGCATGTTGTATTCAGAGCTTAATGGAGATAAATGGTGACAAGAAAGTGATGCAGTTTTTGATAATGTTGTGCTCAGACTATGAGATTGTTCGAACCAATATTTTAAATCGTAAAAAAATAGAGTCACGACCCAAGCCACCATTGAGGGAAAGAATGATATAGAGTCCGTACTTGTAGCTCAACGGGTTAGAGGAACACCATTACAAAAAGATCTATATTTGCTGCAATGTTGTGAGTGTAAAGAATATGGTCATATAGCATCTCAGTGTAAGAAGAAAAAATTTTGTACTTACTCTAAACGTACTGAGCATATTATCACAGAATGTCGAAATCCTTCTCGACATGGCAATCGGGCATTCAATACACAAAGACCTTTGTATATAGCATACCAAGTTGTAATGAGGCTTCCAAGGAACTAAAGTAGAGACCCCTCCATCCAGCACTATTCATGACCCAAATATGACAATGTCGCAGACATCAGATGATATTCAACAGTTGGTACAAAACTCGACTATCTCTTTTGCTTTCTCCGCTATCGGCTTGTCTGGTATGAACTCTCACCTATCCCCTAGTGTAAATCCCCTTTGGTTTATTGACTCAGGTGCCTCTAATCATATGACTGGGTGCACACAAGTTCAGCATCTACTAAACCATACCAAGATAATAGTCAGATTCTCACCGTTAATGGGGAGAAATTGAATATTATTGGTATTGGTAATCTTTTAATTTCTATCTCCCGTAATACACCTTTTCATTTACGTAATATCATCTTCGTTTCTAAATTAACTGCTAATCTAATATCTGTGGGCCAACTAGTTGATGATGGTTACAATGTTCAATTTTCTCGTGATGGTTGTCTAATACAGGACCAACGCTCTAGGAGAGTGACGGGGAAGGGATGTAGAATTGGTCGTTTGTTTGCCTTAGAGTTTGAAAAACCAAATCATGATACTTCTTTCTTTTCTCCATCGAATTTTGATTTTTTTGTTTCCAATAACTAATGGCATATGTGGCATTGAAGACTTGGTCATCCGAATGCAAATAAATTAGATACTTTGTTGTGTTCTGGTTCATTGCCAAATAAAGTACTTAATTTGAATTCTATCAATAAAACTTGTATTAATTGTTCTTTGAATAAAAGCACCAATTTGCCTTTTCCGACGAGAGTAGATAAAATAACTGCACATTTTCATCTCATTCATAGTGATGTGTGGGGTCCTGCACCAACTTTATCTAGAATGGGATATAAGTATTTTGTTTTTTTCATTGATTATTATACACGCTATACCTGGATATACTTTATGTACCATAAATCAGAAGTGTTCTCCCATTTTAAAATGTTTTTATCCATGATTGCAACTCAGTTTAATACCAAAGTAAACATCTTACGGTCAGACTCCAAGGGGGAATATTTATCAAATGATTTTCAAGACTTTTTGAAAACACAGGGCATTCAATCACAGAAAACTTGTCCATGTACTCTACAAAAGAATGGCATAGCTGAAAGGAAAAATCGTCATATCTTAGAAGTTGTGAGGACCCTTATGCATGACTCTCGAATTCCTCATGTTTTTGGGTTGAAGCTGCATCAATAGTTGTTTATCTCATAAATCGCCTCCTATCCTTAGTTTTGCATAAACAATATCCATATTATTCATTATTTCATGTTCATCCTGATTATTCACTCTTACATGTTTTTTGTATGTATGTTTCGTTCATCTTCCTCAGCATGAACGAACAAAATTTTCGATTCAAGCAGTCATTTGTGTTTTTGTGGGTTATTGTCCCGATCAAAAGGGATTTCTATGTTATGATCCAACAGCTCGTCGTATACATATTTCTCGCTATGTTGTCTTTTTGGAAAATGTCTTTTATTACTCTTCAATTGCAAAATTATCAAGGTCCTCTGCTCATTTCTTTCCAGATTTCTCCATTGATAAACCATCACATCTTTTAATGCCTCAACAGCAAGGTCAACAGCATCAATCCGCGCACACTCCATCTCACCAACTAGAGCAAGGTCAAACCGCCACCCTACTTGTAAGTGATTCTTTTCTTACTCATATTGATAACTCTACTTAGTGACGACGTTCTTCATGTGTACCTCACACACCTGATAGATATGGCTTCTCCCTTGATGATTTTGACTTTTCACTACAGCCTAAAGCTTTGTTTACTTCTCTTGATACGACTGAGGTTCCTTTTAAAGACCTAGATCTCGATTTACTCCCTAGATCATTATTTGCCCCTTTAGATTTGATTGATATTCCTCCCTCCTACCAGCAAGCCTTGACTATGCCTTGTAGGAAAGATGCAATGGATGCAGAAATCAATGCCTTATTGGAAAACGACACTTGGAATCTTGTTCTGTGTCCTCCTCACAGATCTATTATTGGCAGTAAATAGGTCTTTTCGTGGAAATATAAGAAACAACAAACTGTGTCTAAATCTTCTGCAGAAACCGAATACCGAGCAATGTCATCAGCTTGTAGGGAAAGTACTTGGTTGAGAGGCCTTTTACAGGACCTCAATATTCTTCATCGAACTCCTACACCATTATATGCTGATAATATGAGCGACAAACGTATTGCGTCAAATCCAGTGTTTCATGACCGCACAACGCATATAGAAGTTGATTGTCATTTCATTCGTGATAAATTTCTGGCTGGAGAAGTTACACTCCCATATATTATCCCCCACCAACAACTTACATATATCTTTACTAAGGCAATGACTCGTGCTCGTCATGACTATCTCGTTGACAAATTGATGATGTTCACCCAACCTCTATTTGAGGGGGAGTGTAGAGATAGAGATAGTCGAGGAGATATAGATAGTTGATGATAGTTTTTAGTTTTAAGTTATCTTGTATTTGCACTCTCTAGATAAGACTAGATTAGTTCATTATTATCAATAACTAATTAGCCTTATATATATATATAGGGGACTATGTATATTATTAATGATACATACACAATGATTTTCCTAGAGGATTACGAAGTTTAACAGCTTTGAAGTGAACAAAATTCTCAAAATTGGAAGTGATTTTAAAAGAGAAAAAAGAAGAAATTTTTCGACAAAATTAATATCAAGTCATCTTCTATCCTTGATGTTTCTACAGTTGGCCATAAGTCGGGGTGGTTGGAAGCTCAAGCTTAGATGTTTTGCACATTAAGTTGAGGGATTTACTTGACATTTACTTGGTTTGGCCTCTCTCGCCTTGTGTCACATGTTCTTGAGTTTCCAAGTGTGTTTTGGATCAATCTTTTTTTAGGGTTTGATATTCATCATTAGTGGTGTTTGATCCAACTCCTTCGTTTTATAAAAATATTTTATAGGGGTCTCAAAAGGGGATGTTTTGGAAGCAAAGAGTGTTGCAGGAAACAATTAAGGTATTTAAAATCACACAAGCAGGCTTTAAAATTTCGAATCGGGATTGTCCCTAAAATGGAGCTTGAAAATTTGAAAAGATTTAATTAAAAGGCACAAATTTTGAAGAGATGGGGACTTTGAAAATGAGTTTGGTTAGCAGTTTTTCCTCATTCAACCATGGAGTTTTACAGTTTTTCCACCAGTAGCCCTATGATTGTTAAGGGTGGCAACAGGTGGAGTATGGGTTGGGTATAGCCATACACATACTCGTACCCAGAGTACCCTTGTATAGACCCAGACCCATACCCGACGTGTCCATTTTAAACCTACCCATACCCGACGGGTAACGTTGGACTCGGGACCCATTGTTTGGGGTCATTTTTTATCACTTGTATCCCCGATGGGAATAAGGAGAGAGAAGTTTGTGACCTAAGTCTGCAGGTGCTAAAATGCCTGTGGACTACGGAAGCTGTAGGACAATAAGCACTAATCTGAAGTGAAAATTCTAACAATCTGAGAATGGCTCGAGAACATGTAAGAATGTGGCTAGCTCTTAAGAATACCTGCCAAGTTTCGTAGCAATTCGATGCGTTTTGGGCAATGCAGACTACACAATAGTTTCAAAAAATCCTGCCTCTATCATGATGAAAATGGGCTTTGAACTACAACCACCATTATCGGAGCATCAAATGGTCTCCAGACCATCGCTATTGGATTCAGAACGGTCGAAAACCTCTAAGTACCAATTTTCAGTGCATTTCAACTCTTCTAGAGCAAGTTATGATCAACTTACCCAAAATAGGTAGGTTGTACACTATTATGGTGCACCCTCGGCCAACCAGTTTCCATTAATGGAAATTGTACATCACTCATTCGGAGGCAAACTTCGTAAGGTCATATCTTCTTCATCCCGAATTAGATCGAGCTTAAATTTTGGGAGCACATTCGTCTCGTCGACCCGGTCGTTTGATATATGGCACACACCAGGAGAAATCAAAAAGAGAAGTTCGCCAGAAAAACCCAAAAGTTGCAGGAAAATTCCAGCCACATGTCTCGACGATCAAACTCCCACATTACGATGCTCACAAGTCGGATGGACCTCAAACTATGCCCATTACAAGTACTTGGTCAGATGCTTCATCTAAGCCGAACCTCGCACGTGATGGACGGTTAGATTCAACGCATGATGAGTCTAAAGTTGCTGCAATTTCGGCCATCGAAATCCAAATTCCCACCAAAGTTTCGCAATTTGGAAAACGGTCATCCGGGCATCAAATCGAGTCGTTCTTTTTGCAAAACGATCATGGAAACTTGCTTGTTAAGCTCCAATCAAGAAATCAGCGAAAAAGATTGAGGAACGGGCTAAATCTTAAAAGAAAGGTTGCACGTTTTTCCATGCTTTTGCCAAGTCGTAATCATGGTTCGAAACTCAGATCCAGTGCCCGAAATTGGTACATGATCGTCTTCTCGAGCTCATCAATAAAACAATAACCTTTCAGTTGGATGGTGACTGAAAAAGCCCCGAATCGACCATAGGAAGTTCGCACGATTGAATGGCCATGATAGGGACTGATTTGGCATCACTCATATTGTTGGTGCAAGGGAAAAATCATCATTTTGCCCCATTTTCTTAGATTTTCTTTAATTCTTTTAATACCCAATTTCCATCAATTATGTTAAGTTTTAGTCATTCACCCATATTTGGGCCCCACTTCTATATAAACAATGTGTTATCTCAATGTGAAAGAATCCCCTTTTGGATGAATAAAAAATTTCTTTTTGCTTGAGCGTTGGGTCACGGCTTGAGAGAGAGATGAGAGAGAAAATTTTGATGGGTACCCCTAGGTAAATTTCTCTCTCCTCTTCTTTCTCTCTCTTCTTTCTCTCTCCTTTTTTCTCTCTTCTCACTCCTCTTCTCTCTCTTCTCTCTCTCCTCTCCCCTCTTCTCTCTCAACTTTCTCTCTCCATAAATTGCAGCAAGCCACTATCTGTGTCTCTGTCTTTTCTATTTCTCTCTCCTTGCTCCCTCCTCTCTCTTCTTTCTCTCTTTGACACGAACAGCAGTGTCAGCTGCCGCCTATGTCAATACTCTCTCTCTCTCTTTCTCTTCACAAACGGTAGAAAGCCATCATCTGTGTATCTCTTCTCTCTCTCTCTTTCTCTTCACAAACATCAGAAAGCCATCGTCTGTGTATCTCTTCTCTCTCTTCTTTCCCTCTCTTCACAGATGGTAGCGAGCCATTGTCTGTGCCTATGTTTCTGCTCTTTCTCTCTCCTCTCTTTCACTCTCTATCTCTCCCTCTGCACAGGGGTACCGATGTGGGCATACCCTTTTTAGCGGGGGTCGTCGAGGTTCTTGTGACCACTCTATCTCTCTTCTCTCACAGGGGCAATGACGTGGGCCTACTCTTTTTGGCGGGCTTCGTTGTCGTCCCTATATTCTCTCTTCTTCTTTCTCTCTTTCTTTTCTCTCTTTTCACTGACGGCAGTCAAGCCGCCATCTGTGTTCTTTTTCTCTCTCTCTTCTTCATTGTCGTCACTGTTCTTTCTCTCTCCTTTCTTCACCACCGTCTAGGTTCTCTCTCTCCTTTCTTCACAGACAGCAGGCAAGTCGCCGTATGTATCTTCTCTCTCTCCCGTCACAGATGGCAGGCAAGTCACCGTCGGTGTTCTCTCTCTCTCCCTTCTTTCAAGACGGCAATCAAGCCGTTGTCTATGTTCTCTCTCTTTCTCCCTCCTTCACCGACGGTAAGATGTCGTCTGTATTCTCTCTCTCTCTCTCCCTTCTTCATAGACGACAGCTATTCCTAACTTCTTTCCTCTTTTTCTCTCTTCGTTCATCTTTATGCTCCCCCTTCTTTCCTTCATCTCCCCTCTTCTTTTTTCCTCTCTTTCTTGATAATCTCTCACTCTCTCTCTTCTTACAAGGGCAACAACGTGGGCTTACCCTTTTTGGCGGGCGTCGTTGCTGTCTTTGTATCATCTCCCTCTTTCCCTCTTCTTTTCTTTTCTTTCCTTTCACAGACAGCATGTAAGCCGCCATCTGTGTTACTTCTCTCTCTTCCCTTTTCACAGACAGTAGTAAGCCACCATCTATGATCTTTCTCTCTCTTTCCTCTTCGCAAATGGCAGTAAGCCGTCGTCTGTGTATTTCCCTCCCTCTTTTTCTCTCTCTATTATCTTCTTTCCCTTTCTCATTCTTCTAATGAATTTTCTCTATTTAAGTCTTGTATTCTCTCACCCCTGTATTGTAAAAATATGTATTGACAATCCTTTGTCAAGCTTGATCATATTATTTTCTATTTTCCTTTGAGTACACACACGTGTGCTCTCACCCTATGACAATGTGGAGTCTTCAGACCCACTTGTCTTTTATTTTAATGTGTGTGTGTGATTGCAGGAAAAGAAGAAATAGCCTAAAGGAGGCGATTTCGAACCGGTCATAAGTCCGGAGGGCACTCCAACGTGATCTAAGAGGGTGCCCATGAGAGTTAGCCCGAGTGCATCATGGACCCAGGTGAGGTAAGTCTCACCTCACACCCTAGTTCCTCTCTCACCGGATGGTAATCTTGCCCGTGTCCTCTCGACACGATTCACGAGAGAACGGTCTCAAGTCTTAGGTCCATATCGAACCTAGAGCCAAGTCATCAGGTCACCCCGACTCGAGGGCAAGATCGAGGCATCTAACCACCCATACCCATACCCATACCCGACACTAGCCATGAGGGGGTTTGGAAATAGTTAAACGTCTCGATGCCTCTGCTTTTATCGAGCTCGACCCACTTATTTCTTTTCATTCCCATCGATGTGAGACTAATCTAATCTTCATGTTTATACATATTCGCCTCCCTTTCTCTAATTAGATTTTTTTTAAAAGCCCCATGCATCGAAAGTTTTTGAATGCCCCACGCTGCCAGCCTGCCACGCCTCATACCTTAATTCTTCTCTCACCGGATGGTAATCCTGCCCGTGTCCTCCCGACACGGTTCACGAGAGAACGGTCTCAGGTCCTAGGTCCATATCGAACGTAGAGCCAAGTCATCAGGTCACCCCCGACCCGAGGGCAAGATTGAGGCATCTAACCACCCATACCCATACTCATACCCATACCTAACACTAGCCCTGAGGGGGTTTGGAAATAGTTAAACGTCCCGATGCCTCTGCTTTTATAGAGCTCGACCCAATTATTTCTTTTCATTCCCATCGATGTGAGACTAATCTAAGCTTCCTGTTTATACACATTCGCCTCCCTTTCTCTATTTAGATTTTTTTTTGAAAGCCCCATGCATCGAAATTTTTTGAATGCCCCACGCTGCCAGCCTGCCACGCACAACTCCTTACGTGTGGGCCCCATGCTGCCAGCTAGCCATGCTTTTAAAGCATTACGTTATGTGAAGGTGTGAAGGCACAGTTTAAACCATCCCCCACATTATGTGAAACCGTGAAGGCACCAGCCTGCCATGTGCTTTACAAAATTCAAACTATCCCACTTTTCAATTTTCAAACCATCCCTACTATACTAGGGGTGTAACCGTGTAAGAGGGAAAAGCTAAAAGTGAGCCTAGTGGGTAGTATTTGGGATTAATCCCACATCAAAGAGATATATAAATTTCTCGGGGTGTAAGCTCTATAAAAGGGATGGGGAACTTAGGGATGGTTTAAAAAATTAAATCATATAAAATAATAAAACAAAAGCTAAATTATATATAATAAATATGGGTCCGGGTACCTGCAGGGTCGAGTACAACCATACCCGTACATGGACCTGGGACTGTTCAGGTATCATTTATTGGACTTGGACCCTACTCGCGGGTCCAAAACTTGGACCCATACCCGGACCCATGTCGGGTAAACCCACCGGGTTTGGTTCGGGTCTGGGTCCATTGCCCAGCCGTAATGGTGGTGAAAGAAGCTATTAGAAATTTTCTTTGGAAGCATCTCTTGGATTGCTTGTTACAACCCTTTCTATCGATCTGAAATAATGGTCAATGGCAAGATATCGGGCTGCTCATCGAATTGTTCATTCAGTAATTCTAAAAACCATTTCCAACTATAACGAGTCTTCTCCTCAACCATTGCATAAGCTATTGGGTACATACCCTTATTTGCATCTACAACAATTGCGGAAAACAAGATGCCATAGTATGGTCCGGTCATAAAGGTTCCATCTAACCATATTAGTGGCTTGCACCCATACATGAAACCATGTATACCAAGGTTGTAAGCCACATATACTCGCTGGAATCTATAGCAGTTGTCTTTCTGGATGATCATTACAGTTCCAAAGTTAGTGCTCCAGAGCTTATACAAATAGTAGGAGATGTCTGCATATGCTTTCTCAAGTGAACCATCTATCATCACCTATGCAGCCTCCTTGCCCCGTCACGCCTGCTAATAGAGAGTGTGACACCATTTTCATGTTGAATATCATTTATAATATCCCTTAGTGTTAGACCCAGCTGGTCATGCAAGCAATTCTTGATCTTTCGTGCCACCCATTCTCTTCAGACCATTGGTTGATGAACCCTACCTATTGCATTGTGACATGAGTGAACATTATAAACCTCTTCACCCTAAAGTATTTCATTTTATCAACTTTAGAACAATGAACTCACCATGAGCATACCTCTACTACACACTTCACTCATTCACACCCATCCTCACTTTTTTTTAATCAGGGCAAAGTTCTGTCATATGGAGTAATCAACAAGATGGTTACGGTATGTGTATACACTTTCAAAATCTTGTCCTTGATGAAGTGATACTTCCTAATGGTATATTCTTGTAAAGGCTTTCTATCAGATGAACATTATTGACATCATGCTCCATCACTGTCTCATATTTAACATCTAGACCTATGATAGCACCTTCATTACCCACGAGTTGCGCACCCACAGATTCCCCAATCCTCCTGCAAACAAGAAATATTCCATTACATGGAGCTTTCAGTAAACCATAGCCTATAACACACCTACATTAAAAGTAAAAAACAAAGCAAAATACTTACCTACCTCTCATTAATGATCCATTGCCGACCATTGCAGGTCTATTTCTAGACAAATTATTTGATTGACGTGATATGTACATGTCAAGGGAAAAAGGCCTTTCCAACATACATGCGACATCACAATCATCTCTTACATCTATCGTGGACAAATGGCTGGGTAAATTGGGATCATGATACTTAATTGTCATGGTTCCATGATCATACTACATTAAATTCCTCACAACACTTTGAAGCTGGACAAGGGAAGGGTTTCGCAGAAAGAATGCCACCTTCACCTTTCCTCCATCATTGAAAGATGCCCATCATTTGAGTTTCGCTTTAGACATCTATCAAAACATAGGGTCAATTTTACTCTCCCATGACCCATTGTTAGCCCCTAGCAAATGTGACTAAACAGTAAATGAGACAAATACACAATAAAACGAAGCAAAAATAAAGAAAATGAACGTTATAAATAGAAAGTAGCAATTTATTACTTTCACGTTACCAAGATACATAAGTCATTACCACATACATTACATCTTGCAAACTACTCATAATTGCAATATCTCAGTTCAAAAACATAACATTTACCCAAAAACAGATTCAAAAACATGATGAGTCCATTGTAATACAACTTACATCCATGTAAACGACTATAACACATGAATGAGAAAAAATAATCTGAAAAAAAATTGAACATAATTCAAGTTGATGTTCAACAAAAGAAAAAATAAAATTTAGATGGCAATCTATGATTTTCATTCTTCATAATTGCTATCTAGTAAACCAGCATAACTCCATTTTGCCCATGGACAAGTGAACAAGAATAGATCTGGGCATTGCAAAATTTTTGGAAAGTAAAAGTACTACCAAGTAGGTATGTAAACCCAAAAAAAAAAAATTACTACCAACCACACTCAGAAAACACCCTAATCATGGACTAAATTTTACACAGATTCTCTCGATGATAAAATTTTGTATCAAAATCAAAAAAAACACAATGCAAAAGGAACCAAAATTAAGTAAAAATTAATGAAATGTGCAATTTTAAACAGCGTCTCAAGGGAATTTTACAGATAAATAATATGAATTTGTGAATATAAAGAATAAAAAGTGATCCACTACCTTGATCTTTTCCAGGGCTTTTACAAAGCCATGAAATGTGTGATGGTGGTGGATCTATGCGTGGGAGCAGTAGAGAGAGTGTATATGAGAGAAAAAGAACCCCACAAAATTGGTGTATATGGAGGTTTCACACAACACCACGGACCTCCATAGCCGTGGCACGTTTTGGCCCCAAAAAAATACCCTACGACGTTCCCTTGGCACCAAAAACTGGGGAAAAACTTGGTTTCGGATCTCTACCCTGCACCAGGGCTGTCAAGTCCGTGGCGTACACCATAGATTTAATAGGTTCGTTACAGGGGGAGGGGGGGGGCGGGGGGGTAAAATCATCTTTTACAAAAAATTAATTATTTGTGGGTATGGATGTATTAAACAATAAATAAAAGTAAGTTACAAGGGGTAAAAACATCTTTTACAAAAAAATAATTATTTGTGAGTACGGAAGTATTAAACAAGAAATAAAAGTAAGTTTGAACTTTAGGCAACTATGGGGATACATTTGATATGTCCCTTAATTTAAAAGATGCACCAAATTTACACTGCTTTTGTCATGGAAGCCAAAAACCTCACGATATATTTGGTGAGTGAGGACATAAGTTTGATTAAAAAGACGAGGCATATGAAGTGGAAAACCAGTTCCCATACAAGGTCTTATATTCGTTGGATGGAGCGATCTTTTTTAGCAAAAGTACAAAGTCCCTGCGTAGTAATTTAACCAAGAGAGGGTAAGAGTTTGTATTACGTACTGCTAAGCACTGTGTGACACATGTTGAGACAATTTTGGACTTGATTTCCATCAAGTATTCATGTTGCTGTGAATAAAACTGAAGAATGAAATTTGATTATGCTATAATTACCGAGCCAAAGTATACCAGAAATATGAACCATGCAATGGGAGAATAGAAGCGGCGGTTTAACACCAAACTTTACATGGTAGTGTTGCATGGTTTTAAAGTGCAGTTTCCACAAGATTTTAGCTGTACATGGTTTGTATAGTGAGACCTCACATCACTAAGGCCCAAAATTTTCCGATTTTCAAAACCCAAACCCCTAACCAAGAAAGAATTACCTGCTAAATGGGAATGAATGAATGAATTTGAAGATTCCAGAGCAATTCAATAATACAGCATTTATTCGAGCTGCCGCACTCAATAATGTACAGAAACACATTTAAATGAGGAGCCTCACAATGCATAAGCCTCTCTTGCAGCGCTCCTCCAACCCCTCAAAAAATCCACAAAAGAATGTGAGCCACATGTGATTTCTTGAATGTTCCTCTCCTCTTCTCTTTCAATCTTTATCCCTTACAATCATTCAAGTCCTTTAGAATGTCCAAGAAGCTGATCTCTTGATAAAAGTCTTCGTCTGCCTGTCCTCTTCCAGAGAAATCATTCCCAAATGAGAAGGGTCTTCAAGCATCATTTTCGACACCAGATAACCAGCAATCGACCATGTTTGGAACTTGCGAGCTTGTTTACCGATGAACCTACCAAGCGTACCATCATAATATTCGGGCCAGTTATCTTTGGCTAACCTGCTTTCTGTGAGTTCAATGGCCCTGCGTGCAATCTGGGGTCGGCCGGTCTTTATACAGGCAGCAGTAAGCAACCACAATAAAACTGAAATCAAACCCAGAAAAGATCACAGGTTCAATATCATTCTCTATAGCAGGATGCATTGAGAAAGTCAAAATCGGGCCTATACAACTAAATATTTCAGCAAGGTAGAACCATTCCAACTTTAACAAGTCTAGAATAATTACGGTATTAATATTGAACTTGGCACATGGTTTTAGAGGAGAACATCAAAGAATGTGCACTAAAGCTAGGTTCAATATCAGTTACAGAAATGTTAACGGAAAAAAGTATTGAGGGAAAAATACACAAAAGCTAGAAAAGCCATATGCCGATCGATTAGTAAATATGTGAAAGGCTTCCACATACTAAGACTGGATAGAAATATATGAACACCCTTATGCGATTGAAATAGAAGTCCGAAACAACCTACTATAACAACAGCTATATACGTCATAACTAATTCTATACATTAATCACAAGCATGGAACGACTAACAGCATTCCCTTCATTTGAGACCAGTAATGTCCAGAGAGAAGAGTGGATGATGATACGAGGAAGGGAAGCAGACAAAATCATGCAGAAGATGCTCGCCAAGTGTGATAATCATCTCAGATGTTTCATATGAGAGATTCCAACAATTTCACAGGCATCTACAGCTGATTGTGCCTTCTTGGCAGTTCAACTTTCAAAGGGTTAATCAAGAAGAGATGGTCTTGACTCTCCAACACGTCAACTATAGGTCCATCATTGCTGATAAATGCAAGGCAACATAGTCAAAGGTAACCGGTTTCTGGGAATGGTGCTGAATCTCACAAACCATCTAAACAAAATCAAATAGAAGGGGCCCCTATCCCTTCATGTTTCAGATTGAGCAATCAAGTCACGGCAGTATTCTTTTCTGTACCATGTGACTCGAGCAACTGTCCACTTTTAAATGTTCCACTGTGTGTCAATACAATTCCTGAGGGACTTAGAGAGGGCTACAATAGTATTTCCCTATGGTTGCCAATGTTTGAAAAAGAAACTGCATCCAAGGCATTTATTTCAGGAGAATAATATGGAGCAGACACCGTTTTACTAAAAAGAGCAACTTTCCTGGAGACTTCATGAGGAATAAGCATAAGATGCCAGCTATAGACATAATGAGCATCAAACAAGTCCCAAGAACAGAGAGAAAGGGTTGGACAATATGCAATGAGGAATGTGCCCACTGCTGCAAGCATTTAGAGATCCTTGAATTCAAAGAGACAGAGAAGGATGAATACACATCTCAGTCAACCTGATACCCAAGACATCACATACTTAAACGCTAGTAGTTTGGTGATCGGGGTTCTCAAATAGCTAGTTGAAGTCCTTTTTATAAGACTAAGAAGGTTTCAAGATCTAGTATTCCCCCTCAATGAGCCTAATAAAAGCCAAACAGATACTAGCCCATGCATCAGTTACCCATGAGTCCTAAATCCAACACATAGGTAGGGAACAAGAGGATTAGTGGCGGTGTTTTAAAATGCGGCCGCATAGCGCTTTATGCAACCTCAACATGCGCTAAAAAAATTGGGTGAAGTATGGCCTAACACTAGAACACAAAAGAAAAAAGGTGGGTCCAGTCGCGTATCAATTCTAGAGGTCAAGGAGGAGGCCGACTCAAAGGAGACTGAGGAAGACGTAGTAAATATGGAGGCGACCGAGGATGATATTCATGATGATGATGCCTCTATATCCTCGCACTCAGATGTTAGAGATGTACATGCACATGGAGACTCCCTGGATGACTTGTCTGATTGAGATTTGAGATTGAGACTTGAGAGCTGAGAGTTGACTAGATTATCTTTTGATTTCTATTTTCTTCAATGTTTTGGCTTGACTCTTGAGCTCTTAATAGACTTTTAGTGGTTGCATGAATCTTTGGAGTTTGCAATTACAATGATAGTTTTTGGATGTTTATGATAATATAATGTCTTCTATAAAGTTAGTTTCAAGTTTCTAGTTTCTTTCTAGTGTATTCTATCGCAGGATCCAAAGTCACTTATAACTAATAATACTGGAGTTAATGATAAATTAAATACCTACTACCACATAAATCACCTCCATATTGTTATCCATGCATTAATCTATTTTTTGAGATTTTTTTGGAATTTTTTTATTAACTGCATCGAGGTGATGTGCCCGCATATGGACCTCATTGAGCCGTAACGACCCCCCGACTGCATCGAGTCCACATCCTGCATTTCAAAACACTGATTAGTGGAGATATTCATGCCCATGCATGTTTAGAGATGAATTCTCCATCTCGATGATTAGATCTAGTAAAGGTTTCCAAAGAAGATCATCGTCATCATCCAAGCTATGTACCAACTATTTGGGATCAGCTACACGAATCTTGTTTTACCCATAGTTTCCCGAATCTCTCTGCCAAGGTCACGATTCCGGTTCAGAATCCCAATTCGGCGATTCCAATAAAGAATCTTCACAAAAACCATTTCCTAGAACTTAGGAATCTAATTTCATACCTTTTTAGGAATCGCAATCTCATTATTTGTGGAATCTCAGACCCAAATTTCTCATATCTCGATCCCAACATTTATTGAATCTTGATTCCACGTCTGTTTATGCCTAATTCCACATGTGATCAATCTTGATTCATTATGGTTTTGAATCTAGAATCTACAACATAGGAGCAGGGAACTGCGATTCAATCAACATGGAATTTTTCTTTGCCGTCCATAAGATATTTGTTTGATGTCAAAATTTCTCTATACCCACATGTTATTTTTTAATTCATGCAATAATATATCCACACGTGTGCTTGATCTTTTAGACTGAATTTTTACCCCACCATAATGGCATAATGTAAATGCAAGGAAAAAAATAATAATAAAATAAAATAAATAAATAAACAATTCGAAGTACATAATGTTCAATTTCTTGAATGGTTACCACTTTTTAAATGTAATTAGAGTAGAAATGTTTATTCGATTAGAATGCTCCTAATACTGTGAATGCTTCTAATAGTACTAGGACTGGCTCGAATGACATTTCTAATACTGCTAAGATGGACTGCCTTTTCTTTCAAGTACAATGGTAACTACAACACATACAATAAATGTCATGGCTTAGAGAAAATAGTATTTTTTCTATATAATAATGAAGTCAATATCACAATTTAGAAATACATGAGATAACATTTGTATCTTTTGTAGATAATTTCCATAGTGAACTACTTAACCCTAAGTTCAATAATCAATACATTGACTTCAAATCTGAGGAACCCTTCTACAAATATATTCAAAGACATTTGATATCGATTTCTTAAATAGCTTCTAAGTACATTTCTGATAGTGCTAGGATGGACTGCCTTTTCTTTCAAGTACAATTGGTAACTACAACACATACAATAAATGCCATGGCTCAGAGAAAATCGTATTTTTTCTGTATAATAATGAAGTCAATATCACAATTTAGAAATACATGAGATAACATTTGTATCTTTGTAGATAATTTCCGTAGTGAACTACTTAAACCTAAGTTCAATAATCAATACATTGAATTCAAATCTGAGGAACCCTTCTACAAGTATATTCAAAGACATTTGATATCGATTTCTTAAATAGATTCTGAGTACATTTCTAATAGTGCTAGGATGGACTGCCTTTTCTTTCAAATACAATTGGTAACCACAACACATACAATAAATGCCATGGCTCAGAGAAAATCGTATTTTTTTTGTATAATAATGAAGTCAATATCACAATTTAGAAATACGTGAGATAACATTTGTATCTTTTGTAGATAATTTCCGTAGTGAACTACTTAACCCTAAGTTCAATAATCAATATATTGACTTCAAATCTGAGGAACCCCTCTACAAGTATATTCAAAGATATTTGATATCAATTTCTTAAATAGATTCTAAGTCAATAAAGCGCGAGATGTCGTTGATATAGGAAACTTGTTTCTATGGGGCTTCGTAGTTAACTCCATAGAGTCACAAATCTCGATTGCCTATTGGGATCAAACTCGATTCTAAACTAATATGATTCTCAATTCCAAACTGGCATGAATCTCAGTTCCACATACATCGAAAACTAGATTACAAATATGTCAGAACCTCGATTCCAAACTGGTGCAAATATCGATTCCAAACTGGTGCAAATATCGATTCCACATAAGTTGGAAACTCGATTCCTAAGATTTCAGAATCTAGATTCCAAGAAGTTCAAAATCTTGATTCCATATGTGGCGAAATCTCGATTCCATTTTTGTTAATTCTTGATTCCCAAAAAATAGGAATCTGGCTCCCCGTGATGCCCATTGTAAAGATGTCGATTCTAAAAACATGAATCTTCTAGCCAGCCACGATTCCAATTCTTAAAGCGATTCAAGTTCCCAAGTGTTTCCAACAACTATGGTTTTGCCATCCACTCTATTAAGGGTCATACCCTCAGTCAGACATTTTCTCACTACTTTCATCCATATCCTTTTAGGCCCTCCCCTTGCCTATTTAGAGCCATCCAATTGAACCAAATTGCCTCCTAACCAATAATGTTCAAGGTCAATGCTGCACATGGCCAACCCACCTAAGTCACTTTCCCTCATCTTATGGTCTATTAGAGCCATCTGTAAGCTCCCTCGGATGTGTTCATTCCTAATTCTATCCTTTCTTGTCTTTCCACTCATCCATCTCAACAGAATTCCAAAGAAGATCTGAGAAAATATTTGTTCCAACACCCCCTGAACGATATAAAAACAAAATTGTAGACTTCCCTAAAATGAGATGTTACAAAAACAATATCTTAATAAAATCAGATTGGGGCAGAAGCAATATATCTTAATAACTGATTCACAGTGTTAAACAGGGCAGACTGCTTCAAAGGAGTCCAACCATATAGCTGAACCATGAAGTTGAATTACCGGGAGCATGTGGAAATCATATTAAATCTAGTTGCAGGGATCATTTGGTGTTCAGACAGTTCCACATAGAAAGTTAAATAATAAAAGAAGTTCACAAATATTGCTAAAAGAATTTCATTTCCGAGAAGTCAACCAATAAAAATCAACTCGAAACACTCTATGTCAAAGCCTGAAGTGCCAAGAGCAACAACTTTCACCAATGGAGTATAGAGGCCTATGAAAAAATACTGGTTAGAAAGCTTCAAGTATCCAATTCTAATCAATAAAAGCATCAGCATGTTAGACATGTATCAATGCGTTTGACAATCTTTCACTGAATATCAATTTATTCGACAATCTTTCATACAATAAAATTGCCTTAGCACCCATGAACAAGACCTACAAACATTTATTAGAAAAGATGGAGTTATTTTATCTAATCAATTTATGTTATACCACAGAAATAAGCTAGCAGATAGTCATGGTTTTACCCAGCCATGTGTTTTATTAAGCAAATGCAAAGAAGAGGAAAACTAATTGACTGATTACAAAACATCACAAACTTATCTGGTCAAAGCCCATAAAACAAGACAGGGCAACATTAGGTAGAACATATGAGGGTAATGAAAGTGTGTTACATTATCTATATAAAAAATACATAAATAAAGTGAAATACTATAGATTTAACCTACTACCAAGTTTGAAAACTGATGTCTGAACCATATTTAGTGGACTTGGTACAACATGAACTATTCCTTGTCGTCTTCCATTACATTTTCAATAAAGTGCCTCAGAATAAAAGTCCATTCCCATGCAAGTAATGGTCATATAAGTTGCAAATGACACCTTTTTCCAAAAGAAAACAGATAACACAGTAATGCAAAAGAATCAATGATAGTCCCACCTGGCCATGATCCACCATTATGGTAGCTCCATCTGGTATTTTTTGGGTCACAACCTGTTATAATCCGCCATTCATGGCTCTCTAATGCGGGATACGTTATTTTCAGGGGCATTTCTCCAACCAGTTCCTCCCATCGCTCTTCTATAAGATCCATAATAGCCATAGACTGTTCTGGTGTTGCGAGAGATGATAGAATTGCAACACAATTACCAAGGCAAAACCAACGAAAGTCCATTCTTGCAGGACTCACATTTCCAATGAAGTAACCTCCACGCATTGACATGAAGTCAAAAACCCAATCCGGAATTGAGTCAGGAATAACATTGAACTTGTTGACTGCTGTATGTGAGTATTCCTCAGTTTTATAGCGGTATATACCGTTTAGTTGCTGAAAATCAAGCCAGAAATAACTCCGTATGTGATAACTTAGGGCATGCAGACGCTTCACAATTCGTTCCACAAACTCTTTCCCTTCTTGATCTTGCTTAAGTAATACCAAAGCACACCTCAGTGCCATAAAAAAAAGTGCTTGAATTTCAATGGGATAGCCATAAATACCCTGCAATAGGAGGGATGTTATCAATAGGTAGATTAAGATGCACTACGTTATTACCTTAAAAAGAACACAAAATTCCAAATGATAAATACCAAGTAGCTCATAAGTAGCTTAGTTTGTCCGCTCACTATGTTATTACCTTAAAAAGAACACCACAATTCCAAATGATAAATACCAAGTTGCTCATAAGTAGCTTAGTTTGTCCTCTCAGCAGTAACTCCATAATCAAGAATATAAGAGTGAGAGAAAGTAGAAATACATAAAAGGGTCTCCCCTTTAAATGTTGAAGACAGTTATTTACATACATATTAAAGTTGAATATGCCTTAATGTGTTGAAAATCCAAGAAACTTAGAAGAAGAAAGGATTCCCATTTGTTTAGATGAACAATGATGAATCGTTGAAAGAGGAAAAATATGCCTTAATGTGTTGAAAATTCAAGAACCTTTGAAGAAGAGAGGATTCCCATTTGTTTTGGATGAACAACGCTGAATAGTTGAATACCATTAAGAGAATCAGATACGAGGAAAAGACAGCTTACACTTGGAGGCTGATGATGTTTTCAAGGAAATAATTGGCACATGTAATTCTCATAATGCTACAACGAGGAACATTTAGGGGGACGCGAACAGAGAAGCGAACACCCTTATAGTACTATTGGGATAATAAACACGAATTTTCTTGTTGAAGATTCAAGGAGTCTCTGAGATGCCAACTTGACATCTCTTGGCCCATTTTATACTTGATGTTACTTCAATCTGTATCTGTTATATCTTTCTTCTTTTTTCCTTTTAAATGTTTGTACCTATTACGTATGTTTTAAAGTTCTTTTAGTGATATAAAGAATCTCATTAAGAGAATGAGGTGGAGCCACCATATATCCTAAGACAGGAACCAGCAACAATCTACCATTGTGTAAGTCATCATTATCCATTTTTTTGAGGAAACTCATCATTATCCATTACGAGAAAGAAAAATGGACAGTTATAAAGCTCCTTTTAAGGACCAATAATGTCATCTGTTACTCTTCCTAATGAAAGCCTACAAGAGAAGATGTGAACTGGTAACTACACCCTTAAGAATGTAAAATGAAGAAAGAGGGATACAAGGTGCAACGCAATCAAAAGAGATCAGGCCCAAAGATTTTAAATGCCTTAAAGACAAGCTACAAGGACTACCTTGAATTTTCCAAAGGACTTTCCTTTTAAAAGTAAATTTTCCAAAGGACTTGCACAATGACAGAGGGACAAAGAAATAAGCATTAGAAATTTTTACAATAGACAGGGAAATAAAGCAATTGAGAAGTTAAAGTAAGCGAAATTTGCTTTATGTCAGTGAATTTAACGACTGCTACTGTGAATTTTAGCTACTGCTACAGCATTACAACTGCTTTTCTAAGTGAATGGAATCTTGATGAAGTGTCATTTTTTCTATCTTCGTTTTGAAAAGTAATGTGCTTCTATATTTTAATAACTATTGATATGCTCATTCAATACATGTCCTCAGGTTGTTTACAGACATATATGCATGCATCACAGACACATCATTCAGTTCTTTTTAATGAACTGAAAGGAATTCACATGTAGACCAACACCAAACACAGAATTTTGATGTAATTTACAGGTGATGCCACATTATAAATAGTAAATGCCACCAGTATCCATAATCAAAGAATAAAGTACAAAAAGCATCCTTAGTTCCAGCATGTCATGCAAAGAAAGCTAACATGCACAAACAATATAACTTAACCAAGCTATGTCCCAAATGATTGTGTTAACTGATCATGTCTAATTTATAATTGACATTCCAAATTCTGAAAAAATAAATAAATGAATAAATAAGGTTATTAATGTTGAAAACACAGTTTTCATTCTAATTCTTGCTCTTCTCACTATGAGTGCGGTTAAAAGGCGAAGTTCCAAGAATAATAAAGGCATGCTTGTTTTGGCGGAACGTTTGAGTAGTGGAAGACCCAAATTCCACCAAAACATCTCCAGTGTTTGTTGCGGGAGCATGGAAGCCACAAAACGGAAGTGCGCATTCTACACTCAACGTCAAAAGATGTTATTTTAGGAAGAGGTAGCTTCCATGCTTTATTTTAGGAAGGGGCAGCTTCCATGCTAACTTCCATGATATGTGGAAGAGGGGCTACCATAGGCCCCTCTTCCACGCATCAAGCATGCCCTAAGGTGCGTTTGAACTGACCACTAAATGGTAATTCTACTATTTCTTCAACCCAGTTGTGCAGGAACGTTTTTCTGCCTTATTCTAAAATTGTGGTAGGAAGAATAGCCCTGGGGCGTCCATCCAAACTCACCCTATATCTAGAAAAGTAGAAGAAGATTAGAGCTTAACTACCAAGTGGAAAAGTTACATCTAACCATAGCATGTGCAACAAATTAGCCATAAAAGAAACTAACAGGCTGTTTAGCTTACCATCCTACGATCAATCATCGAACATCCATCAGCACAAAGAAGGGTGGGAAATGTGTCGAATCCCTCAGAGAGACATAGCGTCAGTATAAGCCTCATCCCCTTTTGACACTGAGGTGTTTCTGCCAGTGACAAGTCCCCCGTAGATTTTGTATATGCACGGAGCAAGATAATCCACCAGAATCCAGAATCCACGGGAGCCACCCTTCCAATTGCACTCTCACCAAAATCAGCTACTAGTGTATCAGTGTTGCGAACAGGGTCATGATGGACTTTGAAACTAGCTGGTAATACTCCTTCTCCCAACTTGAAACGATCTATTTTTTTCTCCCATGCTTGAAGACGGAGAGTTTTCAACAGGAAATCCTTGACTATTTCATGTTCGCCATTAATCAAAAAGGCCAATGCACTTGGGACAAAATCCCTAACAAACACCTAATCAAAATAAAGATCAGGACGGAATCAGCAATCATTCAAGTTATTAGGATATAAAGAATTCAACAACAAGACAAAAATAAGATTGTCATGCCAAAAAATATAGATAAGAATTTAGTGGAGTACATAACTACATTGCATAGTTTAGAAATAAAATTAGTTCCCTTTATTTGTACAATTCATTATTAATATAGGCAGTTGATATCAATATAAACATCATCATCATCAAAGCTTTATCCCAACTATTTAGGGTTGGCTACACGAATCATGTTCCGCCATCTACTTTGTCAAGGGCCATACCATCAGTAAGATGCGCGTTGCATATGGAAACGCCCTACCATGAGCACATAACGGCGATTTGGAATTCATGAAAAGTTGCAGCAAAGTTTTGCATTGGCAGCCTACTAACACAACCCTCCGCCATTACCAGGGCTTGGAACTAGCATGATCGGAAGGGGCCAGCCACGGCAAAGTCTTGGTATCAATATAAACATTGAAATAAATTTCTACTGACCAGCGCAATAAAACAAATGAGAGAGTTGTAGCTACCTCCTCCAATGCACTACAAAAAGGCAAATTCAACTAGAAAGTAGAAACAAATGAACCCAATCTTTTGCCGAGTAGCACATCCTCCAGAATAGTGCTCAAGATGCTAGCAAAGTATTTAGAAGCGAGAAAGCCAGCTCAGAAATACAAAAATTTTGACACAGATATCCGACATGAAAGAGGAACATGAGGACCTAAAAGCATATATTTGTGTCTGTGAGTGTGTTAAAGAATTAAACTTCTCAAAAAGAAAAACAATTATAATTAAATAAGCTTTCCCATGCATCAAATCCTTGATGGAGAAGTGTGGCTCCCTAAATTTTGGATGCGAAATCAAGGTCAATAATGTAACTTGTTATTAGGAGGGAAAGCCAACTCATGTTTCACAAAGAGGAAAGAGAGAGTAAACATAAAATGTTAACTCAATGAACTGAAAGAAACAATAAATAACACAAAATACAAAGAAAGAATGAAATAAGATTTTTGATGCCCAGAAAACTATTTCAATTTGAATGTCTCAAAGGTGAACAGGTCTTAATTCCCCTGTCATGCTAGAAAATTAAACATTGTTTAGCATCAAGGCAGATAAACCAAAACCATTGTAGCTGATGCAAAGCAAAGAGCAGAATCATAGGCATGTTTAGTATAAATAATTAATAGGACAATAAAAATATTCCAGGGATCTTAAAATAAGAAAGAGAGGAGAATAGCTTTTATGATTACTAAGGTTTAACAACTTTTGATGATATTTGATCGTTTTATAATTATATTTTTCTCATTCAATAGTTTTATAATTATATTTTTCTCATTCAATAGAAGTCTTCAGCTAACTTTCTAGAGGAAAGATGCTAAAGCCATAAAATTTTAAGCCTGTTAATAGTTTGAAACTTAGCAGAACATTTAGGTACTGACCCTAGGGGCGGCAGCTAATGCCTAAAATCACATCATATCATGCATTATAGATGTGCTAGCCTGTCATGATGCTTCAAATATCTAATATCACAAACATCTTTTTTTTGTTTTGGATGAAGTACAACTGTCCAAGCATGCAAATAGCTCGTGAACATCCACAAATGTCAACAGCACAGATGCATTACAGCTAAAATTATGAAAGCTGCTGCCTCATTTTATACAACTTAACACCAGAATACCAGATACCCCCACACAAACATTGTAAGTCAAATATTGACCTCTCCTACCAATTCTGTGACCAAAAATATCTATGCGCTCCTGTTAAGGATGAAATAGCAGGGCTCTCGCCCTTCTCAATCAATTTTATGCTTTGTAAATGGCTTAGTGGTTATTCTATATATCACCAACCCATCAACTTGGTTACATGTATCCTGTGGTGGGGGATTCACCTATTGCCCATTGCTTGGACACTAAGCAATGCCCAGCTCTTCTGGGGATACATTAACATTGTGAATGTGGATTGAGGTAGAAAGGAATAACTAGAAGAGGAATAAGTAGATAAATCACCCAAAAACTATTATATTTAATAATTTCTTTTGGAAATCAACTTGAAAAAAAAAAAAAATTTCAAAACTCAAAAGATTTCACTACTACGCTGCTCTAAACACCAATCATAGATTTGAATTGCAAAGTCCATTATAATTGCAAAGAAATAAAAAGCTTTTCTTTTGCACATCAATTACAGCTTATTCTTTTTTCATTTTACTCTCGAGATTTATTGTAGAAGGAAAGGAAAATGGGGTTGAAAGATCTAGGATGAAAACAAACAACCCAGAACTTTTCCATGTCAGGTTGATGCCATAGAGACCAACTTCACCTTCCAATAGGATGCCCTTAGCCTTTTGGTCAGGCCCTAAACCCTGGATCCCACTTTTTAAAAACTGATATCATTAATTAGTTACTCAAAACAAATAAGACAATATCAAAGGATAAATGTCAGCAAGACACTTTTGAAACTTCAAAATTCCTTCATTATGTACAACTTGTCACCAATAAAGGTTATAAACAAACTGAAGCATATGGGTTCCAACATATTTCAGACACAAGTTTGAGACATGAAGTAAACTCGAGAGGTTGTCTATGCAATATTGCCTAGAACCACATATGTCAGAGTAATTAAAAACATTTTAAACACGCATTAAGTATAGACTTTTCTTTTCTTATTTTCTCTTTTGATAACTCACTAACTATTAAGTATATATCATAAACAAGAAAGCAAATCCAGATATGAGATGAGCAAAAAAAACTAAAACAAAGATATAGACCAAAAGGGAAAAATAATTATGGGTGCCCTTTTTGTGAAAAACGAGAAGAAAGAGCAGCATCAGGCAAAGGAATAAAATTAAAAAACTCCAGCTTATTCCACTTATAAATAATGCCCAAAGCAAAGGCATCCAACACACTCTTTGTATACATTTTCTCCCCCTTTAAAATACAAAGATATCAGAGTTCTTCCTACATGAACAGAACTAAAGAAACAAAATACATATGTGCCTTAGAAAGAGAAGAGGCACTACCTGATCGTAATTTAGCGCTCCCTCTGTGTTATCTAGTGCAGCAATGGTGCCTATCGGTTTCCCACGAAAATAAACCAGTGAACGTCGAAGCGCATCCCATGCTTCAGCAACCATTGCATGTGGTTCAAAGGAGTTACGAGCAGAAGATGCAGGAGTATTAACACCAGACCTTATGGCTGGTGAGCATAAGCTGTCGAGGTTCTCCAAGCTCCTGTTTGCCTCTGAGTTTCTGGCACCAAAGCGAGGAGACACACCGATAGATAACTCACTAAGAGACCTCTCATCAAAGGACCTCTGCCTATCTATATTTAGTGTCCTCGGCCTGTCAAGCCGTGAGAAATCGAAGTCTTCATGCTCAGATATGGTGCTCTGCGAATCTACATTTCTCAAATTTAATTCTTGAGGTCCATCCATCGCAAGAGTGAGGAGATCTCAGTCGTTGGGTTTTGGTATCTGAAATAAAGGACCAAACAGGGTCAAGAGATTGCCATTATTGGGGTTCTTGATTACAGTAAGCCAGTAAACAATTATTTCGCACCAGCTATGATTATTCTTTAGTGATAGAACAAGACAGATAGATGATAGGAAGAAATCATTATCAGAAAACAAACTGAGGGAGATAGCTAAACATTTTTATAATAACTGTGAAAAACGGTAGTTTATCAACTATCTTATCAAATCCTAAGATGTAGAGACAAAACAGTAAACATTTAATCAAATGCATGTTCCCTTTGATTCTTCAAAACCAATAAACAGAGAAACATAGGCATGTATGTCCTGGGAAAACTATCAAGATCCTTAAGGCATATAGAAGAGTTCAACCTACGCAGATGAACAGAGCACACATAGTTTCAACAAACAAAGCAGTTTCTGAACGTTTCTAAGAAGCAAAAATCTCATAACCAAACCTGCATTTTCCATTAACCTTGGAGATTCAAAGCCACTTGAATGCAGCGGATAAATTTCCTCCAAAAACACAATTCATTCAAACAATCTACGGTCGAAAAACAACTACATTACAAGACGAAAACCAGTTCAAATCCCACATTCCTCAAGATATCCTCAGCATCTACGACAGAGGTCATCCAAACACCATGGAAGATCTCAATGAAAGAAGAGAACAATAAAACACCAGAAAACAAGGAATTTTCCAGAGAGATATGAAGAAATTCCGGCCATTATAAGCACGAATATTTCGTCAACGCTTGCTTGTTAGCTCCATCTTAAAGCCACATAACAAGATCCACAGAAATAATCAGACATGGATTTAACAGAATGAAGCTGAGAGAGCTTACCTGAAATCAGAACTCTCGCTTGAAAGAGGCTATCCGAGACGGATTCCGGCAACAAACTTCAGCGAGTCGCCGGGAAAACCAGAGAGAAGAACGAGGAAGAATGGCAGAGAGAAGAGAGAGAAAGTTGACAGGAAATGAGAGAAAAAATGAGAAGCAGCATGGAGCAGATATTTATAGATGAGATCATGGGAGGAGGGGTCCCAGCTATTCCTTGATTATAGTAACCGGTTATCGCCGATTCCCGGCCCATGGTTCACAGTTTGGGCCGGTCAACAGGGCACTGTACCGTTGCTGGATATTTCCAGGGAATTTCCTGGCATTCTCTTCTTTATTACTGAATTAGTTACCGGGGGTAGATTAGTCACTTTTTATCTGTCATATTATTGCAACCCAAACATTGTTTTAAATATTCTGTTATCCATATTTACGCCAAAATAGATCATTTACTCCTTCAAGTAAAACAGCACTTGGAATTAATTTTAGGAGCCGCAAACTTTGCCCATAGGTTGACGTGGATAAAAGAATTATGTAATTGTATCCTCTATGCACGTCAAAAAAATAATATCTTGAGATTGAATGGGGACCATAGAATTTTTAGATAATCATAATCATAGCTAAGTATGAGAATACTCAACTTCAAATTTTTTTAGAATAGTCATCGGGTAATTCTTAAATATGATTCTCAAAATTTTAGATAGCAAAACTCCTCCCAAGTCTTTTGATCGAGGGGTAGAAGTAAACTATACTCAAGAAGGAGCATAATATATGTACTCTTCATATAACCCATCATGCAATATCGTACACGGGTGCATTAATAAAATTTTGTACACCACACTCATTTACTATGCTGTTTATAAATGTTAATGAGTCTCTACAAAATGGTGCTGGGGGACCATGCTGTACATTTATTCTCTATGGTGGAAGAACTATTTTGGATGATTTTTTCAATTAAATTTCCAGAATCTATCTTCAAATCTCCTGATTATTAGAAAAGCTGGATTCCGAGTTCTCAAGCACTTGAACGTCCAAAAATTACATCATGACATTATTTATTTCCTCTTAGAGGCCTTTGAAAAAAATTTCATGTTTTTTTGAGGTTGATAGAGGTTGCGTTCCAAAAAAATTGGGTTCCTAAAAGTACTCTTAGATTATGTTATATGAAATGGAGAGATTACAGGAATTACTATGCTATTAGAAAAATGGAAATTTTTACAACATTCAAGATATTTAACATTTTACCCATCTATTTTAATTTAATTTAAAAAATCTCATCAAAATTTAGATGATTTGGAGTTGGAATAGAACTAAAAAGGCAAAAGTTAAATAGTTGAAAAATGAATTGTGCTGTGATATGGGTGGGGTTTGTATAAGGTGTCAACCTTAAACAATCAAAGGTGCATTTCTAAAATATGCTTAAAGATATAGTTCAATTGCCGAACCCTCTCCTTTAGCTTGAAAATCTATTTTCAAGTCATACTATGAAATTTAAAGTTCTAAAAATAACATAGATTGGACAAATCTATAAACACTAAAAAATTTTGAAAATAGACAGTCTAGATAATATGATTCTTTAAGATGCACTATTTTTTCTATTTGAGATCCCATATTTTTAGGGAAAAAAATTATATAAGTTAGAAATAAGATGCAACTTAAAATCTCACCGAAAAAACCTCAATATGTACAGATAAAAAAAAATGATAAATTTCAAATATGAAAAAAAGTGTTTCTTGTTACAAATTATCTAAACCTTCCATTTTAAAAAAATTTGAGTATTTATAATTCCACTAGATTTGTACCATATTTGGTGCTTTAAATTTACATGGGTGAAAAGCGATTTAGATTTCTACAATGTATATTTTAATAAGATTTTGACGTGTACCTTGTGTGATTGTTTAAAGCTGACAACTTATACAAACTTCACCATTTTTTTGAATCTTTACCTCTCAAGGTCAATATGATCCATTAGAAGGTTTCCAACGTCAGAACAACTTTTTTCAGTGGAGTTTTAAAGTGCAACTACTATAGAATAAGGTTACGCCTTATATAAAACTCTGATTTTTTTTTTTTTTTTTAATGGAAAGTTCAATATTTTTTTCCTATTTTATGAAATTTCTAATTCTACTTTTATTTTTATTCTCAAGCAACTTTATCTGGTTCTCAACTATGGATATGGTGCATATTTTTTCGGGTGCTTATGGGTAGACCATAGTTAGCAAGTATGGGGTAGACAATTTCTTTTTAGAAAGATGTAAATTGAATTCACCTACCTAATATTTATCTTGACGAATGGAATGGATAATCTAGAGGTATATCACATTGAATATTTGAAATTGATATTTATAGGGAGGTCATTTTTATACTGAGTGATATATATAGAGTCAAAACATTACTCTTCACTACTAATAATTTTTTTTATATTGAGTGATATATATATATATATATATATATATATATATATATATATATATATATATATATATATATATATATATATATTTGGAGTTTTAAAACTTCTAATATTTTAAATATATCTGATTTTTTTACTCCGATTTTTTGAGCCTAGTCCGATATAGTCACGATTTTTTTATATGAAGTGTATTTGCCGATTTGTATTTTTCACCCGATTTTTTTATCCAACTTCTTAAAATAAAAATGATTAGTTTTCGATTTCATGGTGAGCCGATTTATTGATAATCCCCGACTTGCTAACTATGGAATGCCCCAAACACCAGACCATTGAGTTAGGAGATACCCTCAAGAGTTACCTAAATACCCCCATTTGGTTGGTGAGCCAGGCAATAGGCACAGGGCAAGTTCATGTCATTTTTCAGAGCTAGATAAGGCCCAAGGGTGAGAAAAATGTGCCGCACGGTCACACCAAAAAAGGCCAATTGGAATAACAGTAATAAATTTCCAAGGCCTCCATTTGATGGTTCAAAGTGGAATGTACAAGGTTTGTATACCATGCTAGCATATTAGCTACAAATAGTTTGCTCGAAGCGACGCCAACTGTGTGATGTAGACAGGGAACGGCTGAGGAGTGTTAGTCTATATTACTAAGTTTAGTATTTGGATTTCAGACAGTTTGCTTGCAACTCGCCAACCCCCTTGATGCCAATAGCAATGGTTGATGAATGACGTTCCTTCCTTAACTTTTGTCGGAGCTGAGAGTGACTACATCCCCACCGAACTACCCAAAGAAAAGAAAAAGAAAAAAAAATAAAAATATTGGTGGAGCCATGGCTCACTAGAATATCTGTAAGTGAGAACATGCACCTCCTACATGAGAGACTAAGAATGATGAGATTTTGAAAGTCATTGACAAGATTTTGAAAGTCATTGACAACTTGTGTTCTTACTATTTTAACCAATAATATCAAGGAAAATTAAGGGGAAATATCATTTAATGAGTCAAAACCCCTTAATAAATCACTAAAGATATTTTAATTCGTTTCACTTAAGTATGTCATCAAAAAGTATATTAAAAAAATATCAGCATTACTTAGTTTTAGAGTTGGGAACCTTAAACTAAAAAAGGCATTTCAGTATTTTGATAGACTCTAAATAAAAGTGTAGTTATCTTTGATTTTGGATTTGATTTGGGACTCTTGGGAGGTTAAATTACTAAAATTTCTCTTGTACAATGTTTTCAACCTTAAAGTGTAGCAATTTGGACCAACTTTTTAAGATACTTTTTTAAAAATACAGTAATGAATTGAAAATTAAACAGGAAACACTATAATATTAATTTAGATCTCATAAGGAAATGTATATAATTTTGGCACAAAGAGGTCACAACTACTATTGATCGTTAGATGTAAAATCTGGAGACTAGGCATAATGTCCAACACAAAATTTCTCGATGATACATTTCGGTCCATTAAATATCACACCCACTAGCTAAAAATGATTGTGACCTTCTTGTACGAAAAGTAAATGTTGCAACTTTAAACAATTGAAGAAGGTGTATCTCAAAATCCTCTAGAAGATAGTATTTTGATATTACAGATCCCTCAAATTGATTATCTCAACTTTGAGATATATGAATATGAAAAAGAAAAAAGAGTTATGATCCTATGAGACCCTCCTACACCTATGTGTGTAGGACTCCAAAGGATCACCATTAAATTTGACACAGATCTCTAGAAAAGCCAAGTCCCTCACCCATGTGATAACTTATCTAGAGATCTGTGCCAAATTTAATGATGATCCTTTGAGGTCCTACACCTATGGGTGTGAGAGGGTCTCATAAGATCATTACTCAATGAAAAAATAAAAAATAAAAATAATTAAGTTCTAAAAATAGTGCATATTAACAAGCTACACGTGCCATCTATTTTCAATATATTAAATTGTTAGTAGACTTACTCAATTTATGGCATTTTTTAAATTTTAAATTTTATAGGATAAAAATAGATTTTAAATCCATCATAATACTTCATGGATCTGCATCTCTAAGCAAATTTTAGAGATGCGTCTTGCTTCTATAAGGAATTGTGCCCCCTTAAATGATATTTTTGAAAAAATAAAATATCATCCTTCTAAAATACTAATTTGCACATGAATTTTGGTACGAGTGTAAATAGCAAAACATGTGTAATTTCACTAAACTCTTTTGAGGAATGATCTCTAGGCCTGGTGGTCTAGGTGGAGTGGGTGTAACAATGTGTTAGTAAAATGTGTTCCAACACTTTCTTTCTACTACATGCTCGAATGGTATACCCCTCCCATGTACACTTACTTGCCAAGGTGAAATAGCTATTTAGCATAATTTTTAATCTAAAATTTTGGAATCCATATAGAAATCACAGTATGACTATTTTCACGAAAACTATTTTTTGAGTTATTTAATACTTAAATCTTGGCCTTTAAAAATTGGATTGGAATTTGTTCGGAGCATTATTTTTTCAGGCACATACAAAGTGTACGTTATTTTATTTTTTAGGGTTAATCACTAAATTCATCAGATTCATCGTTATCATCCAAGCCTTATCGCAATAAGTTTACAAAATTACATCCCAAAAATTATATTCATAAATATTATCCCTTATTCAAAAACCCTGAGCTGTTAGGTGAACTAGCCATCCTGGAAACTAGTTCAAATCAGCAATCTAGCTTAAAGAATTGGCGAATTAAATAAATAAAAAATTAAAAAAAGTTTAAAAAAAATAAAAAATAAAAAATATAGGAACCAGATGATCCAATTGGTCCTCTATAAGAGAACCGGTTGATTTTATTGAAAACCTGCGTATTCTTTGGTTCACTACGAACCAAAACCGTTACTACCGATTCTCGAATTAAATCCGCCGATTCGTGCCTTCCCAGCATTTTTGTATTACCAATTAAGTGAGTAGACTTTGTGCTCCCGCCAGAGCGAATAATCTTTTGAATTTAGCGGATGGCTGATGCCTAAAAATAATCCACCGATCTCACTCCTTCCATTCATTGATTTTTGGTTGGGAAAAACGTGCATCTAACTTCGAGCTGTTTAATGATTAACATTCAAATCAATATTGGCAACGGGTAGACGGCTACAACGTGGGACAACAGTATCTCTCCACGTGTCACACGATGAACGTGCTTAAACCGCGTCCAAATCGGCTTCGTGTGACTCGCCCTTTAAAGTCACGTGCAACGCGTTGCGTGGCATCTGATGATACGTGGCGAGCATTGGTTGGTTGGGAAACGTCAGAGCCAACTCAGCGATGGGCAGTTCAGACCTCGACCTACTGAACCGAACGGTCGACAATTCTCAATTGATTGGCGAGGCGTATTTCTATGGACGAGCCAAGAACGTTGGTGTTCCATACGAGAGAGGGGTGAGGTTTGTATATGGTTACTTCCTTATATTCCTTATACTGTAGAAGTTAAGTGCACCTATAAAATTTGCTTAGAGATGTCGTTTTGGCATCGAAAATCTTATGATGACTTCAAAATCACTTTTTATTTTCAGTTAGAAAATTTAAAATTTAAAAAATAGTAAATATCGAACCGATCAATAAACACTTGAAAATCTTGAAAACAGACGGTCCATAAGATTTTTTATAAGATGTACTATTTTTTTGAACTTGAAATTTTTTTTTTTCTTCATGTCCATTCATCTTAAGATCGAGATGATCAGTTGGAGGGTTCTCTATGCGAGAAAACTCTCCACTATAGGATTTTTGAGATGCACCTTTCCTCAACAGTATAAGGTTCCAACCTTATGCAAACTTTTTCCACGAGAGAGGAGGGTAGCAGACTCACCTGGCCCTTTGCTTGTTTCTTTCTCCACCTAATACCATTGATAAGCTTTATTTATTGGGTGTGATTTTCATAAGGTTACAATCTTAAATAATCAACACGCCTCTAAATTTTATTAATTTCAGTGTTGAAATTCTTAAGATAATCCGAAAATCAATTTTTATTAAAAATTTAAACCCCGAAAATAGCTCAAAACAAGTAGATCTATTAAACACATCAAATAGGACAAGATAATATGTGGTAAGATGTACTATTTTAGGACTAAAAATCTATTTTTTCTATATCTATACATCTTGATGTCGAGATGATCAATTAGAAAGTTTCTAATGTCAAAAAACCTTTCTGGATGGATTCTTGAGGTGCGCCTTAATTCCGGAATATAAGCTGCGGTCTTATATAAATTTTGTCCTAATTTATTTATTTCTAGATTATGAAAGAAACTTAGATAATTAAAGATGATGTTTATATAAGGTACCCATTTTATGCTATACAAGTAAGATGCACCTCTTAAATTTTGCCAAAAGATACAGTTCCAGTGTCAAAAATCTTACAATGCCTTGAAAATCTACGTTTGACCCTAGTTATGAAATTTAAAATTTCAAAAAACGGTACAAAATAAGTAGATGTATAAACACCTAAAAATCTTGAAATATATCGTCTAGATAACTGGTTACAAGAGCATTACTTTTAGGACTTGAATTTTTTATTTTTTATTTATACCCATGCATCTCGAGGTTGAGATGGTCAATTAAATAGCTTTCTAACTTCTGATCACTCACCTTACTTTTATAGTATAAAGTTGCAACCTTATACAAACTATTTTCCATAAATAAATGTATTATTAAGAAAAACACTTAAATAATTATATAAAGGGTGCAGTTTATATAAAGCCGAGGATCTAGACAATCAAAGTAATGCGCACCTGCAAATAGTGTCGAGAAAATGTGGTTTCAATGCTGGAAGTCTTTGTGATAGCTTTAAAATATATTTTCATCTCTAATTATAAAATTTAAAGCTTCAAAAATAGTGTAGATCGAGTAGATCTATGAAAACTTGAAAATTGACGGTCTAAAAATACATTAGAAGATGCACTATTTCCAACACTTGAAATCCATTTTTTTTCTTATATCCATGCATCTTGAGATCGAGATGATCAATTTGAAGATATTTGGGCATCAAAGCAATCGCTTCTAGTGAATTTTTTAAGGTGCACCCTAATTTGATTGTTTAGAGACTTGCATTTAAACTTTTTGCTTATATAAATGCATAATTCTAGCTAAGGCTACTTTGAGTCCGATCAGTATATAGACAAAAAAGGAAATAATTTTTTTTCAATACCTAGGAGAAGTGGGTGATTCTACCGTTCCCGAGAATCAGTGACTAGGGGTGGAAACAAATCAAGCCATGCCCGACCCTGACCGAACCAAAAAAGGGGGAAATTATAAAAAATATACCATAATTTTCACCTAATTAAAAAAAAAAAAAGCCCAAACTTTCGTAAAGCTCGTCCATACCATATTTTCTCAATTTTGGGGCCTTCGTGGTAGTCGTATTACCGTGAAGGTCATCTTTGGCATCACAATACTCTAAGTACCATGATTAATTAATGTTTATTATGGCACTTGAAGAGCGATAATTATATTTTCCTTTGCCCGTGTTCGAAAGTGGAAGAATAAGCGGAAGAATAGGGAGGATCATCATACCAGAAAAACAAAATTCGCAACCAAATCCATCGCAGGGATAACCCATTATTTTCCTCTTGATTTATATTATTATGTTTAGAGCCTAAGAGATCGCAAGAGATATGTAAGGGTTTACGAGATAGCGTTATGTGAAAGAGAGGGAGAGGGATTTTTTTTAAAAAAACAAAAACCCTAACATTTTTGATGCTTTTTAAATAGGATAGGATGTGATTCTTAAAATAATGCCTAAGAGATAGGGAGAAATATATAAGGGCATGAGGGAGAGAGTTACATGAGAGAAGGAGTTTCCATTTTTTAAAATCCCCTAAAATTTTGATAAAAAAGATTTAAGATATCTTCTAAAATTAAAAAAAAGATAAAGAGAAGATAAATATAAAGATATATCTCCGTATCATCCAAGAAGGGATAGAAAGAAAAGTTTTGTGCAATGATAAAGAAGATAAATAAAAATATTATAGAGGGGTTGTCATTCTTCATCCTTTTCTTCTTTTTTTTTTATTATTATTTTGTACATTGGTGGCATTTTACATTGGTGGGGGATGTCATGAGAGGTGCTCGCTCCTCACGACATTTGAATTGCCATATAAGATGTCTTATGAATAGTAGTACTTAAAGTACCGTAATGTGATGCATAGGCTTTACGGTAATACGACTACCGTGAAGGCTATTTTTGTCAAAAAAAAGGCCAAAATTGAAGAAAAGGGGTATGAACAAGCTTTATGAAACTTTATCGTTTTTTTTCTAATTAGGCCAAAACTAAGGTATATTTCTAATAATTTTCCCAAAAAAATGATGTGGGACCTGAATCCGGACCCCAAAAATACAGTGTGGTACCCAAACCCGACCCAAAAATTAAAATATCTATAAATTTAACTATATTTTATGTATGGGGACCCAAAAAATATTATCGCACACGGACCTGACCAAACCTGAATAGTGTTCGGGAGCAAGATTTGGACCCGGACCCAGACTCTACCCGTCGAGTCCTATTTTTGGACTCATTCCTGGACCCGGCTCGGGTCTATCCCTTAGGTCACGCCTGGCAATTCTTTAAACACTTATCTAAACAAATCTAAAAGTTGAAGAACTATATCTTAGGCATTATCTAAGCCTCATGAAAGTTAAAGTACAAGAAGAATGATCATGTTGACAGCTTAATCCAAGTCAGTTATGTATATTATATTCTATGGACGGTAATTTTTCTGTTTTGGTAAAAGTAATTAGGGTTTATTATATTGGTTAGACAGCTAAGATGAAGCTGTAAAACTTAGTTTTATTACTGGCTCTAATATGAAATACAGTTCTCAGTGATAGTAGAGCCCCTGATTGAAAGATCTTTCAAGAAGATCCCCAAATGTCCAAATACATTGGAAGAGGTGCAGGCAAATACTTGTACTTGTCCCTATATTTTTTTTTTTAGTGAAAGGGATTGATTTGGGACTTTCCCCTAGATATTTTATTATAAGAATTGAAGCTGCACCTCAAAACCTTAGAATTCAGTTCAATGTGGAAAGCATTTATAATGCATTGAAAAAATCTTTTTCTACTTATGAAATTTGAAGCTTCAAGATTTTTGTGCACATTTTGGCAAACTTATGAATACTTGAAAATAGTTAGTCCAAATAATGTATTACAAAATAGAATATTTTTAGTAATATTTAAAAAAAAAAAAAAAATTATATAAAGTTGATACTTTAAATATGCAAAATTAAGGTGTTCCTCTAAAATCCTTCGAAAAAGGTTGTTTGATGTTGGGAAAATATCCAATTGATCATCTCGACATCAAGATGCATACATATGAAGAAAAAAAGATATTTCAAATCTTAAAAATAGTACATCTTACAACACATTATCAGGATCATTCATTTTTAGATTTTGATGCCTTTATAGATCGATCTACTTGTTGTGAACGGTTCTTTTAATTTAGAGGAGGTTCCACACCCTTAAAAAAAATACAATATTTTAAAGGCTTTCAAACTATCTACTTACCAGATCCATACCATTGAAGTCGAGATAATCAATTCGACAGTTTGCCAGTGAGATATTTAATATGCATCTTACGTTTAAGAACCTAGGCCTTATGCCAACCATTTTCTTTCTTTTTTTGACAAGGATTATGCCAACCATTTTCTATTGTAAATCATTCAAGTCGGCATAAATAAGATACATCAACGCATCCTTACACATGGTGGTCCTATTGAAGGACTACGCTTATTAATGCCCTTTACATTATATAACCACTCGCCAATATTATTGTACTTTTCCACATCGGAGTTATTTACAAGACAAAGTCTAAGTTTGGGAATGGCGTTTGTCGCTGGCATTTCTCCTTTTACCTGGCCAGCCTCCCTGTACGACCCACCAACTCTTCTTTGTGGCTTTAAGATTTTTTCTCACTAATAATTAAGACTTTAATAAATAATTATAATATTCAATTTTTTAAAACCCAGATTAGGCGAAGATTTTTCACGTAAAAATCGGTGATTGGATCCGTGATTCAATTGGCTCTAAATTGATCGAAATTGGTGATCCATGAAAATATTAAAAGAAAATATAATAAAATCAATATCTAAATATGGATTTGTGGGGTGGGGATTTAAGAAAATATAAGATAAGCTACAAAAAAAGGAAAAAAAATATGAATGGGGTTTTAAGGGGGGGGACCCATAATATCTTAAAACTGGTTCGATCACCACTTATATCTATTCAGATCGATGATCCGGATAAAAAATCACTCGGCTTTAAAAATACTAATAATATTAATTAAAAGGATAAAGCTGAGTTTTATTTTTAAAGTTTGGTGGGTTTAGCAAGGACGTCACGTTATCTTCAATAAAGAAAAGAGGGGACTTAAATGACTTGGGAAGGGTCCACCCTCCAAGAGATTGACCGACTTCTTTTATAGTTTTGTAATGTGGTTATCTAGAAAATGAGACAGTGGTGGTCCCGCGGTGAGTAGATAACACGTAGGAATAGGCCCCAATGGCCACTTTCTAAGTCAAGTGGTCATAAAAAATATATTCACACCGAAGTGGATATGATTAGTTTTATCTCCCTAAAAGAGGGTTAAGAAGGTGCCACACGTGTAACATAGTGGGACTAGGCATATCTATTCTATTGGGCTTTGGATTAGATAAATTGCACGCGCAAAGTAATCTCACCAACCCCAATCAAATTGGAGGATATTCTTGTGGGGTTTATAGTGCGTGGATTAATAAAATAGAATGAGAGGAAGCTCCAATGAAAACGACATGAGAGAAAGAGAGAGAGGAGGCATGCAACTTGATAAAAGTGTTACTCAAAGGAAAAGAGATAGTAACGAGAAAAAGAAGATAAATGAAGGGGAGAAAGAATATGGATTTTTCAAATAGATAAATATTAAAACCCCTTATAATGTCGCCGGTTCAAATTATCATTATTTATATTTGAGGGTTTGCTTTTAAATTTCTATTGTAATCGAGTATGTTCTCAACAAAAAAAACTCAAAAGATCCAAATTTGCTCTTGTTCGGGGTTAGGAAACCCGTGATAGAAAGAAGGTGTATTGCTCTTTCCTTTTGAGAGGATAATGTAATAAGATAATAAAGTGTAACAAGATAAGAAAATGTATATTACACCAATGTATTATCATTATATATACAATGAAAGAATCACTATAAGAATAGTGTGGGGCATAATTATTTTCCCAAAGAGTTCCTCTCTCTAAAATTTTTTCTGTATTGCTTTATTAAAGAACCTATATTTATGAAACAACCTCTTGGATTTGTGAGTTCAAAATATCCAAATCGCGTCTACAAATTAAAAAGAGATTTATATAGTCTCAAGCAAGCACCACGGGTTTGGTTTGATCGATTTAGCGTCGGTTTATTATCATTGGGGTTTTATTGCAGCATAGGTTATTCATCTCTATTTGTTTCTAGCACTATTCAAGGCACTATTGTTCTTCTCCTTTATGTTGATGATATTATTGGACAGTAATTTACAATGAAAGATCTTAAACCTATTATTGGACAGTAATTTATAATGAAAGATCTTAAACATCTTCACTACTTTTTTGGCATAGAAGTATCTCATTTTTCAGGAGAATTTTTCTATTGCAAAGCAAATATGCTCGGGATATTCTAGATCGTGCCCAGATGCTTGATGCTAAATTTATTCCTACACCAATGACAATGAAGAATAATATTCATGAGAAGTCTGATCCATCCCTTTATTGGAGCATTATTGGTGCACTCCAGTACATTACCATAACACTTCCTAAGTCATGCCCTTATTGGAGCATTATTGGTGCACTCCAGTACATTACCATAACACAGTCTGACATTTCCCATAGTGTTAATGCACTGTATCAATTTATGCATACCCCTACAATTGCACATTTTCAGGCAGTGAAGCGGATTTTTTGTTATCTCAATAGTACATTGTCCTATGGTATAAGAATCTTATCTGATAGTTCCCTTGAGTTAATACTGTTTTTCATGCTCGGACAAAATATATTAAGTTAAAATATCATTTTTTATGTGAAAAGGTTGCTCTTAGATTATTTATCACTCGATTTGTTTCCTCTCACAATCAAGTAACTGATATCTTCAAGAAACCTTTGTCACACGATGTTTTTCGATATCATTGCTTCAAACTCTGGCTTTAAATGCCTCATCAACTGATTTGAGGGACAATAATAGAAATAAAATTCAAATAAGATAAGAAAATATATTGCTCTTTCCTTTTGAGAAGAGAATGCAATAAGATAGGAAAGTGCATATAGTATGTAACAAGATAAGAAAGTGTATATTACACCATTGCATTATATCATTATATATATATTGAAAGAAACACCACAAGAATAGCGTGGGGGACAATTATTTTCTCAAATAGTTCCTTTCTCTCTCTAAAATTCTTCAGCCCAAACAATTAGCGTATTTTAGTAATTTTACCCTTAAAGAATGACAGCGGTGTGAAAATACCAAAATGCCCTCAATTTTCAGGGTTTCCAACCCTGAACAGGTATAACTTGGGAAATTTTTAAGGTATTCTCTTAGGTACTTTACTTGAAAATTTTATATATATGAAAAAAAGAAGCAAAAACCAAAAAGTCTTTTTTGGGTGAATTAAAGCAAAAAGAAAAAAAAAGGGAGGCTTCATGAGTAATGGAGTTTAATAGGAAAAGGAAAAAGAAGACTTTGTGTCTCAATCATTTGGTCAATGTAGGCCCATGAAATAAAACACATGCCCCATATTTCATAGACACGAGTGGACAATGCCTTGGAATGAAGGCAAGTTTCGTATGAGAGAGAGGACCCCACTACATGATCATGATCCCTTGTTGGTTCCGGATCTTTGAGTGTCAACTAACGTGAAGCACGTGAATTGGGTAATTACCAAAACAAATATTCTGCTCCCATGGAAATTAATGCAATAGAACAATAAGAGGGAAATTTACAGAATAAAAGAAATTTACACAAAATTATTCGTTTTTTTTTTTTTTATGTTTAACTTGTGGACCATATATTATTGGGTGCGGTTTGTGTAGAGCCGAGGCTATAAACAATCAAAGTAAAGCGCACCTTCAAATAGTGTCGAGCATTGTGGTGTCAATAGTAGAAATATTTGTGATAGCCTTAAAATATATTTTCATTTTTAATTATACAATTTAAAGCTTCAAAAATAGTGTAGATAGAGCAGATCTTGAAAACTTGAAAACCTTGAAGATTGACGGTCCAAAAATGCATTGCAAGAAGCACTATTTCCAAAACTTGAAATCCATTTTTTTCATATGTCCATTCATCTTAATATGAAGATGATCAATTTAAGGATATTTGAGCATCAAAACAACCTCTTCAAGTGAAAATTTTGAAGTGGGCACTAATTTGATTGTTTAGAGCCTCGGCTCCATACAAACTTTTTCCCATATTATTTGAGCCAAAATCCAAAATTTAGCTTACGAACTAGCCAATACCTGCATTTCTGGTTATCCAATCGGTAGATCGAATTGGAATTGCTGGTTTGACTGGATCTAGTGGGGTCGATCTGGGTCTAGAGAATGACTAGAATAAGTAAATGCTCAATAGTTTTAATATTTTTCTATTTTTGTTGTAGTTGTATTCAGTATTTTTAAAGGGAAAAGTTTAAATAAGATTGTAATTTTAAAATATAGAATTCAGGTGCACCTCAAAAGTCCATCATAAAATATTGTTTTGATGTTAAAAAACTTTCTAATTGATCATCTCAACATTCTAGACGTATACATATAAAAAAACAAAAAGATTTCAAGTACTAAAATAGTATACCTTGCAACACATTATCATAACCGTCCAGTTTTAAGATTTTCATGTGTTTATAGGTCTACTTGATTTGAACCATTTTTAAAGTCTAAAATTTTAAGATTATGGATAACAATAGATTCTTAATCCATCCTATGAATTTTTTACTCCAAATTTATATTTAGGATAAAATTTGGAGGCATGCCTTCAGTTGTAAAACCTGGCAATTTCTAATTTAGATTGACGATCTAGATGGAAATCGGTTGGATCGAGCAGTTCCAAAATTGTACGGGTCTTGGCCCAATGATGTCTAAAACTCTTTTATATATATATATATTTTTTTTTTAAGCTTATCTAAAATTTCCTTAAAGTCTATCTAAATCCTCGAATTATAAACCCCTATTTTTAATATTTCGTTTATTTTATTTTTAAATTTTTTCAGAATCACCAATTCGGACCAATCTAAACCCAATATAAATTCGGACCAATCTAAACCCAATATAAATCGTCGATCTGGCGATTCAACAAGATCTGTAGATGAACGATTCGCCCCACCAATCCGGGTTTTGAAACACTAATTGTATGCAACCATCGATCCTGCTTGATGAATCAGTATGTAGTCCCCTCAACCTTTTTTAAAACATTTTTTCATTCTATTTTATGGTAAGTTTGTTCATCAAAGCGACAAAATTTGATCCTTTAGAGGTACCTATATGTATACAAGGTAATCGGTCAAAAAGGACATTTGTAAGGTTGATATTGTTACACATGTTTCTTCCAATGGAAGCAGGGTTAAAGATGTCCCTTTTATTTCTCTTCAGAGAAATAAAATCCATATGCGTTTAAACTGTCAACATGAGCACAAAGGCAACGAGAAAACAGAGTGGCAGTGCACTGCTCAATCTTGAAAATTGGTGGGAAAAATAGGGGGAAAATTCATGGATTATTTATAAAGAGGCTATTTATTTTTTATACATAGAGGTCACAATCATTTTTCTTCCTTAAATTTCAAAATGGGTACTTGTAAAACTGTTATTGAATAGACACAAAGTTCCAAAAAAAAATTTCAAACTTTCTGACTCACTCTAATCTATCCAATTTAGCATCTACTGAGTGGGAATGATTATGACCTCCATATAGAAACGATAAATGGTCTCTTTGTACAGAATTCCAAAAAATAAGGACTTCCGCATATAGTTTTGAAGGAGTAACAATGATATATTTTTGTTTTAAGGTACAAAAACATTGCTATCACAAAATAATATTTTCCTTTACTGATAAAGACAAGTGTGCATCTAAGAGCTCTCGGCAAATTTATACTCGAGTAATAAGGAAATTGAATATTGAACACTATCTTGCTTGTAGGAATTCACAAGTACAACAAGATCTAGATCACCAAAATTGTTTTTTTTTCTAAAGAGAAAAAATCATACAAGAAAGAAGATGTCGACAAACAATGAGCAAAAGGATGGAAAATTGTTTCATGTGGGTGGCTTGCATTTCTACAATGTGTGGTCCAGAGGTATAAAGCATCCATCTCTAAATATGTGATCCATCTAAAAGCAATTGTAACAAACAGTCCAAATGTTTTCTTAATATAATTATTATTTCTAGTTTTTTTTTTTAATCATGATCTTCATGTTAAAGATTATATATTCTCTAAAACTTAGGATCAAATTATATTTAGAAACTATATTTATTGCCAACCTCGCATTTCTATATTATGCGGGCTAGCCGCATAAAAACCGTGTCCCAAAAATATATGCTTCAAAATAGAAGTTTAAGTCACCTATGTAGAGAGATAGTCATTCAACTTCATCAATTCAAATGATAAATGGTTGGGACTCCTTTTTGTTATCAAATTGCCATATCAATTACAACTTACATGCCACCTGATACCAATTTGTTGCAACCAAAATAGGAGCAAATGTTCATGCTATCTATTTACATTTCGCACCTAACACTACATTTAATAGTCTTTATTGATCTAGAGAAAGGTTACGATACAGTACCTCGATATTTGATTTGGAGGGTGTTGGAAAAGAAAGGAGTCTCTAGACACTACATCGACTTGGTGAGAGATATGTAAGATGGAGTGCTAATTAGTTTGTGAAAAACTAGTGGAGAGACAAGAGAGCTTTCAATGACAATAGGTCTACATCAAGGGTCAGCATTAATTTCAAAATTTTTTGTCCTAATTATGGACAACTTAACTACACACTTGCAGGATGAGGAACCGTAGTGCATGTGGTTCGCAAATGACATAGTTTTGGTCGATGAGATCTGAAACGGTGTCAACACAAAGTTAGAACTTTGGAGAGATGTTCTAGAATCCAAAGGTTTTAAAATTAGCCAGACTAAGACAAAGTATATAGAATGCAAGTTTAATAGTAATAGGGGTAGGAAACAAGAAAGTAGTTAAGATTGACGACCAGAAAGTATAAAAAATACCGCACTTTCGATACCTTGGGTCGTTAATCCAAGAAAATGGAGAGCTTGATGAAGATGCCGCGCATAGAATTAGAGTTGGATAGGAGAAGTGGAGATGTGCAACTGAATTTTTATGTGATCACTGCATACCAATGAAGCTGAAAGGTAAGTTCTAGAGGACAACCGTGAAACCAGCTTTGCATTATGAGGCCGAATGTTGGGCGGAAAAAAAAAACAATTTACCCATAAAATGGGTGCAGTGGAGATGAAGATGTTGATATGTATGAGTGGCAAGACAAGAATGAACAGAATCCGAAATGAATCCATTTGGGAAACGTTTAGTGTGATACCAATATGCGATAAGATGAAACAGAGTAGACTTAGGTGGGCTGGGAATGTGTGGCATAGGCCCAGTGCAACACTTGTTAGGAGGTACAAATTAGTTCAAGTGGAATGATTGAAAAAAGCAAGGGTCGGCCCAAAAGGACATGAGTGGAAGTAATCTGAAAAGATATGAGGACTTTTGGCCTCACTGAGGGTATGGCCTTAAGTAGAGCAGAATGGCAAACCAGGATCGTGTAGCCAGCCCCAATTAATTGAAAAAAAGTTATGATGATGACCTAACAATGCATCTAAATGGCACATAGCGCACCTAACGTAATTACAAAAAACCGTCTCCTAGAGGAACAAACAATGAAAACATTTCCTCATCTGGCGAGGCCACTACCCTCTCCTAAGGCGTCTCACGGTGTCAACGTAATATATGTTTTTTTGACAAGAGTGGTTACTTTTTATTAACTTAGAAAGAGTTATAACTCAAAGATCACAACAAAACATATGAAACTAACAAAAAGTCCAACAAAGCACATTTCTTTGCCAAACCATTTGTAATCTCATTCACCTCTCTATATACATGATTAAAGCTCACTGACCAAGCAGGGATCTCAACTGCCAAGGTGGTCTCGATGCCTTATTACACCAATTGAACGTTGGGCGAGTTACCTACCTTCGATTACCAAAATATCACCACGGCATCTTTCCCTCCAATTTAGAACCCCTTGTACAAGAGGGGCAATTTCAACATGATTGGTGGATACAAAACCACATGCACCAACAAAGCAAAAAATAACAGTACTCCCACTGTCTCTACAAACACCACCTACTCCTATCATTTCTGGGTAACCCAATGATGACCTATCAAAATTCAATTTAAAACACGCTGTTACAGGTAGCTGCCAAATGTTTTTTGGCCTAGCATTTAGGAAGCGTAGCGAGATAAGGTTAGCCATATTGAGCACAATGTCTCCTTTAGACGTCCCATATCCTTCTTTAGTAATACTGAACCAACTCCAAACTCTATGCATACTTCTATTTTTAATCCCTTGCATCTCCAAAGAAACTCCATAAAAAATCCTTCTATTCCTTTCCAACCACAATTCCTGAATTATAGATCCTTTGAAAATGTCCCAAATCATACCACCAACTTTGGGAAAACCACTAAGCTTGAGATGATGCAATTTGTTCTTCTGGGAATATGGAAGAATCAGATGAACACCAACTTTTTGTATCGCCCAACACCAAATATGCTAAGAGAAAGGGCAATGAAAAAATAAATGTGTGCAATTTTCTTCATTATTTTTACAAAGAAGGCATACATTGATTAAAATCTTCCTCTTCTTTCTAAGATTGTCAATAGTTAACATCACCCAAATAAAAGCCTGCACCTTATGTGGTGTCCTCCATTTTCAAATATCGTTCAACTCCAGCTGATTCTACCTAACACGATCATAAAACAATAAAGAATAAGTTGATTTTACCGAGAAGATACCATCCAATTCTAGTTCCCATGTAACTTCATCATTGATAGAGGTTGAGATATGAACATTCTCCAACACTTTTAACAATTCACACAATGGATTACAAACAATATGTGGTATACGATTGTAGCGGGCAAACAATATTCTAAAAAACAAATTGCCCATTTATCTCACCAACCTCCCTTACCCTCGCCATTGGTTGGCACACCTGTGAAATGAATCTGAATATAAAATTTTAAATGCCACATTGGTAGCCTACTTATGGTGGCAAAAAAGAATATTATCACCCCTCCCTACAGACCACATTGTATGTCTAACCATGAAATATCTCAATGAAAGAATGAACTTCCAAACATGAGACTGTCATGAATCACTTTTACCCGTAGCAATAAACTGGTTTAGAGAATCAATATCATACTTCACAACCAAAATCTCCTTCCAAAGATGAGGCTCCTGGTCTAAAGAATGCCACCACCATATAGCAATCAAGTGTCAGCCTAATATCTTGCAGTATAAAAAGATAACGAGCCCGAAATGCAAAGGTGAACCTTAAGCGCCTACTGGCTCTGTATATGCTCCACATATCCTTTTTCAACCCTTTTTTCTTAAGAGGGTATTCTCATATTTAAGCACAACTTTCTCATTAAAAAACCCATTATTTCTCTCTCTAAATAAATACAAAGTTATATTTTTCAAAGACTAAAGTTTTTAAAAATATATTATTGTGAAGTGACACCTACCTAGTATTTTATAGTAGCATAGCAAAAATAAATTATTGATGCTGAACTATGGGAATAAAAGAAAAAAAGAAAAAAAATGAGTTCCCTGCACTTTTTTTTAAAATTTTTTGAAAAGTGCCCAAGATTTATACGGTATAATGCAAATATACATACACCAAGCTCTCCTAAACAAGGTATTTAGAATTGCACCTTTTATTTCCCTAAATAACATTGCAAAGTTAAAAAATCGTGAGGCCAATATTCTTGGGCCTTTAACAAGTCCAGAAAATACAACAAGATAAAGGTGAGAGCCTCTTACAACTATAATAAAAATGAGGTGGCATGTCACATGTTTTAGTTTCAAACAAATAAATAATGACTTATCCATTGACAATCATAACAATAACAATAACAATAACAATAATAATAATAATGATAATAATCTTTATCCATTAAGTCCTCTACAATAATGTAGGTATATTCTAAAATAACACCCAATTCACATGGATGGTAGGTACCCTTTTTGGAACATTCTGACTTTCTCTTTGAGATATCACGTGGTGGAGTAGACCGCTAAACCACAATTTCATGAAGAAAGCATTATTGTTAACTATATTGCGATCAAGGGGACCTACCTTGTTTTATTCACGAAAGTATGGTCTAGCGGTCTACTCCAACACCTGATATCTAAAAGATCAAGTCAGAATGCTCTTAAGGTTCGATTAAGAATTAAGAATTTCAATATAACAATTCAATGTAGACAATCATCGTCAATCGCTGTTTCACAAGAAAAATCCCATCAAACAATGACTAACCACACCTCTGTCGCATTGTTGGAGGCTTAACAGGGTAGTTAATATACAACAATAACATTTTATCTATTGGCTGATGATGGCAGTGTTTGCAAAATCAACTGAACTAGTTAATCGGATATGGGCCAAGAAGCGGTTTACCCGGTCTAACTGGTAAACCGGCCAAATCAACCGAATAAGTCTTGAGCGGTCAAAAAAGTATTAAAAAAATAAAAATGATACAAAACAAAAATATACTAAAAATATGAAAAGCATATAAAGAATGATTAAAACAAAATACATTCGAATAAAGTTGAAAATTAATAAAAAAATAGATTTTACCGAATTGATTTGTGCTTATGGGTATTTTTAAAATTTTCTGAAAAAATTGAGAAAATATAAAAGTGAGTATCAAATACCAAAAATTTTTAATCTTTACCATAATGTAAAGAATATTAAAAAATGCATTACAAACGAAATTTATTATTTTGGAGAATTTATATATATTTTTTTGATTTTTTTTTTTTTGAAAATATTGGTCAATCACAGAACCAGAGATCTAACCGCACAGTTTTTCCAACCTTGGATGATAGTATTTATTCATTTTCCTGAAAATCAAATTAAAGAGTGGTGATCCTGTAAATAAAAAAGGAATCAATGAGAATGACATTTTTATGATAAAGATTTAAAATCTTCGAAAATCAAAAGAAATCTCAGACCTGGAAAAGAATTCGAGCCCACCAAACGAACAGAACAGGGTTTCGTTAGATCAAGTATGTTACTTAAAAGTTGGTGCAAAACCGTGTGTTAGACATCAAGAATACGTTGGAACGAGATGCAGAAGCTTATGGAAACGAGCAGTAGCAGTGATTAGAAAAATCGACTCGATCATGGTACTTGGGCATCTACAGAAGCAAATTTAAGCATCAGCTATTGAAAAAGAACCCTAGTTTAATTTCAATGTCCCTAATTATAGGAGGTTTTGTGAACTGAAAATTTGTTCAAAAGGCCCTTTTATGTGTCTGGAGAGTGGAGAATTTAGTTTCCTAACCTCTTGATCATTGAAAATTCATCGACTGAAATTCTAGCATAACTGTGGTCAAAAGAATGCAAATATCTCTAGCCATGAATCCGCAGTTGTTGTCTTGCAACATCATATTTGGACTGCAAATTGAGGTGTTTCAACTCATATGAAGACTCGTTTAAAGATAACAAGGTTGGCCGTGGTTTGGCGGGCAAAAAATGGCGATGCAAATAAAAAAGGGTGCGGTTTGTATAGAGCCTAGGCTCTAAACAATCAAATTAGAGCCTACTCTCAAATAGTGTCGAGAAATGTGGTTTCAATATTGAAAATCTTAAATAGTGTCGAGAAATGTGGTTTCAATATTGAAAATCTTAGTGATAGCCTCAAAAATATTTTCATATTTATTTATAAAGCTTAAAGTTTCAAAAATACTGTAGATCGACATATCTACGAAAACTTGAAAATTTTGAAAATTGACGGTCCAAAAATACGTTACAAAATACACTATTTTCAAAACTTACATTCCATTTTTTTCTCATGTCCATAAATCTTGATGATCAATTTAAAGATATTTGAGCATCAAAACATCTTCTAGTAAAAAATTTTAGGTAGGCTCAAATTTGATTGTTTAGAGCCTCGGCTCTACATAAACTTTTCCCCAAAATATTTGTCATTCAAAATTTCACTTTTATTATTGTTTATTTAATTTTATTTTTGATAGGATTTGGGAAGTGGGTGTTGAAGTCCTTTCCTTTGTTTTGTGGCGTGAGAGTTTTTTTTTTTAATGGGATAATTTCATTGTTAACCCAAGGGGATAAGAAGAGAGGTGTGAGGATGTTTTGTGATTAAGAGAGAGCTGGGAAGGATATTCCTTGGAGGGAGTTTTCTATATCACCCCACCCAGGTCTCAGCCTCTTCAAATTTAAATCTCAACCGTCAAATCTAAATCGCAGCCGTCAAATCGTGAAATCTAAATAGATGATTGAGATGACTTGAGTCGGCTTGAGTCACAATGTCCGCTCAACTGGAGATACGTCATTGTTTATTTTTATTTTTTTCCATGGCTAGTATTAAAAGAGGGACTTTGTTTTCTTCCCATGGCTTGTATTAAAAGAGGTACGACAACCAATTGAAAACTTAGTTATTTTTAAAAAGTAAAAGAAATTATTTCTTGATCTGGTCAAGAGATATTTGCGGTAGACTCTCATATATTTTATTTTATTTATTTCTTTCTCATCTTCTTTCCAACTTCGCGAAGAGATGTAAATCTTAGAAAGATCAAACAGCATGAGTTCCCAATCAAGATGAAAGAAGAAAGCAAACGAGAACACATGTATAAGAAACTAAAGAGAAAATTTTATTGCATTTAACTAGAAATATTCTTCAGGCACAAGAGTTCAAATTGAAAGTAAAAACAAGGGAAAGCAAGAAAATTCTAAGTTAAGTTTGAAAGACTCTGAAGTTCAACAATTTCAAATTGAAAGTAAAAGCAAGGGAAAGCAAGAGTTATACTGGTCATTTTCATAAGTTTGTTCACATCCCTGAAAGTAGCTTGAGGATTTTTTCGAGGCGGCAATCTCTTCATTTTTCTCTGCAACCACCTCCGTTAGGCTACCAATCATATTGGACCATTCCAATAGATCATAAAGAGTTCAGTTAATCGTTGGCCATGTTCAGAGCATGATCAAAGATGGTATAAGCCTGATCAAAGATGGCATCAGCATGATCAAAGATGGCATCTTGAGCAATAGCTTGGTATTGTTCAACACCACGATAAAACTCTAATATGTTTAAAAACATGGAATTGATCATCTCTAAGATCCAAGCCATCAAAGCGCTCAAAAAATTTCCTGTCCTTTGAAATCGATCATGGATATCGTGATATTTAAACAGGTGACTCCTATTCCTTTCAGGATAAAAGGTTTAGAGGAAGGTCTAATGTTCGGGGATAAACTGTAAAGGGATTGTCTGGATAAGGATTAAGATTAACCCATAAGATCCAAATTTAGATTTGCATAAATTGTGGATCAACTCTTAACTGCCGTATGACTGAATTTCATGCTTATCATTTTCATTTAGATTTGCATAAATTGTGGATCAACTCTTCACTGCCGTATGACTGAATTCATGCTTATCATTTTCTTAACAACCATGGTTTGAGGATAAGAAGAGGAAATTTTATGATCCTAAGCAAGTAAAGAATTTTCTCACGAGGGTTTTGATGAAAATAATCAGATAAACACTGAATCAAAGTCAAGAAATCAATAATTGACAAGCTGCTGAACCACGGTAAACTCATATCAAACTCAAAAACAACATGAAATTTGGTCAAAAAGATCATACTGATGTGATCTTTCATCTTACAAAAGGATATGTTTCAAATCAACAACAATATAAGCGTAGAGCCTTGAATCTAGGAAGAGTCCATCTACTTAATTGTAGTGGAAATTCGGATAATTTAAATTTGAACGCAATTTGAAATGGATAAATTTAGAGGAAGGTTTCTATGCTTCCCCCACACCATAAAGATGTATACTTCCCTCATCCAACTATCCATTTTAGATCAAGTGAGCCATTCTCCATTTGATTTAGATCCAGATCCAATGTCTAAGCGTATTTTATTTTTAGAAATCCAAATCTGATGTCTAAGCGTATTTTATTTTTAGAAATCCAAATCCGATGTCTAAGCGTATTTTCTTTTCAGTTTTTTTTTTCTAAAAATTGTATGAATATGAAATTTGGTACGAGCCATCTTCTCAATGAGCCGCACCTAAAAAATATTAAAAGGAATTTTTTGATAAAATATAATGACCAAAATACCCTTTAAAACTTTCAAGGATATTTTGATCATTTTTTTTTATTGAGAAACTTTCTTTATATTGTTCATAAGTGCGAGTTTAAGAGAGGAGTGGACCCCCAAATTTAGTGTCAAAATAAATAAAAATAAAAAAATAATATAGCATAGAAACGTGACATTGTAATTGGGGTCATCTCAGCCGTCCATTCATAATAGACGGTTGACTTCAATTTTTAAATATACAATCCTTGCATTCTTATAAACAATGATAAATAAAAAATAAAAAATTTAAAACGCACTGTAGAAATTATTTTTTTAGCTCAATTAATATAGGCCATTCATTTTGGTAAGATGCTTAGATCTAAGCCTTAAAAAGATTTTTTTCCTTTCCAAAATTAAAAATCCTTCCAAAAAAAATTTAATGACTTTTTTATTATTAGATGAACAATGTTATAAATGAACAGTTGATTTTGAGTTCGTGAAGACCTAGATCTTGAAATTCACCAAATGGATAGTCTAGATTCATTATTAGGGGGGACTCATTTTGCATGTCTAAGGTATAAAATGAATTTTACTTTTTTGAGGATTGGCTATTAGGATGATGAAATGGTATATGCAAATTTTGAAGTCTTACAAATGCGGAAAAAGTTTATATAAGGTTGCAACCTTAAAATGTAGAATTACAGATGTACCTCAAAAATCCATCAGAAAATGTTATTTTAATGTTGAAAAACCCTCTAATTGATCATCTCAACAACAAGATGTATGAATATTAAAAAAAAAAACGATTTTGAGTCCCTGGAATAATGCATCTTGCAACACATTATCTAGACTTTTTCAACATTTTCATATGTTTATAGATCTACTTGATTTTAACCATTTTTGGAGTTTAAAATTTTATAATTAAATATGAAAAAAAAATTTGAGATAATCCTCAAAAAAATTTACACCAAACTAACATGATAAATTTTGGAGGTGCAGCTTAATTGGATTGTTTAAGATTGCAACCTTATAGAAACCACACCCAACAAATGCCACAAGCATAATTTTTTGGAAATGTGGTTTCATTATATTAAAATGACACCGTGACATGAAATTACTCACTCTCTCTCTCTCTCTCTCTCTCTCTCTCTCTATATATATATATATATATATATATATATGAATAATGATCCTATAGGACCCTCTCCCACCCATATGTGTAGGACCCAAAAAGATCACCATTAAAATTGCCATGAATCTCTAGAAAAGTTATCACAAAGCTGTAGGACTTGACTTTTCTATAGATCCATGGCAAATTTAATGGTGATCCTTTGGGGTCCTACACACATGGGTGGAGGAGGGTCCTATAGGATCATTTATATATATATATATATGAAAAAATCTTCCCAACGCCTATAGGCGAAAATAAACAGTGATTTCGCCTATGTTCATAAACGTCCAAAGTTCATCGGAATGTCACGATTGTCCGATAGTATTTCATTTTATTTTATTTTCTACAAATCGGAATTACCTAAAATTTGAATTGTGTGTACATCTTAGTGATGCGCATTTAATAAAAATATAAAAATAATAATTCACAAAAAAAATTTGACCAAAATACCCCCAAAACTTTTCGGGGGTACTTTGGTCAATTTTTTCATGTAAAATATTTTTTTGATATTTTTCGCAGATTCGCGTATTTTATGAAAATACACTCCAAATTTCAGGTCATTCCGATGTATAAAAAAAAATGAAAAATGAACACTACCGAACAATCGTGACTGTGCGATGAACTTTAGACAGTGATGAGGGTATGCGAAATCACTCTTCATTTTCGCCATAGGCATTTTGTAGTGCATATATATATATATATATATATATATGAAAATACTCTTAGGTGAAATTATTTAGTAGTTCACTTATGGTTCATCACCGTCCAAAGTCTATTAAATAGTTATAATTGTCAGATAGTTTTTGAATTTTAATAAGTGTTTTTTATAAATATAAATATCGTCAAATTTATTGGTTGTCCACCTTAGTGAGGCGCATCTAAATAAAATATAAAAGATATTTCAAATAATAAAATAGCAATTATTATGAATATTTTAGCGGTATTTTTGTCATTTTATTTTTTGATAATTATTTTTAATATTTTATTAAGGTGTGAGATGGTAGATGTACAGATGCCCCAAATTCAAATACATATGATTTATAACAAATATTAAAACTCAAGCAGTATTGGATAATCGTGGCCATTTTATAGCTTTTGGATAGTGATGAGCCATAAGTTAAGTACCATGTGTGCGTGTTAGGAAAGGGATTTTGTTAGCCCAAGGGCTGATATAGCAGTACATCCAATGGCTTAGTTCATTTTGTGCCGATCAAATTGCCAAAGTTGTGATTTACCTTTACATTTTAGTTTTTTAATAGAAATCTAAATTTCATGAAATTTTAAGCAGCTATTTTTTGAAATATTTGTGCACCTTTAAAACATAAAATAATTCATAAAAATAAATTAATTAAAATACCCCAAAACTTTAGGGGTTTTTTTGTTAACTTATTTCTACAAATTATTTGGCATATTACTATTGCATCAGTCCTTGGACCTATAAAAGTTACTCCCATATTTTGTGTGTGCGAGTTTGTTTTGGTCCTTCCTTCGATGGGTGGAATCCGCAGGTCTTGGATTTATTAGGTTTCCCAAATGATTTTGGTTCGTGAATTTCTAGTAGAAAAATCACATAGAAAATATTTTGATTCTACGAGTCAACGATTTCTGTGAAATCCCAATTCTTGGGTTTCAATCCATGAGCAGGATTCTTCCTAATCAAATGACCCTTAAGCAATTTACCCTTAGGGCAGTTTGGATTGGAGGAAATTATGAATTTGAGATATTTAAAATTGAAAAAAAATTATGGATTTTTGTCATAGATTCATCAAATCTTTTATTTGAATAAACTATATGAAATTCATGGATTCCTTGCCATCACTTCTATGTCCATTGTTCGTAACAAAACTTGATCAATTTACCCTTAGGGCAGTTTGGATTGGAGGAAATTATGAATTTTAGATATTTAAAATTGAAAAAAAATTATGGATTTTTGTCATAGATTCATCAAATCTTTTATTTGAATAAACTATATGAAATTCATGGATTCCTTGCCATCACTTCTATGTCCATTGTTCGTAACAAAACTTGATACAATTTCTCTTTCTAAATTTTTTATATACTTTCTTTCTCTATAACTCAAAATTTTGGATAGTATATCTATAAAAATTTTAAGATAGTTTTTCTCTGTAAAATTTAATATACTTTCTATCCAAAATTTAAAATTTAAAATTGTCTATTTAAAATTTTTGAGAAAATTTCTCTCTCTAAAATTTTTTAGATAAATTCTCTCTCTAAAATTTTTAGGTGCTTAACTCTCTCTAAAATTTAATATAGTTTCTCTTTTTAAAATTTTAATATACTCTCTCTCTAAAACTTAAAACTTGAGATAGTTTCCCTCTTTAATAATTGATAGTTTCCCTCTTTAATAATTTTGAGATAGTTTCTCTCTCTCTAAACATTTTTAAAGTAGTTTCTCTCTCTAAAATATGATATAGCTTTTTTCTTAAATTTTAAGATACTTTCTCTTTCTAAACGCTAGATAATTTTTCTCTAAAAATTTTGGGATAGTTTCGTATTCTAAAAGTTTTATGTACTTTTTCTCTAAAAAATTCGATATAGTTACTCTTCTAAATTTTAAGATGCTTTCTCTCTCTAAAACTTCAAGTTTGAGATAGTTTCTCTCTCTAAAAGTTTGAAATAGTTTCTATCTCTATATTCGAGATAATTTATCTTTAAAACTCAATATTTGATATAGTTGCTCTCTTTAAAAAATGAGATATTTCTCACTCTAAATTTTTTTTACCGTTTTTCTATCTAAAATTTATAATAGTTTCTCTATAAAAGTTTAAGAATACTTTCTCTCTCTACAATTTTAAGAATATTTTCTCTCTAAAACTTAAGATTTGATATAGTTTCTCTCTCTAAATTTTTTTGAAATAGTTTCTATTTCTAAACCTTTTAGATACTCTCTCCAAAATTTGATATAACTTCTCTCTCTAAAAATTAAAATATGAGATTGTATTTCTCTCTAATAATTTTAAAATAATTTCTCTCTCTAAAAAATTGCGATAGTTTCTCGCTAAACTATTTGCATGTACTTCTCTCTCTAAAATATGATAGGTTCTCTCTAAAATTAAAAATTTGAGATAGTTTCTCTATCTAAAATTTTGAGATAATTTATCTTTCTAAAAAATTTTAGTACTTTCTTTCTTTAAAATTGTAACATACTTTCTCCCTCTAAAATTTTAATATACTTTCTCTCTCTAAAATTTTAACGTACTTTCTCTCTCTAAAAGTTAATATTTGAGATAGTTTTTCTCTCTAAAATTTTGAGATAGTTTATCTCTCTAAAAATTTGGTACTTTTTCTCTCTAAAATTTTAACATACTTTTTCTCTCTTGGGTACATGGATTTTAAAGCATGGATTCTAATATCTTGGATATTGTTAAACTCCATCATTTGGATTGCTTAATTACTAGGATACTTAAAATCAGAAAAATAAAAATCATGGAAATAAGACCTACTTTTCATTATTTCATTTCCACTCTAAAACCTGTTTTTAGGCATTTCCAAGGTCCAAAGATTTCACTCATTGGCTCCCTCGAACCGAAACATAGGGAACATTTAGTAGGTATGAAAATTTTAGAGAGAGAAAGTACTTAAATTTTTTAAAGAGAGACCTATCTCAAAATTTTAAGAGAGAAAAACTATCTCAAATTTTAACTTTTAGAGAGAGAAAGTATGTTAAAATTTTAGAGAGAGAAAGTATTTTAAAATTTTAAAGAAAGAAAATACCAATTTTTTTTAGAGAGATGAACTATCTCAAAATTTGAGAGACAAAAACTATCTCAAATTTTAACGTTTAGAGAGAGAAAGTATGTTAAAATTTTAGAGAGAGAAAGTATGCTAAAATTTTAGAGAGAGAAAGGACCAAAATGTTTTAGAGAGATAAACTATATCAAAATTTTAGAGAGAAAAACTATCTCAAATTTCAACTTTTAAAGAGAAACTATTATATTTTAGAGAGAGAAAAATTACATCCAAATTTTTAGAGGGAGAAACTATCTCAATTTTTTAGAGAGATAAACTATTTCAAAAAATTTAGAGAGAGAAACAATATCATATTTTAATTTTTAGAGAGAGAAATTATATCAAATTTTAGAGAGTACCTAAAAAGTTTTAAAAATAGAAACTATCTCAAAAAAATTTAGAGAGAGAAACTATATCAAATCTTAAGGTTTAGAGAGAGAAAATATTTCTAAAATTGTAGAGGGAAAATGTATTCTTAAACTTTTAGAGAAAAACTATTATAAAGTTTAGAAAGAGAAACAGCTAAAAAAAATTTAGAGAGAGAAATATCTCATTTTTAAGAGAGAGAAACTATCTCGAATTTTGAGTTTTAGAAATAAACTATCTTGAATTTTGAATTATAGAAAGAGAAAATATATTAAAATTTTAGAAATAAAAATTATATCAAATTTTAGAGAGATAAACTACCTACAAAAATTTAGAGAGAAACTATCTCAAAATTTTTGGAGAGAGAAACTATCGCAAAATTTATGTTTAAAGAGAAAAAATATATTAAAATTTTTTAGAGATAAACTATATTAAATTTTAAATAAAGAAAGTACATAAAATTTTTAGAGAGAAACTATCTCAAAAAAATTTAGAGAGAAACTATCTCAAAATTTAAGTTTTAGAGAGAGAAAGTATCTCAAATTTTAAACTTTAGAGAGAAAAAGTATATCAAAGTTTAGAGAGACACTATATCAAACTTTAAATAGAGAAACTATTTCAAAGTTTTAGATAGAGAAACTTTCTCAAACTTGAAGTTTTAGAGAGAGAAAGCATCTTAAAATTTAAGAGAGCAACTATATCAAATTTTAGAGAGAGAAAGTACATAAACAATTTTAGAAAAATAAGCTATCGCAAAAAATTTAGAGAGAAATTATCTCAAATTTAAGCTTTTAGAAAGAGAAAGTATCTTAAAATTTGAGAGAAAAACTATATCATATTTTAGAAAGAAACTATCTCTATTGAAAAGGGGAACTATCTCAAGTTTTAAGTTTTAGAGAGAGTATCTTAAAATTTTAGAAAGAGAAACTATATTAAATTTTAGAGAGAGTAAAGCACCTAACAATTTTAGAGACAAAAATTATTTCAAAACTTTTAGATAGACAATTTCAATTTTTAAATTTTGGATAGAAAATATATTAAATTTTAGAGAGACAAACCATATCAAATTTTAAAGAAAGAAACTACATCAAAAAATTTATAGATACACTATCCCAAATTTTGAGTTTTAGAAAGAGAAAGTATATAAAATTTTAGAGAGAAAAACTGTATCAAGTTTTGTTACCAAACAATGGACATAGATGTGATTGCAAGGAATCCATAAATTTTGTATAGTTTATCCAAACAAGAGATTTGAGAAATCCATGACAAAAATCCATGATATTGAAAATCCATAAAATTCCTTGGATTTCAAATATCTAAGATTCCTTATTTCCTCCTATCGAAACCGGCCCTAAAATTTTAACATACTTTCTCTCTCTCAAAGTTAAAATTTGAGATAATTTTTCTCTCTAAAAATTTTGAGATGGTTTTTCTCTTTAAAAAATTTAGGTACTTTCTCTCTCTAAAATTTTCATACCTACCAAATCTCCCTATGTTTCGGGTTGAGGGAGCCAATGAGTGAAATCCATGGGCTTTGGAAATGCAAAAAAACAGGTTTTGGTGTGGAAATGAAATCACGGAAAAATAGGTCTTATTTCCCTGATTTTGATTTTGATTTTGATTTTAACAATATCCAAGATATTAGGAATCCATGCCTTAAAATCTATGTACCCAAACATGCCCTTAGTTCACTGAAAAGGCTCTTTTAATAAAGTTATGCTAGAGATTAAACTACACACTCTCTGTAGTATGCTTCTTTTTTCTTCTTTTTTTAACTTTTACTATTTGTTAACTTGATTTTAGTATTTTACTCAGAATAATTGATGGATGATGTACATTTTATTTTAAAAAATAGTCCATCACAAGAACTCCAATAGAGTGATGAGAATTTGTCAATGCAAAGCTCTTGTCTATCCACTCCCTCCTTAGCTAATGCATCTACCATCTAGTTTGATATTCTTCTAGTTGTCGTGGGAGTTTAGATCTCTACTCCATTATTCTCTTTTCAATGTTTGAAGTAGAGAAAGCTTCATCACAATCAATGTGTGCTTACAAACCCAAACAATTCAAGCTCTTAGCTTGGTGTTTATGGATTTAGTAGTCCTAATAAAATTTCCAAGTTTTGAATCTCATCCAATTTATATAATTAGCCGACCCCAAATAATTGAGATAAAACACAGATGATGATGATGAATCTCATCCAACCTACCCAAAGAATAGAATAGGCACACTTGGAGTGTTGATCGCGCCAAGTCTCAAATTTATGTTTGTCAAAGAACATATAGAAGGCCATGAGAAGCATGGCCTTCAATTAGGAAGATCGTTCCCTAATATGTAGTGAGGATGACTAGGTTCTATATTCTATAGGATAAATTTAATATAACATGATTGATTTTATATGAGAAGCAATTCAAATGTATTGTGAATTGTAGAAAAATGTAAATAAGGAGGAAGGTGCTGGCCTAATACAACCAACAAGGTATAGGCCAATGTTCTTGCCAGTGTATGCATATGTGTGGAATCTGGTGTCATACACAAGGAAACAACCTAGATCATGCTTGTGCCATGGTGTATGTAACATAGGGATAGGCCTGTTTGGGTGCAAATTCTAAGCCACATGACCAGTTTATGTGAATTTATGACAAGTGGCAGTCACATTGTTAAGATGGGTTTAAATAGTGATGGACATTCATCTTCGTGTGAAATGGTTCTGTCTTTTATATTAAGAATGGCCAAAGAGGCTATTTATCTTTGAAAAAAGTTTATATAAGGTTGCAACCTTAAATTGTAGAATTAAAAGTGAACCTCAAAAATCCATCATAACAGGTTGTTTTGAGGTTGGAAAATCTTTTAATTGATCAGCTCCGCATCGAGAAGTATGAATATAAAAAGAAAAAAAGCTTTTAAGTTCGAGAAATAGTGTATCTTGCAGCACATTATCTTGACCGTCCATTTTCAAGATTTTCATATATTTATAGATGTACTTGATTTGAACTATTTTTAGAGTTTAAAGTTTTTTTAATTAGAGATGAAAATAGATTCTCAAGCCACTTCAGAATTTTTTATACCAAAATTATATTTATGATAAGATTTAGAAGTACGCCTTAATTGGATGTTTTAAGCTTGCAACCTTATTGAAACCTCACCCTTCACAACTATTCATAGTCATTAGATGTCAAATTGGATGGCTTGGAGTGAGTCACGATCTCCGAGGATTTTTTATTTTTTTTGGGACTTTGTGTCTAATCAGTGACACTCTTACAACCACTCATTTTAAAATCTAAAAGACATGAATGATTATGACCTCTTTGTATAAAAAAAGTAAATGGTCACTTTGTAAACAATCCCATCAAGAATACCTCAATGATAGATATGATACCTCAATGCACTCTGCTTGTGTGGAACTTTGTGTGTATATGTGAGTTGTATTTGTGACCCCAAATACAAGGCAAATCACAAAGTTACACATTAAAGAAACAAGGGTGCAGTAGGCATACGGATGCATCCGTAGCTCTAGAGAAAAGGTGCACCCTCAAATTTTATCATGGTATATAACTTTGATATAAAATGTTCTTAGGATTATCTCAAAATCTATTTTTGTATCTAATTATAAAATTTTTAATTTCAAAAATGGTTAAAATCAAGTAGATATATAAATATATGAAAATCTTGAAAATAGACGATGTAGATAATATGTTGTAAAATGCATTATTTCTAATATTTAAAATCTTTTTATTTTTCATGGTCATACATCTTGATGTCGAGATGATCAATCAACAGGTTTTTCAACATTAAAAGTACCTTTTTCGATGAATTTTTTAAATGCATCCGTAGTTCTACATTATAAGGTTGCATCCTTGTATAAACTTTTTCCAAGAAACAAATGCTTCCTATATGAATGAAAATCACAAAAGGGTTTGGGAGTTCCCCCAGAATTGGATATGGCAATCCATCTTACACCCCTGACTTATATGTTACTGGCATGAACCCCTAATCTCAGCCCACAAGTTGCAATTCAGATGGAAAAGCATAGAGCCACAGTGGATCTTAATCAGCAAGGATATGAGCCTTTGCCTTGTTACCCCAAGAATATGAGCTTGTTGTAAGTGTGGCCTAGGCTTTTCCAAATCACTTGTGCTTGTGGAAGAGAGTTCAATCCTCTATTTAGCTTCTTGGAATTTTGAGTTTTGGTACGGGGAATTAAGGTTACAATTAAGAGATTAGGGTTAAAGTAACAGATGAGGATTAGTGTTAGGTAACTAGGTGTTATGGTTTAGGAAACTAAGGTTAGTTTTTCTCTCTCTAGGCCACAAGTCTCTCTCTCTCTAAATCCTCCACAAAAAATAAACCACCTTCTAACCTAAGAAGTAGTCGAGTATAAAGCCTTATTATAGAGGTGGGGTGAAACATGGGTGGATAGTCAATATTCTAGATGTACATGGATGGATAATCAACTTTATATACAGTCAATTTGCAACAAGGTAAGTTTGTTGGGGTGATATTAAAGAAAATATCACTTATTGCCCCCATGGAACTTTGGGAATCCATATACCCATCTCTTCTGCCCCTTACTTCATCATCATTTCACAAGTGATGAACATTTTGGCTTCATGTCGTAGAGAATCGACTCGAGAGCATTTTGCACAAGCGTTTTTGTACGTATAGGTTCTAATTTTAGCTCTTACAAAATGCCATGGGGAATGGACTTCAAAATCTCTATCAATCTCTAAAGGAACCCTGACAAATCTTATATTGATGGAAATGGGAGTAAGTCAAGAGTTCTGACAAACAAGTTTCAACTCAAAATTCCTCTTGGATCTCAAAAAAATCATCGGAACACGGAAGCTCTAAACCCGATGGGTTGATGTTTGGCAAATAAAGTACGAGAAAAATAGAACCGACAAAAAACAAGCAACAAGCAAGAAAAATAAAACAGAAAATAAATAACAGAAAAAGAACACCAGGATTTATATGGTTCGCCACAGATGCGACTACATCTACGGGCGAAGATGAAAGATGTTTTTTACTAAATCAAATAAAGAAAATTACAGTGCAACTTACTTGAGAGAACTAGAGAGTCAATCTCTCACCTAGCCTTCTTCTCTACAATTTTCTCTCTCTAAAAAAACCCTCAAAAGTTTCTTCTTTTTTTTTCGAGATATTTCTCTCTCTAAAATAAGTCATTATATAGAGAAAAAGTAACCCATATAAAATAGTACATGAGGCTCTATCTTTCCCATAACTTTTGGGTACATAAGTTTATCTTTATCTAGTGTGGACTCTCATGTCTATCCTAACACAATTAGAACTAACCCAAAAAGATAATCATCTTAAATAATAGGAACTACCTAAAAATAGAAAACCCAAAATAAAAGGAAGAGAAAATTACGTACATATCCGTTATACTTTACGTTATTACGGATGTACCAAATAGTTTATGTTATTACCTGTATGTCAGCTGTTTACCTTTTATAACGTAATTTTTTAAAAAAGATGAGGTTACCCTTTTTCGGAAGTTGAATACTGAATTGGAGGGTTTTTCGGATGTTCAACATCTGAAAATAGGCCAAAAGTTTAACGTTCACATTCTCATTTTCGGGTGTTGAACATTCGAATTGAAGAGTTTTTCAAATGTTCAACATCCGAAAATGGTTTCAAATGTCGAACGTCCGAAAATGTCATATTTTCGAGTGTCCAACATCCGAAAATATGACTTTGAATTTCTAGAAAGTCTCTAGAATTTCCTAGTTATTTTTGGATGATGAACATCCGAAAAAATGACATTTTGGATGTCCAACATCCGAAAATTTCATATTTTCGGATGTCCAAAATCCGAAACCATTTTCACAAGGAATACCATGTATCGACATAACCCTTGCATTCGAATGTTCAACACCCGAAAATGGGAATGTGAACGTTAAACTTTCAGCCTATTTTCAGATGTTGAACATCCAAAAAACCCTCCAATTTGGTTGTTCAACATCCGAAAAAGGATAAAGTTATCTTTTTTAAAAAATTACGTATAAAAGGTAAATAACGGACATACATGTAATAACAGAAACTGTTTGGTAAATCCGTAATAACGCAAAGTATAACGGATATTTATGTAATTTTCTCTAAAAAGAAACTAATCCCATAAAATAGGGATTCAATAATTCAAAGCAATTATCAATAAATCTCGACCTCGAATTGAATTCCAAAAGAGATTTCCATCGACCGCCTTCTCCACACGCACCCCCATAGGCGTTCACCTTGGCAACATATTAGTTAAGTCCAAGCTTAGCTTGAACTTCTGTAATGGAACCGACTTTGTCAATATATTTGTAGTATTCTTCTTGGTATTTATTTTTAGTAGCAAGATATCACCTTCAGTTATTATCTCACAGATAAAATGGTATCTAACATCAATATGTTTCACCCTTGCATGATATATCTGGTTCTTTGCTAAATGCATTACACTCTTACTATCACAATAAATAATAGCCTCATCATGTAATGAGCGAATATCATTTACAAGCACTCTAAGCTAAATAGTTTCTTTCACTGCCTCAGTAACAACCATGTATTTTGCTTCAGTCGTTAACAAGGCAACCACAGTTTGTAGCATCGCCTCCAACTGATTAGAGCTCCTACAAGTGTAAACACATAACCTGAAGTAGATCTCCTAGAGTCCAAAGCACTTGCAAAGTCAACATCAATGTAACCAATAACCTTATCACCAAATTCATTATCTTTATCAAACACCAGACCTACATCTAATGTATCCCTTAGGTAACGCATAATCTATTTTACCGCATGTCAATGCTCCTTTCCTAGATTAGCCATATACTTGCTAACAACACTAACGACATGAGAAATATTTGGACGAGTACAAACCATTGCATACATGAGGCTTCCAACTGTACTTGCATAAAGAACAGGTGACATGTATTCTATTTCAGCATAAAAACTTGGAGATAATACTGTCGACGATCTAAAATGTGCAACAAGATGAGTACTTACCGGTTTTGAATTTTCCATGTCGAATCTAGCGATGACCTTCTTAATGTACTTCTTATGAGATAGCTACAATTTACCCAACTTTTAATCTCTATGAATCTCCAAACCAAAAATTTCCTTTGCTGAACTTAAATCTTTCATCTCAAATTCTCTGACAAGCTGAGTCTTCTATTTACTAATTTCTAAAGACTTCTATGCAGTAATAAGAATATCATCTACATAGAGTAATGAATAGATGGATGAACTATCAGTAAATCTCTTAAAATAGATACGATTGTCATACTTACTTCTAACATACCCGTGTCTATCCATAAATGTATCAAAGCGCTTGTGATATTGCTTAAGTGACTGCTTTAAGTCGTAAAATGACTTTTTCAGCTTGCAGACATGGTTCTTCTTGCCTTTAACATCAAACCCTTCAAGCTGAGTTATATAAATATGTTCTTCTAACTCTTCATGAAGGAATGCAGTCTTGACATCAAACTGCTCTAACTCCAAATCAAATAATACAGCCATGGCTAGGAATACCTGAACAGAAGTATGTTTCACAATTGGAAAGGATATCTCATTATAATCAACACTTTCTTTCTGCACATAGCCTTTTGCAACCAAACATGCCTTAAGTCGATCACCACCAATCTCATGTGACCTTTCTTCCTCTTATTACCCATTTGCAACCAATGGCTATCTTTCCTTTAGGGAACTTCAAGAGATCCCAAGTATGATTCTTTTGAAGAGACTTCATCTCTTCATCTATGGCATTACTTCACATGCTATTGTCACTATCGTATGTGGCTTCCTTAAAAGTAGATGGCTCTTGGCTTATGGCAGCCAATGCACAAGCCACCATGTCCTCAAAATCGTACCACACCACTGGTTTTTTTATTCCATTTCTCTTTCCAAATTGAGATTTTTCCTCAAGTGGAGTAGGCTCAATGATCTCCTTATGATCAACATATTCCTCCACTCTCTCAGACAGAATTTCTAACACATATTTTAGAGTATTTTCTAGAGTTGTCAACTTCATCTTAACTGCATTACTACTGTTGTGATTTTCTTTTTCTGCACTCTTCTGAATATGCTTTAACATGGCAGACTCATCAAACTTAACATCACAACTGATAATAAACTTAGGCGACTTAGGATCTGGCTAACACATTCTATAACCCTTAACCTCATCCACATAACCAATGAAAAGACACTTTTTTTTATCTTGGACTCAACTTATCATCCTTCACATGAACATGAGCATGAGAACAAAAAATTCTTAAATGAGAATAGGTAATAGATTTACCGGACAATACCCCTCATGGTGTTTTGTAATTGATTGTTATAGATGGGTGACCTATTGACAAGTTAACACGCCGTATTCACTGTCTCTGCCTAGAAGTCCTTTAACAAATCAGCATTACTCAACATGCCACGGGCCTTCTCTAGAAGTGTCATGTTCATGCGCTTAGCAACTCCATTCAGTTGCGGTGTCATCAAAGTGGTGAAGTGACGTACAATTCCTTCGCTCTTGCAAAAATTTACAAACTTCGCTGAAGTGTCTCCACCATTATCAGTCCTCAAGCACTTGACCTTCTTTCCAGTCTGTCTTTCGACCATAGCATTCCAATGCTTGAATGTGTTAAATACATCTATATTTTTCTTCAATGTGTAAATCCACATCTTCTTTGAGAAATCATCTATGAAAAAATAAAGTATAGAGATCCACATTTTGAGACAAAAGATGCAAGGCCCCATACATCTGAATAATATAGTCAAGAATACCTTTTGTAGTATGTTCTGAAATCTGAAACTACATGCTACACTGCTTACCATATGCACAATGCTCACAGAAGTCCAACTTGCACTTCTTTAAGTCATTGATCAATTGGCATTTGCTAAGTTCCATCAAAGCTCTCTCACCCATGTAGCCCAAATGCATATGCCACAGCTGAATCAAGTCAGAATTACCATCATCAGATATGGAAATTATTGTTCTATCTGTGATAGTATTCCCAAGCAGCACATATAAATTCAATCTGATCTTCTTGCCTTTCATCACAACTAGAATACTCTTAAGAACCTTCAGAACTCCACCTTCTCCAACAAATTTATAGCCAATGGAGTCTAAGGCACCCAAAGAGATAAGATTCTTCTTCAGATATGGAACATGTCTAACATCAGCAAGGTTCTTACAACTCCATCATACATCTTGATAGTAATTGTTCCAACACCAATGGTTTTGTAAGCTGCAGCATTCCCTATCAAAACCGATCCACCATCAATATTCTTGTATGTGGTGAATCAATCCCAATGAGGGCACATATGATAGAAACATCTTGAATCAAGAACCCATGAGTCCTTAGAGTTGTCACAATTTGTCGAAAATGACAACAAATTATTTGTTCCACTTACCGAGCTTGCATCAACTATATTGGCTGCTTCAGATGATCGTCTTTCTTTCTCTTTGAGTTTCCAACAATCTTTCTTAATATGCCATTTTTTCTTGCAAGAATTATAATAAATATTACATTTTCCTGACCTGGATTTGGATCTGGATCAGCCATGTTTTTCATGTCTCTTTCCACTTCTCTCAATAGATCTCCCTTTAGCCATTAAACCATCAGCATGTGGCTGAGCATTATCATGTCTCTTCCTCAAATCATTAGAAATAAGATTTGAAGTCGCATCCTCCATCTCTATGGTATCTTTTTCATAAAGCAATGTTGTGTCTAGATGCTCATAGAATGAGGGAGTGAGGATAACAAAATTATAGTATTATCTTCATCATTCATTTTAAGACTAATATTCAATAATTCACAAATAATTTTATTGAAATAATTCAGGTATTCATGGATATCTATACTTTCATTCATCAGCAGGGTGTATAATTTTTTCTTAAAAAATAGTCGATTTGTGAGGTACTTCATATACAAACTCTCAAGCTTTGACCAAAGACTTGATGTCGTATCCTCATTGATGATATTAAATAGCACTTCACTCGATGAGCAAATCAAATAGTACTCATAGCCCTCAGATCTAAGTCTTCTCAGTCCTCATTGGACATAGATTCCAATTTCGTTTTTTTCTTTTCAGAGCTTTATATAAGCTTTTATGCACTAGCAAATCCCGAACATTGATTTGCTAAATTCCAAAATTATTTTTTTCCATCAAATTTCTCCACCTCGAACTTTGGATTCGAAAACTTTATGCCATGCCAACAACCCCAAATCGGGCTCTAATACCACTTGTTGTGTGCGGAAGCTCTAAACCCGATGGGTTGATTTTTGACAAATAAAGTACTAGAAAAATAGAACCAACAAAAAACAAGCAACAAGCAAGAAAAATAAAGCAGGAAATAAATAACAAAAAAATAACACCAAGATTTACGTAGTTCGTCACATATGTGATTACATCTACTAACAAAGACAATCAATGTTTTTCAGTAAATAAAAAAAAAAAAATTACAAAGCAACTTACTTGAGAGAACTAGATATTCAATCTTTCACCAAACCTTATTCTCTCTATTTTTCTCTCTCTAAAAACCCCAAAAGGTTCTCTCTATTTTTCAGAATCTTTATCTCTCTAAAATAACTTATTATATAGAGAAAAAGCAACCCACATAAAGTTATACATGAGACTCTATCTTTTCCCATAACTTTTGGGTACATAAGTTATTTTTATCTAGTGTGGACTCGCATGTCTATCCTAACACAACTAGAACTAACCCAAAACGATAATCATCCTAAATAATAGGAAATACCCAAAAATAAGAAACCCAAATTAAAAGGAAATTATCCCCATAAAATAGGGATTCAAGAATTCAAGACAATCAACACAACCAGCCTGAAATATGTGGAAGTTCTCAAGCACCCCAAATTCTCTCTAGAATTTCTCCAATGTCCTAAACAAGAACTGCCAAGATATATACCTCTATGGAAAGTTCTCTCAACAAGGAAGAAACATATTAAAAAATTAACCCATTTCATTATGGGAAATGGGAAACATATATCAAAAAGCGCCAAGAGGTCATCTAGACTGTTGCAATCCGAGGCTGCTTAGAAGCCTAAGAATATGTGTCAAATATCTTTCAATTTGTATTGTCTTGGCTCTAAAAAATTTTACAATCTTATAGATAATTCATTTATGAGCATTTTGGTTTAAATTTGAGCCCAAAAGGATTCCATAGGAGGGAGATAAGGCCGAAAAAGAGTCTGAGAGTTATTCAGGGCTATTGTAGTCTAAGGCTTCTCAAAACAATTAGGAAATATTATAGAGACCCCTCCCCTCCCCCCACCTTAAAAAAAAAATTCCACTTTCTACCTATCTTGCCTCCCAATATTTTTTTATATTATACCCTAAACCCCAACACTATTTTTTCTTGTATTCAACCCCATTCAAAAAAATTTAGAGTAAAATACCATTTTTCTCTCTTTTCCCCTGTATTTTTTAAGTCATGTGTTTTATGGCAGCACTTTCTCTCTCTATATATATACTCGCCGTCTCTCACTTTCTCTCTATCTCTCTCTCTCTACCTGCCCTTTCTCTTTACCCACCCTATCTATTTTTCTCTCTACCAAGCCCATTAGCCAAATGGATCTCCCCAACTCCACTGCCAACCTCTTTCAAGCTCGAAGTTTGATTTCTCTGAGATTTTTCATTTTTCTTCTCTTGGATTTTATTGGTCATTGTTCCATCAAAATTGATGAAAACCAAGTTAAGAAGGTTATAGACATTAACACAAATAAGGTGAACATTAACACTTCTCTCAAGATTCTGGCTCAAAGGTATATGTTTTACAGATTCTCTCTCTACTGTAATTTCACTTGTTCCCTCTCCTTTGCCTTGTTGCTATTGCCTAGTTTAGGAGCCATTCTCTCTCAAATGGGTTTCTTTGGCGATGGATGGATGCTTGTATTTATGTCACTTTCTCTCTCTAGAATTTCAAAGAAGAGGAATACTCAAAAACGCCAAATTTGTTTGGCCTTATTCAGGTTTATAACTAATCTGTAGGTTGGGGTGAGAGATTAATTGAGAGATGGGTTTCTTTGGCATTGAATGGATGTCTGTATTTTTGTCACTCTCTCTATCTCTAGTATTTCAAAGGAGGAATCCTCAAGAATACCAAAATTCGATTAGTCTTATTCAGGCTTAAAACTCGTCTGTAGGTTGAGGTGAGAGATAAAGCAGAACATGTATACGCTCTCTCTCTCTAAAATCAGCAATGGAAGAAATCTAGAAGATGAAATGTATTGTAATGCCCCAATTGACCTGACTCATCTACTGATCCAAGAAGGGAATTTATGCAGGGCTTATTGGGATATAAGAGAGAAGTGTTGAAGATTATTTCAGCTTGCACATAGAGAATGGTGGAGATTGTAGAGAGAGAAAGACGGGAACAGAGAGAATGGTAGGGTTTTCTAATCAGCTTACACGTAGAGAAAGGTAGAGATTTTAGAGAAAGAAAAACAGGGGCGAAGAGAATGGGAGGAGAAAGGTTTCTTAATAGTTGCTACACAAATTTAGAGAGAGAAAAATGAAGCGAAGAGAATGGGAGAGAGAGAGAAAGAGAAAGAATAAGGGATGGTAGAGACAGAAAGAGAGAGAAATAATAAGGGAGGGTAGAGAGAGAAAGAGTGAGGGAGGGTATAGAGACAAAAGTGTGATAGATAGAAAAACAAGTAGAGAGAGAAAGAGGGACGACAGGTAGAGAGAGATAGAGAGAGAAAGAGAGAGAGGGAGAGCGCAAGTGTCACATAGAAAAAATGGGAGAGAAAAAGGGCAATTTTGTCCCAAAATACATTGACATTTTAAGTCGGGGTAAATACAAGGAAAATTAGTATTGGGTATCTATAATTTTTCCAAAAAAGTATACGATCTTGTATATAATTGAGTCATAAACATTTTGGCCAAAATTTGATCTCAAAAGGACCATAGATGTAGAAGATATTACTAAAATAATGGGCAATGGTCATTTGGGGCAGGTGTAGGTTCCGCACCAGTGAAGATGAACAGTGGAGGCACCAGTGGCTCGTGCAGTGGGTAGTGTAGTCGCATTGTGTCTAGCGTTGATGGGTCAGTATCGATGCCTGCCGCATCAACAATGTCCCAAATTTTGTATGATTTCCTTGAAACTCAGGACCTCAGATTTTCATGCTTGCTTTTTAGACATTTTTCTCAATTTTAGACTCATTGAAAGTTGTTTGACAGGGGCTCCTTTGTAAATTGACATATCCAATATCCGATTAGTGGCCTTAAACTTCATAGTGTCCAATCTCGGGCATCTAATGTCTGAATATCTTTAATCTTTGAGGAAATCTTGGATTACCCCTTAGATTATACCCACGCCATTTTGGTGCCCTATGTAGCCCATTTGGCTCGGGTTCCATTTATCTTCCTTATTAATTGTTTTTATGATAGTTTATATATCACGAGGATACTCCAAAATGGCCCCAATCAAAGACATTTTATTTTATTTTTTAGGTAATTCAATGGGGAAGACAGGCCCCTAGATGTTTTTTAAAGTAGATTAGGAGTTAGCTTTTTGAAGGTATTAATAGGGTGGTGTTAAGAGTGGGAATGGAAATTACAACATGATCACTAGGGTGTGGGGTGCTACCACCATGACCCCAGCCCCTTTCCCAAGAGTGTTAAGTCAGTGGGGATTTGGGCCCCTACCCTTTGGTGAGAATAGAGTCAAGGACCGCATCATGGAGCTCAGCAATACTACCGCCAAGGCCCTAGTTCATTCTCCCCAATCAAAGACAGTTTTGCTAGTTTCCTAAGAATTCTAACAATTCTATCATATGTGGTACTAGATTCTTGTTGACCGGTCAACTCTTCAGTTGCGTAGTTGGTGAGCTATAGTATTCTGAACACCACTGCATCTTTACCGTGCCAGGTTTGTCAAGTAATACAAGGTCTTGATGTCCAACACTAGATTTTAGACTCCTTGTTAGGGTAAAAGTTCCAGCTTATGGTCCCTTTCCATACTCCATATTTAACGAAACTAATTTGATGCCATGTTAGGTATTTTTTGTACAAAAATGCACCCAAACAGTACTAGCGTGTGCTAGGTGAAAGCGTATGAGAGAGAGAGAGAAAGAGATAAAGACATATAAGAGGGAGAAAAAGATAGAGACATAAGGGAGAGATAGAGAGAGAAAGAGAGATAAAGTAGGAGACTTGAAGTTCTCTCTCTCATGTTTCTTAATGAGAGAATATTGAGATCCATTGATATATATAAACCCGTATACAACTAACAAATTATTATAGTCAACTCATTTGTAATTTTACAAGATACATATACAGCTAACAAATTGATATGGATAACTCATTTGTGATAGGGATTAGAAGAATGGTTTGTTGTTGATAAGGTCAAGATATGTCTAAGTACGTTAATACACCCCTCTAAGCAGACTGTCCCTGTAGAGGGATGGACAGTCAGCTTGTCATGAAGCATGTAAAACCTGACATAGTGCAGTTCTTTAGTGAATAAGTCCGCCATTTGATCATGGGTGGAGACATAGTGAACATCAAGATCTTTACAAAGCACCGTTTCATGAACAAAGTGATAGTCAACCTCCAAGTACTTAGTATAGGCATGAAAGATTGGATTAGCAGTTAAAGATAGTGCACCAAAGGTAAAATAACATGCAGTTTTTGATAAGCATGTGAATCCAATACAACTCAGCAGCTTGTGAGCCAAATATCTATATTCGTATTCTGTACTTGACCTAGCAACAATCTTGACGCTCTATGAGACTAGGTTTCCACCAAAGAATACCCAATAACCACTTATTGACTGGCGATCATCCGGACTGTTAACCCAGTCTGCATCAGAATAAGCAACAAGGTTTAATTGGCCTGGCTGAAAGTGGAGACTATAACCAATCATGCCTTTAAAATATGATAGAATGTGTTTGATAGCAACCCAATGTGTCATGGTGGGGTTGTGTATAAACTGACATACTTGATTGACCAAAAAATCAATGTCGGGTCATGTTATCGTTAATATTGTAGAGCACGAACAATACTATGATACCCAGTACCAATAAGGAGTGGATCGTCTGTGTCCTTAGATAATTTGCTACCAGCGATAGCAGGAGTCGTGAATGGTTTGGCCCCACTCATTTTGGATCATGCAAGTAAGTCCGCAACATATTGAGATCGACACAAAGAGAGTCCTTTAGACAAACGATGTGCCTCGATGCCCAATAAATAATGTAAAGGCCCAAGGTCCTTCAAAGTGAAAAGGCACCCAAGATCATAGATCAAGATATTTAAGTGGATATCACTATTGTCAGTTATAAGAATGTCGTCGACATAAATTAGAACTATGGTAATAGTGTCATTGATCAAGCAGACAAATAAAGAGGAATCGACATTGGAACCCACAAACCCGAGACCAATAAGATACTGGGTGAACCTCTCAAACCAGGCTCGAGGAGCCTGTTTGATACCATACAATGCCTTTTGAAAGCGGAAAATATGTGTAGGAAATATGAGATTAATGAACCCCATTAATTGTTGCATACATACTTCCTTAGATATAGCCCCATGCAAAAATGCATTTTGTATATCAAGTTGTCGAGTTGGTCAATTATAATTAACAGCAAACTAGAGAACCACTCTAATGGTGGTAAGTTTGGCAATTGGCAGGAATGTCTCTAAGTGATCTATGCCAGATTGCTACGAGGTGTGCCTTATACCTTTCAATAGTCTCATCGGCTTTGTGTTTGATTTTATATATCCATCGACATCCAACCACATTTTGATTAGGATTAAGAAGCACAAGTACCCATATTCCATTTTTAATGAGTAAATCAAATTCATTAGCCATAGTCGCCCTCCATTCTGGTAACTTTGATGCTTGAGTGCAGCATGTGGGCTCGTTAAGAGTAATAGATGTAACATGAACAGCTGGCATAGGGTACAGTGTGGATATAAGCATGTGTTTGCTACATGTCCCATCTTTCCTTCGGGTTATCATTGGGTGAGTGGATGGTTGGGTGGATGATACATTAATGGTGTTTGGAGGTACAATTGGGGTGGATAAGGGAAGGGACATGTTAGAGGTAGTGGTGTTAGAGGGTCATGTCAGGTGGAAGCGATGGGTTGTAAAGAGGGAGAATGAAGTGTCGTAGAAAGGTTGTTAGGAGTAGAGTTAAATGGGGGAGAATGTGAAAGGGGGTTGGGTAGCGATGGAGGGTTGTAGGGACAAACAAGGAAGCATGGAAGATCCATGAGGCACATGAAGTGGGCTAATGAGCACATATGAGGTGGGACTAGTGTGTGTGTGAGGATTAACGGAATTCAATGGTCCACTTTTGCAAAAGAGAACTACGACTTATCAAATACTACATACCGAGAGAGAAAAATGCATCCTTTGTCAAGACACTGATAACCTTGATAGTTTAAGCTATATCCAACAAAAACGTATAGAATCAATCGAAAGGCCAATTTGTGTATGTGATATGGTCGGGTATAGAGAAAACATGTACAATCAAATAAGCACAAAATTCTATAATCAGGTTGTTGCTGGAATAATGTTTTATATGGAGAAATATTTACTTTTGTAGGGAGTCAATTAATTAGAAAAATAGCATTGCAGAACACCTCCACCTAATATTGTTATGGTATACGATCATGGGCTAACAAAGAGAGACATGTTTCTACCATATGACGGTTTTCGTGTTCTACAATACCATTTTATTTCTACGTATATGGCCATGATAGGCGATGAGAGATGCCATTAGTAGATAAAAATTGTTTGAAACGAAAGTTTGTAAATTCACCCCCTCCATCGGATTGTAGGCTCTTGATTTTAGTTGCAAACATATTTTCCATCAAATTTTTAAAAGTAACAAACACATCAAAGGCATGGGATTTGATGACCAAAGGATAAAGCAACAATATCGACTATAATCATCAATAAAAATAATTTAATAATGATATCCACTTATTGATATAACTGGGGAGGGACCCCATATATCTATGTGAATAAGGTGTAATCGATGGAGATAGAGTGAATGATAATCCCTTGTTTTTACCCATTTGACCAGAAGTGCAAGTGAATGAAGGTGGACGACAACCATCAGTGGGTAGTCAATGAGAAAGAAGGTGTTGTAAGGTACCATGTGCAGGATGATCTAGACAATGATGAGAAACTCATTCACTGATGAGAGTTAAAGGAGGCACAGGTTTATTCGTGTGGCTATGTTTTATTTCAAGAGGGTAGAAGTCATCCTTACTCCGTCATCGAAAAAGGATCTTTCCCGTTCACTTGTCCTTAATAACGAAATCAGAAACATGAAATTCAAAGAAACAGTCATTATCGCGACTAAATTTTTTAATAGAAAAAATGTTTTTTGAAATATCAGGAACATGTAAAATATTACTTTTTAGAGGTGTGAGAGTGCAAAGTGGTTGACCCAATGTGATGGATTTTCAAACTTGTACCATTATCAAAGGTCACGTAATCTGTCCCTAGATACTCCAACAAAGAGAAAGATTGGCTAGATTGGAGGTGATTTGGTTGTTGCCCCTGCATCAGTATACTATGCAGTGTCTATTGAAACAGAGGTAGCCATGGCAACAAATTTTTGAGGAGGGTGTCGAACTTGGAAAGACATATCCAAGAGATGAAAGCAATCAAGAGCTAAGTGGTTCAGTCGGTTACAGATCTAACATTTTTTTGTGTGCTAAAGAATGGTTATTGGAAGATGAATCCCAAGATGGGCCATGACTACCAAGACCACGGCCTCTACCACGATTGTTTGACGAACCGGCACGATAGCCATCATGTCCTCAAAATGATTGGGATTGAGCACGGTTAGTAAGAAGGGTCGTTGATGGCTGGTCTATAACAACTTCTTGATGTGTTTCAAGGCTAATTTCTTGATTAAGAAGAACACCATGAAGCTCATCAGAGCTTACCAGATCAGCACGAGTTATGATGGATATCACTAATGAGTCGTATTCTGGACAAGGCCTCCTAAAATGTAGAGGACAAGATCATTGTCATCAATAGGATGAGCAACAATTGCAAGTCTGTTTGTGATAGTTTTTTCCTTGCTGAGGTAGTCTGAAATAGACATCATTCCCTTCTTAAGGTTTTGAAGTTGAAGCTTAAGTTGCATAATACGAGCTCTTGACTGTGACGCATAGATCTTCTTCAAAGTTTGCCCCACATCTCTGGAAGTAGTGAGGCCGACTACTTGTGACCCTCCTTCTATCATTGTAGCAATTGACCAACTCAATAAGAGTTGATCTTGTTTCTCCCACGTAGTGAATGCAAGATTGATTTTCTTGTTTGGATCATCCTAACAATACGGGTGGGTAGGGAGTTGATCCATCGACATAACCATGTAAGTATTGCTATGCAAAATAGGTAAGAATTGCGACCGCCATAGTAGATAGTTTGTTCGATCAAGTTTGATGGATACCGAATGGGTGATGTTAGAGAATTGGGGAGAAACTATAGCCATAGAATTTTATGGGAATTTTCAAGCAGTTGTCACAACGAATTAGTCAATTAGGTACGAGGACTTGGAGGTATGAGGCAAGGAGGAGACAATGGCTGCAATAAGAAATATAGCTCGTTGCAACTTAGTGCTTGTGGGGTACATGGCAGATGCGCCTGGGTCCTGGGTTTTAAAGAGGTTCTTTTGGGTTTAAAGGGTTTCAATATCCAATGGGGACGAGAGAGGTTCTTTTGGGTTTAGAGTCAGGGTAGAGACTTACTCATGTCAGCCTATGATGGCAAGAGACGGTCTGATACCATGAAAGCATATGTGAGAGAGAGAGAGAGACAAAGAGATAGAGACGTATAAGGGATAGAGAGAGAAAGAGATAAGGACATAAGAGAGAGATAGAGAGAGTTATATATAGATAAAGAGAGCTGAAGTATGAGACATGAAGTTCTCTCTCTCACGTTTCTTAATGAGCGGAGATTGAGTTCCATTGATATATATAAACTCATATACAACTAACAAATTGATATGGTCAACTCAAGTGTGATTTTACAAGATATGCATAAAGCTAACAAATTAATATGGTCAAACTCATTTGTGATAAGGATTAGAAGAATGGTTTGTTGTTGATAAGGTGGAGATAATACTAGATGACCCTAGAGTCTGGACTAAAATGGAAACTTGAATAAAATGACCCAATACTACCTAAAGGAAAGCAAATTAATTGAAACCCCTAAGGGAGTCGAACTTCAACCAAGAAGAGTCCCCCTAATGACATGTTGGAATGCTACCCCAAATCAAGGTTTGGGTGTATTTTGTTATTGACTTTATTTGCAATGTTTATTTCTTTTTGTTTTTCTTTTTATAAATTAGGTTTGGCATGTGGGGATGCCCAAGTCAAATGATCATTGATTTACAAGTAGGTCCTAACCATGAATTATTTGTGTGTGTGTGTGTGTTGGGGGTGGGGGGGGTTTGATGGGGGATGAGGGGGGGGCAAGAAAACTTTAGCTTGAATAGCAGAGCAGCTAGCAGGGACTTAGACTCGAGCAGGATGAAGGCCATCAAATCACAGCCAATAGCGTGCGTTGGGGCATGGTCTAGGCATGTTATATCTTGGGCTTCGATACCCGGGGGTCTCTTCCTAAATGTTTGATTGTTAGGCACTTTGGCTTCTCCCTTCTAAGCTTTATGGGCTTCTAGAACCTTCCGGCTAGGTCCCTCACATTTCCCACATGTCTTGCCGGTTCCAGAGGCATCTCCATGAATAAGGGAATTTTGTGGCTCCCGATAGCTTAAACCATATAAACCTAACCTAGTCAGCTCCTTCAAACTACCCTAGACCCAAAACCTCACCTTCAGCCCACATAAATACCTCAATCCTACCCAAAGTTGTATTAGGGACAATAATAGGGTAGATATACCATTGTCTACATAAACCTCAACGGGCCTCCTAAGCAACAAACCTAATATGTCATAGGAGCCCCCGTCATTAGGGAAATTACCTAATTAGCCTAAATCCACTTTTAATTAGGCTAAAAATTCAGTAATTAGCATAAGCCACTAAGAAAGCTTACCTAATTATCCCAACCATCTTAAAACCTTCTTAATTGGGCTTAACTTCTTAGAAAAACTTCTAAATTAGCCTAAAGGCTAGACTAGGAGACCCTTAGCATGATTAAGCCCCTAATCATCCTTAGCCACATCCAAGTTAACCTAAAACTTAAATTTTTCTTTTTAAAAATACAAAAGGCAAATTAAATCATCTAAAACACCCCCAAAATATCCACACAATGGTCAAAACTGACCAGAGGAGGATGTGTAGGACAGGTCGCATGAAGTTCCCCTGCTGAGGCCCATTACCTTCAATAATGCACATCACGTGTCAGCAATGATAGGAAACCCAAATTGGGGTACCACTTCATGGGTAGGGTCACACTCCCTAAGGCTTATGAATAGCCCCTTGATTGACTATTTTGGATTCCAGACTTGGACTTTTTGAGTCCCCGACCCTTTTCATCCAAATTCACCACTTTGCCCTAGAAAATTACAAACCCTAGGAGAGAACCTAAGCCTAATTGGCCAAGTGGCCGCAAGTCTCTCTAAGGCAATGATTTGGCGTGTCAAGCCACCTGATTTTCTTTCTCCACTTATTTATTTTGATATGGTTAGGACTTAACATGAAAGAATTATACCATAAATTCTATATCATTTGCAACTTTCTTTCTTATTAATGAAAAATATGTAGGGGCCCAAATCACCACTGACTTACTCAAAAAAAAAACTCGAAAAAAAAAAATCCTAATCCTAAACACGTTGAACTGAATTCCTAATCCTATCTTCCCAAGTCCCAAATGAACTAAATCCCTCTCAAAATCCAATTAAGGATAAGCCTTAAGATGACCCTACATCACCTTAGGTATTTTTTCTCCTCAAGCCTTAACTATGAAACGATTCTATTAAAAAAATAGCTTTGTTTTGAGTGTCTCCAGCTGAAGAAAACTCATGGGTTAAGGAGAGAGATCAATTTGCACCAACTTTTCTGGCTAAAGCAAACTCATGGGCTAAGGAGAGAGGTCAATTTGCACCAACATAGTCTAAACTAGGCCGCCAACTCGTAGTGACGGGCATGTGTGCCCAGCTTAAACCAAGTATAAAGAGTACAAAAAATGAACCACCCACAAATAGGGTGTTCAATAAAGTGCTATCTAGAGCTCAAAATGTGCTTGTAATCCTCATGTGTATTATGCTGAGAGGCACCTTCCTTAGTTAGAACGTTGTCATGGTGTTTGCCTCCCTCCATCCAAACCACGTGCATAGCCCTATAAAGGTGGGAAATCTCATCAAAAATATATTTCACTCTCCACGAGAACTGGGACAAATTAGAGGCCCAAGCTATAACATTATTCGAATCCCCCTCCATGATTAGAGTTTAGCCCCAAGAGAAGTTGTAGTTGCGAAGTCCCACGAGAAGATCTAATGCTTTGACAATTGTAGAGTCTGTAATTCCGACAAAGTGAGAGAAGGAGAGTAGCGTAGAGCCTCCCGAGTCTCTAAATATATCCCCAATATCCGCTAGACCAGGGTTGCCGAGCGAGCAACCATCAAATTTTGAGTTTGACTTTGTGAAAATGAAATTATCTATTGTGTACCAGGTTAATATGGAAGGTGTATATTGTAATCAATATATATGGGAAGGTAAGTGCAATATTTTTTATTTTATGGTAAATCTGGGTACAGTTTAGATATCTACAATTTGTTTTTATTCTTGTCATTTGTATTTGTCTATTTAAGACAAACTTGAGTAGTTTTATTGATCAATGGACACTGAGTCTATTCTAAGAAACGTGAGACTCTTCACAGGCTTGGCCTTGTTCTGGGGGTCTCTAAAGCTAAAAACGTGAGTTTATTCTAAGAAACCTGAGACTCTTCACAGACTTGGCCTTGTTCTGAGGATCTCTAAAGCTAAGAACGAAAGATGTGAGGTGTTCTAAGGAAGAGTTAAGTGTCGCCAGTTGAGTTTGAAGTCAGAGAGGGGGCAGTGCTTGAATAGGCTATTGTTCTTAGCCTAGAAGATGACAAGGGATTTAATTTTGACAAAGATTGTCGGCAGCTGCATCTTCTCCCCTAAAAATGCAGTTGTTGTGTTCCACCAAATCACCCAAAGGGTAGCTGCGACCATCGTACGCCATAGGAATCTCCCCCGTCTGGGCCAAGGGGGAGAGAGATAGGCCTCAGCCAATTGAGGGATGGTCAAAAGATTTTGTGAAATTCTCTTTTTGTTATTTTCTTATATTTTCTTTGTACTTCATGCTCGGTTTTAGTTCTTTTTAGTTTTAAAGTGTTTTTGAAAGATGTTGTTTTGGTTTTGGTGACCTCTAGCCTATGCAGCTGGTGGACCAAAAGGTCTATTTGTTCCATAATTTGATGAAAAATTTTTCCTCCATTGTTTATATTTAATTAATCTCATTTAGGTACAAATCAAGGTGGAGTAAATTTTGATCTTTCATGGATCAGATTTTTGCATGTAAACAGTTTGACGCCTACCGTAGGGCTTGTCAAGCTAGTGTTTAGCTAAAACCATCTGGGAAAATATCCTTAGGAGCAATTTTAGAGGCTGGTTCTAATCAAGCACCATAATAGGCAACCCGAAAATTTTTCAAGGAAGTTGGAGTCCCCCCAACCTTATGTGATATGGAGCACTTCACATGCAACAGCGTATGTGCTGTTAGATTCTTGCTCCCTAGAACTTGGCTGGGTAAAAAGAGCCACACGATGCATAAGATGTCGCGCAAGTGCAACACAAGACACATCATGCTACCCTTCAACTGCCCGAAACTTTCTCGGGCCCTCTATCTGTCTCAAACACCCTTGTATCAATGGAAATGTTCTATTTCTATGCCCGCTTTCTAATATAAATTTTTAGTTTCCCCTCTACTTGTAATCAACTTCAAGCAAGAACAAATGGAAAGTCTGCATTTCAAGGGCCTTCCCAACACTCGTTTGCTTTAGACCATATATGAACATCTCTAGAATACCTTGTACCACATTTTGTTATAGTCACAATCTATTTCATATTTGAACATCTAAATCCAAATTAAGAGTGGGTGTATTAATACCGAATCTCATTTCAAGCTTTACTAACTAAGAACCCCAACCTTAATGCTTACCCTAGAGTTGTAGCGAAATTTTCAAATATTTTTACGTGGTGATTGTTTAGCTAGTAGATATATCGTCTTACAATGGAGCTAGGATAGGGTCCAATCCGGATGCCAAATCCACGGCCTTGTGCCTTAGAGTAGGTCAAAGACATCGGACCGACGGCCCAAACCTCGACCTATAAAACGATTGTTCATGAGTTAAATCCTAACCAAAATGAGACAATAGTTAGACATCTCTGTCTTAAAATAGATACTCCAGACGCTATACAATTTAACCACGGTTCATCAAATCTGCACAACTAGAAGCACCCTGAATATTAAGGGGCTTAGGATAGGGACAATTCTTTGAAAATTGGGAATCACACACCATCCTCGACACGGCAAAACCAGGGTACAGATTTAAGCCCCATATGATATTGGGTTGGCCAAATTAAAATGGGATGTCCCTGAGAACTACCAAGAGTTGTCCATTAGGAGTAGAACCTCTGGCAATCGGTCTAGTCCGCACACTAGCTATATGAGCCTCCCACCTTCACTTCCAGCTAATACCCCAATCAAGGGAGGTCAAGCCAATGAGGCATTGGTTTAGGCTCTAGGACAAGCACTATGTAACAAAATGGATCTAAATTCAACATGTGGTTCAAGTGCAACTATAACTGTAATCTCCTCACCACCAAGGTAGCCCTCAAACTCCGACTAGCGCTAGCCAGCCAACCTCTCATTGGCCTCTCTAGCGAGGTTAACCACCAGCCATGGCCCATCAGCTAGCACCTCCTACATATCCTACTCAACCACTATGAAGTCCAACCATTCACAGTACTCTTGCCCACCATATTCTAATTTAACCTTCAACCGCCTACCCTTTTCCAAACAACCCATGGTACAAAGTCACCCAATCGGTCCATGTTGACCGGGCTCAGCTAGTCATTATGGAGGGGACCCTTAAGGTCCTCTAAGAGACCCTAAGGAGAATGGTGGTGTACAATTTCATGATCCCCAAGTCTGATATATAGAAACACCTGAGGAGTTCCGATGATCTTCTACTAAGTTTTATTAATGCCTGAATTTAGAAGTATTTATCTAGAAAAGGTGGCCTGAGGTTGCACATCACCTCTTACATACTCATAGTAACCGCTTTGTGTAGTAGGCCGAATTGCCTCAAAACAGTAGTCACCCATGGTTTACACAGGGAGGCCCTCACTTTGCATAGAAAATTCATGAGGGATCACCCAAATTTAATATGTGACGAGATGTTACATAGGTTCATCTCCTATTACTAGGGAAACAAGCCATGAACTATATCACTTCAGAAAATAATTATTGTGAGCTATATCTGCCTTTAGCTATGGTTAAAGAACTGTATGAAAATCATGACTTGAGGGGATCTTGGAGAATTAACTGCTCTTATAATAGAGTCTAGAATTCAGTGTTTTTGCAGCTGGCTGATCTACTGAACAACCTTGAACATGTTTATATTTCGCAGAATGTAGAAGATGAGATCGTATTGGAAGCTGAAAATGATAGTTTATTCACAATTAAATCAGCTTATCGTATACTCTTCCATGATCACCTCAGATGGAAAAAGCATAAGCTCAATAAAGTTTGGAGTTGGCCTATTCCCCATAAAGTGCAAGCATTCCTGTGAATCTTATTTTACGGAAGAACTTTAGCAATGGACAATCTTCAGAAAAGGGGTAGAATTTTGGCCATCTTCGGCTTATTATGCAAGGAGAATGAAGAAATGGGGACCATCTCTTTTTATGTAGCTCAATTACTAATCGAAATTGAAATTGGGCATTTCAAAAGATGGGAATTCACATATTACTTCCAAGGAGTCATAAAGATATCTTGGAGCAACTAAGTTTGGATAGTTTGCCGAAGGTTGAGAGGATAATTTGGAAAATTTGTAGAGCAGTGATTTTGTGGAAGATTTAGCTAGAGAGAAACAGAGAACTTTTGAAGGGGTAGTGTTGAATGGGGGGATAATAAAGAGTAAGATCTTAAATAATCTACGAAGCCGGTTCTCAGTCACAAAGGAAGGGACGGGGGTGTCTAAGGTTGATGTTGCTCTAAATTTGGCTAATTTGATAAAACAAAGATATCTTGAAGTGAGACCTAAAAGAAGATTGCAGCCTCCATTAATAGGAAGTGTAAACTAAACTTTGATGGGAGCTCCTATGGAAACCTGGGATTTACAGGCATAGGTGGAATACTTCGAAATGGTCATGATCAAATGATTTTTGGTTTTGGTAGTCCACATGGTTCTGTTACAGCTAATCATGCGGAAGTGTATGCTCTTCTTCGAGCCCTTAGGCTTAATGTAAAGAGGACTGGAGGTTTCTGTTCAATTGAGGGGGATTTTCTAAATATAATCAATTGATGTAAGGAGTTCAAACCCCTGTGGAGGCTGAGGCCGATTTGGGTGCAAATGATGGACATTTGTAGCAACTTGGAGGTATCCTTTACACATATATATAAAAAGGCGAATGATGTGGCAGATACTTTGGCTAAAAGTGGATAACTTTGAATCATTTGCAAGTAGCATATTCTTTTTTTTTTTATTTTCCTGTAATCACCATTTGAGATTAATAAGTCAAGTACTATCATTTTAAAAAAACGAAAAAACTGCCATGAGGCAATAAACTGGCTAATCAGACTTGTGGTTGAGAATCCTGCACATGAGATTAAGGATGCGTCGTGGTACCATTTCAAAATGCATTGAAATGGTACGAGTTGAAGACCCGATTAAGACCTCATAAACAAAGGGAACACGAGTCTCAAAGAGAATAATGAACCGTTTAACAATCCCAACCAAGGAATGGGCATCTTTAGGAACCCTCTCCCGAACAACGATCCCGATCCAGAAGCTGAGCAACCACACCCACACCCACTCCTATGGTGATCAAAACCACAAGCCCACAACACAACTACATAATCTTCTCAATGAAGCAATAGTTAAGAGTTGAAGACCAGAGCCTGCACATGCATCCCAGTAATGACTTATTAGTCACATTACCCCTCCCAGAATCACGAACCCAAGGAGACCTCCGCGAAACGCTGCGAGGATCACCTTCACCTTATTTAGTAAGCAACACCTAAAATGGATGAAGAAAAGGAAATCAAATCACAAGAAAACCTAGGGGAGAGAAATTCTTAATGGAAACATCCTGCCAGGAAAAACCCAGAGACCCAACTAGACCTCCTACAGTTGCTTTGAGGTGAACCTTAATAGAAACAAAATTCAAACGAAGATAAGAAATTGTATTGCTCATTCAAACAAGATAGGAAAGTGTCCTTTTGAGAAAAGAACGACACAAGATACGAAAGTGTACATTGTCTTAAACAAGATAGGAAAATATATATTATACCATTGTATCATCATTATGTATACAATGCAAGAACGGCTATAAACTGTGTGGGGCACAATTATGTTTATTCAAAAAGTTCCTCTCTCTCTCTAAAACTTTTTATGGTATCAGAGCAGGAATCTCATTCGATCTAATCCTTTTCACCGATCGCATCTCCAAGTAAGTCTCTTGTTTGCACGATCAATAGTTTGCATGATCAATGGTTTGATCTCTCTCGTTTGCATGATGAAATAGTTTGCACGATCACTATTTTTCCCTTGGAACCATCTCAATGAGATCCGAGCATGCTCGTCAGTCACTCATATGAAAACCCAATAAGCACAAAACCGTTGAAATAATCTTCTACATTTCATTATGCAATTAAAAGCCAAACCAGGCCCATCCTCTAATTCCATTATTATTTTATCAAGTCCATCATCTTTCCTATATGCCATCATCAAAACTACCCAAGCCATTAAGGCTAGTGATCGGTATTTGATCGTAGCGATCCAATGGCTACTCTATTTTCAATATCCATATATCCCTATCCCTCCACCATTAACATGGGAAATTTTGTGTCAATAAAATAATACAGAACATCATATGAGAAACTCAAATATTATCACTGATTGAAAGTTAAACTTTATAGATTTATTAATGGTGGTTGCCCTATACCAAATCAAAAGATTTCTTCTAAAAACTAAGACTACATTATGGCTAAAGTCTGACCGGCTTCTTAAAGCATGCAATCTTGTGGTTGGCCTTAAGACTTATGCAGAAATACGAAGATGCCTGAAGAACACCTATGCAGGTAATTCTCAAGATAAGGAGTTCCAACTTAACCAACAATTCCAACTCTGCAAGAAAAGGAATTCAACCCTATCAGAATATATATTCAAATTCAAGAGTATTTGTGATGATTTAGCTGCTTGTACCAGACGAAAATAAAGTATTTGTCTTTTTAATGGAATTGGTCCAAAATATGATAGTTTTGCTACCACTATACTTAAACCTATGATTCCTTCATATTTTGAAATTATATCGCTTCTTTAAAGCTATGAAATTAGAAATTAGTCAGATGTCTCTGAAGAATACTCATATCCAAATCAAAATATGGCCCACAGCATAAAATTTTGGGACCTAATAGAGGTACTAAAAATTATAGAGGTAAAGGCATACACAACTTTGGTGCTCAGTTTTTCAATTCTCGGGAGCATGAATTTGTTCAAACATGCAATAACAATAATGGGGGATATAGTTGTGCCTCAAAGAAAACAAGAAAGTTGCGGTACACCTATGCAACATATGAATCAAAGGTCCCAACAAGAGTCACATATACAACAATCAGCTCAGACACCTAGAAAAAGTGTCAAATTTATGGAAAATTTAGATATACTGCATTAAAGTGTTGGCACCGATTCAATCACATGTATCAAGAAAAAGACATTTTTCAAGCTCTTGCTGCAGTGACTACAATAAATTCCCCAGATTCGGAATGGTTCCCAGATACTGGTGCGTCAACTCAATTGCATATTTTCGAGCAATGAAGCGGATTCTTCATTATCTCATTGGTATCCAATTGTGCGCTATCAGAATCTTATATAATATCTCCCTTAAGTTATATGCTTTCACTGAAGCAGACTAGGCGGGGTGTCAAAACACTCGACATTCAACCACTGGTTTTTCCATCTATCTTGGTTCCAACTGCATAACTTGGAGTGCTAAGAAACAATCGATTGTGGCTCCTTCAAATGTTGAAGCGGAATACCAATCTATAGCATCAATTGCTGCATAATTAACATGGATTTTTTTTATTCTTCGGAATATTGGGGTGTCTCTTTCTCAGCCACCAATACTTTTTTGTGACAATATTCGTGCTCTCTACATGACAGTTAATCATGTTTTTCATTCCCGAATAAAGAAAATTGAGTTAGACTATCATCTTGTGCTTGAAAAGGCGGTTCTGGTATTACTTATCACTCGATTTGTTTCCTCTCGCAATCAAGTAGCTGATATCTTCACCAAATCTTTTCTACAAGATATTTTTCGATATCTTTGCTTTAAACTTTGGCTTCAAATGTCTCCTCAGCAGAGTTTGAGGGGGTGTAATAGAAACAAAATTCAAACAAGATAGGAAAGTGACAAGATAGGAAATGCATTGCTTTTTTTTTTTTATAGGAGAATGACACAAGATAGAAAAGTGTATATTGTCTTAAACAAGATAGGAAATTGTATATTATATCATTTTATCATCATTATATATACAATGCAAGAACCACCATAAACTGTGTGGGGTACAATTATTTTTATTCTAAAAGTTCCCCTCTCTCTCTCTCTCTAAAACTCTTTAAACCTTGCAGGACCTTATAAGCAATCACATGACTTAGACCCGTGTTTGAAAAATCGGCCTAGTCAGCTTAGAATCCGCCGAGTTGTCCTGATCAAGGGGTCCAACTCATGGATCTTAAAAAGGTTCACAAAAAATTAAATTTTAAAAAAAAGTAAGAAATCTATTTGTAATATGTTCATTTATGTGCTATATAATGTTAGGAAAGAATGGAAAGTACTTTTGCCATGAATACTATTTTCCCTTCTTTTTTTGGATTATTTCAAAAATATACTCAGTCACAAAACGATTTGTCAAATTTTATTTTTCTACCTTTTTTTTAACCTAATTTAAATATATATTTCCTATTTTTTTAAAAAATTATCTTTTAATTTTTTATCACCTTTTTGCTGCTATAGTACTTAGCCCAACTCAGGCCGAGTGAATCGTTCATTCGAACACTGACCGAGACAATCTTACAAGCATTACGTAGTTCCGGCTCCCACAGCGTTTGGCAACGCAACAACATAACACGAAAAATTGACGTGGTTGAGACCTTGTTCGATGAACACCCACATACCACGATGCACCTAAGCGCCAATCCTCTATCTCTTCTCGTTTCTACTTGCCGTCGATGCGGATTGGCTACATGGTTTCTTTTTTTTATTTTTAGACACTTTAACTTAATTTGATATTTTAAATGTTCACAGCCTTCAATCATCAAGTGCACTTAAAAAAAAAACTGTAAAAAATAATCTATAAAAATAAATTAACTAAAGTACCCCTAAACGTTTGTAGGTGTGATGGTCAATTAATCTTTTACAAAAAAAATTTAATATTCTTATTTTCAAAAAAAAATATTCTTCTAGGTGCACCTACATGCGACAAAGATGCTTTCATGACTTCATGTCAATCCAATTGAAAGAAAACAAAATAAAATTAAATAAAAAATATTAAATCACAGCCATTCATGTTTTTTACTTCGATCTAAAACGTGACGCAAACACCCTTCCAGCGTACAGGTGGTGTCTGCCAAACCATTGCCTAGTCCTCGTGACCACAGGGACAGTGATCAGGATCATCGATTCGATAAGTTGAACGGTGATGGCCACTATAGAAAGCATTATACCAATGGCGGGTCATGGCCCCGCCAACTGCTTGGACGGTGATGCCACTCAACCACATATTCCAATTGCACAAGTATTGGAGTATGAAGAAAAAAACAAACCAGGCCTATTCCAAACCCTGAAAACCAGTTCAAGAATGAGAATTATCAAATACAATGGTTACCTTGCTCTAGAACAGTAGAAATACACTTAGAAAAGAATGCATCAAGTTACACTGCAAAATAAGAATACCAAGAACAAGCCAGTCCACACCACATGCATATCTATGAACTCCCACTAATAATTTCACGGGTTCAACAATTTCAATCTACATTTCCATATCTGGCTCTTGGCACTTTTTCCCAAAAGGACGCCAGCAACCTGAATTATATACCAAATTGAAACCCAATGCCACAAAAAATGGCAAAAATAAAGAACACCACAAAGCAAAAATCAAGTAAAGTGAAAAGCGTAAACAAAATCAGATGCAAAAAACCCAACATACTTTTACAATACCCCATCAGGCTCCTATAGTTACAACCACCACATCTCCATGACCCCCCATCTACAATCCAATCTTTTCAACAACCACTTCACCATTTCATGGCAAAAAGAATTCTTTTTTTTTTTTTTTGGAACCACCTCAAAATTTCTCTATTTTTTTGTATTGACACCACCCTAACATTTCATTGCAAAGGAGAAGTCCCTGAAGACTCCGCAACATCCTCTCCTCTCACCAGAACAATTGAATTTCTTTCCACCAACTTTCCTCTATCCAAAGACTCCGAATCCCCCACAACCCTATTCAACCTCCTCAACCAAATATCATAGTCCACAGGGTAAGGTGTCCCACAAAGACTATCCACATAGTCTGAGAAGGCCTTAAGCAAAGCCGAAACCTCCCCTAATTGTTGTTGTATCACCCTTCTTGCCCAACACCTCTCTCTCCATTGCAATGCTGCCTCTATAGACTCCATATCTTGCAAGCTCCCACCGCACAAAAAATACAAAAGATAAACCACACTCTCAGCATCAGAAGCAGGGCAAAGCTTCCCTTGCTGCAACGCATGTGTCGATGAAAATTGCAAGTTCATGCCTGGACTATCCCTATCCTCCAAAACTGCATGGCCCCATGATACAAGCACATAGCGGTGGTACCTAACACCACCATAGTGGGCCCCACTGCTAACCTTAACCACATTCTCAGGGGAGATATCACCATGTTGAACATTAACTGAGGCTGCACTCTTAAGAGCAGATAGGCAGTCCCGACAACATCGCAAGGCCTCTTCAGAAGAAAGAGGGCCCTCTTGTGCTATGATAGAGGAGAGAGGTTCCCCAACTGGTAAGGTCACGAGTACTGGGGTTCCACACCAAGGGTGATCACACCGGCCCCCTGGGCTCTTCTTTGAGCAAGGGCCTGGATGTAGGACTCGACCTGATGCTATAATCTCAGGTATATAGATGCATGAAAGGCCCCGTTGCTTCAAAATGTTGAGGACCTTGGTTTGGCGTTGGACCTGATACCACGTGCTCATGTCCTCCCATGAGGGCTCAAGCCTTGATGGGTGGGCCCCCACATGAACAGTAAGAAGCTCACTTGGTTGGTCCAATGAGACCGCACTATATAAGGAGCATGTCTGGTTGCCTAAAGTGTCCTTTATTTGGAACCCTTTCTGCCCTTGAGAGTCTTCAAGAACCAAGACCTCATTGGGCTCAAGCACAAGTCGATCAAATTGCTTTCTATAACAAGAGTCCGTATCGTCTTCTAGTTCCACGATCTCCCCTTGATTTTGATGCTCCAGTTGGGTATGGATCGGGGTGACCCCATTCTCGGTTAGACGACATTCAATCCTTCGTTTTTGGAGTCGAAGGCTATGGTCAGCAGCCAATGCAGCAATCGACTTTCTCGGAGGCCCCTTCCATTGAATGATAGAGTAGAATGTCGCCAAAAGTAGCTGAAGTGTTCCTAAGTCTCCCCAATTTGCATTTCCAAGCTTGTTCCAAATCCGGTCTATTGGGGAAACATAGACTTCTGCATGGTTCTTCATCCAGTTGGCAACAGACACATAGGGGTTACCTGAGCTAAGATCTAATTTGCTTAAATCACCACCAAATTTAACCACCCCACCAAATTTGGGGTCAAGAACTAATAAGTAAACGGAATCACCACATGTATCGGACTTGCTTAGACTCCTTGAGAGAATTATGTGAAATCCATAGAAGAGTGCTTCACTGATGGTAGAGGCAGACAGCCCCAGCTCGTTTTCGCTCCCTATTTCAGATTTGAACAGCGCAAACTCTACCACTTGGTCCCATTGGCCTTGCATGTCTTTGCCATTTTTAGCCATTAATGCAGCTCCACAAAGCCCTCCTATCTTCCCCCTTGACATTGCCTTTTCCACAGTATAGAATTTGGAGCCAGCTCTGAGAGGACAGCATATGAAAAATGGCAAAGGTCCATTTTTATGCCAAAAGGTTCGCCAAAGACCATCTGCACTCGCAAGTAAAAAGTCCTCCAATGCAAGATACTCCTCTTCTTTTGCAATGCCTGAGACATGGTCCATGCAAGGCATCCGGAGAAGTTGTTGAAACACAACCCCTTCTAATGCATAATCAAGCTTTCTCAACTCATCAATTAGAAAAGGTGACTTGAAGGACCATTTCCCATCTGAAGAAGTCGAATTCATCCTCTCAAGAATCCAGTCTTCAAGATAGTATGAAAGGGATTCACAATCAATGAGTTTCTTGGCACAATCTTTAAGTCCCTTGAACGCTCTCCTGGATGTAGGCATAAACTTGCTTGCAATTGATCTTCCTGACCTCCTATCAGGTGAGACACCTGAAATATTAAGCCCCATATTGTAGACAGTCATTTTAAGCAGTTCTACACATGTTTAAAGTTACAAGTTTCATTTAAAGAGAGGAAATCCATGTTTATAAGGAGGCATTATATTGCACAAACATGTAAGTGCTAGTCAAGACATACCAAATACAAATAAAGATAAGATACTGAACTTAATGGAATGCAAGTGCAAGCAAAAGGAATGTTCAAAGCATATTCTTGAATCATTTTATCCAGGCATCTGATTCATAAACATGCACCGCATACATCAAGAACCAAGTCATTTGATGGGTTTCGCAAGAGTGCAACAAGCGTAAAAGAAACACGTTAACTTTTTCTCTCTTTTTTTGGGTGGTTCAGGAGTAGGTCTGAACAAGAGATGCAGGCTTGCAATTGTTAACACCCTAACCACTAAACCCAAGCCTGAGCTCCAGTATTATTCCCCAAGCCTGAGCTCCAGTATTATTCCCCAAGCCTGAGCTCCAGTATTATTCCCCAAGCCTGAGTTCCAGTATTATTCTATGTTTCTTTATTTGGGATTGTATATTATGAGACCATCTATCTTTGCTGCAAGGAGATCACAATTACTACTAACCATTGGATGCCAAATTGGTTGACTTGGGTGTGTTACAAAGTTCAAGAATTTCTTTTTTGAAGTTTGAGTTTAGTCAACGATACAGCCACCCGATTTGAAATCTGACAGATGAGAGCAATTGTGACCTCCTTGTATTAAAAAATAAATGGTCTCTTTGTATGCTTTTCCTTTTTATTTCTACCCAAATTAAAACTTCATCTCAAGTTGTTAGTTGAAAGGCTATTTAATGTATCTAAAACTCACTCCTAGTGTTTATACTTGGGAAATTTTCCATTTTCAGAAACAAGTCTCTTGCACATTTGGATTGTATCAACACGCAAACCATTTGGGTGATAGTGTCCCAAATCCTATCTTTCAGTCCCTGTAATCAAGGGCTGATCCTCACATCAGACTATCCTCTTATCTCTAGGCACACTTTTCTCGCTTTTTCTTGCCCTCACAACTTCAGTACTCTTCCTGCATCTGTTCAACATAATAGCATTGTCACAATTGGTCTCTTTCTGACTCTCTTTTCGAAAGGATTGATTGATTTGTATTCATATTATAAGAAATAATACTGATATAAGCAACGCATTTACAAATCAGAAATCAGTGGTATAATTAAAAATTGGTCTAAATAAACAGCCCTACCTATGCAAAAGGAAATAGATGATTGTTTTGCTTTTTTTTTTGGGAGGGGGGGTTAGGGTTGGTAATAATAAAGAGCCTACCACTCCTCTTCCTCTTAGCAGTCAGAGACAAAATAAAGCGAAAAACAGAAAAACATAACAGCAAACTTTCAAACAAAAAAAGACAGAAGAAAAGAGGGCATAGGATTCTCTTGAACCTAAGGTAGAACTAAATTTACAACATTCCACATGTACATATGGATTCTTCTTCCATCCCTCGATACACACCCATGTTCAGTTCAAAATGCACTTTTCATCCCTTGAAGCTTCACTTAGTTTTGCCCAAATTTCAACAGTAACATTTTGAATTCTTTGCCAGTTTATAGACGAGTAAGATGAAGGTAGCATATACTTTTACTATGCTTAAGTAGAAAAATGCCATCATTCTTCTCAATAGTCTATGGTAGCGCCAGTGAACTTTGTCTTAAACAATCGATGTACTTGATACAAGCATCTAATCACAAACTATTCCTTCTCAAAATCTCTTCCATGTCTACTAATAGACAAGCCATGTGTTCTAGAACAGAGATAAATTCCAAATGACCTACCAGTCTGAATCATTTTTTATATAAATGGATCTAAAATACAAAAGTATTAGGAAACTCAATAATGGTTAATTCCAGCATCAGTCCTTATTGACACTTCCACTGCAATGGATTATGAAATCTATAGCAACAGAACTAAACACAGTATCAAAAAGTGAAAAAGATAACATCTTAGATGCAAACCTGCGCTAGACATTCTAAAACTTCCATCTACACTTGGTCCTGAAGATGAATCCAGAAACCTTTGTTGACGTCCTGCAGGCATGTGAACAAGAAGAGTACTAAATATATGAAACTTACACATAAAATTTCTAAGTTGTCAATGACAAAAATTATTGAACACATGCTTGGGTCAATTACCATATACAATTTATCTTGAAAACAGCTTTTCTTGTTGGAAAGCAAGGACATAGTCATATGACTGCATTACTAGAAGTTGAATTGCAACATAAGATATAATTATGCATGTCAGTAAAACAGAATAGTATTTATAATAAAATATAGGGTAAGGTTTTCGGGAGTCTGCGGACTCATCTATTTAGTCCTCCCTCCAAAGATGGATCTTGGATCCAAAATTTCGGGGTTGAGAATCTCAATTATGGTGAACATGAATCTGAAAAAAGAAAATAAGTTTCAAAAAATTAAAAAGTAAATTTTTTTTATATATTTTTTAGGGAAAGTATAAAATGAGACAATTTACCTTTGGTACAAGGTGGTCACATTAATCTTGACCATTGGATGTGAAATTGGGTGGCTGCAATTATTCCATTGACTAAGCTCAAATGTCAAAAGAAATTTTCTCAAACTTTGTGACACATCCAAGCTATCAAATTTCATATCAGATGGTTGTAATTAATTGTGACCACCTTGTATCAAAGGTAAATGGTCTCATTATATACAATCCCTATTTTTTAACATCATCCATTTTAGTTTTTGATTGGATCACCATTTTTTCACATCCATCTTTAATATGGATACTTGATGTGTTGGGGGATGCAGCTGTGAAACTCTGTTCCCTGACACATGAAATATCTTTCATAATACATATTCTAACACATCTTAATGATTCCCGACGAGTTCACGGTCATATGCTGAAATAGAGGCACAGATCAAATAAATTTGTGCTGTCACTCTGTGACGATGCCTGCCAATTACCTGATGAGGGCATATACAGGTTCTTGGCTGTGACTGTTTATTTCATATTAGAACTATAGGCACAAAGGTAAAAGACATTTTCTGTAATGAAATGGGAATCTAATCGAAATCTGCCTCATTCAGTTATGAAAGATACGTTTTTATTCTTTTATTAATGTCAAGGTAGGACCTGGTGAGAATGGAACTCTGGGCATCACGTTGTGGCACACGGTACTCTAAGCACTTGTGCCCAGAGCCTTGATGCACTGCAAGGAAAAATACATGTTCTTCTGCGTACTGCACTTTTATACCCAGAAATGCTATATCTTGATGCACAAACCTCGCAATATGTTAGATAACTAAGCTTACTTGCCAAACAACTGTTGCCTCAGTATGTTCAGTTTTAGAACGTGTGCGAGCAAGTTCAGTTGCCAGTCTTACTATGGGTTGATACTCAGCTTCACTTTCGCTTCAGAGTATAAGATTAGACCCCATGGAAATATAGGACTTAACAGTGGAAATCCACTATGATGGAAAACCAGCCAACTCTCAACAATTAAAGCAACAAGGTGTTTGGCCAAGAGGGCAGAGAGATACCAGTCCAACCAGCAGATGATATGCCATTATTAAATAAACTAGTGAATTCAGTTTATGCCTTCTTCTATATGAATTTCATTTAATCATTGTATATCTTGACAAATATAATTGTCATCAAATTTAATGTTAGATCCCCTGAATACCATTAGTATTTTGATATTTGGTTCGAAAATGAGGGGTTGTACTCATTATGCTTGTGACTGAGTAACAAGAACGTCAAGGGGGTCTGGCCTGCAATCCACCATGTTGCTTGACAACAAATACCAAAGCGGAAATCAAGTTGGTCCAACCAAAAAAGGCATGGGATTTCCAGGGCTCCAACAACTTTAGCAGAGACAAGATGGACTATAAATGAGGAGGAAGTGTTGGTTCGAGTAATCTCTCATGTCGAACCATAGTTGTCGGAAATGCTTGGGAACCCAAATCGTCTTAGGAACCGGAATCGTGGCCGGCTAGAAGATTCTTGTCTTGGGAATCGTTGTCTGTACAATAAGAATCGCTAGGAACGAGATTCCTAGTTTTTGAGAATCATGTTTTGACCGAAATAGATCCAAGTTTCATCCACCTATGGAATCGGGATTTCGTCCTCCTTGGAATCGGGATTCTCATCCCCTGGAATCGACACTCCAGGAGTCAAGATTCTTTAATAGGCAGAATCGAGTTTCCGACATCTATGGAATCGAGTTTCTGACATATGTGGAACATAGATACGTCGTTATTTCGAATTGTGATTCAAACATATTTGGAATCAAGTTTTTAAAGCATATAAATTAGAGATCCATGCCAATTTGAGATCGAGATTTACAACAATATGGACTATGGAATGCATTTGACGACCCCTACCAAGAATCAAGATTTCATTTTTATGGAGAAGGAAGCCACAAGAACATCTTGAGCCTCATCAACTTTAGAACCTATATTGGATGTCTCTTATTAGAAGGTTTCTCGAATTTTAAAGTGATTGTGTTGACTATTGAACTTATAGTCATTATATACAAAAGACAAGTATTCCTAAATTGTGATTTTGACTTCATTATTATAAAGACAAAATAGGATTATGTCTACACCATGGTAGTACTTTTAATTGTATGTGTTGTATTTACTAACTATATTTTATATTTAAAGTAAAGGCTAACCAGGGTGCCACAAGTAAAATAATGAAACCCTGCAACCACTAGAAGCATTCGAAGGAAGATTTCTAATCCCATTGGCATGGAATCAGGATTTAATCCTCGCTAGAATCCATATTCGATATATGGGAACATCTACCTGCAATTGATGGGTTCAAGTTTTCAAAAATGTGTTGGATCGAGATTCCGAAATTAAGGAATCGAGTTTCCTTGGTTCCGATAAATGGTTTCTAAAGATGTGTTGAATCAAGATTCCGAAATTAAGGAGTCGAGTTTCCTTGGTTCCGAAAAAAGGTTTCTAAAGATGTGTCGAATCGAGATTCTGAAACTAAGGAATCGAGTTTCCTTGGGTTCGAAAAACGGTTTCCGTGGAAATTCCTTAATGGAAACACAAAATCGGGTTTCGTAAATGGAAACACGAGGTCGGTGGAGAGATTCCAGTAACTATGTATCGAACTCTAGTTGAAGAACCATATTAGGAAATAAATTATTTGAGGTCATTTCCTGTTGGTACTTGGTATAATGTAATGATTATAAAAGAGAGCGAAAATATGTCAGGAAACTCGTGCAAATGAGTAATTCATAACCAAAATGAGGTGTAAAAGCACTAAAATTTCCATCCATGCACACATTTCATGTTCCAAGATGTGTAAAGTTTAATAGCAGTGACACATTTCAGCCACAGAAGATTAAAAACCTTGAGAGAAAGGAAAAATATGTCAGGAAACTGATGCAAATGAGTAATTCATAACCAAAATGAGGTGTAAAAGGACTAAAATTTCCAACCATGCACACATTTCATGTTCCAAGATGTGCAAAGTTTAATAGCAGTGACACACTTCAGCCACTGAAGAATAAAAAACCTTGAGAGAATACATGTCGACTCCCCATGTAGATGGCATGTATTTCTATGTTTTGTGAGTGAGGCCAGTTGCAAATGCATAGGAGCAAGAGTGCATAGAATTATGTATTTATCCTGGATAAAAGTTACCATCAATTATCAGTAATATGACATTGATGAAAGCCTTTGGTGCCACGGTGAGCTTATATCGTTCACATGAGACATCAACAAGAAACTTGAGAGAATAAACCCATCTCCAGCATCCTGTACTTGCTTGTACTTACAAATAGGAACCAATTCCTTATGGTTCTTGAGACAATAAACCCATCTACAGAATCCTGTACTTGCTTGTATTTACAAATTCCATATACCATAATTTTGCAAGGCCTGTAGAGAATTCTTCTTGAATGGACCATTCAAGACTTTCCTACATGATAAGTCTTTGCTAATGCAAACTAATTACAAGCACATTAATATACTAGGTTAGTGATTGGCAAAGTTTCTACATGACAGAAATGGAGCTCTTAATAGTCTTGACCCCACTAAATATAACCCTTTGTTAAGAGAATCAGCAAGCTCATTGGCGTGTCTCAATACATGACATTAAGAAATTTCTGGTGTCATATCAGTCATAAATCTCTCCAACAGGGCTCTTTGTGTAACTCTTTGAAAGAGTTTGGCTTGGTTGCTTTCTTGATTGTAGATAAAAAATCAACTTTTGTGCAGTTCTATTAGTACACAGGTAGAGTGGGCGCAGACACCACCACGCCATTGCCAGAGAAGTTGTCAACAGTGGTTTACATTATCACTAAGGTAAAAGGCAAACACAACGCACAATTATTAGTAAGGCTGATGCGGGATGAGATATGAGGGATGGTTGTGATGCCAAGGGTGAGGTGCAAACATGAGCATCTCGTGGTTGATGCTTCATATTTCTTGAATGGGTGAATCTTGTATACCGGTTGAGAGAATTATACCAGTTCAGTACAAGTGTTTTGGTTATTTTGTCAGTTCTGAGGAAGACTTGGAATTTTCTTTATTTAGAAAGTTAAAATAATTAACAAAACTTTAAAAAATGAAGGGATGGTGAATTCTAAAGTCTCTGAAAAATGAAGGGATGGCGAATTTTTAAAGTCTAAACAGAACGTCCATTACTTAACCATTCAAATTTACATAAACTAAGCAAAAAATATAAACATTTGTTTTTTTAACATGTTAACTTTATATAAAGAAGTAAAGAGGGGTCCAAGATATCAAAAAATAGGCTTCCCACAGGTCGGAGCTCTGTATACAAAAAAGTGCATCCCAACAAGGGGTGCGCTGTACAACAAAAATAAAGGCCACTCCATAAACAGGAGCCCTGTACAAAGAGAAAATAAAAAGTAATCAAGTAGGTACACAAAACACTTCCAATTCAGAGTCTATCAAACAGAGGGGTTAAGGGGTTGTCCAATGATGATGTGGCCGCCTCCTTAGCGAGGGTGTCAGCTTCCTGGTTTGATACCCTCCAAGTATGCCTCCATAAGATGTGCATAGCCCTGCAGGTGTGAGCGAGTGACCAAGGGTAGGCAGTTGATCCAAATGCCCAGCTTATCACATTCTTAGAGTCTCCCTCGATCACTACGGAGGAGTTCAACTGAGGTTGAGCAATTTGATGCTCTCTAGTAAAACCAAAGCCTCTGCTGTCATAGAATCAGCATGAATGATATTTTTGGAGGAGGAGGAAGCAAGGGTGGAGCCATTGTGGTCCCTGAGGAGAGCCCCAATTCCTAAGGGGCCAAGATTCCCCAAGGAGCAACCATCAAAGTTGCGCTTGATTTCTCCCAGGTCTGGTGGCCTCCAAATGGAAGCTCGTGGGATGAGGGTTTCTCTTGAAAATAGAATAGCTTCCCAGTCTTGATAGAATGCGATATGGGATAAGCCTTTGAACCGCTTGTGGTTGGCCAACCCACCTAAGTCTATTCTCTCTCATTTTATCGTCTATTGGTGTCACACGTAAATTTTTCCAAATGGATTCATTTCAAATTCTATCCCTTATTGTCATGCCACTCATCCATCTAAACATCCTCATCTCCGCTACACTCATTATATGGGTATGCTGTTTTTTGATCACCCAACATTCCACCCCATAGAGCAAAGCTGGTTTCACAGTTGTTCAACAGAAATTGAACTTCAGCTTCATTGGTATGTGGCGATCACATAAAACTCCAGTTGCACATCTCCACTTCGCCCACCCAACTCTAATTTCGTGTGCGATATCTTCCTCAATCTCTCCATTTTCCTGGATGATCAACCCAAGATATCTAAAGTTCGGCCTTTTTGGTATTTCCTGACCGTCTATCTTAACCACTTCCTCATCTCTACACCTATTACATTTACTACTACACTTGGCTAGTTTTAAACCTTTTAGATTCTAGAGCATCCCTCCAAAGTTCTAACTTTGTGTTGATGTTGTTTCAGGTCTCATCAATCCAAACTATGTCATCTACGAACAACATGCACCACATTGCCTCATCCTTTAGATGCCTAGTTAAGCCGTCCATAACTAAGACAACGAGGGATGGGCTCAATGCTGACCCCAAATGTAGACCTATTGTTACCGAAAACTCACTCATCTCTCCATTAGTTGCTCGCACACTAGTTAGCGCTCTATCATACGTATCTCTCACTAAGTCGATATAGTGGCTGGAGGCTCCCATTCATATAAACAGTACAAACTCAAATATAAAGTTTAGTTTAAAAGTTTAAATTTTTAATGTTATGATTACTAAGATATGAAAAAAACTATAACTGTTAATAGGTGACAATAACAAAGACTAAGGTAATTAAGTTCAACTATAAAATCTTTATTAAAAGGAATTGGGACTCAAGACCAATATTAGAGGTCCTGCACAAGGATAATAATTTAACTGTTATATTAAAACATAAAACTTATTCAAAATAAAATGTAAATAGAGTTGAGAAGTTGTAGTTCAAGCTCAACGACTTTAACAAACAAGTTAAACCATGAGAGATCAAAACAAACCAAATTTGCTACGTTGGTTTTTGGGGTTAAGAATGTTCAGGAGTTGAAAAAAAGGCTAAGGAACCCCTCATGGCCTAAAAATAGGGCTAAAAGGGACCAAAGACCAAGACAATAGGCTTTGATAATTAAGAAACATGGGAACGAACCAAAAAAAAAGCCTAGACTTGTGGAATCTTGGAAGAGAAGGTAAGTACGTGATGAGGTTCAACAGAGTCTAACAATATTCACCCAACAAAGAATGAGTCTTTCTTTCCACGCCTTTATTCTAGGCAAGAAATACCTAAAAGACATAAATTTTGATATCTTGGGTTGATAATCCAGGAGAATGGAGAGATTGAGGAAAATACGCGCATTGAGTTAGAGATGGGTGGGCAAAGTGGAGATGTGCATCCGAAGTTTTATGCAATCGCCACATATACTAATAAAACTGAAGCGGAACGACTGTAAGACCAGCCATTCTTTATGGGACAGAATGTTGGGCAGCCAAGAAACAAGATATCCATTGGATGAGTGTAGTTGAGATGAGCATGTTGACATTGATGAATGGCAATACAAAAAAGGATAGAATGCAGAATAAATACATTTGATGAACTTAGGGGTTGCTCCAATAGGCGATAAGATGAGGGTAAGTATACTTAGGTGGGCTGGCCATGTGCAACATGAACTTAATACAGCACCGGTTAAGAGATATGATTTGGCTCAATGGAAGGCTCTAAAAAGGTAAGGGAAAGGCCCAAAAGACATGGATATACGTATTGAGATGATATATGACCACTTATGGTCTGATTGAGTGTACGGCCCTTGATAGAGCAGAATGGTGGAACAAGATTCACATATTTGACCCCAAATAGTTGGGATAGGCTCAAATGATGATAATGATGATGATGATTTATAACTTCACATGCACCTTTTTCAGGACTGCTAAATGCTTTAGGCAAAGGATGTACTGGATGTACTATATTTGTTCATGATCATTAGTTTGGTTTGGTAGACTAGTGTGATCTTTGGAATAGGAGATTGTTGAGATGGACTAATTGTTTTTCCTTTCATAGGATGTATAGAATATTTTGAACTTGTAATCTAGGAATGGTTATGATTATTTCAAGTTGGCCACGAGCAGAAGGCCTTACCTTCCAGTTGATGCTGATATGTTTTGAGAAGGCTTTGCAACCGAAAGTAAATCTCCCAATTCAAAATAAACGGGTCTTAAAATGGAGGATATTAGAATGTGGGATGTTGCCAAATCAATTGGAATAGCTAATAAAACCTTTACATCACCTACTTGTGCTCAACACTATGCATAAGGGCTCTACTGATGTGATTCGTGATTGAGTAGGCACAAACAAGTTGGCTAGAGGGGAAGTATGGTCACTTTTACCATTCTTAGGCGTATGTGGCTATCATCCCAATAAGTGTAAGTCCTTTTTAGCTCTGCGGGATACCTAGAATGAAAGGTAGCAATTTTGATAGGCTCCAAACTGATATTATGTTAAGTGGTAGGATATAAGACAGACGATCCATCTTCCAACGACATCTCGGTAGACATTTTGAGTTTCATTAACATAGGTAGATAAAGCCCATTTCCCAAGTTTTCTAGGATGTGGTGAAGTAGCATGATAAAAGGTGATAGGGCCCTAGATGAATTAGTCAGATCTCTAGAAAGGGATTGAATGAGGATTATTCATTGTGATTATTAAAAGGGTCAAGTGAACAGATAGAAGAAAGAAAAACAATTAGGCCAATCTTTGCAACATCAATGAGATATCAATTGCATAATTGGGAGTCTTTTCCCTTTCTTCTTCCCTCTTTTATTTTCACTTTTTTCTGTTTTCTGTCAAAAGATCCAAAAAGGCAAACCAAACCAAGACTCAGGTTACCCAAGTGGTAGTCATCTACAACGGCAGGGTGCCTATTCATAGTGAGTCAGTGATTGCAAGTCAGACTCATCGAGTTTCTAAACAGCCCAAGGTTTTGGAGGATGGAAGTCCTCCAAAATCTGTGTTTCAATAGATAGCTTATGAAATAAGCAGTCATCATTGATCATCTCCAATATAGAGGTTTCTGGCTAGCTAAAAGTGCAATGGGAAACCAACTTTTATACCAAGAGAATTACAAGCAGTCCATTTTCAAAGGCATATTTAGTTTCATTGACATTACATAGGTTACGCCCATCCTTTCCTTGGCTTCTTGCTGATTTCGGTCTGGGTGATACAAACAAAAAGGGTGGAAAGGTCCAACAGGATTTTCTATGAAGGAAAATGGAAATAAGGAATCCAACCAGTACCATCAAGAATGTCATCATGTGGTGGTGCTGAAAAAACAAAGAATGGCCACCACTAGAACAATAATTCTCCAAAACCCATGAACATCGGTCATTCACAATATTCGTCTAAAGCCGTAACTAGGAGCAATATGGAACTTCTAACCCCATCTCCAGAGCAATCTGAAGGCACTGGCTGTAACAACAAATACAAATATAAAAAAATCTATCTCCGACCAATTTGGGTGTGTGCATAAAGGGATGGTGAAATTCTAATGTGCCATTACGGGACCACTACGAGTTGTAGTCTCCACATTGGCTGACTCCACATTGGCTGAGATCAATGGAGCATTCACAAGGATCAGGAATGGTCAGTTTTCTGAGATCAAGAATTGTAAATCGGAATGCACTAGCTCAATCAGATGCATCAAAGGCACTGACTACTATAAGGAAACTCGAATGAAATTTGAAATGCTATTTATTATAGTACGAAGTTTCAATAAAGCCTCGGCTTTATGAAAACAAAATAAAGCGCCACCTCAAATTGTCGTCCGGAAAGCACTTTCAGTAACAAAAATCACCATGATAGCTCAAAAATCAATTTCCAACACCGACAATAAAATTTGAAATGCAAAAAATGTACAGATCTTGTGGATCTATGAACACTTAGTTTTAGGGCGAAATGGACGGTTTAGATAATTTGTTAGGGCAAAATGGTGGTTTAGATAATTTTTATAATATACGCTATTTTTAGAGCTTGAAATCCTAATTTTTCTTCACAAGCATGATGTTCAAGCCAAGATGATCGATGTAAAGGTTTTCCAATGCTTGAATTGCAAATTTCGACGAACCTCTACTTAGTTTGATAGGGATGCAGCCCTGTCAAACCATTTTCCTTCATTAAAGACATTTTGTAGTTTGAACAAATTCCTAGGACAACAGCACAATTGCGGATAACTGGGCGGCTATGGCGTAGGCATCAAATACAGGCCTAAACAACAAACGGTTTGAATTACCATGCCAGCTTAGGCCTGCTTACTTCTCCAAAAAGAACTTCGCTTTTGTAATTTTTCCGTTCAATGGATAGTTACCAGATACCAGCAAAGAAAAAACTTTGAAACAATTAGTAAGCAGAGAACTCTTTAACATTACTCCAAAAAGGGAAAAAAAATGTTCTTCCAACAAATGAGTGTCACAGCTTTTCAAACGTTATGATCCTACACAACAGCATTACAAAGTGTTCGAATTTTTCTGACAACTCCTCAAAGAACTGCATTTTTACAGCAAAACGGAAACTAAATAACGAAACCAGAAAAGCAAAGTAATCCATCCTAAAATCAGATCTGAGAAAATAATTACCATTGGATAAAAAAAAAGTTTTTCTTAAGAACCAGAAAGTGAACTAATACCACCATGCAGAAAAAATGGATTTAACTACCTGCCTTATAAAATCACATAAAACACAAATAAATCCCCATAAAAGAGACTGAAACCAACTACCCGTACCATAATGCCATTAAAAACACGCCATAAATCCCCAAATTTCACCTTTTAATAACCAAATACAGAACCCCAAAAACTGATTCCACCCATTAAAAACTCAGTTACGCACTAAAAAGTAAAAACCAAACCAACCAAACAAAACAAAACAAAAACACACACGCAAAACAAAAATCCAGATAAGTTATCCTAATGAGAAAAGACGAAAAGCACATACCCGAGTTCATATCGAACCCCTTATTGCTACCGCCAAATAAATACGGTAGAAGCTTTTCACATTGTCCATTAAATCCTTACTTTAGAGACTGTGGATCTTAATCAGGTTAAACCCAGGGATTTTTTATGGGTTGAAACGAGCAACATATCAAGGTAACAGGCTCCCTCGCTCACTCCTTCCCTTATTTGGAGGACAGTGTGTCCATGTTCCAGTCATATGGCGTGCTATATTGTCCCTAGTTTCTGAAATAAAATAAGAGGAAAAGAGGAAAAACTTTTTTTTTTTTTTTCTCGCATTTTCAGATGAAAATAAAGGAAAATGAAAGAGGTCCACACTTCCATCCTCATAGAGAATGATGCCACCAGATATAGGCATTAAATTTTATGGGGTTTTAGGTATTTTCTTTTATAAAGGAAAATGATGTGATGCCCTTGACTTCTTTAGAAATGACCTAGAAAATGATTCCAACATTTTTATTTTTTTTCTTTTCTAGCATTGAACATTGCTTGGGATTGTCTATAAATAGATCTTTTAGCTTTAATACATCATGGTCACAATCCTTGTTGCCCCTTAAATTGCAAATAGGTGAGTGTAAAGTGTCATTTAATGAACACAAGTTCTTAAAAAAAAAATTTCATCATTATTGTTCTTTAAATTGCAATTAGGTAGGGGTAAGAGTGTCATTTAATTAATACAAAATTCAAAAAGAAATTATTTTTTAAACTTTGTGATTCACCCCAAATCAACTACATTAACATTTAATAACGGTTGGAGTCTTGACTAATCTTACTCAAGAATTGGCGAACCTAGTAAGACTCCCACCTATTATCCTACTAAGTTTGTGGAGATGAATGGTAATTTTAAGCATCCAAATGGTTATAATTTGTCTCTTGTAAAAATATACAATTGATGTAAGGCATGTTTGGATGACAGTTAATTTTATCTTGAATAAATTATCTTATTTAAAATTAATATACTCTAGATAATATTATTTTATTAGCTATTTGATACCTATCTTGTTCTATTTATATTGTTATTATTTAATTCGTTAACTTTGTTTTATAATTTTCGACTATTTTTTGTTCTTTCTTATAAAAGTGTGTGATTTTCATTAGATTATTTTGAACTAAAGAAAAACAATCTTTCAAATAATAAATCTATATGTAAAACTGTCTATAAATTTATCTTAGATAACTTTATCATGGGGGCTGTCAAGCAATAGATAGTTTATTATGGAGATTAACTTTATTAAAACAGTAAATTATTAGTGATAACGTGTATATCGAAACATGGTATAATGTTATACTAAAAAAAAAAAACTTCAATCCAATGATATAGGTGAATTGGATGTAGATGTTCCTTATGAAGTTCTTCCCTCTCATTCTAGTGACTGTGAATGATCTGGATTAGGAAACTGTCAGTTCCACCAACTGTTGGCCTGGACCATTTTCTTGCACATAAACAATGGATTAGATGCGGCCACCGCTGCATCTAAACACCAAAGTTTGGTGCATTAGAGTATTTCTCAATTATTAAGCAATAAAACTTGATGGGACCATCATAATATATATCGAATGTCCCTTTATCACTATCTAAAGCTGATACGACTATGATCTTGGGCTTGGAATTAAATAAAGCACTAGAGACCAAGTTCACCTCTCCTATCCAAAATTAAAAGCAAAGGAGCACTAAATCTACCATTTGTCTCCCCATTTGTATGCTGATCATTAGACTGAAACCACATCGTTGCCTTTAACTCATCAGGGGACCTCAATTCAACAGTCTGGATCGCTGATTTGCGGATCTGGTAGAAGCATGGATACAGCTAAAGATGAGAAAACAAATGAAAATCGATGGAATTCCATAAAATCGGATGCCCCAGTGGTTCTAGATCAAACCAAGCAATTCCAATTTGACCCTCCAATTTTTTATACCTAGATGGTACCTATATTATTTAATAGGTGTGGTTTGTATAAGGTTGCGACCTAAAACAATCCAAATGAGATGCACCTCCAAATTTTATCATAAGATATAATTTTGATGTCAAAAATTCTTAAGATGGCTTTATGATCCATTTTCATCTTCAAGTACAAAATTTAAACTCTAAAAATGGTTTAAATCAAATAGATCTATAAACACATGAAAATATTGAAAATTGACGGTCTAGATAATGTGTTACAAGATGCACTATTTTAGGGATTCGAAATCTTTATTTTTCACATATTCATATATCTTGATATCGAGATGATCAATTAGAGGGTTTTCTAACATCAAAACAATATTTTTCTCCTGGGGGATAATAAGACCCGTGCATGTTGGTGGGTTGATTTTTTTTGGATTAGAACACCAATTCATTCAAACCTGGCCTATCTATAGCCATTTGTGGCGTGAGTTTCAATCGGTAATGAGGCAGGACATCTCGTACGTCGTACCTATCTTCAGCAAACAAAGCTACGTTCTCATCGCAACTACAGAATTGTGATAGATAACATTTATTTGCCGGGGAAACCTTAAAATGTAGAATTACAAATGCACTTAAAAAATCTATTAGAAACGTTGTTTTAATATCAAAAAACCCTCTAATTGGTCATCTTGACATCGAGATGAATGAATATGAAAAAAAAAAAAAAAATTTTAGTCTTAAAAATAGTGCATCTTGTAACACATTATTTAGACCGTACATTTTCAAGATTTACATATGTTTATAGATCTACTTGATTTTAACCATTTCTGAAGTTTAAAATTTTCTAATTAGATATAAAAATAGATTTTAAGATAATCCTAAGCTTCTTATACAACAAAATTACATGTTCTCATAAAATTTGGAAGTCCGACTTAATTGGATTATTTAAGATCGTAGAAACCGCTATAAATTTTTTTTTATTTTGGAGATAATAAACTAGATAGTGATGTCATTGTCCATATGTTTGGCTCCTTATAAAATATTTTCCTTGAAAATAAGATTCGAAATTTACCCTCCCATATTTCCCATATGTCTAAAACATTGCTCTTGTGAAATTGAATTCTAAAATTATGGGGAAAAAAAGAGGGGGCAAACAGTAATTTAAATTGTTGACACGCTGACCAGCTGTCTCGACCCTAATGATGGAGTGGCGTGACAATTTTTCAAATAATTTTCCTTTCTCATTAACTCATCATCCTTTCCACGTCACGTCAACTAAAGAATAGAAACAAAGTTAAAAATCGAACTCCTCTTCATTCATTTCTCTCGCTTTGTCAATTTGGTTGGATACTTTGCTATTTATCTTGGAGGTAATCTTTGCACAAAATAGTTCAAAGCTAGTATTGCCTCTCGATTTTGGGTGGAAATAATTAAAATTCCCTATTCTATGAGGACATGTGCTGCCAAAACTCGCCTTTCTAATTGTTTCTTTTTTTATGTGGCCTAAAATAAATAAGACCGGTCTTTTACAGAATCGATTGGTTTTATCAAAGAATCGTTCAGAACTGGCCAGTTCATAGAAGGCCTAACCGTCTCCCGATATTTAGCAAGATCCAGATGGCCTTGACAAATTCTCAATTTCAATAAACCAATACTAATTTTTAAAACTCTTGCTTCATTTCGGTGCTTCCAACATTATAATACGTAAGCATAGAGAAATTTACTCCGAGCAAATGGACTCCCTATTTTACAAAAATATTCACCTCCCGATTCACTTCTCTATATAAATGTGTATTGAAAATATTTCGAGAGGCAATTATAGCTGGAATTTGCAAACATATCGATCTTAAGAGACATGATATTTTCCTTGAGAAATTATTCTATTTTGCTATCTTTCTCTATCTCATTGGAATATTGTATTCTCACCCTTGAGTTTTTTGTCACTTCAAAACATGGTATGGAATTTATAAAGGCAAAAAATATTTAAAAGAACGACTGCTACAATGGTATTCTCCTTCCCCATTACTATAATTTTCTAGACAATTAATCAAATATACTTAAAATATTAATTATTTAATATTTTACCCATGCGTCATGTTTTAATTTTAGAATGCCGATCAAAATGCATATAATTTTGACTTGGAATAATAATAAAAGGGTAAAATATTAAAGGATGAGGGTTGTATAAGGCATAGACTTTATAAAAACAAAATAAAATATCACCTCATATCCTCGTCCCAAATGAACTTTTGGCGATAGAAATTTTCATGATTGCTCTAAAATAAATTTAAACACCAATAATAAAATACGAAAATCAAAAAATGGTATAGATTTTGCGGATCTATAAATACTTATTTTTAGGATAAAATGGACAGTCTGGATAATTTATTACAATAACTGTATTTTTAGAGCTTGAAATCTACTTTTTTTTCATGACCATAATGTTCAAGCCAAGATGATCGATGTAAAATGTTTTCTAATGCTTGAATTGTAATTTTCGAGGAGTTATAAAGTGAGACTTTACTTATTTTGATAGAGTTGGAGCCCTATCAAATCATTTTTCAAAATTAAATGGTTCAAAAAATGAAGTGTATTAGATTAATTTCTCTAATTTTTTTTCACTTTTTTTTCTTTATTTTTTCAGTTATTTTAGCTCTTCAAACTCCAAAAAGGAAGAAATTTGCCAAAAAAAAAAAAAAAACTCGAATTTATTAATATTTCACATTTTTCGAGTTTTATCGCAAACAACCCCAGCACTAATAACTAAGGTAATAAATTAAACATTAAAAAAATCAAGAGAATAAATAATAATAATAAAACGACGAATAATATTGCCAAAAGATGAGGAGGTAGAAGCACGATCTCAACTAAGAAGACATTGCGGTACGGCGCCGGCTTTCGAAGTTGCAATTATTGTTGTCCACGTGGCAGTTGCTTAGGCGATGAGCAACCATCAAAGAAATGATTATTAATTCTTAACTAATTAATAAATAATATGAGTTAGTAGGTTTTAGGGTTTGTTGTTAATTGTCTGCACTTGAGTGGACTGCAATGGGAATCATTTGCGCGTGGCTTTTGAAACGCATAATGTAAATGAGCACATATAATATGCTCCCGAGGGAGCATAGTCTATCTCTACTCTCTCGGTCGGATGGGGAAGGAGTGTTTTCAATATGAGATTTTGGAAATCTAAGAATTCCTGCATAAATAATTCTAAAAGAAAATTTTGACATTTTGAGTTTTGTAATTCTTAGATCTTACTCTTCGTACAGTCTCTATTCAGGATTAAGACTTTTTGTGTTTTTAAGTGCGTAGAGGGGTGGAATTACGGAATGTTTTTATTAGAGCTAATTTATGCACTAAAGAGGTTATATCCCCAAAATTTGGGGTTTTAAAATTAATATTAAACTGAAGGTAGGGTTTCACTTGAGGGAATAAGTTGACAGTGTACTCCTCAGGGAGTAGAATATCTTTTGGTAAAATAAAATAAGGGGATTAATGAAGTGAACTCGCATGTGAAGAGTAAACCACATGTCAAGGTTTAGAAAACTTTAGACAAAGGGGCCCGTCAGTTTCTATTTTACAATGGAAGTGGTCGTTGTGAAGGAAAAAAGTGTTTCACCAGGATAAACGAAAATAAAAGTGTACGAATGGAAAAGGTAATAAAGGTCGAAATAGAACATTACAAAAAATGCTGAATCCTAAAAATAAAGAGGGGTTGTCTTCCAAGAAAAACTTTTACCACGTTCTTAATATGAATATTTGATAGAGTAAGGTGGCGGAATATAATTCGGGTCGTTGATCCAAACATAGTTAGCAAATCTTTGGTTAAAATGTAACTTTTTTTTAAAAAAATAGTGTTTAAAAAAAAAAGTTTAAATCTACAATATTTCAAAAGATTGCTATGACAAAAACATTTCATATGCGCCCTATTGAACTTTACGAAAAAAAGGGACCCAATTTTTTTCTTTTTTTTTACCTGTATATATTTTTTATTTTTGAAAGATAAATACCTTTTTTTTTATTTTATGTAACTTCTATTGTCATACTTTAAAAAAATATATTCCCTACGAAATAAATTTTTATCCTCTGGGTTTATGTATTGTTAGAGTTTATTATCTTGTTAGGGTTTATGCTCAAGTTGTATTCTTCAACGCCATGGTTGATTATTAAAGGTATGGATTCTTTTTTAACTTAAACGTATAATTGCAGATTTTACTAGTTATTGTGAAAAATTATTGTGTAGAGGTCAAATTTCTTGGATTAAATTTCATGTTATTTTTTATTTGGATTGGGATGAAATATGATTCATTTGTGATTTCTTTATTAAATTTTATTATATTTGTGGTTAATAGTTATTATGGAAATACATTGTTTATGGCATAAGCTACATTGAAACGCTAAAGAGATTTCGCAATCTCATGACAATTTCACCTCACAAATTATAATAAGAAATCATAAAAACCATTGTATCAAAATCCCCAAATTTTGGCTAGATTTTTCTTCCAATGTTGACAAAATTACACCAAAAACCTCATCCAAATAAAAATTCAAAGAACTCTCAAATTAGGGCTCAAAGACCATCCAGATTATCACAATTTATACAAAATCTCTAATCCCTAAAACAATTGCATATAAAAAAGGGAAAAGTTTATATAAGGATACAATCTTATAATGTAGAACTACGGTTGCACCTCACAAATCCATAGGAAAAGGTAGTTTTAATGTTGAAAAACCCTTTGATTGATCATCTCGACATCGAGATGTATGACCATGAAAAATAAAAAGATTTTAAGTCTTAGAAATAGTGCATTTTATAACATATTACCTACACTGTCCATTTTCAAGATCTTCATATGTTTATAGATCTACTTGATTTTAACCATTTTTAAAATTATAAAATTAGATATAAAAGTAGATTTTGAGATAATCCTAAGAACATTTTACATCAAAATTATATACCATAATAAAATTTGAAGGTGCACCTTACCTCTACACCTACGGATGCATCCATATGCAAACTGCACCCTAAAAAAAAAATCCATGTTAGGGCTCAATCCCCATACCTAATTCATGATAGAAAACTCGATTTTACTCTTCATCTTCTCTAGGGTTTTGTGTCCTTTGTGTTTGCGTCTCTCCCCCACCCCCCCGCCCTCCGCCCCTCTCTTTCTCCACGTTTCATTTTAACTTAACTCTTTTAACATTGTCCCCCGTCATTTATTTAATGTGGTTATTTAATGTCGTGTACTAATGGATGTAATATCGGTGTAACTTATGGATGGTGGGATATTTAATATGGTGTGATTTTAGTTTTTATGTACATGTGAAATTATCATCATCTTTATCAATTTATTTTTTCTCTTTCTACTAAACTTTGGAGATACCCCTCCAACTTGAACTTCTTAGCAACCTCACCCAGCCAATTTTTTTTTATCGTAACTTTTAACCATAACACACTTTTCTAGTAAATATCTTCTCAAGTTAAAAAAACATAGTTATTTTGATCAAAATACCCTTGTCCGTACAACCTCGCGTCACATCCCCATAGGATGCAGAATGACCAAAGGTTAACTGCCAGACTAGTACAATAAAACCACTACCGAACCCCAATACGCAGCTGCCAGACCGCATGAACAATATGTCAGACCGCAATAAACAACTGCTGGACCAAGGTAAAACAATGTTGGACAAATGTCACCTTGTGCCAAACTGAGGTAAAATAATTGTTGGACTGCATTGCATATTTGTTGGACCGAGGGCACCTTGTGCTTGATGTGTGCACACTTTGTTGGCAGAGAGTACAATGTCATACCGGCGGTTGGATGTGTTGGATCGAGTTGCACCTCATGCCGAACCATCTTTCCTATTGCTAGAAAGGAAAGAGGAGAGCAAGGCCTTTTAAATAAGGAGACGACATTTTGGTTTTTATTTGACATTTTTTTTTACATAGGGGTATTTGTTAGAAAAGTATATTTTGGGTAAAAGTTGAGATAAAAAAATTGGTTGGGGAGAAGTTGCTAAGAAAGTTCATGTTGGGGGTATTATAATTTTCTCCTATTTTAATTGTGTATAATGCAAATTAAACACATATTTATTTTTAATGGTTTTATTAAATAGCCTATCATGCTATTTTTTCTACACATTAACTAGTTAAGCTTGTGGATTTCTTTGAGGTAGTTTATATGAAGAGTATGAACACCTAATGTTTGTGTTAAAACACTATTTATTCATGAATATATTTTTACATTTTCAGATTATTTATTTTTGGATGTGTACTTATATTTTTTTAACTTTATTTAAAAAAAGAAAGAAGAAAGAATGATTAGGTTAAAAGATCATTTACAAGATTATTGTGATGAAGATAATGAAATAAAAGAATATATAAATTAAATGGAAATAAAAAAAGAATATAATGCAGAAAATATTTAAATGAGTATATAATGATCAAAATAAAATAGTTATAAATGTATCAATATGAATCTTAATATTTATTCTTATTCTTCCCTACCTTTTTAAATTTTATTACAAAATAAAAGAACAAATAATGGTTAGGTCGAAAGATCATTTTCGAGATTATTGTGATGAAAGATGAAATAAATTGTATTACAAGTTTTGTGGTGAAGGCTTTTTTGTGGGGATAACAAGATTCAAGTATCAATTGTCAAGAGAACAAGGGAATTAATATAAAACATTACCCTCAAGTACCTGATAATGTACAATTTTTTATTGTATGTGCGACACATGAGGTATCATCCAAGAGCACATCATATGCTCAAAATGTTGACCAAAGTTCGATAGGTCTAGGTAATTCTAATGCTTCACATGGTGCCTCTTGTGACGACCCTAAAACTTTTGGAACACAATATATATATATATATATATTAATGGTGTTAATAAAAATAAATATAAAATAAATAAATAAAAAACTTACAAAAAATAAATAATTTTGAAGTGATAGTTCATTATGTCGAAAATAATTAGTATTTTCTCATAATAATTAGTATTATACCCAATATTCATTGGCCGGTAACTTCACATTTTTCTTTAGGATGCCAAATAATAGGAGCATTAGCTTTTTATAAGAATGTTTCAATAATAACAAAAGCTTTGGATGGTGCAATTGTATTTGGATGGACTTTATGTCCACCATCAATTGCTTCAAGGTTTTACATGAAAAGTTGGTTTTGGCCATTTAGGTGGCAACTCAAGAACCAAATTCACATTCCAGTAATACTTCTTAACTGAGGTGTCGCGAATGCCTTTTTCATCTCTCTCTCCATCCATACACCGCCTCTCTCTTTATCTCTCTCTTAACTTCAATTGAACCATGTCATCTTCCCTTGCTTAAACCCTATGTTATTGCAGTGGAAATACTTGCTTGGCGCTATGCTTCTTGCACAATATTGACTGAGGTTCACTACAAACAAACTGCTTTAACGGCCCAAAAAAGAAAAAGTCAGATTCTGTTTGATATAGCTTTTTCACCTCCCATTTGGCATGATCCCCACAATACAGCTACAACGAAAGAGAATTAATGTTACTCCATCATCAGATCAAGATTCCTTATTTCTGGGTAACCTTGGCAAAGAATGGGACTTCAAGAAATTAGATGAAATGGGATGATGAGGATGTTGTAGCGATTTATCTAGCCTTGCCACCTAGCAGTCTGGATTCTTGTGTCTGTAAGCGATCTCATTGTCTCAAAAAATAATCTTTTTAATAAAATTGTTATATTTTATCTATGTTAGAAATTTTAAATACTGCAAATTCTTAGAAATAAAATTATTAGAAATAAATGTGATATTTCTGCTTTTAGTAAAATTGTGAGATTTCTTTCAACTGTTTTTGAATATTTAGACATTGTGAAATTCATGTGCAAATGACTGCCTCATTATTTGAAAAACTGATATTTCTGGACTTGTAGTATTGCCTATGAAATGATTATTTGCGAATTGGCAATTCCATAAATTGTGATAATTCCGTATTTAATTTTGGATTTTCATAAGAGTTTTGCTATTGATATTAGACTGTCTATCATGTTACATTTCAATAATGTCTTTTTGAACTACTACTTTTCCGAAATTATTTCCCAAAATGTTTGACTGGTTACTTACATATATTTCAATGAAAGTGATTGTTTAAATTGCTTCAAGTGAATTCATGTTAATGATTTCAATGATAGTTTGCATATATGATGCTGCTATTTTCTGATGTTTAAAGAGTTTCAGATATAATTTGAGTATAAGTGGACATGTATGGATCGTTAGGACCTATCCGGTTATATCGGTAGGGACTATTTTGACTCATCCGGGATGCCGGTGAGGTATGATCGGACCTGCAAGGATTGTTAGGACCTATCCGGTTACACCGCTAGGGACTATTTGGACTTATCCGGGACGTCGGTGAGGTATGTTTGGACCTACAAGGATTGTTTAGACCTATCCGGTAGGGGCTATTTGGACTCATTCGGTACGTCGACGAGGTATGTTTGGACCTGTAGGGATTGTTTGAACCCATCAGGACTATGGTGGCGTATATAGGTGACCTACTTAGAATGCCAGTAGGGTATTTTGTAATCCTTTGAATTATATATTTCTGTTAAAATGTTTATATGAATTTCCATCATTTGGATTATGTTTAACTGTAGATTTGTGAAAGTGCAATTGTTATCTATAAATGCTTTTGCTCGAAATTCTTCCTCAGGTTGTTTTTTTAATACACATTCTTCAGAAAATGTTTACATTCCAACCATGATTATTTTTAGGACCATGATGATCGCTTACTGAGTAACCAAACTCACCAAACTATGGTAAATACTTTTAAGGGAAATTGCAGCCTCATAGTTAAATTCACATCATGACCAGCTTGTGAATAAGATGCAGTCATGTCATAACTAAATTCCCCTTTATAACTTTTGTTTAACTTCACCACTGTAAGTTTTTGTTCTATCAACAGATGTATACCTAGACTTCATGTTAATACCAGTTGTGAGCAAACTTTGTACAAATTTTAATTAATAGAAAAAAATTTTATGTTACAATATATATTAATAGGAATTTGAATTTTTCCTAGTATAAGAATAATCTGTGGCACCTCGAGAATGTTAGAAATCTTGGGCCGTGACACCTGTACTGGCAGTTCTTGTTCGCAAAAAAGTTATTAACCATCATTGTTGAATAAGAACAGTGTACGAAAAATCGAACCGAAACGGTTAACTGGGCATGGGACAGGAAGGGATTTAATCGGCCTAACCGGTAAATCGGCCGATTCAACCGCTCTAATCGGACAAATCCGGAACGATTAAAAAAAGTTAAAAAAAAAAAAAAAAAAGATACAAAAAAAAATTTACTAAAATACGAAAAATAAAACAAAACACACTCAAATGAAGCTGAAAATTAATGAAAAAATAGATTTTAACTAGTTGATTTGTGCATAGGAGTAGTTTAATTTTTTTTTGAAAAGATAGGAAAATATAAAAGTGAGTATCAATGACCAAAATAATTTTTAATCCTTACCATAATGTAAAGAATATTAAAATAGTGTTAAAAAAATGCCTTGACCAACTCTTTTTTTTTAAAAGGAAATGATCTTTTTTTTAAAAAAAAAATGTTATTTTTTTATCTTTTTTTTAAAAGAAAATGATCTTTTTTTTTAAAAAAAAGAAAATGATATCTTTTTTCTTAAAAGACAATGAAGACAAAATTATGTTATATATAATATTTTATCAACTAAGTAGTAAATGGTGGTCAAGTAATAAATGGCATATGGTTTTTGTAAAAGAAAACAACACATGGTTTTTGAACCAATTCATGGGTTTTTAAAATACCGATGGGATTCAAACCCCGATTCTTATAAAAAACCATCATGAAAGTTAACCAATACACCATTGCAATACATTTGACATGAATATGAAGTATTATTCTATTTAAAGTTTAAAATACTAGGTGACCACCAAAACCGGCCAAAATCGGAACCAGTCGTTGGTCAGTTCCGATATAACCGTCCGGTTAACAGTTAGATGGGTCGGTTTTACGAACACTGAATAAGAAAGATAAAGCTTTTTTGACAAAAAAGTTGTCCGTGCATTTATCATGAATAATATTACATTTAATGTTATTGATGCATAATTATTTGTTAATATGATAATGCATGTATCAATTTTGGTATTGGTTACACATTGCCATTGCCAAGTTACTCATCTCTTCGCACTAAATCGGTATAAGTATTTTGGATAGAAGTTGATGCATATGTAGCTTTAATAAAGGAGTCATGGGTTCAATCAGAATGCACTTTGATATCAGATCTTTGGTCGGATATGAAAAATTGATACTTCTTCAATGTTGTTGCTTATTGTCCAAAAGGGTATGTTTTATAAATGTATCTGAGGTATCTGAGTATAGAAAAACTAGATTATTTATTGAAAAGAGGCTTTTAAAGTCATTGAGGAGTTAGGACTACAAAATATTGTTATGCTTGTGACTGACAGTGGATCGAATTATGTAGTAGCTGGTGATCTAATAAAATTGAAATCCCTCATATTCATAAAACATAGTATACTGCCCGTAGGTTAGATTTACTTCTAGAAGACATTGATAATTGATAATTGATATTTATATAGCCATACTATTGTTTTATATTTAATGAGAAAATACACAAATAGAGGGGAACTAAAAAGATGGAATATGCCCTAGTCAGCCAGCTCGCGTATAGTGAACATATGCACTCAATGGCGAGGATCAAGTCGACCTATTTCAACGACTGTGATGAGCAGCTGTTCTCCCATTTTCAAAAAAGTTTGATTTGAGTAATTAATGTCGTGGTAGCAGCAGGTCTGATACACCTCGTTCAATACCCCTATCTCTCCATCTCTCTCGTTCTCTCTCCCACCCACCCATTCTCAGCTCACCCTCTCTCTCGCTAGTACCAGTCACCCCCTCTCTCAATCTCTCTCACATCCATCCTCAGTTCACCCTCTCTATCTAAACCAGCTAAGCTCGCTGATTGGATGGGAGGGAGAACGAGAGAGATTGAGAGGGAGGGGCGACTGGTTCTAGAGAGAGAGGGTGAGTTGAGAATGGATGGGAGAGAGAACAAGGAGATTGGGAGAGAGAGGGGGCGACTAGTTCTAGAGAGAGGGTGAGTTGAGAATGGGTGGGTGGGAGAGAGATGGAGAGAGAGGGGCATTAAACGAGGTGTATCAGATCTGCTACTGACCTGACATTAATTACTCAATTCAAACTTTGTGAAAGTGGGAGAGCAATTGCCCATCACGGTCGTTGAAACAAGTCGGCTCGATCCTCCCTATTCACTATACGTGAGTTGGCTGACTGGAGCATTTTCTCTAAAAAGATATCGTAAAACTAGATTTACCACTAACTTTTTTATGGTTCAATCTATATTACAAGTAGAAGAGGGTTTGAGATTGATGGTTGCATCATTTGAGTGCAGCACAATGAATTATAATAAAAGTAAATATGCAAAAACAAATCACAAAAATAATTCGAAGCTCCAAATTTATAATGATATAATAGATAAAGTCATTGCATTAGAGCCTCTTTTATCATGGCGTTTCGTATGGTTGACAGTGAAGGGTCAACTATGGGATACTTATACAAAGTGATACAAAGGGCAAGGGGCGGATGGGGAAGAATTGTAACGACAATAAGTCTAGATAAATTGAATTGTTGAATTTATTTGAAAAGAGACAAAAAGAAAATATAATTTACCTCATTCATGTTGCTGCCACATTTCTTAATTGATCTTTAATGTATGATGTGTTTGTTAAACTTGATAATATTAAAGTGAAGGCTGTCATTCCTTTGATTCATATACAATGGTACCTAAAGAGCACAAAAAATGCTTTATTTTCAAAGTTATTGAAGTACCATACATGATATCTAAATGTATGTGATGGTGCTGCAATGAAAATATTGTCAACAACTCATCCTTGAAAGTATCTTATTGTATTATTAGTTTTTTGTATCTTATTATATCATTAGTTTTTTCATTACTTTAAAAAAATAAATGTTATTTCACTTAAATTGTATTTTGAATATGTGACTAAAAATTTTCTTATTATATAAGAGTTTGGTGGGAAGTATGTAGAGAAAGCATTCTATTGGTTCGAATGGTTGCTATTTGGATTTTTGAGCCAACCATGTATGTAACAATCCTAAAATTTCAAAAAAAAAAAAAAAAAAAAAACAAAAAGAAGAGAAAAGATGCTTTTAAATAGGTGATGGTCTGTTTGAGTATGATGGTCCTTGGGGACCATCACTATTTTTAAAAATTTTTACTTGGTTTAACTTTTGCTTGCCTGCTTTTGCTTGCTGTTTGCCACATCCTTTAGTGGACGTAGTTTTCGTATGTTAAAAGCAGACGCTTAACGCGACACCTCAGGTATGAGGTAGAGCGTAATAAAATATTATAATAATACGTTATAAGAATTTAAATAGAGGAGGTGAGCACTCCCACCTTAGAAAATTTTGAGATCTCTCTCTCTCTCTGGTCGAAACAAAATGAACTCCTCTCTCGAATCGAATTTTTATCGAAAGCCCCCTCTCAAATATTTGTGAGTAAGTGACATCGTCTTCCTGAAAAATAGTCTGTTTTTAATGAATAGTGATATTTCCGTCCAAGATCTTTATTTTATAAGTTTTGTGTGTAAGTGACCCCATTGTCTCGAAAAATAATCCATTCTTTTTAAAAATAAAATGAAATAATTATTTCTGCTTATTATCATGAATTTTAGGTGCTATAAATTTTATGCGCACGTGACCTCATTATCTTGAAAAATAATCTTTTTAATAAAAATTGTGATATTTTATCTATGTTAGAAATTTTGAAGGCTGTAAATTAGAAAAATAAATTTATTTATTTTCTTGTTTATTGTTAGAAATAAATGTGATATTTCTGCTTTTAGTAAAATTGTGATATTTCTTTCTACTGTTTTGAATATTTAGACATTGTAAAATTCATGTGCAAATGACTGCCTTATTATTTAAAAAAATTGACATTTTTGCAATTGATTATAGTATTGTTGTGGAATGTTTATTTGTGGATTGATATCCCATAAATTGTGATAATTCCGTATTCTTGAATTTTTATAAGAGTTTTTCTATACATATTAAATTGGCTATTATGCTAGAATGCCTTTACAAACTGCTACCTTTCTAAATTTGAGCCCAAAATATTTGATTGGTTATTTTTGAAATGTTATAGAGAGTGACTGTTATTAATGGTTTAAGTGAAATTCATATTAATGATTTCAGTGATATGTTGAGTACATGATATTGCTGCTTTCAAATGTTTAAAGAGAGTTAGAAATAATTTAAGTATGCAAGTGGACTCATCCAGTTCGCCGGTGAGGTATAAGTGAACTTATCTGGGACGCCGGTAGGGATTAAGTGGACTCATCCGGTACGCCGGTGAGGTATAAGTGGACCTGCAGGGATTAAGTGGACCTATCTGGGACGTCGATATGGATTAAGTGGACCCATCAGGACGCTGATGGGGTATATAGGTGACCTACTTGAGACGCCAGTTGGGTATTTTGTGAAATCCTTTGAATTATGTACTGCCGTTAAAAGTGTTATAAGCATTTCAATTACTCGGATTATACTTAATTATGCATTTATTGAAAGTGAAACTGTTGATGCATTTCTGTTAATAGATCTCATTTTGGAAAATATTGATATCTTTCAATCATGATTATTTTTAGGATTATGATGATCACTTACTGAGTAGCCAAACTCATCAAACTATGGTAAACATTTTTCAGGATAACTGCGGATTCATTTTGAGTGCTAGTCAAGATCAACCTTGGAAGATACTGTTGTTGTGCTAGCTTTCTTTATTTACTTTGTAAGACCTCGCCACTGTAAATTTGTCCTATCAATAGATGTATATATGTTTTGTCTGTCACATCTCAGGAATAACAGTATTGTAAATTCATGGGGTGTGACAATTATGGTATCAGAGCTATAGGTTTAAGATCCTTAGGAAATTTTAAAAAATGTAATGTACTTAAAATCACATTTATTGTGTGTACAGACCGGGATAAAGTCAAGATCCAGGATAGCTGAAGCCAATATGGAAGGAATTCACAAAGCCTTGGAAAATATGGTTGCTCTAATGCAACATCAGATGGAAAACAACAATCCACCCAGGCAGTCAGTTACAGGAAATGGTGGGAGTAATATCGAACAATTTAAGAAATTAAACCCACCTTCTTTTAAGGGTGCTGTAAACCCACTAGAAGCCGAGGGATGGATTATGCAATTGAAAAAAATATTCGAGGTTATGGAATGTCCTGATGATAGGAAGGTGGCCTTGGCAATTTTTATGTTAGAAGGTGAGGCACAACACTGGTGGCGAATGGCAAAAGGAGTATTGGTCAAAGAAAATAAAACCTTGACTTGGGAAGTATTTCTAGAGGCATTTAATGAAAAGTATTTCCCAGATTTTATTCGAGACAAAAAGAAATGGAATTTCTAGAATTAATCTAAGGAAATAGGACAGTAGCACAGTACGAGGCCAAGTTTACTGAATTGGCCAGGTTTGCACCACATATGATTAACAATGAGGCAAGAAAGGTGAAAAAATTTGAAAAGGGTCTCAGGCCAGCTATTAGAAGCAGAATATCAGTCTTGAAATTAAGAACTTATGATGAAATAGTGGATCGTGCCCAAATTGTTGAAAAAGATTTTGAAGATTACCAAAAGACGAAGAATCAGAACAGTCATATTAGACCTACATCATCTAATCGATAACAGTTTGAAAGGCCAAACAAGAAGCCAAGGCCCTCGCCATTTCAACACCCAATAGAACCATGTAGAAAATGTGGGAAAAATCATGGATCAAGCCCTTGTTATTGGAATACCGGAGCCTGTTTTAAATGTGGAAAATTGGGACACCAGATTAAACAATATCCTAGCTTACAGACACAACAGCTTCCAAAGCAGGGAGAGATAGCTCCAAAGCCTCAGATGAAGGGAAGAGTATTTACGATTACCGAGCAAGAAGCTCAGGCCTCAAAATCAGTGATCCAAGGTACTCTTACTATCTTCCAAAAAGTAGCTCATGTTTTGATTGATCCTGGATCTACTCATTCATTTGTGTCACAACACTTTGCATGCCACTTAAAGGTAGAACCAGAACAATTCGAATACATTCTAGAGGTAGCCACACCGATGGGAGATTCAATTAACACCAATATAATTTACAAATCATGTGTAATAAAGATAGAAGAAAAGGAACTGTTGGTTGATTTAATACTTCTAGAAATTCAAGATTTTGATGTAATCTTAGGCATGGATTGGCTTTCTGCATACCATGCAAGTATTGATTGTTATAAGAAAATTGTTACGTTTAGTATTCCGAATCAACCAGTATTTTACTTCAATGGTGTCAAAGAAGACTCCCCATCATATTTAATCTCTTGTATTCGAGCTAATCGCCTCCTTCGAAAAGGATGTCAAGGCTTTCTTGCCTATATCAAAGAAGATAGGAATGAAGAAATAAATTTGGATACCACTCCGGTTATCCGAGAATTTCCCGACGTTTTTCCTGAAGAATTGCTAGGATTATCGCCGGACAGGGAAATTGAATTATCTATTGAATTAATGCCAGGGGTAGCACCAATTTTTAAGGCGCCTTACAGAATGACTCCTGCAGAACTTAAAGAATTGAAACAACAATTGGAAGAATTATTAGATAAAGGTTTTATTAGGTCCAGTGTGTCACCTTGGGGTGCTCCAATACTGTTTGTCAAAAAGAAAGATGGGACTATGAGATTGTGTATTGATTATAGACAGTTGAACCAAGTGACAGTGAAAAATAAGTATCCATTACCTAGAATTGATGATTTATTTGATCAATTACAAGGATCACAAGTATTTTTAAAAATTGATCTTAGATCTGGATACCATCAGCTTAAGATTAAAAGTGAACATGTACTCAAGACAGCTTTCAGAACAACGTATGGCCATTATGAATTTTTAGTCATGCCTTTTGGATTAACCAATGCACCAGCTGCATTTATGGATTTGATGAATCGGATCTTTAAGCCCTTTTTGGATAAATTTATTGTGGTATTCATCAATGATATTTTAATTTATTCCAAGAATCAGAAGGAACATGAGCAGCATGTAAGAATAGTACTGCAAATATTAAGAGAGAAGAAATTGTATGCCAAACTTAGTAAATGTGAATTTTGGCTTGAACAAGTGACATTTTTAGGACATGTCATATCAAATGAAGGTCTATCAGTTGATCCTTCAAAGGTTGAAGCCGTTGTTAATTGGAAACAACCAAGCAATGTGACTGAAGTTCGAAGCTTTTTGGGATTGGCAGGATATTACAGAAAATTTGTAGAAAGATTTTCTCGAATCGCAATCCCATTGACTCGATTGACACAGAAAAATGTCAAATTTGAGTGGACAAGTGAATGTGAGGAGAGTTTTAAAGAACTAAAAGTTCGATTAACTTCAGCACCTATTTTCACTATTCCTGAGGGGAGTGGGGGATTTGTGATTTATAGTGATGCTTCACATAAAGGTTTGGGCTGTGTATTAATGCAATATGGGAAAGTAGTGGCATATGCATCCAGACAGGTGAAAGAATATGAGAAAAAATATCCAATTCATGATTTGGAGCTAGCTGCAATAGTATTCGCTTTTAAAATATGGAGCCATTATCTATATGGTGAGCAATTCGTAATATACACGGATCATAAGAGTTTGAAATACCTTTTCTCTCAGAAGGATTTAAATATACGACAGATAAGATGGATGGATTTCTTAAAAGATTATGATTGTACAATCCATTATCATTCAGGAAAAGCTAACGTTGTGGCCGACGCTCTAAGTAGAAAATCTACGGGAGTTTTAGCTCATCTAATGATCCAAGAAATGCGATTGTTAGAGGAAATAGTGGATTGGCATCCAACTCCGTCCATTAATGGTGTGGTAAGTATGATTGCCAATATTAAGGCGGAACCCCAATTAATCCAACAGATTTGATTGGCACAAAAGAAAGACCCTCAGCTTATAACAATTATAGAAGAGGTGAAGCAAGGAAAGAGAGATGGATTTTCTATATGTAGTGAGGATTTGCTAAGATTCAAAGGTCGGGTTTGTGTCCTGAATGATGAGGGTGTAAAGAAAGCTATCTTAAAAGAAGCACATCATTCTCGTTATACAATACATCCCGGAAGTATTAAAATGTATCAGGACCTGAAGATTAAAATGTATCAAGACCTGAAGAAAACCTTTTGGTGGAATCATATGAAAAAAGAGGTAGCACTATTTGTGTCTAAATGCCTAACATGCCAGCAAGTAAAAACTGAACATCAAAGGCCCGCTGGGTTGTTGCAGCCTTTACCGGTGCCAGAATGGAAATGGGAGCACATCTCTATGGATTTTGTCTATGGCTTGCCTAGAACAAATTCAGGACATGATAGCATTTGGGTCATTGTGGACCGGTTAACCAAAGCTGCCCACTTTTTACCGATTCGCACGACGTACACTTTGGATCGACTGGCTCAGCTGTACATTAAGGAAATAGTGCGGTTGCCTGGAGTTCCTGTCAGTATTGTATCGAACAGGGATACTCGGTTTACTTCTAAATTTTGGGCTAGACTATAGTCAGCCATGGGGACGAGACTCACCTTTACTACTGCCTTTCACCCCCAAATTGATGGACAATCAGAGAGGACCATCCAAACCTTGAAAGATATGCTGAGGGCCTGTGTTATTGACCTTACAGGAAGCTGGGATGACCATTTACCCCTGATTGAGTTTGCTTATAATAATAGCTTCCAAGCCGGTATTCAGATGGCACCATATGAAGCCCTGTATGGAAGGAAATGCAGGTCACCCATATGTTGGGACGAGGTTGGTGAAAGAAAGCTTTTGGGGCAAAAAATTGTCTAGATAACCACAGATAAAATAGCATTAATTCGTGAAAGGCTCAGGACAACTTAGTGTCGGCAAAAGAGTTATGCCAATAATCGAAGGAAAAATCTTGAATTTGAGGAAGGTGATCGAGTTTTCCTAAAAATCTCATCAATAAAAGGCATTATGAGATTCGGCAAGAAAGAAAAGTTGAGCCCACGTTACATCGGACCATTTGAAATCCTGGAAAGAATCGGAGGTGTCGCTTATAGACTTGCCTTACCACCCGAATTGGCAAATGTCCATAATGTCTTTCATGTATCTTCATTAAGAAAATATCAGCCCGACCCATCCCATATCTTAAAATATGAACCTTTACCGATCAGGAAGGACCTATCCTTCATTGAGCAGCCAATTTTGATACTGGATAGAAGGGTGCAAGTGTTGCGTAACAAGGAGATTCCTTTGGTCCGTGTATTATGGCAGTACCATTCAAGAGAAGAGTCGACTTGGGAACGAGAAGACGAAATCAGAGAAAAATACCTCTATCTTTTTCAGTAATCAGGTACACAAATTTAGAGGACTAAATTTCTTTAAGGGGGAAGAATGTAACAATCCTAAAATTTCAAAAAAAAAAAAAAAAAAAAAAAAAAGAGAAAAGATGCTTTTAAATACGTGATGGTTTGTTTGAGTATGATGGTCCTTGGGGACCATCACTATTTTCAAAAATTTTTACTTGGTTTAACTTTTGCTTGCCTGATTTTTGCTTGCTGTTTGCCACGTCCTTTAGTTGCTGTTTGCCACGTCCTTTAGTGGACGTGGTTTTCGTATGTTAAAAAAGCAGACGCTTAACGCGACACCTCAGGTATGAGGTAGAGCGTAATAAAATATTATAATAATACGTTATAAGAATTTAAATAGGGGAGGTGAGCACTCCCACCCTAGAAAATTTTGAGATCTCTCTCTCTCTCTGGTCGAAACACAGTGAACTCCTCTCTCGAACCGAATTTTTATCGGAAGCTCCCTCTCAAATATTTGTGAGTAAGTGACATCGTCTTCCTGAAAAATAGTTTGTTTTTAATAAATAGTGATATTTCCGTCCAGGATCTTTATTTTATAAGTTTTGTGTGTAAGTGACCCCATTGTCTCGAAAAATAATCCATTCTTTTTAAAAATGAAATGAAATAATTATTTCTGCTTATTATCATGAATTTTAGGCGCGATAAATTTTATGCGCACGTGACGTCATTATCTTGAAAAATAATCTTTTAAATAAAAATTGTGATATTTTATCTATGTTAGAAATTTTGAAGGCTGTAAATTAGAAAAATAAATTTATTTATATAGAAATAAATGTGATATTTCTGCTTTTAGTAAAATTGTGATATTTCTTTCTACTGTTCTGAATATTTAGACATTGTAAAATTCATGTGCAAATGACTGCCTTATTATTTAAAAAAATTGACATTTTTGCAATTGATTATAGTATTGTTGTGAAATGTTTATTTGTGGATTGATATCCCATAAATTGTGATAATTCCGTATTCTTGAATTTTTATAAGAGTTTTTCTATACATATTAAATTGGCAATTATGCTAGAATGCCTTTACAAACTGCTACCTTTCTAAATTTGAGCCCAAAATATTTGATTGGTTATTTTTGAAATGTTATAGAGAGTGACTGTTATTAATGGTTTAAGTGAAATTCATATTAATGATTTCAGTGATATGTTGAGTACATGATATTGCTGCTTTCGAATGTTTAAAGAGATTTAGAAATAATTTAAGTATGCAAGTGGACTCATCTGGTTCGCCGGTGAGGTATAAGTGGACCTATCTGGGACGCCGGTAAGGATTAAGTGGACTCATCTGGTACGCCGGTGAGGTATAAGTGAACCTGCAGGGATTAAGTTGACCTATCTGGGACGCCGATAGGGATTAAGTGGACCCATCAGGACGCTGATGGGGTATATAGGTGACCTACTTGGGACGCCAGTTGGGTATTTTGTGAAATCCTTTGAATTATGTACTGCCGTTGAAAGTGTTATAAGCATTTCAATTACTCGGATTATACTTAATTATGCATTTATTGAAAGTGAAACTGTTGATGCATTTCTGTTAATAGATCTCATTTTGGAAAATATTGATATCTTTCAATCATGATTATTTTTAGGATTATGATGATCACTTACTGAGTAGCCAAACTCATCAAACTATGGTAAACATTTTTCAGGATAACTGCGGATTCATTTTGAGTGCTAGTCAAGATCAACCTTGGAAGATTGATACTATTGTTGTGCTAGCTTTCTTTATTTACTTTGTAAGACTTCGCCACTGTAAATTTGTCCTATCAATAGATGTATATATGTTTTGTCTGTCACATCTCAGGAATAACAGTATTGTAAATTCATGGGGTGTGACAATGTAGCCCATCAATATGCAAAAGAAATTGGAGTGATTTTTAGGAGACACAAACAAAAAAAATGAATAGATTGATACCGACTATATTAACCGACTTGATTTACATATGAACTCAAAGATGATGCTTGCATCGCGTAAAAATGTAAAATGTGATTGTAGTGCAATTTATCTTGAAGAACTTGGTTCATTTCCATAAGAGGTTTTCAAAGAGACAGATTGTAACAATCCTAAACTTTCAAAAAAAAAAAAAAAGAAGAAAAAAAACTTTTAATAAGTGATGGTCCATATGAGCATGATGGTCCTTAGGGACCATCACTACTTTCAAAAGCTTTTGGTTTAAACTTTTGCTGCTTTGCCACGCTTTAGTGGACGTGGGCTTTAAACGTTCAGGTGTAATATAATTGTTACACCTCATGTATAAGGTGTAACTTAATAAGATAAAATAATAAGGTGTCTTAAGAATTTAAATAGGAGAGGCGAGGACCCCCACCCTAGAAAATTTTTAAGAACTTTCTCTCTCTAGTCGAAGCACAGTGAACTCTTTTTCTCTTTAGCCGAATTTTTATCAGAAGTTCCCTCTCAAATATTTTAGGTAAGTGACTTCATTATCTTGAAAAATAATCCGTTCTTTTTAAAAATGAAATGAAATAATTACTTCTGCTTTTTATCATGAATTTTAGGCATGATAAATTTTATGCGAAAGCGACCTCATTATTTTGAAAAATAATCTTTTTAATAAAATTGTGATATTTTATCTATGTTAAAAATTTTAAATGTTTTCTAACTTTTACAAATAAAATGTTTTCAATGCATAACATGTTTTCCTTTTATCTTTATAACATCAAGGGTAGGACATATTTCCTTTGCATATACAACATGTATTATCATATTATAATGTCCAGCGACCTTTGACCCATCAATCGAAATTTCGAGAAGAATCTAATAGATTGACCCCCAAACCAACAAAAAAGCAACACAAAAACCTATAAAAGGGGTCTATTTTGGATAATTCACATCTACACCTAATGTTAGAGAAAACCTTAGAATTTTTATGATCCTAAACTTTCAAACAAAAACCCTAGTTTCCTAAACCCTAATGTTAGAGGAAAACCATAGCCTGGGTCATCCTAACCCTAGCCCCAATGCCTAAAGCCTTCAAAACCCTGAGCCTAGAAAAATCTAGGGTACTAAACTCAAGGAAAGTTCAAACTCTTTTCAGCTTTTCTAGAGTCAAATTTCCAACTAATTTCAGAGTTTAAATTAAGTTAATTTTAAAGAGAAGAAGAGAAACCAAACGGCATAAATAACCTGTGGTCTTGATATAGGTGACAACTTTGGGGGGGCCTCCCGGGCCAACCAGCCAGGGTTGTTAAGCTTTTTCTTTTTTGTTCTTCTTTTTTTTTTAGTTATTTAGTTAGATTTAATTTTGCAGTGGTTCCTTTTATTTTTGGCAAGAAGACTAAGCCGGCACTACCAACAATTTAAAGGAAAATTGGCATACGCATGTTGATCGGCCTTTAGATTGTAATTAAACCGTCCCCCACGAAATCTCCATCATAATTTTAATTAACTAGTTTTATAATAACAGATCAAGGGATTTCAGCCTTAAAATCTTTAGCACATTCATCATAGTTAGCAGCTATGTATCAAGGTCATCATCAATATTGATATGATCACTATCACCAATATCAAAATCATCATTGTTATCAATAGTATTACTGTTATCAAGATCGATATCGTCACTATCATCAATAAGATAACCTTTAAGCTTGTAGTTGTTCAGAGATATTGTAATGGAAAGAAGATAGGAGTTTGTTGCTAGGTATTTGACCAAATAAGATCATCCAGTTCCTATAGAATCTATCACTAAAAAAACTCCTAGAAGGGGATAGGTCTAAGCAGAACGAGAATAGTTTTTCATTAGATGGAAATGAGAACTATTACCCCCACACGAACTTTGTGAACAAGTGATTATTTGATAATGGCAAGGAATATCTGTCTTTTTGCTAAACATGATCTATTAAACTTGTAATTCATTAGGTACTTTTTATGAAGGGATTGTATACAATGAGACCATTTATCTTTAATACAAGGTGGTCTCAATTACTTACAACCATCCGATGTGAAATTTAATATATTCGAGAAAATTTCTTTTAGAGTTTGAGCTTCGTCTATGGAATAATTGTTGCTTCACATCCAATGGTCAAGATTAATATGATCACCTTGTACCAAAGATAAATGGTCTCATTCTATACTTTCCCTTTTATGAATCTCAACTAATTATTGTAAGTAAATTGACCTTGGTTGTTCAGTCATTTGATAACCAAAGTCATTTTTTGAGAAATGATCACTACGAGTTAGACTCCATGGAATTTGATTAATCGTTTGTTTTTTTGTCGTTAAGGCATAGAACTGAACCAATAATTCGTTTTCTTCATCATCAATCAAATCTCTATTTGTGACCCAGGATTTGATTCGCTTTACAAATAGTTTGGCGCCAACCGTGGGGGCAGTCGAGCTTGTCTTCGTGCAAAAAATACGCTTTTTCTTTCCTGTTATTTATGTAATTTCCATATTAGAAGTCCAAAAAATAATATTAGAATCCAGATTTGAGACCCCAAAGTCATCTAGCTCTAATCAGTCAAGACGATGTAGAACGTGCTGTATGGAGCAAAAACCCAGTTGATGTGCTCCGTGTAATCCAGGGATTTTTCCTCTAAACGACAAGCTATGTGTCGTTTGTTCTAAAAGGCACCGAAATTTATTTTTAGCGGCCCCTAGTTTGTTCTTTAGGTCCTTGCTATCTATTTCTTGACATCTAATACACATAAGCAATAAACATCTGAGAAAAAACTCCGAAGCCTCATGTTATAGACGCCACAGTGTGCAACGTCTATAGCAGTGGTTCAAAATGGTATGCACTGAGACGTCTGGACTTTTTGACCAGTTTGGCCCAGACCCTACACTATTTGGTGTCTGGACGCCACACCCCACAGTATTAGGTCCCCAAAATTCCACCCCAAATTTTGTCTATTTTTTCCCCAGTGATTTTTTCAGATAACGTTTTTTTTTTTTTTTAGCTTTTCAATGATATTGACGTTTAATTCATTCATCTGCTTCATTACTAACTTAGTGGTTAAAATTCCCTACAACCCCAAGTATTGTCTGTTTTTTCCTAGTAATTTTTTCAAGGGTTTTCAGACATTTTATCAAATATACTTAATATATTAACGATTATTACCCATGTGTCTTGCTTTAATTTCAAAATGCCAATCAAAATAATATGATTGTGACTTAGAATGGTAATAAAATGGTAAAATATTAAAGGAAAAATTATGTATATATTTTACCCATGCGTCTTGTTTTAATTTCAAAATGCCAATCAAAATACATATGATTTTGACTTAGAATGGAAATAAAAGGGTAAAATATTAAAGGAAAATTATGTATATATATGTTATATTTACCGTTATTATAAAAATATGTTTTAGTTTTCATTATTACAGATATATCTATTTTTTAAACTTCATAATATTTTTTTTTTAAAAAGTTGGAATAACCCATTTTTTATTTTTCAAAAACCAAAATATTTAAAATTTTCGGTTTTTCAAAAACAAAAATTCCTAAATATTTTGGTTTTTCAACAAAATTTAAAAAATGTTGGTTTTTCAAAACCCAAAATTTAAAAATGTTGGTTTTTTTTTTTGGAGTAACTCATTTCTCATTGTTATATGAATGAAATAACTTTCCGATCCAGAAACCCTAGAAGAGAGAAGTTAGAGAGCCTAAATTTCCCTTTGAAACCTAACACCACCAGCCATGTGGGCAGAACTGTCAAGGATGTTTCACCTCACAAGTTTGTGAAGGATTTTTCTACCCATCTCAAGAGATCCCGAAAGGTTTTGCTCTAATTCTACTCTGGTTCATCATGGATCTCTCTCCCCAATAGTTTATTGGTTCTCTCCCCCATCTTCGTTTTTCTTTGTTGATTCTTCTCTAACTTTTGGCAATCGCTGAAAAACTAATCACAGTTGATGCTCTTAATTTTATTTATTCAGCTCTTTAGACTCCTATTCTTGAAAGTTCGTTAAGGATTTCCTTTGAGGTTGGATGCATGGGCTCTTGAAGAAAGATTGGTTTTTTATACTTTGGTCTCTCTGTTTCTCTCCATACCATCTGATGTTAACTATAAAATCGTGGGACCAGACATTGTTTAAAGGTCTATTTTACGAATTTGTGATTAATCCTGGTTTTGCAACTCTGTCTGAGCTACTTAGATGTTTGAATGTCGAGGTTGCTTTTTAGTGCTGCTTGATTGTAGATTCATGCGTTATCTGGTGCGGTATTTCTGCTGACACCCTAGGTTTCAAGACATTCTTGTCAAAAATTAGGGTCTTAGTTCCTTAGCTTGGACTCGTATTATTCCATTCGATCATGGTAATTTGGATTTTTAAAACCAAAATTTCTTAAATTTCAGTCTTTAAAGACCTAAAATTTTAAGTATTTTGGTTTTGAAAAACCTAAAATGAGCAGTTCCATCTTTTTAAAAATAAAATATTATGAATTAAAAAAATATCGTCTAAGAAAGGTGATGACTTTAAACTTTCTCTTAACCCATCCCATGCTCGAGTAAAAGGGTATGGTTGTGTTAAGTAGGCAGCCACTATAAAATTTTGACAAAATCCATAATGAATACTGATAAACTTATAGTATCTGGATATGATATTTAATACAGCAGATGAAGAACCAAGACTCCTGTAGCCGACCACAATTAATTGGAAAAAAAGCTAAAATAATGATAAAGTTAAAAAATGGATATATATATGTAACAATAGAAACTAAAAGGTAAATATAATGGGTATATACGTAATTTCCTTTATATTAAATAGTTCAAAAAGTGAAGTGTATTTTGATTAATTTCTCTATTTTTTTTCACTTTTTCTTCTATATTTTCTTAGTCACTTTGTCCTTCTAATGAATAGAAAAGGAAGAAATCTATCACAAAAACTCTGAATTTATCAATATTTCACATTTTTCGACTTTTATCGCAACCAATTCGAGCACTAATAACTAAGTTACTAAATTAAACGTTTAAAAAATTCAAGAGAATAAATACTATAATCGAAATCCATCATTATCATTGAAGCTTTATCCCAATTTCAGGTCAGCTAAACAAATCATGTTCTGCTATTCGACTCTATCAAGGGTCATACTATCATAGACCACTGTATTTCTTCTCACTACTTCCATTCAAATAATATAATCAAAATTATTAGAAAAAATTATATAAATATCCTTTTTATTTTTGGTTATTAAGAAATTAAGTAATAGTTTTTGTTATTACACATATGTCCGTTTTTTGAACTTCATAATAATTTTTTTTTAAAAAGATTGTTTTACCCATTTTTGGTTTTTCAAAAACCAAAATAGGTGTGATTTCATCTAAAATAAAGTTTATCAATTGGTATAAGAGTGTTAGTAAATATAACATCCATAACAAAAGAAAATAAGAATAATTGAATAAAGTAGTGAGTATGCAGTTGCCGCATCAATGTGGCTAATATTGCCACTTCCTTTGAAGCGGCAACAAAAAGTCCCCATTACTCAAAAAACCCAAATAACAAGGCTTCTTTAACTTGCTGAATTCTTTTGTTTCTCAGTCTTAACTCGAAATAACCAAATAGCTTTTTTTAACTCTTCAAAAGAAAAAAAGAGAATCTTGTTGAATTCTATGGTTTTTCATACTCAAATTGCTGCAATCTCCATGCTTCTTCTCATAGCCTAAATTCCATGCTTGTTAACCAAGCTCTTTTAACCTTTTGGAATTTAAAAAAAAAAGAAAAGAAAAGCCTAAATTCCATGCTTGTTAACCAAGCTCTTTTAACCTTTTGGAATTTAAAAAAAAAAGAAAAGAAAAGCCTAAATTCCATGCTTGTTAACCAAGCTCTTTTAACCTTTTGGAATTTAAAAAAAAAAGAAAAGAAAAGAAAGAGAGAGTTGGTTAAATTATGTGGCTTTTCAAACTTCTTGCTACAAGTTCTATGACTCTTCTCAACCTAAACGATTTCTAGGCTTCTTCTCAGCATGACATCCAAATTTCAGCAAAAAACACCCATTTAGGTTTTTCAAAAATCGAATTCACTCCTATTTGGGTTTTTGAAAAACCGAAATTGGGTATAAATAAATTCGGTTTTTGAAAAATCAAAAATTTAAAATTTTCGGTTTTTCAAAAACAAAAAATGGGTAGTTTTGTTATTTTAAAAAAACAATGTTATGAAGTTGAAAAAATAGATATATCTTTATTGATCGAAACTATTAGGTATTTTCGTAATAACATAAAATAAAAAGGATATTAATATAATTTTTCAATTATTTTTGAAAAATAATTGCTTCAAAATGCAAGTTATAAATAGGATTATAATCATATTTGAAGCTTATTTTGTATGTTTTCAGATTTTCATTTTCTTTAATTTTTTAGAATAATATTTATTTATTAGTAAATAAATATATTTATTAATATAATTAATAATAATTTTAGAGTAGGTTATAAAATGATATTATTGCAATAACTAAAAAATTAAATGTTATACAAAAAAAAATTATTATCTAATAGAAGTCTACATTAAGATGGATCCATCGAATTCTCTCCTTCTATAGGCTTTCTCTATAATCGGATGTGCAGTTTGAAAGTTTTATTCTAAAATTGTAATTTTATTTTAATGATTAATGTTTAATGGGTGCGGTTTCTATAAGGTTGCAACTTTAAACAATCCAATTAAGACGCACCTCCAAATTTTATTGTAAAAAAATCTTAGGATTATCTTAAAATCTATTTCCATATCTAATTAGAAAATTTTAAACTCCAAAAATAGTTAAAATCAAGGAGAACTTGAAACATATGAAAATCTTGAAAATGAACGGCCTAAATAATGTGTTGCAAGTTGCACTATTTTTGAGACTCAAAAACTTTTTTTTTTATTTTATATTCATACATCTCGATGTCAAGATTGTCAAACATAGGGTTTTTCAACATTAAAACAATCTTTCCAATAGATTTTTGAAATTTATAATTCTACATTTTAAGGTTGCAACCTTATATAAACTTTTCCCATATTTAATATACGGGCAACCACATGCAAATCTTTCATATAAAGAAAAGTATATAACGACACCATTTATCTTTTGTATGAGGTGGTTACAATTAATTTTGACCATTGGATGTGAAATTGGGTTGCTGCATTTATTTCATCAACAAAGCTTAAAGTTCAAAAGAATTTTTTCGAACTTTATGACACACCACATGAGATAGTTATAAATAATTATGTCTATGTACCAAAAATAAATGATCCCATTGAATACAATCCTTTCATACAAAAGGGTTTATTTTGCAAACGCTCTCTCACTCCACATGAAAGCGTCTTAGAAAAGCCCTTTAATCTCTCTCTATCCTCTTTCTCTCTCTTCTCTAAGCCCTAAGTCTAACATAAAATTATTTAGGTCCGATTCGACATTGGAGGTAGGAGTGACCTCGACTCCAAGAACTTTTGTCAAGGTCGCCTTAAACGTTACTTTTTGTTTTTATTTTTACTTTTGTAGTTTTTTTTTAAGAAGGTTATTTTCATCCAGGATGACTTGTAGAAGTCACCACGGGGTTAATGCATAGGAAAATAGTAACAAAGTTTACGAATGTTGATCTAGCCGTACAAGATGGTCCAATTTCCATGTAAATTTTTAGTTATTGTGAATTCTTACTTTTATTTTTTTGAACTTTTTATTTGCTAGAGGCCTCGCATTTCTAAGTGGATGACCCTATTCCTACTTGGTGGAATGGATTACATACACAGTCCCCTAGGTGATATTTTATAGCTTATTGGTACCCAATTTTTCTTCAACCTCTCAAATATGGTATAAATCTTTTAAAGTTTTAAAATTTAATATTTTCTAGGCTATGAGCATCTACCCCGCCTAAAATCTCTCTCTTTCTCTCTAAGGTCTCGTTACTTTTGTAAGTTCCATTTTAAGTAACATAAAACATTCATATTACAAATGAATGCCTCTTTACTTTTATGTGCTCGATTTAAAATAACTGAAACTCACAATATTACAAACAACAAGTTCAAATAGATTTTGATAATTAAAAGAAAACTTGCATAGCTAGGTATTTAGATACAAAAAGAGAACACAACAAATAAAATAAAATAATTTTATGTTGATTTCAAAAAAGTTCTATAATAAAACAAAAAAAGTACGAGTGAAATGTTATAGAGAGACAATACGAGCAAAAAGAGCGGAGACTTGAGAGAGAGAGAGAGTTATATGATTTGGTGCAAGAGAGATCATAAGACCTTTTAGAGAGATAATATGGGCATGCGAAGTTTAGAGAGAGAGAATATGTACACAAAATTTGGTTCGGTGTGAGGTAGAGAATGTATGTGAACATATGGGTATAAAGAGACCACTTATAGAGAGCATATTGTATGCGAGGATAGGAGAGATAGCGAGGTGATCTAGAGAGAAAATGAGAATGGACAAAATAGAACATGTAGGGAGAGAATGGGGGGTGAGAGGAAGGAATATGCTAGGGAGAAAAGAGAGAGAATATGCTGGTACAAGAGAGAGGCTTTATTAGAAGGAGAATGTGGGGATGGAAGACCGATCCCCCCAAAATTTTTTTTTTTCTTGAATGTAATTGTGCCGCTATTTTATGCAAGAAACAACAAATTAATAGAAAGTAAAACCCATATTTTTAAGCAGATAATGAATGATAAATTAAATATAAATAGAAATAAATATTATACCTCTAGAGAGTTAAATTAAATACGATACCTCCATAGCGATAAAACATTAATAATAATATGAATGGAATGAATAATTAATTTAATAAATTTATTTTCAAAAAAATTACAAAAATAAGAAATGAGTTGATAATGCCCTTTCAAGTGCAAGAGGTATTGGAGATTATAAAAATAAAATAAAATTGTGTTAGAGATATCCATTTAATGAATTGATAAACTTCATTTTATTTATAAAAATGAATGTAAATGTCAACAAAAACTCATACATGAAATAAATTCTCCATATTTATATATTTTTGATAAAATAAATAAAATATATAAAATTTTAAAATCTTTTATTAATTTTTTGAAATTTTTGAAGGCTGGATCCAGCTGATCTTCCGATCCAGATCACCGATCTTCCATTCGCAAATCCGTGCTTTCAAGTTATGAACAAATCCAAAAAAAATATTGTGAACAACGAAGAATTGGGAGGATCTATATGTAAAAAGTTAATGATGTATATGTTAAAAATTAATGATAAGGAGCTCGCGTAATTTTCCCTGGTTTTTTCCCCTAAGAACGGTTTATGTTGCAAATACGCACTCACGCCTTTAATTTGCAACGCACCGCCCATCTGCTTAAATCCTTAGACATACACACGCACTCACTCTCTCTCTCTCTCTCTCTCTCTCTCTCTCTTTTATAAATTTAACTGTTCTGGAAGGGCCCCAAAGCTTCTTGGGAAAGATTTGAATTTCTCTTTGTTATCTCTCCAATAAATTTACCCATCCATTTTTGGCTCAGTCAATTTTGCGGAGTAATTTATTGCGTTTTTACAGAAAAAATGGATATCGGTGAATGCTCAGGAAACAGAGCAGAGGATTCAGATATCTGGGCAAGACTTGGTACCTTTCTCTTCTTTTTGGTACAGATTGATTGCTTCTTTCCTTTTAGCTCTCTTGGTTTTTTTATTCTATTATAATTCTCATATACTCAGAGGGATGGTGGATTTTAACCTTCTTTCTGATATGGGTTTTAGGTTTTTGCTTTTATTTTCTAAATTGTGTTTCTTCATTGTGCTTTATGTGCTTGCAATTTGTTCTGTTCTTTTGTTACATTTATTTATTGGTTTCGCCTGTTTGGTTCTGTTGGGTTCATTTAGAGAATTCCTATATTGATGCTTTATGGGGCTGAATGAATGATCTTCTTGCTTGGTTCTGCATAATGATTATCTTATTCGGTTATGCACAATATTTTAACATGCTTTCTGCTCCATGTGTTTAATGGTTTAAATTTAAATATATACACAATGGAGTGGCATCAACAACTTTTGAGCCATATCTGGAGTGGTTGATGCTTTCATGGGCAAGTAGTAGTTTCTACACTCTTAAAATATGCTAGACTGAAGTTATGGGGTCATTAAATGAGATCTCTTGCGAATGAGTATTTTTTTTTTGATAAACGTTAACTTTTGTATTGCTATAAAGAGATGGAGTACAGTTTTGAGTTAATCCGAGGGTACCCCCTAGACGGGACTCTCGGTAAAAAATAGGTCAACAGACCCTGTACAAAAAATGGGCTGATAAGGTTGCCCGTTTACAATGGGTTTACAATGGGTTTACAATGAATGGTTGCCCGTATACAATAAGTTGTTCTTCTAAGTGTATCCTCTGTGGTCTAGAGCAAAAAAAAGGATGGACTGGGTTTGCTCTTCGTCATGGGCCCTAGCCCTGTCCTTCGCGACGAGGTCGGCGAACTTGTTTGACGTCCTCGAGGTATGCATCTATAAGACGGCCATATCCCTGTAGATGTATGCAATCTCATAAAAAATCGAAGGAAGATACCATGGAGGTGTAGATCTCCCGGTTACCTCCACTATTAGATTTTGCCCCCAATATTGATCGAAACTTTTTAGGCCCCTGAGAAGGCCCAATGATTCGACATACTGGGAATCTTGGAAGCCAAGATATCCAGAGTAGGTAAAAAGGATATTGCATTGGTGATATCTAAAGACACCACCAACTCTTGCATGGCCGGGGTTCCCTTGATCTTTTTGCCTTCCGTGTCGGTGGAATAGTATATTATCCCATTGACTTAGGAAAGAATTCGCAGAGATACCCTTGAAGAGGTGTTGGTTAGAAGCCCAGAAGGTTACTAAGGATGTAACCTTATGAAAGAGTGGAGGGACTTGGCTAACCTGTCCTTGGAAAATTCTGGCATTTTTTTATGTCTGGATCACCCAATGGTTGCTGCCACTACAGCCTTCCATAGGGTTCTTCCAGCCTTCAGCCATTGAAATGCGAAGCTAATAGGTCCTTGACCGTCATTGGTGTTGTCCAGTGGATACCAAACAGCTGTAGCAATAGACTCTAAAAGTCGTGGGCAAGATTACATTCGATGAATAGGTGGGGATTGGATTCCACCTCACACAAACACATGATGCATCTGTTGGGGTTGGGAATCCCTTTCTTTTGGAGGTGATCGACAATAAGTGCCTTCTGAGAACCCGCTATCCAGTTGAAGGTTTGCACTTTAGGGGGTGCTATAGTATGCCAAACTTTAGAAAGAGCCGAAGGAGGGTTTAGGGGGAATGTGGGAGGTTGGATGAGTTTCTTGTAAAAAGAGGGCACTGAGAAGACCGCTGTAGGGGGAAGAGCCCATACCAGCTGGTCCCTCCCTTGTGTAGTAGGGATGAAAGAAAGGTGCAAAGTTGCCGACAGGGAGAGAAAGTGGTTTGTTTCCTCCTCGGAGAAGTTTCTTCTGAATGATGGGTTCCACACTCTTCGCCCTCCCTCCGGCACCTTTTCGTCCTCTATAGTAGAATCTCTGTTTGCCGTGATGGCGTAAAGGGATGGAAAGAGGTTCCTTAGTGGCATGTGTCCAAGCCAGAGGCCTGACCAGAAAGACACTCTTCTTCCTTCTCTTGGATGAAGCCTGATGAATTTTTTGAACAATGCAAGGGAGGAGGTGAACGACTTCTATGCTCCTGATGCATTGCTCCAAGGTCTCCTCTCTGGCACCCAAGTGCGTTAAGGAATCTTGTATTTATTCCGTAGTACTTGAGCCTAGAGGGAATCCGTTTGAGTGGCAAGGCGCCACCACCCTTTTCCTAAAAGGGCCAAGTTGTGTTTTCTTAGGAGCCTGATCCCCTGCCCCCCTTGATGTTTGGGTAAGCAGACCTTATCTCAAGACATTAAATGATATTTTGTTTTCTCTGCCTGTCCTGACTAGAGAAAGTTCCTCAGAAGTTGGTTAAGTCGACTTGCCATTGAAGTTGACATTTGGAAAGAGACATAAGGTACACAGGGGCATTGGACAAGGTTGCTGCCCGCTTGAGAAAGGTATCTCTCTTTCCACCCAGCCAAATGCCTATCAACCTTGTCTATCACGTGAGACCATTGTCTCTTTTTTGGTATTCCCAACCCCAGAGGTAGATCCAGATAGGTTATTGGAAGGACCTCGACTTTGCAATCCCAATTTAGAATAAGCTCTTTGATTTGGGCATTAGTGACATCTACATCCATCATTTTTGATTTTTCCATATTGACCTTGAAGCCTGTGGCCACTTGGAAGCATTTTAGATAGAGCCTCAAGTTATGAACTTCTTGAGGAGAGGCATCAAGGAATGCCAAAGTGTCATCTGTGTATTGCAGGTATAGGGCCGCGGTGAGAAGTTTTAAAACATGTGAGGAGACCTGCCAGGTATACTCGGGACAAGGATTGGCTAAAGACTTCTGCTCAGATTGCGAAAAGGAAGGGGGGAGAGAGGATCCCCTTGGCGTAATCCCCTCGAGGAAGGGAAGAATCCTTTTGGGGTTCCACTTATGAGTATTGAGAAATGCGGATGAGCGTAACAACCTCTCATCCAGTTTCTCCAGCGATCATGGAATCCCATTCTTGCCATTGTCTCATCCAGTATGAACCAATCAACGTGGTCGTACGCTTTCTCCCAGTCGATCTACAAGATGAGACCAGGCTTTTTAGCCAAATGCCTTGAGTGGATACACTAGTGGGCAACTAGAGTACCGTCTAGAATTTGCATATCTTTAATGAAGGCCGACTTTGAAGACGAGATAATAGAGGGAAGGACCTGTTGTAATCTTGAGGTCAGCAAATTTTATAGGAGGAGTTGAGCAAATTGATAGGGCGAAAGTCCTTTAGTTCCTCAGCCCTTTCAACCTTGGTGACTAAGGCAAGAAAAGTGGCGTTAATGGCTTTATGGAGTATTCCCCGGTGGAAAAAATTCGTGAAGAAACTCAAGAAGTCTGGGCAAAAGGTTTCTCAAAAGATTTTGAACGGGGCAAACCCATCTGGGCCAGGAGCTTTATCTTTGGCTAAGTCATCTAAGGCTTTAAGGATTTCCTCTTCAAGGAAAGGACGCTTCAGCCATAGAGTCTGTTCTTCTGACAAGGTATGGAAGTCAAGATCGGCCATTATACGTTTGGGACCTTGCGGAGCAGCATAAAGGGCCTGAAAAAAATTTAGCCGATTTGCTTTCTCTAGGCTGTACCAGATAGCTATTATTTGACTTGATAGTCGAAATAATATTCTCTCCTACGACAATTTGCTATCCGGTGGAAGAAACAAGTGTTATGGTCCCTTGCTTTGAGCCAATTGACTCTAGATCTCTGGAACCAGTAAAGCTCTTCTTTTTTGAGGGTAGAGAAATAGTCAAGTTTGGTTTGGGTTCTCAAGTCTGATTCAGTGGCTGTCAGATTTCTGGACTCCTCAAGACAGTCCAGGTCTTGGATGGAATTTAGAAGAGAGGACTTAACTTGTGAGTAATTCCCAGGGATGGACTGACTCCAGGTTTTTAGGGATGCTTTGAAGAGTTGAATCTTTGTTTGGAGTTTAAAGCCTGCTCTTCCCGAAACCTGGCCAAAAAAAGAGTTCTACCGGATGGGAATCAAGTTAGGTGGGGATTTTTCTTCAATCCAAGCTAGTTCGAATCTGAAAGGTTTCAGACCTCTACTAATAGCTTGGGTGTTAAGAAGAATGGGGTAGTGGTCAGAAGTGGGTTTAGGTCGGGCCATGGCACGGGACCCCCAAAAAGTGTTCCTCCCAATTCAGAGCTGGGAGAAACCTATTGAGTTATGAGAAGAGTAGGTTGGGGGGGAGTGATTGGACCAGGTAAAGTGGTTTCCTTGTAGTGGGATGTCTAGGAGATCATTTCTAAAATGAAATAAGAGAAATCCATCATACCATGAGAGATGTTAGAGCGGGAGTTTCTCTCATGAGACCATCGAGTGATATTGAAATCTCCACCCAAGCACCAGACTGAGTGGGGTAGGGAAGCCACAAAATATAGTTTTGTCTAGAGGCGAGAACGAAGGGAAGCAGAGCAGGGGCCATAAATGGCCGAGAATTTCCATTGTGAGCCATCAGAGATACGAGACAGGAGAACAATAACAGAAAATTCCCCTAGATGGGAGGATAGGAGGAGGTGGTCTGTGGGGTCCCAGATCACCCATATACCCCTTGAGGCCCCATCCACAAGTAGGACAACCCACTGGCATGGCCTCCTGCCCCAGACCTGGCGGATGAGGTGGAGAGAGAGCTCGGGTAGTCTAGTTTCAGTGAGAGCAAGAATAGTGGGACGGTGTTTCAAGGCCAAGTCCTTGACGGCCTCCCTTTTGGAGGAGTGTCCCAAGCCTCTAATGTTCCAAGTGAGAAGCTTCATGGTGTTGGAGAAGGAGTTGAGATTGAGGCTAATCTAGCACACCGCCTCAGAGGGGGGGAGGAGATAGTGTTAGGGAGACCTTCAGAAGAGGAACCTTCGTATGAGATTGTGGAAAAGAGATTAAGAAGCTCCCTTTGTCCTTTAAAACTCACCTTCAGTCGACTCTGAGCATCTGTGAGAAAGAAGCAGTGGGCAGGTCCTTCAGGGCCCTCATGCTGAAAGCCCATAATCCGATATAATTCCTTCATTCTTTCCAAGTCTCGATCGTTTCCATCCCCGTCGACCCCCAGTCAAAGTCAAATGCTCGATGGATGTTATTGGACTGGGATTTGCCTTTGATCTTTGTCATGTCGTAGCTGAGTTTCATCACCATTCTTGCTCCAATGAATTGTTCCTTTTTGTTTCATCAGCCTCCACTTCATTATAATAGTGAAGTCACCGTCATTCTCAAAAAAACACTAGTGACGTCACCTTATTATCTGAAACAAAGTATAGGGAGAATCAACCCCGCCTTTCTTGAAAGTATCGCATGTTGTGGTACTTGTCTTAAGGATTATATCTCATCATTTTGTTATGAAAAAATCCACCTGGGTTAAGCTATTACATTTCAGTCATAAACATGAATTCATTTTTTTTCATTCTCGTCTTCTTGAGCATTATCAATGGAGGTCTTAGCTTTGGAAGCTAGAACGTTACAAATGCAGATCTTTTGGTGGGACTGGAATTACTGATTTGTTATAGACTGAGTAGTTTATGTTTGAATTTTGATTGCTGGTAACTATGAGAGGGGCACAGATGGTTGGATGGTGGTGGGTCAAAAGTAGGGGCCTCTAGTTCTCCAACATGTGCCTTATGTTTTGGGAAAGAGAACAATAATAATACATACACCATCTATTCATACCTTGGCACTTCTCAGGGAGGTTTTTCTTCTTTTGACAATGTTAAGGTGTATTCACAAAGTTCCAAAGTTTGTCTCATAAGGATTGTAATAGTAGATAATTGTGTTTAGTTACTCAGCGTTTTTGTACAAGGATGAGGGTAGAGAGTGCAAATAAGTGTCATTGTACAAAGAGGAATAGAAATAAAAGGAGATGATTATGTTTATGGGGGATATTCTGGTTGTAGAACAATAGGGCTGGGCTTAACTACTTCGTCCTTAGGTAGAGTGTCTGCTAAAGAATTGTGATTCCACCCTAATCTAGATTGGGGATTCTAGATGGTAGGAAATCTATAAGAATGGTAATGATAATATTAGGTAAGTTTTTGATTTATTCTATGGGCTGGTTTTCCTTACCATGCCAAACCTAATATTTACCTAAATGAAGCATTTAATTAGATAATGAGGCCAAATATTATCATTAGACTCCTGTTGATCCGATCTAACTCACATATTTACCCTACTAAACTAAATAAGATAAAGTCTATTTTAATAAGAGAACCATACTTAGCAATGCTTTTCTTTTAACAACCCCCTTCATTTCTCAGTCATTTCAGCATCTTTTATGCCCAAGGGTTGCTTGAATTTCATTTTCTTCTCTTGATTCAGTGCTTTGGTGAAGATATAAATCTCTTGTTTGTTTATTAGAGAGTTTGCGTGCGTGTTTATATATATATATTAAGCCAACCTCCTTACTCAACACCTTCTCATGAATAAAGTGATAGTGCACCTTGATGTGCTTCGTACGTGCATGAAAGACTAGATTTGATGCCAACATGATTGAACTGCTGCCGCCGCTATGACGTATGACACTTTAGTCCATGGATTCTCCAAACTCTTTAAGCAACTGGGCCAACCATACACTTTTGCGTGTGGCCCTCTTGGTTGCTCTATATTTGGCTTCCATACACCACAATACTACTGTATGATGCTTCGTGGTGGTCCATGATACACTTTTGGATCCCAAACGGAAGCTGTATCGGATATTGAGTGAGAAGTGGTTGGATCTTCTACCCAATCAGCATCACAGTGATGTGCTAGCTTGATAGGAACTCATGCTCATAGGACACTCCCTCATTGATTGTTGTCTGTACATATATCAATATTCACCTCATTACATCCATTTGTGGTTTCCTAGGACAAGCAACACCTCGGGTTCGCCCTGGCCCAGGCCTGGCTCGGACAGGGCTGAAGCACCCCTGGCCTAGGCCTTGCTCGGGGGCATTGGCTAGGTGGCCCTGTCCTGCTTAGGGTCCAGATAACGAGTGAGGAATGGTTGGTTGTCTTGCTCATTCGACATCAACTGACCTGCTAGCTAGCTAGGAAAACCATGCTCATAGAACATGCCCTCATTGATAGTTGTCTTCACATACCGCAATACTCACTTCATTGTATCCATGTTTGGTCTCGTTGGCTCTTTTATGAATTCACTTACAATCCCAAAGGGATATGCTAACCAGGTTATGGTTAGTTAAATTAGACTACCTATCATCTCTCTATATCATCTATTATCTTCTATGCCGTCCTCATCATTCTTTGATACCTTGTGGTTCACATCAAGTGGTGTCGCAATCGGTTTTGAACCCATCAACATGAACTTTGCTAGTTGATCCAATGCAAACTTCTTTTGCAGATCAATATGCCCTACATCCTTCATAGAAATTATTGAAGTGCTTCCCAATCTTTTGTTTTGAATCTTGAGAGAGAGAATCTTCAATTTTTTTCAGCTTCAATTGGGTTGCTGCCCATAATGATTAGATCAACAACATAAACTGCTTAGGGAGCAGGGTTGGGACATCTGTGGTTAGTGGGGCAGGTGTCTCAACATAATAACCTAGCCTCCATTCCCACCATTTACACTAAAACTGCTCAAGTAACTGTTCCTCTAGAAGAGTGATTGATGAATACGTGAATCTGTTGTAAAGAGAACAAATCCTTGTGAGTGAAAGAACTCTCTTACCTTGTCAAACTATGCTATAGGTGCTTGTTTCACTCGATATAGAGCTTTCTTTAATTTGCACACATGTTGAGAGTCTGTATACACCTTTTTCAATCTCTCCATCCAAGAGTGTGTTTTTCAATAAGCTTCAGCTTGATGCATATGTGCTCTTTGTAAATCTTACCAATCATGGATGTGTTTTTCAATTTTGTTTTATGGAGCTCCCAACCTTTCACTACAGCCAAGACATAATCATACAAATACTTATATTCGTTGCAAATGGGCTACATGTCTCTTCATAGACTTCCCCATAAGTTCAAGAAAATACAATGCTCAATTCATGATTGGATTTACACTGCATTTTGTAAATCCTTTTACATCTAATTTCCTAATGTTGGGTTCTTAGAAAGTGTGCCTATCTCTCATGCATGGCATGTTACCGCTTTGGCCTCTTGCTTTTTCATAGCTCTTTAGCTCAGGTTCATCTCTGATATGCATCATGTATGCATATGCATATTATAGACATAATAATCATCGAGTCTTTTAACTGGGCACCTATGTTTTCTTGATACCGCTTGTAGATGTACTTGAGTATGAGAGCTTGAGGGAGCAACATCCTTCTCTTTTGACAGTTTGAGAGTAGACGACTTTAAGTGGCTCTTTAGATCCTCAATGGGTATCAAAGACTCCTCTCTTTCAACTTCTTATGAAGTTTGATGCCATTGTGCCTACTCATCAAACTCCTAATATATGCTTTCATAGGACTAATGCTCAAATTTAGGTGCCTTACTATATAGGCAATTGAGGCTCCTTCCTGTACCAACTAGCCATGACGCCAGTTACATAAGGCTCCCCCCTTTAGGGCCTAGGCCTTGCCTAGGAGCTGCCTTCACCTGCCTTGAGAAAGGAGGAGGTGGAAGGTTGACGGTTTGTGTTAGTGGGCAGAATATAAGCATACACACACACACACACACACACATATATATATATTATATGGGTTATGTTAGGGTACTCACACTATAGAGTATTTTATAATTGTGCTCAACAAAATTTAGACAGTTATATACCCTTATTTTGTACATGGAGCATTTTTTTTAGTCGGGGTATCTTTGGTCATTAAGAGGGGTGTAACATCATCTACATGGGGTGTGACTTCACCCACATGGAGCATTAAATGCCTCTAGTGTGGTCCATGTGGATGATGTCACACCCCATGTGGATGACCTCACATCCCTCCTAATGTCCAAAAATACCCTTGCTAAAAGAATGCTATATGTACAAAACAAGGATATATAAGTGTCCAAAATTTGTTGAACACAATTATAAAATGCTTTATAGTGTGTGCACCCTAACATAACCCTTTATATATATATATAAATATCCAAAATTTGTTGAGCACAATTATAAAATACTTTATAGTGTGTGCACCCTAACATAACCCTTTATATATATATATATATATATATATATATATATATATAATAGTACAATGGTACTATTAGTGCTTTCTATGAAATGGAGGGTGATTGTATATATTAGTGTGTTGACTGCATCTCCTTCTTGGATTATATTGTCTTGTCCAGTTTCATTTTTGACTAGCCATTGTTTTGAGGCATTCAATATTTGATTTTTTGATTATTCATTCAGATGAAAATCCCACCAACCTCTTAATCATCCTGTAAATCCACATATTATGGCCTTGGCTATCTTGTGGTCTTGATTTCCACTCGCCTTGCAGGCAGTGGCATACATAGTCATGTGTTTCATAAGATCTGAAGATTTTTTATCAAATCTAAGATGTCCTACACTCTCTCATTATAAATGGTATAAAGATGTATTTTTTTCAAGATTACTCTCAAGAGAGGATAGTAAATCAGACCATTAGAAAGAAAAGTTTATAGCTGGACTACCACACCTTTTTGCAGAAAAAGTAAAAACAAGGCTTAAAAATAAGCATGGTGGATTATTCCTTATTCTTTGTATACCCTAGGAGAACTATCAGCCGAAATCTGTGCTGAAGGTCTACCATTATGTACAGACCTAAAGCTTCGAAGACAATTGGAAAAATAGAGAATAACAGGGAGAAAGGAGTTCGGAAATTTCTGTGAACAGTTTGGTTATAATACCCTACCCCCTTCAAAACCCTTTCGTAAAGAAAAGCATGAAAATTTCAGAAAGAAAAAATTTAAACAGTCTTCAAAGAAAAGAGAAAAATTTTCCAGGAAATTTTTACAAGACAAACCATCTTTTAAAAGTAAGGGAAAAAGAAAAATTCTTGTTTGTTATAATTGTGGCAAAATAGGCCTTTACAAAAATAAATGTAGAGTTAAAAGAAAAATTAACTCTCTAGAAATAGATAATAGTCTTAAAACCCAATTATTTGAGATACTCCAAATAAAAGAGACCTTCTGGATAGACTGGCTAACGCCTGTATCTTCTCAAAATTAGATCTCAAATCAGGTTACTGGCAAATCCAGATTGCTGAAAAGGACAAATTCAAAATCGCTTTTAGTGTCCCATTTGGACAATTTGAAAGGAATGTCACGCCTTTTGGATTGAAAAATGGACCATCAAAATTTCAAAATATCATGAATGAAATTTTTAATCCATATACTAAATTTATGATTGTTTATATTGATGATGTATTTGTTTTCTCAGAATCTATTGATCAACATTGGAAACATTAGTACATTTATAAAAGCAATAAAGAATGTTGACTTAGTAGTTTCAGCAAAAAAGATAAATCTATGCCAAATAAAAATAAGATTTCTAGGACACAATATTTTTCAAGGAAGAATCATTCCCATTGATAGAGCAATAGAATTCGCATCTAAATTTTCAGATGTAATAAAAGGAAAAACTGAATTACAAAGATTCCTTGGATGTTCAAATTATATTTCTGATTTCTATAAAGATCTGGCCTTGGATGTAAAACTTTTATTTCAAAGATTGAAAAAGCATCCTCTAGGATGGACTAATGAACATACTAAGGCGGTCAAAAAGAATAAAATAAAAGCTAAAGAATTACCAAGTTTAGCCCTATCCAGTCCTACAGCGTTTAAAATAGTAGAAATAGACGCCTCAAAACGAGGACTTGATGTTGTATTAAAACAGAAAATCAATAATCAAGAGCAATTGGTCCGGTTTACTTCTAAAACCTGAAACCCGGCCCAACAAAAATATTCAACGGTGAAAAAGGAGATACTTGCTATTGTCCATGCTATCACAAAATTCCAGAGTGATCTGCTCAACCAATCATTCCTTATACAAACTGACTGTAAAGCAGCCAGGGATATTCTTTAGAAATATGGAAAAAAATCTCATTTCAAAACAAATCTTCGCTAGATGGCAAGGTATTCTCTCTGCTTTCAAATTTGCTATAGAACATATTAATGGTAATACTAATTATTTACCTGTCTTTTTAACACGAGAATTTTTGCAGGGAGGGCAGAAGGAATCAACAAAAGCAATCGATAAAAATAATCCCTATCCCGGGGAAAACCCTGGCATTACCATCAACATCAAACGCTTTAATAAGAAGGCAAATACAAGATATTGATATATCTCCCCTTCAAACACCAATAAGTACTCAAACTCCTAGTACTAAAACCACATATTTGGAAACAACATATATTCCTTTGCTGATTATAGAAAATGACCACCAGTCGAAAAACCCGACGGAAATAGCTGCCATATATTTAAGGCAACATATGCATCCCAATATGAATGAAAGATGTAGGGAATGGTATGAAAATATCCTTATGGAAAGAGGTTCGGTATTTATAGTACGCCATTACCGAAACAATGATACAGAAATAACATATTCCAAATTCTAAATCAAAAAGGTTATTTCTTACCAAGAATGGGGACTAGATCCTTTAAAACCAAGGATCACCAATACGAAAGGATTTAAAATTACATCCTATCACTACTTCGAATATATAAAAGCTTGGGATGAAGTTTTTGCATACTAGAATACAAAAAATTCACATAGCTGGTATATTCAGTTTAAATTAACTGAGCCAAACGAGTTTCCCAATTGGTTTAAAAATTGGTTCTCTATATGGGGATCATCAAGCCAAATTCTACCTACAATCTACAAATTTCACAGAGAAAATTCTCTGATTACAATAGTCAAAGTCTTAAAAGAGACTATCATATATTTTTTATGACCTTATATTAGGTCCCGTGGATTTTAAAATGGGATTATCAATTCTCAGAAGATCCTATGGATAGGTGGGATTATATTCCCAAATTAAGGAGACAAATATACATCAAACGGTGAAACAGTTATAAAAATGAATCCATTAGTTCAAACAAAATAAAAATGAAACTTATACCTTCAGTTTCATCTCAAAGGGAAAACAAAATGGAAATAGCAGAATATGTTGTGATATTACAGCAACAAAACCCTAAACTATCTAAAGATGAGCTTAAAAGGAAGCTCTGGAGTGCTATAGAAGACAATGAAAAAATGTCCATCTCTACTCAGAGTGAAGAAGACTACAGTCCAATGAACGGTGATGACTGTGCAGGGATTGAATTTTCTTCAAAGTAAAGAAAATTCACAGAGAGACTTGGATGACTCCACCCATATCTAGGACACGTGTCCCTTCATCAACATAACCGATTTTCTACTTTAGCCATTGCCGACAGAATCTACTTTTTATTGTAGCCACTACAAAAAGCTGACTAAAACAGATAAGCATCTTGAAAAAGATTGTCGGTGCGGATTTCAAAGAGATTTCAAATCCGCCTAACTCCTCTGGCTATAAGAAGAAGAAACCCTCTCCCATTTGGCATCAGGAGTTGGGGCCTTGAAGAGCTGAGTTGTTTACCTCCGATTCGTTTGCATCCTTCTCTTTCCTCTCTCTCTCTCTTAGTTGATATATCTGGTGGTGTATCCAACCATCCAGCTTCCCTTTTTTTGAGTCTGTAAATGTGTGAGAGATTGATGAGTGCTTAAGTATATGTGTGATTCCTCTTGGAGTTCAAGCAGTTAAGATTAGCAGTTAAAGTCTTGTTGTTGCATATTCTCGTCGAGCCTCTGTATTTGGGAAATGTAAGTTTTATGACAGTTTTATAGTAGCTTATATTCTCATATGCTGCTTAGCTTATATTCTCATATTCTGCTTCTGCTTAGTGTAAGAAAATAATTAAAATAGATTTAATACTATCTCTACGCAATATTTGATGGGAATGGAGTTATGGAAAGTGAGGGATAATGCTTCCGCCTCATTCTTTTAATCATGATGGCTGATCTAAGGAATGAATAGATGATATCTCTTCACCCTACAAGTTTCCAAGATCAAATATCAAGATTAAGTCTCAAAATGATGGTAAAACTCTAACTCTAGAAACCCTTGTGTTATATAAATTGGCAATGGGGGACTCATTTTCTACACTTGAAACCTCCATCTCTCTCTCTCTTTGAGCCAAAAGGGTGGCATGCCTCTCTTTGATCTCTCTTTTCCTCTCTCTAAGAATAGGGTTTAGGAAAGAAAAATAAATCCTAATGGGATGCCCAAGCCATAAAAGCCTAGCCCTAGGTCTTGGCCTTATGCTCATGTCTTGAGTCTTGGTTTGGTTTATCCTATATCATGCTTTCTGTTGGTTTTGCCTAGGTTCCCAAGTTGTGAGACAAGTTCTTGAACCTAGATCTTGTGGGCTATTGGTGGAGGAGACCGGTGTGGAGTGTACAAAGTCATTGGGGGTAACCTGAGGTAAGGTATGTGGTAAGTTCCTGCCTTTATTCTCTCATGATTTAATTGCATCTTTTATGTAATTTTCAAATCTATAAATCTTATTTTAATGGCAAGTGAGAGTCCTTGGCCTTTTATTTGGTTTATATATTGTATTTGGACACTTGTAAGTGATTCGGTTGGCAAGACATACAGAAATTGAAAGTTTTTTAATCGGTATTGACTTGCTCAGTCACATAGTCCACCTTTCATCCACTTCCTACTAAACCCATACGCAATTGTATATCATCAAGAAGACTCCAGTCGACTCGGTCATAAGCCTTTTCCCAATTAAACTTAATGACAAGACCTTTTTCCCCATAAAGAAATATGGAGTGGATAGCTTCATGCGCAGAGAACGCCCCATCCAGAATTTGCCTATTGGCAACAAAGGCAGATTGGATCGGGTCGATGCCAGAGTGCAAGACTGCTTGGAGGGGAGAAGCCAGAACCATAGCTAGAATTTTGTAAGAGGAGTTTAGAAGGCTAATAGGTTGGAAATCTCTTAGTTCTTCTGCCCCTTCAACCATAGGGATAAGAGCAATGAAAGTACAGTTTAGGGCAGAACTAAGGCGACCTCTATGGAGGAATTCAGTAAAGAAGGCCTTAATGTTCAGAGCCAGTGTTTCCCAAAAATCTTGGTAGATGGCAACCAAAAAACCATTATCACCAGGGGCTTTATCACGCCCAAGATTGAAGATGGCCTTGTGAATCTCTTCCTTAGAAAAAGGTCTTTCAAGCCAAATCACATCCTCAACAGACATGGAAATGATAGAGATATCACCAAGGGAAGGTTTCAGGGTAGTGGGCGAAGAGAATAGGTTAAAATGTCTGATGAAGAGTTTGTTGACCTGATCAGGCTGGGAGAAAGTACGATGGCCAACAGAAAGGTGAGTAATGGTGTTACCCCTTCACTTGACACTAGCAGTTTTACAGAAGAACGTCGTGTTATGGTCCCTGACCTTAAGCCATTTGATTTTGGACCTTTGGTACCAAAAGTTCTCTTCTTGTTTGAGTAGAAGGAACAAATTTTGTCTTTCAGAAGCCCTATCGGCAAGTTCTTGGGAGGAAAGAGGTCTAGATTCTTCTTGGGCGTTTAGAGTTTGAATAAGGGCCATACGAGCCGCAATTTGTTCCTTGAGGTTGCCAGAACTGGAGCAGATCCAATGTGTAATGGAGGCCTTTAGGAGTTGAGATTTTTTCTTCCTTGTTTGAGTAGAAGGAACAAATTTTGTCTTTCAGAAGCCCTATTGGCAAGTTCCTGGGAGGAAAGATGTCTAGATTCTTCTTGGGTGTTTAGAGTTTGAATAAGGGCCATACGAGCCGCAATTTGTTCCTTGAGGTTGCTAGGAATGAAGCGGATCCATTGTGTAATGGAGGCCTTCAGGAGTTGAGATTTTTTGGAAAGACAAAAACCGGAGCATGAGGACCACCAATTCTTGAAAAGCCGTGGAAGGCTGGTTCCTCCAACGAGAGGAATTCAAATCTAAGGAGTTTATCGACAGAAAGAAATGGTTGGTACCAAGGAGGATTGGTTTATGGTATAGGTAATTTTAGGAAGCACCAAAGAGTGAGTACCTGGGAACCTGGATTCCCAAGAGGTGGACACAACAAAGCAATCAATTTTGGTCATAATAGGGGAAGCAACGTGGTTAGACCAAGTATACTCTGCCTTTGAGAAAGGAATGTCTAGTAAGGGGGCCTTATCAAAGAACTCTATGAAAGATTGCATGGAGGCGGTTAAATGACCCCCAAAGCTCTTCTCATGAACCCATCTAACAACATTGAAATTTCCCCCCAAAAGCCACGTTGTATTAGGGGGTGGGGGGGTCATTTCCAACAGGAGTCCAGGCCCAAGATCTTGGCAAGCAGTCGAGCATTTGGGTCCACAAACAAAGGAGGTTTTATAAATAAGGTTATCTGAAATCTCCATAACAAAACATTACTGGAGTAGTTACAAATAGAGGAAGAGACAACTTGAAGAATAGTCGGGTTCCTAAGAACCCATATACCACTTGAAGCCCCAGTCTTTAGCGACCCAATTGCAGGGCATCCGACCCCAGGTATCCCTAATAAAAGGTAATTTTGGGGCCGAAAGCTTGGTTTCAAATATGCTGAGAATGTCAGGTGAATGAGAAAAGACCAAGGAACGGATCGCATTGCGCTTGGTGTGGCTATCCAGACCCTAGTATTCCAGCAAAGAATCTTTATTTGGGAGAATTGGGATGGCAGGAGGATTTCGTATTAGTTTCTACACTTCTTAGTGCTAGCGGATAAAGAAACAAGCAGAGAAGGATGCGTGAAGGATGAAGCGGGGGAGTTATGGTTTAATATTTACCTCTGTATTTGTAAAGATATGGGCAAGGCTCAAGAATGACTCCGGAATAGCCCTTTTCTTACAAAAAACATACACTTGAAATGAGCTCAGTCGACTTGGTGAGTCCGAAGAAATACATTTGGGGATTTAAGAACTTTCTTACAAATGCTTGAAATTCTCCTTTGTTAGCACACCTCACTTTTACCCCTAAAGATCTTCCAATTGGTTGCTATAGAAAACTTTGTTAATGGGAATTTTGCAAGTGTCTCATAAACAATAGGTTCTATTCAACTCACTGCGTTTCTTCATGCTTAGATCCTTTATCTGAAATGAACTCTTGTAGTACCCAGAGGGGGCTTCTGGAAGGTGGGGTAGTGGGTGAGTTGGTGGGAGGGGCCATGTGGCACAATATAGTTGATTGGGTGCTTATGCTTTTCTGAAGTTCAATGGACCCTGGGCATGTTAACTAGAATCCTCTAAAGCAAATCTTGGATTTGTTGTTTCTGTTCCTGTCTATATAATCGAATTTAATTGTGTAAATGGCTTTTATTTGATATAAACCAATTTTTGAGGATTGCTTTGCTCTCCACAGTTGGAGAACCTTAATGACATCTTCCTCCTTTTCCTTGTCATATCATGTGTTACTAATTGTGCTATTAACTATTTTTTTTACGCATAGTTGTGGATTATAGCTTCACTATTTAGTGAACAGTGTCATTGTGGTATTTCCTTCGGAGATTAGCACTGATCTTCTCTTTTGATGCAGTTCCTTCTAATTCAGGATGTTCGAGTGTCAATATCAGATCTGCGGAGAATATAATTGAGTCATTGGTTTCATGCTCTTCAAGTGAAAAGCAAAGATGGTGTAAAATTATAAGGACTGATGGCTTGGATTTTGCCACTATAAAAAATATAAGGTTAAGTCTCCTTACGGTCCTTAAGTTTTTGGTTTATTGCTTCTTATCAATTGCTATTTTTATTCCTTTGTTCTCATTATGTACAAAAGATTCTTTGAAAATGTGCATTTTTAAATTTAACATTGATTTTGTGTTAAATCTAATGTATTTGATAAATATGTTCACGTATGATGTTCAATTTTATTGGGCTTTCAAAATCTGGGTGAAGCCCATTTAATTTGGTGTTTCTTTGGTAGTCCTTTCTCTTTAAGCCTATTCCTTATAGCTGATGCCTATGCATGTGTGGCACTATCAAAACCCAAGTGTCCCTCAGCCTTAAGATGCTTAGGGGATAACTAGTATAGGTGTTGGGAATGGAGATAGGTACAAACTGCAGAAAATTTTCCTATTAGATAACTTTCAAAACCTTAATTATAGGATCTATGATCGTTATGCTTAGTGTCTTACCCAGGCACATGTCATGATGAAGGATCATACCAGTGGGTCAACAATTGTGTTTTTATGCAATTAATGACACTCTTACCGGTTGGTCATATACCCTATCATGGGGGCTTATTTTGGTGTAATCTGAGCACAACTGAAGCTCACTGGAGCTTTTCGGTTGCTTCCTAGATTCTGTATCATCTCTAAATCTTTCTTTAGTTTATTTGATCATTAGGGAGCTAGTTTTTTATTTGTGCTTGTGGTGGCTTGCTTTTATAATTTGATCTTTAACAAGCACTATCAATGTGTTGTATGTGATTCGTGATATTTTGGCCCTGGGTTTAATACAAATCGAATATATATATATATATATATATATATATTACCTTTAAAAGTTGTGTGGTTTTTACAAACATGATTTCAGAAATGCAATTACAGATAAATTATAACATGATGCACGCTCAAAATAGAAATAAATGGGTATAAACTTTGGTGTATAGGAAATGATAATAATAGAAATGTAGGCATAATAGTAGAATTTTTTTTAAAAGATAAAGTAGTTAATGTCAAGAGAATAGGTGATAGGCTCCTATTAATTAAACTTGTATTATGGTTAATTAAACTTGTATTAAGGGAAGATATAATGATTAGTACTTATGCAGCACAAGTAGGATAAGGGGATAGAAGTAAGAGACAGTTTTGGGAGGACATAGAAAGAATAGTCCAAGACATACCAAATGGAGAGAGGGCCTTTTTAGGAGTGGACTTAAATGGTCATGTAGGGAAGGATAGTAGAGGATATGACATGGTACATGGGCTTGGAAAAAAATAGAGATGGGCGAGGCTCTTCTAGATTTTGCTATGGCCTAGGACCTAGAGATAGCAAATACTTACTTTAAAAAGCGAGATGAACATTTAAGAACCTTTAAAAGTGGATCACATAAAAGCCATATAGATTTCTTCCTAGTTAAGAAGGTAGATCAACCATCATGTAAAGACTGCAAGGTTATCCCAGGAGAGAATTTGACTACCCGACATAGGGTCGTGGTTATGGACGTCTACATAAAAACATAGGAGAGAAGGGGTGAAATTAATAGGTGTCCAAGAACTAGGCGGTGGAATTTAAAAATTGAGAAAATAGACTTATTTAGGAATAAATTAGTTAAAGAAGGAACATGGAACTCTTAACATGAGGTCGATGTTTTGTGGAATAAGATTGCTGGCTGTATTAGAAAAGTGGCAAAAGATGTTTTAAGAGAATCTGGAGGGCAAATAAATTCCGATAAGGAAACTTGGTAGTGGAGTGATGAAGTTCAGTAGGCCATTAGCGAAAGATGATCATGTTATAAAAGTTGGTAGTATAATAGAAATGATCAAACTTAGAAGAATATAAAAATGCTAAACAAGTAGTAAGGCTAACTTAAGGCGGATGATAATCTATACAACAAACTGGGGACAAGAAAAGGTGAACAAATGTCTTCAAATTAGTAAAAATGAGATAGAAAAAGTGTATGATGGTGATGATGATTGCTTAGAATCAACTTGCACAATGGTAATTTTTTGTCGGAGACAGAGAATTTAGCAATTGCAAATTTGATTTGGGAAAACGATTCAGCAGACATGATTTTTGATGAAAAAGAAAGATTTCTATGTAAGAACAATTTCAACATTTACCCAATAAAAAAATAATTTCAACATTTCAGTGCTGAGGGAATAAACCACTATCTTTCAGCTTAATAAAAGAATATCTGCACATAACCATAAATTCAATGAACATGTTTAGCTGACTCAGGAGATGGATTGCATTCAAACTACAGATTGTCAAGTCGTGTTAACTTGAGCACAAGAATATTAAGAAATAGCACCCTATGCAGATTTTGTGCATAAATATTTCAATCACATCTTAATTGCTTCCGGATTTTTTGTGTTCATTGATGAAGTTTGGAATCTTGATATATAAGATCTAAGATTCTATGTTCTTTATGGCGCATTTGTCCTTCACGCTGTCAAACTATGATGTGCTCTAAAGGTTTCTTTAACAACTGTTTGTACAAGGAAGGTCAAGGTTTCAAGCCTTGAAGTTTGATTTTAGGCACATCTCTTTTTGTGACTGTAATATAACAATGTGTACTTGTTTTGATAGATACAAATGTTATCAAAATTGAATGAAGAGTACAGAGGAGATCGAAAACAAAGGAACTCATGGAATGTCAAGATACCATCTCAAGAACCCATTACTGCTTGCAGACAATTATGTATTTGCTAAATGCTAGAACACATGTTAAAATCTCAAATGATAGGGCTAACTAGAAAATGGTCCTTACTGAACTAGAAGCTGATATAAATTATGATGTGCTACATTTGCACCCCAATCTGGAAAGTTAGTCATTAAAATCCCATTTTAAATTCAAAAGTTTCGAAAAAAATTCATTACTATGGTTTTCAGCTTTATGGCACAATGACTTTAAGAATCTTGATGAGATTTCCATTCATTTCAAGTAGGGAGAACTATGGCAGAAATTGCTGTAGATTAAAGTATGTTTCCAAGTGAGTTAATAATGGACTCAGATCATTCGCACATGTTTTTTTTTTCTTTTTTGAATGGTAAACATTTGAATAGGACCATCCACTTACATTTTGTTGCTATAAAAGCCTGACTTGCCCATTTGATATGCTAGAAATAAGTTGTTCGCTGAACTATTTTGTAGGTGGTGCAGTTATTACTACATTATAATAAGTTTCATGCATTCTTGTGAGTACTTTTTACGTATCCATGAATAGGGTGATGTTGTGGCAGTGGTGGAGTTGAAGATTGTTTGCTGATTATGGAGTGTGGGGTCCATATTTTTAAGTTTTAGCCTTTAATGTTTCATACTGTCTTCCCTTGAAATAAATATGCGTTTTAATGGGGGGAAGGCTATTGATCTCTGAGGCAGGAAAAAAAATGTTTTCATTTTTATTTAGTCTAATTTTAAAGGATGTATATTTTTAATTTTAATTTGACTGTTTATTTTTAGGGTTTTAGGGTTTAATTTGACGGTTTATTTTAGGGTTTTTTATATTTTTAAGATTTAGGAGTTATTTGGAAAAATACTTATTGTACATTAAAATATTTTATTTTATTAGGGGTAAAGATGTTTTTTAGCTAGGACTCTTTAGCCAATTTGATTTTGGTGAAGGGTATTATGGCATGTGATTTTGAAATAAAAATACAAGGATGCTTCAGCTATGAAGCCCTAGTTAAGGTTTGGGAAGAAGTCCTTAGTTTCTTCAATTTGGTGCTTGTGCTTTGCCTAAAATTGTTTATTTGTCTATTTTCTTCATCAAATCTCTACATCAGTTGGTATTAGAGCAAAGGATTTGTTATTTGTAAGGGGAAAAACAATTCTATCAAGAGTAGGGTTTGTAATTTCGGTGAATCCATGGCTGCAAGAAGGTTCGAGGAAGAGAAGCTCTCGTAGATCTACCTCGTGATGCGAAAGATAAAGAAAATGAAATATCTTAGGAGTCAAGTTCAGCAGCTTGCATGGCAGCTTGCAGGCATTGCTCATGGACTAGATTCTAATCTTCTCACCTAAGAAGATGTTAAGCATAACCCCTTTCACCGCCATGTTCCTTGTTTCGGAGTTGAGTTTAGAGGAGAGTGATAGAAGACTTAGACATGGGGAGCTTCACTCTATGTTTTTCGATTTGAAGGTGCATATTTCTGATTTTGATGAGCATAATTTGAATCACAACCAGGGGAACAATAATCTTGCTGCTTGTGAGTACAATTTGGTTCGTGATGTTGTGGAGGCCGCCCATAGAGAATCTTTATTTTCATCTAGTTATTTTCAAATTAGCAAGTTGTAGATTAGGATTCGCCACCAATCTTCGATACCTAGTTAGATGAACGACAAGATCTCTTAGGAGATCTGATCTATGATAACTTTCAAGATGAAGGTCTCAAGAAAATTTGAGTTTGAAGTTTCCTACATGATTTTCAATTGCAAATTCAAGAATAGCCGAATTTGATAAATTTGTATCGATTCCTCAATATACATATTGTTATCTGATTCTTGAGGATTTCTTGTTAAAATAAATAATTTTTAAGTCAACAAAGAAAAGGAAGGTGGTTTGATGCTGATTTTTTTTAGGTCCGTACCCTTCAAAGCATGAGGATAGGTTTTCTCCAACCAGGGGAGTATGATGCAGGACATAAGTTTCTTATTTCCATTTTTTGTTTAATTTTAAATGATGTATAATTTGATTTTAATTTAGGGTTTCTGAGTTTTTATTTTTTTATTTTTTTTATTTTTATGGTTTTGGGGTTTTTATATTTTAAGATTTTAGGAGTTATTCAGAAAAGTAACTAGAATGCATATGGAATATTTTGTTTTATCAAGGGTAAAAATATCATTACGAATATTGTTTTAAGTTTAGACTATTTGTTCCAAAATATAACTAGCATATGGAATGTTTTGTTTTATCAAGGGTAAAAGTATCATTACAAATATTGTTTTAAGTTTAGACTATTTGTTCCTTCTTATTTTGGTGAAGGGCATTATGGACCTTTGTACTCCAATTAAGTTTTAAAAGAGGTGCATGGAGGTCTCAGGGGAATTCACCTGAATTTGAAAAGGGCAAAAAAAGGAAGCTCTAGCTTTTAAGCACTAGTTAGGGTTTGGGGAAGATTTCCAGTTTTCTTTTGCTTGTGCTTTGCCTGAAATTGTTTAATCTTATGTTTTCTTTATGAAATCTCTACATCAATCTGTATCCATACCTGGCTACTTTCTTGGGCTCTTGAATTTTGATTAGAGTAAGCTTTTGACACTTCTTTTGGTCTTGATGCAGCTCAAGGACCATAATTGTTAATGGAACTCCACTTGGGAAGGAAGAGGATATGCTAATAAGTTATGGATGCGAAATTATTCCTGGGCCTGATAAAAATGGTAAGAGCTACTGTAGATGACATTCATCTTATCATTCTGTTCATATCAAATGTCCCGCAAGTTTTCTCTAACAACTTAGCATCATGCCAGTTTAGCGATATAAAACACTTTTGACGATGGTTATTGTGTTCATTTCCTCATTGCCATTATTTACATGCTTTTGCAGGACTTATGATTTATCTTAACCATTGTAACAACTGAGTGACATAATAATCCTTAATTAAATGTTTAGTTTCAGGTTGTTGCTGTCTCTGTTGTTAGACGTCTGAACTGCTAGAAAAAATTAAACATTAGTTGTTTATAGCATGAACTTTCTAAGTTTATATTCACCATAGGACTGTGCTTGCTTCACTTACTTTTGCATCTTATTAATTTAATTTGCTAGTTAAAATATGAGCGCCTTAAAAAGAGACTCATTGTTTGATAGATTGAGTTGAGAGGTCGAGTTATGATCTTGCTTGGAAGTCTTACTGGTGCGATTGGGCATGTATGTCAGGGAAAACAAAAGACATATAACAGAGTCTTAGCAATGGGTTTCTTTACGAGGAATTATCTAGGTAAAACTTGAGTACTTTAAAGTGTTTAACTCTGCAGATACCAATAGATAGCAAACTACTGATGATCACAAAAAGAATATAAAAAAATGACAATGTTTAAATAAAGTTATGTCAAACTTTGCATTTGAATTTTTACTTAGTTTCATGTTGTGATGCATGGATATGGCGCAGGACACGGTTACGATTTGAGTTTTCTTGGATTTTTCATATGTTTTTGAAGTATCCAACATTGACACGGCACCCATTTTTTAACTATCTGTGCATTTTAAGTTTCGTGTCTTTTTGAAGGGTATCTTTGTTGTTAGAAATTCCTGGCTTATGTATTTGGGAGCAAGAGCTTGAGAGCCTAAGAGATTATTCCCATCTAGAATCACCAAGGAATGTTTGACCTTGGAATTAGAATTGAACATATTTTACCTATAAAAACGAGAAATTTGAACATATGTGCTTTATTTTTTGTTTCTCATGATCTTAAGGTCTGGCAAGATTTATACTAATTTCATGCCTTCAATGTATCGGTGGCCATTATTCATCAACAACTTTGAGCTCGCTCGTACTACTGTTACTTGATTTCTCTCTCTCTATCTATCTCTCTCTCTTCCCCCCCTTCCCCCCCCCCCCCCCGCCCCCACATCATTTATCCTTTTATATAGACTCTCTATTATTTAAAGACTTACTGAAAAGAATGTGATGACAAATTATTTAAAGACTTACTGAAAAGAAATGCGATGATTGTCTTGTTAATCTTTTTGTTTGCACTTCTAGCATACCAAAATCAGATACTTCCTGATGCTTCTGCAGTGGTCCCCTCTATTTTGGTGTAAGAGTTGATTCCTCTTTTTATGTTTGCCACATTGGTACTGCTCCCTGGTTATGGTCAAGGGCAGATCTTGATGGGATCCCTTGTTACATGTGGTGATTAGCATGCCAGTATGTTAGTTTCATTAGTCAGATGGCTTGCTTGCAAAGATTTATCCTTTTCTGGCTGGTTGCATATGTAACTCTTTATTCCTTCCCTTGTTTCATAGGTAGATTTTCAATCATGCATTTATTTGGAATTCTTAGCTTCGAGTCAATTGTTTCATGAATTTTGAGGCATACTTTGTTGTTAATCCGTTAGAATGCTTGAACTCTTCAGTAATGCGTGCTTCTTGGCATTAGATACTAGGTGGCCTTAGAAAGGAACTCCTTGGGTTCTTGAAAGCCTTCCTCAGCACCTTCCCCTGTCTGCTAAAAGTGCCACTCTCTCTTTCTTATCAACTTCTGAAGATGCCTGGAAAAGTCATCAACGCATCACAAACATGTCTTTCCTTTTCTCTTGCAACTTCTTTTTCTACATTTTGAAATGCCTTGGATGAATAATGCTATCTTTTTGCATTTAGGGTATTACTGCATTTTCCCTGCCTCAACCTACCTCAACCAATAGTCTCCATTGTTTACATATGCTCCATATAAAATGGAATGAGAAATTGCCCCAAAATTCTCTTTCATTTCAACAGCTGTAAAAATGTGCCCCATTCCTTCAGAATGGCCATAATTTCTCATGGGTTTTTGTTGTCAATGCGTGAGTCCCTCTCCAGCCTTGGACCTTTAGCCCTTTTAGTCTCTTCGAATATTTGCATTAGTAGAATTGCCAGCATTTACCCCCATTGTCTCCTCGAGCATCAAAGTTTTCCTTCCACCATCATTGAGCATCTACGTATTGAACTCGCTCATGAAGTTTGCCTCTATGTGCTGTTGCGATTAATCTTTAGTTCATTTATCTTGTAGCTAAGGTTTACTTTTAGATTCATCTTGCTTGCTTGTATGATCTGTGATACATGACTGTACATAGTTATTTCAATTTTCAGACTCGTTTGTTTCATCAATTGCCTTTTCTTGTTGAGGATTTTCCACATACCTAGAAAGTTTATCTGACAAATTTTCTGAATTGAATGTATTCATAAACGCCTTGATCTATTCTTCTTTCTGGTTTCCATATTGTTATATTTTTGAAAATGATGTATTTGGTTGCTGTGGCATACTGTGGGCTTGAAATAACATTTCTCTTTTTCTTGTTAATTTTCTTAGGATATCTTACATATGAATTTCAAGTTCTTCCAACGGGCCAAAACCCAAGTAATTCTATCAAGGTTGCAACTTTGAACTGCTTGTTTTTTCCTTTAAGAATTTTGTGCTTTGCTTGTCATAGAATACCTATGTCTATGATGTTTCTAATTTTTATACTCTTTCTAGGTTCCTTTGGATGTTAACAATATGAAATGCAGTATTTGCCTTAATATATGGCATGACGTTGTAACTGTTGCTCCTTGTCACCACAATTTTTGGTAATGACTTCTTAGTATTTCATAATCATCAGGATGAAATTTATATTACCTTTTTAATGTTGTAAAGAAATCTTACTTCTTTATGTTATACCAGCAATGGATGCTTCTCCATATGGGCAAAAAGGTGTCAGAAAGAACGCCGACAAGTTTTTTGTCCACAATGTCGGTCGATCACCCATTCAGTTGGAAAAAACCATATTTTGCATTATCTTGAGGAGGTTTGGGTTCTTGTTTACATGGAGTTTTTGAATTTGTAATAGCATTTATAAATAATTTTTGCTTTAGTGTTTATTTTTTGTAGATGATGCACTGAATACTAACTGATATTAGAGGACATTTAGAAACAGATGTTGAACCTTGTCGGAGACTCTTGCTTAGTTCCTTGAATATTCGATAGAAATATCATTGAAGATACCAGGAGTTCTTTCCTTCTGCTGCCAGTTCATTAGTCTTGTTCTTCCCGAGAATGTTCCTTTTCTACTTTCTTGTATGCTGGTTTGAAATATTTTGCTATAGATATGAGTTCAATTTCTATTAAAAAAAAGAATAGCATTACCTCTCTCATTGTGATGTGTTTGGTAGATAATGGGGCGAGTTTCGAGTGTTCCAAGCACTTCTGTTGTAGGAGAAATCAGAATGTTCCTAGTGCATCTGTTGCTGTTGAGGGTTTTAGGCATTGTTGCTATAGGGAGCAAACTAGTTATCATGAATTGTTGCTATAGTGACAATGGTGTTAGAATGCAATGGAGTGTTCTGTAATTTGTGTGTATTTTAAGTAGTTTATATTGTAAAGTCATTTGCTGATAGGTATAAGGGTCCTTACTCAAGTTGTAACATTATAAATTTAATAACGCAAGAATTAGGGCTATTCCCTGGTGTGTGTTTTCAAGTATGTGCCTCTTTTCCTTGTGCTTCTCATCCTTCTTTCCTAAACAATGATCTTTTTCTCTCCTATTTCTTCCATATTAGGCACAGTAAGACCGGGAATGCCCTCACCCTTCCTCTCCCATAGAAGCTTTCACCCTCATTAGCACTAGTATGGGGTGCAACTCGAAAGCCTGAACTCAAACAAGCCAAGTAGCTAAAAGAAAAGCTCAGGAGCTGACCCTACTGTTCATGCTACTGAAACTGTAATGTTCACGCCACTGTTATGCTACTGTTCTTTCTTTCAAAGCCTGATACTTCAGCCAAAAACTCTTGATTCTCTTTTCATTCAATATAAAACCCTAGATCTTGTCTGAAATCTATAATACTGCTCTTCACAACCTATTTCTTTCTCTTTAAAAATAAAAATAAAAATCCTAACTGCTGTTCTCCTTTTCGGTTGAAATCTAGTCCAAAATCAAACTGCTTTTCTCTCTCTTGCTCATCAAACCTAACTGCTGGTTTCTCTTCCTTCTTTATTCTTCCTTGAAATCTCTTGCTCTTTACTTTTTCTTGTTCTATTAACAATGACCTTGTCATCTTCTTCTATGTCAATTGATCTTCCTGGTTGTCAATATGTACTTGTTTACTTGGAAATGCTTAGTTCTAACTTGTATAAGAGGCCAGTGATTATTGGGGCACATTGATGGTTCATCAAAGCTGGCACAACTAACAATGTTGTTCATTCCAACTTCGCATATGATGATTAGATATCTAAGGACTAGAACCTCATCGGTTGGATTTGTTCCACCCTTCAAAGAAACTTATCCCTCAAGAGATTAATTTACCAACTGTCGCAGCAATATGGGAAGTTCTTCATGACTTTTTTTCTTAAGAAACAGAAGCCCTAATTGTGCATCTTTGAAGTGAGCTTCATACTTGTAAAAGAAATACTATGTTAGCCTTGGAATTTTATAACAAGATAAAAGCCCTATGTGATTCTTGTCCAAAGCCTAGAGAAAGGAGGTTTTGTTAGGTGGGCAGCCAGCATAAAACTTTGTCACAACTTTCATGAATCTTGAACCAATATGGCGGAACAAGATTCATGTAGTTGACCCCAAATAGTTGCGATAAGGCTTGGATGATGATGATGATGATAAAAGCCCAATGTGATCGGCTTGCTATGCTGCAAGATCTTCTATGTGAAAGCGACAAGGTCCATTAGATTTTGAGAGGTTTAGGGGATGTTTATAAGGTGTTTGTTTTCTTTGTGATGATGAGGACTGCATTTCCTCATTTAGTGAATTGCGAATTTTATTGTTGCAACATGAAGCATTATTCAATCTCAAATCTTCGTTCGAAAAGTCTTCCACTTCCGATTCACATCCTCTTTTATTCTTAAATAGTAATCCAAATATTAATATTGGTTGGTATTCAAATCGTAGTGAAGAGGTAGAGGATACAAAGTAGAGGACATGGAGGTCGAGTGGAAGAACTAATTTTCAACCTCATCGGGGTTATGGTTTGCTACCCACTCCTTCAGCAAGGTCAGTTGTCTCTTCATATGGTGGTGTTGTTTGCTAGATATGGAATGAAGCATCATACAACCATTAAGTGCTTTGATCGTTATAAAACCCTGCTAGTTGAAAGTTAAGTTGCTGCCCTAAATCATTTTCTGGAGAACTTAGCTATCCTGTCACCTACAAAGATAGATTGGGTTATGAATAGTGGTGCTGTAAATCATGTTTTAGTTACCAGTGGTACGTTCTGATCCTTGATTCCTTACTTTGGTAGTGGCTCTTTTGTGATTGGTGATAGAAACTGCCTCAATATCACTCATATAGGAAGTGTCACAGTTCAATCCTCCTGTGGTCCTATCTATTTATCTAATGTTTTCTTTGTTCCTAAGATGTGTCGGAATCTTATATCACTTTCGCAGTTAGCCCGAGAAAATTCTATTTCATGTGTATTTCCCCTCAAATTTTGTTTTTTTGAAAGAAAACAACATCATGGATAAGATGCCTAAAAGGTCTTATCGGAGACGTCTTTCATTATCTATGATCACGTCAAGAAGAAGCTCCCGTTGTTCTTTTCTTCTCTTAGTGCCAATAAAGATACCAATGTTTGACATCATCGTTTAGGTCATTGAATCCTGAGTCTTTATAGAGAGGCCCTACTTCCCTCTAATCTTGAGAATGAATCTTTCTTTGTGTGTAATGGATGCCAGTTGGATAAACGTGTGAAACTTCCATTTGTGATTCATAATAAAAGAGCTTCTACTCCCTTTCAATTAATTCATTCTAATATTTGGGGTCCTGCTCCACAATCTTCTTTATTTGGTTCTTTATATTACGTTACATTTCTGGATGATTTCTCTCGTGTCACTTAGATATTCTTTAAGAAGAAATCCAACGCCTTTCATGTTTTTATGAAATTCAAAATATTTGATCAAAAACACTTTCGAAAATCTTGTCTACTTTTGTAATGATGGAGGGATAGAGTTTTCATCCCAGAACTTTAGGACCTATCTGGAGAATAATGGGGTGAAAACAACAAATATCATGTGCACACCCACCTGAGCAAAATGGATCAGCAGAGTGAAAACATAGGCATATCAATGAAGTTGTATTGTCCACGACATTTATGAGTGGAGTTCTTAAATTTTTATCGACACATGCATTTTATACAACAGTTTATCGCATCAATGCTTGCAGAAGTTCTGCATGGAAAATGACCTTATTCCATGTTGCATCCATTTGGATGTTATCCCATGTTCTTATTGATAAAATCTAGAGACAAGTTGTCCCCGTAAGCAGGCATTTGTGTAGGGGTGGCAATGAGTCGGGTACGGGTCGGGTTCGGTTGGATCAGGACTCGGACCCTTCAGGTCCCGGGTTTGGTCGGATCCATTTCCACCCTATGACAGTTTCTTTTTTGTTTTTTTTGGCCCTTTTTTTATCATCATATACCTTATGACTATGAGCTGCTTTTTTTCTTCTAATAATACTGTAAATGTTGCTAATATTGTAACAATATGAACACCTAGCGCGTGGCAAAAGACACATGAGTGCCATCATATACCTTATGACTACGTGTGCCGGTTGGGTATGGCTGGACCCTAACCTGGACTATCTGGGTCCAAAATTTGGACTCATACCCGGACTCGAGGTCGGGTATACCTGTCGGTCCATTGCCACCCCTACATTTGTGTTTTAAAGGGTATGTTGAAGAATACAAGGGATACATGTTTTACAATCCTAAATTGAAAAGAGTTTTTATCTCAAGACATGTAACCTTCGATGAAAGGAGGATGTATATGTCTCCTAGTTTTATGTATGTAGGTGATTTATATAAACGGGAAATTCCATAGCATCATGAAATTCATAGTTGACCCATGAATCAAGTTATAGATGAGACACTATTTTTGTTCATAAAGATATGGATAGAAGTGGTGAGCATTACAATATTATGGTGGAGATAATTGATGAATTTCAAGTCTTGGGCAAGAGTTGAAGAAATGTATGGGATTTAAATGAAGATTCTCATAGAATTCAGCCAAAGATGTTATAGTATATCAAAGACGAAGGCATGAAGGGCAGCCAAAAGATAATCCACCTGAATACTCTCATACTCCAAATGAAGACTCTCGTAAAATTGAAAACCTTTATACATCAGTCAAGGATAGTTCATTATATAAAAGAAGAAGGCGTGAAGGACAGCAAGAAGATATGCCAGTTGAACTGCCAGTAGGTTTATGAAGTAAACTAAAAGTCAGATGGCAATGTGGAAAGGGTTAAAGCAAGGCTGGTTGCAAAAAGGTTTAATCAACAATGAGGACTTGATTATAGTGAAACATTTAGTCTTGTTAAGATAGTGACAGTTCAGATGGTTGTTTCCCTTGCTGTAGCCTATGGTTGGTCTCTTTTTTAGTTGGATGTTAAGGATGCCTTTTTGCATGGAAAGTTGGTTGAAGAGGTACCGCCTGGTTTTCTTGAAGAGAATCCAGAGACTCATGTTTGCAGGTTCAAAAGATCTATAGATGGGTTAAAAGAAGCTCCTAGAATGTTGTTTCAATGTTCCATAATGCACTAAAAGAAAGGGGTTTTATCAGGCCAACATCATATTGTTCATTGTTTATTTGTCACAACATGGAAGGCATTATTTTCATTCTGCTTTATGTTGCTGGCATTATAATTACTGGGAGCTCTATAGGCCTTATCGATGGTGTCAAGAAACTTTTGCTTGATAGCTTGACAGGTCGGTTGCGGATACTTCTTGGGAATTGAAGTAGATTGAAACGAGAATCAAATTTGGCTGTTTCAAGTAATGTACGCTTTAGACTTTCTCGAAAGGGATAATATGATCGATTGCATGTCATGTCATACAACAACCGCTCTAAACAAAAGATTAAGGATATTTGGAGGACAACCTTTAGATCATCCAGAGAGATATAAAAGTTTAGCAGGGGCATTACAGTATCTCACTCGTACCTGACCTGATGTATTATTATTTGCTGTTGACCAAGTCTGTTAAATTATGCATGCGCTTACTGACACTCACATGGAAGCGCTGAAGGGAATAATAAGATATGTGAAAGGAATGATGAATCACGATTGCTCAATGAAAGAAACAACATGAATAATTGAATATTGCTCTATAGTTGGGTACTCTAATGATGCAGACTGAGCTGGAGATCCAAATTCTGGAAGATCCCTTTCAGGTTATTGTGTCTTTCTGGGTAGAAATCTAATTTCATGGAGTAAGAAACATAAAACTGTTATGAGGCCTACTATTGAGGCCGGCTTTTGAGCACTTGCAACTATTGTTTACGAGATTTCATGTGTACGAATTGTTTCTTTTTGTGGAACAAAAATATGCAAGAAAACAATTTAATGTGACAACAGGAGTGGTCTGGCAATTTTGAGCAAATCCTATATTTTATGATTGCATTAACCACATTCAGATGTTTTACCATTTGGTTCGTGAGAGCCAAAATGTGGACCATGTAGCACCACTTGGGCACCACATGTCCAGAAGATGGGGTGCTCACAATGTTGTGTTTGGTGTGTGGTGATAACTTCGATAAGTGTGTTTTGTGTTATTGACTTGAGTGTAACTTGGAACACATGCGGCTTGCCATGTGGGACCTAGCTATTTCCCTTAATTTTGGTCTGTTGTCCATTTAAAACCTTGTCTATGTAATAATTCTCGTTTGGGGTTTACATATGCATAGAGGCGTTATAATTATGATTAATTTCATTTTAATATGCTGACTGTATTTTTCCAGTCCACCCCTTAGGGGGTGAACTTGGCCTCCTCTCTCTTGTACACTCCTTACCCATAAATACATTTTAGTCCTGACCTGGTAGTGCCATGTGGCATCCGAGTGGCCATAGGGCTGCCACATGGCACCCCACACCTCACTCTAGGATCACCGCCTAGTTGGGCATTGATCCCTAGGCAGGGGACTAGATTGGCATTTGGTTGCTTGTTTTATAAGGGGTTGTGTTATGGTGTCTTGTTATATATTGTTATATAATGTTATAAATTAAGGCTCCCTTTTTATCACGTCTTAATTAACTCACACATGGGTCATGCATGGCATGTGTGAAGTTTAATTAATTAATTTATTTGATATTAAAGAGAAAATACATTTTCAAATTTGAGTTAAAAAATATCTTCACACACATGTGTGAAGGGACATTATCTTTAAATTGATTGGTTTGAAATTTTAGAACTACAAAGTGATTGCCTTCGATAAAGAAGAATATCTCCGCATATGTGAGCTTTGCCAATTACTTCTTTGCTCTTTAGCCTTTGTGGTTATCTACTTTAATACATTATTAAAAAAACTAAGGGTATTTTTGTAAGGCCATATTGGATACAATTGGAACAAAAACATGGGCCAAGGACAAAATGGTAAAGTGGCATAACTTAGGGTTAGGGTGAGTGATAATGGTGTGAAATCCGATCCCTTCATCCTAACGGTTGGATGGGGATGGGTGGCTAGGTACATTAGCCTCTCATGTGCCTTTGGATTAGTGCATCAAGGGTGTTGATTGAATCCAAAGTTACACCCATGTTATAAAAGCACATCATGAGATCTCAAACTCTAACTATCTAAACTCTTGAACCATTTTGGAAAATTATTGCTCCCCTCCTTCTTCTAAGGTTTTGTGAGAGACAATTGAAGAGAGAGAGCTTTTAAAGTTTCATTAATGGTGATCTTGATGGTGGTCCTCCTTCTTGTGCTTAAGTTCATAGTGTGCATTTATCAAGATAAACTCCATTGAATTTCTTTTCTCATAAGATCATATCCTTGGCATCTATAGTTGCTGGAGTTTTGAATTTAGAAAAGTTTCATTGATTTTAGAATCCCCATTTGATCATCTTTTTCATTATGCTTATTCATAGTGTGGTCCTTCATGAGTTATATAGCCTATATGCATGAGAATCCATGATCGTGCATAATATCTATTAATTACTTTGCTTCAAACCCATCTAAGAATTTAGTCTCAGAGTGTCACTCCATTTTCAGAACTTTTTCATCACGTTTTTACCTATGGGGGTTCATAATCTTTCCATTCAAGATTGTTTTGGCGGTCTCGGACCACCATGTGTAGTTTGGCCATAACTCTTTTGTTCTTTATCCGATTCGATTCAAACCTTTTGCATTATGTTTTGGATGATAATGCCAGTGTGTTGAGATCTTAAGAAGTGATTTTAAGCTGTGTAATTTCTTCCCATTTGGATTAGACACTCTTGTGAGATTGAACCACTTTTGTACAATCCGAAGGGACAAAATTAAGTTCTTATAGGGCCCGATTGCGTGGCCCCCGATACAAGGGGTTCAAAACATGGCTTCCCTATTTTAATTTGGCATTCTAATTCCCTGTTTAGTTGATTTTATTATTTAGAATTTTGTTTAGATTAGTTGCATGATGTATTTAAGCTTTGGAACATAGTTTATATAATTTGTGCTATGAAAGTGTAATTCATAAGCTAGTCTTGCTTTATATGTAATTGCCCCATAAGGGGTTGGTATTTGAGTTTATTGACAGTGGTTATACAAGGCTAGAAATGGTTGTAATTGTTATGTAAAAAGATTGTAACTTATTCACTTAGCTTGGTTTTTAGCAAGTGGCTTGTTGAAGGTGTCCATTTTGCCTTGTTTTTCGGCTTGTAAATTTGCTCTAGGCTTTGTGTCCACTTTTAAATATACCACCACAAATTTCCCAATAAAAGCCGTGAACACTTGATTCATCACCTTTATAAAAGTACTGGGCGCATTGGAGCGGCCAAATGGCATCACCAACCACTCTTAAAAGCCCTCTCGTGAATGCAGTCTTCCACTCATTTCCAGGTCGAATATGGATATGATGATATCCACTCCTCAAAAATATCTTTGAGAAACACAGTAGCACCAGCCAACATATTTAACATATCATCTAGGCGTGGAATTGGGAAGCGGTACTTGATTGTGATCTTGTTAATGGCCGTACTATCCACACACATTCGCCAAGTCCCATCCTTTTTAGGTGTCAACAAGGCCGGGACAGCACAAGGGTTCATGCTCTCTCTTTTGAACCCCTTCTGTAAACAACTTGTGACCCGTCTCTGCAACACATCATGCTCCTTTGGGCTCATTCTATATGCAGCCTTGTTCGATAGGCTAGACCTAGGAAAGAGGTCAATGTGATATTGGATATCCTTCATGGGTGGTAAACCCTCTGGTCGCTCATTTGGAGTGACATCACTATAGTCCCTCATTAAGGGCTCTAACTGTGGTGGAACCGAACAAATTGGCTGCTCCTCCATTTGGACCACTGCAAATTTCTCCAATCCCTTCATAAACTCAGCCACCCTTCATCTGATTTGGATGCACTTTCCTTCTTAGATGGACTTAAAATCACTTTTATCCCATCTTTGACAAAGGAATAAGTGTTTTTTAATTCATTGTGTATGGTATGTTTATCATACTGCCTTGGTCTACTCAATAATAAATGACATGCATCCATTGGCACAACATCGCCCCACACATCACCTTTATAATGCTTTCCAATAGAAAAAGAAACTAGACAGCGCTTAGAAACTGTTACCTCATTTCCCTTTTGAACCAAGCTATCTTGTATGGTTTTGGATGGCTCTCTACCTTCAATTTCAGCTTGTCTGCCATCTCCTAAGAAATAATATTTTCATAGCTGCCCCTATTAATGATTTGATTGCAAGCCTTCCCATGGTCACTAAAGTTACTTCAGGCTCTTCTCCCTCAGGCTCTTCATCATAAATAGAGTCCCCATCAAAAGATGGTTTGCAATCCTCCTTGAAAACCTCCTCAGCAAGGGCTACAAGTTTTCTATATGGGCACTGAGAAGAGACATGGCCAATCCCCAAACACTTAAAGCATTTTATAGTGCTAATGTTTGGGTGACTAGAACCAGCCCCAACACCCACAGTTCTTGCTGTTCGGATGGGCCAGCAGGCTGTGAGGACTGTCCACCCACTAAATTTCCACCTTTTCCCTTAAATTTTCTTCCACAGCCGCTTGAGCTACCCTGGCTTGCTGCCCACCTTGATGATGGAAGCCTCAACTGAGCTTCAACCTTAACTGTGAGGTTGTAAGCCGCATCTAAAGTTTGCCTTTCAACCACATCACTGTCAGCTATCAACTCATAAAATACATCCGTATACTCCTCTACACTCTTTTCACCTTGATGACGATTATTCATCTTGTGATAGAAGGATTGCAAATAATTTTCAGGCAAGTATTTTTCTTTTAATTTCTTTTTCATCTTCTCCCATTTATTAATTCTTGGCTTTCCCATCCTCTCTCTTCTAGCCCTAAGTTGTTCCCACCATGCCGAAGCAACTTTTTTCAATTTTATGGCAATAATTACCATTTTATTTTCAGGTATCTCCTTATAGTAAAAAAACCCTTTCTACTGTATTTAACCAATCTACAAACTCCTCGGGTTGAGACTTGCCGACAAAATCTCAGGTATATCCACCTTCAAATCGACATCCCTAGAGTGGCGCACCCTACATCTAGGTCTTTGCTCGCTATCCTCATCACTCGACTCCACACACAGAGTGCGATGGTGAAAAGGTTTGTATTTGAGATCCTCTTGGGTTGAAAGATCACCGTCTTGGCCATTATTGAGGGTTGCGAATTCTTGTGTCAGCTGCTGAACTTGTCTTTCAAATTCCTCAATTCTCTCAGCTGTAGGATCACAAACCCTAGGCAAATAATCAACAAAAGTTGCTGAAATTTGCAAGATCAAGGTTGTTTTGGCAAAACTTTGGCCAAAATCAGCAAATCCTAGGCTCCACTATAACTTCCCCTCTTTGTTGTTGACCTAGGGCACCAAAAAAAGTGGTGCTACTGTGACTTCCGTATTGCTAAAATAATTTCCGTATTGCTGCAATAACTTTCATACTGTTACAGTAACTTTTGTGTGGATCGCGGGCACTGATACCACTTGATGTAGGGAGAAGAAACATAGAAAATTCAGCAAGAAGCACTATGACCCAAGCAATTTTGGAGAAACCCTAGGGTTTTCTTTCGCCTAGGGCTCAAACCTTAGGCTTCTTTTACAAGACAAAGTCTTTCTTTTCTTAAATAGGAATACATGAAGGATTCTCCAGGCCATCCATACCTTTATTTATATGGAAAAATTATTGTTTTGGACAATATTTGTCCATACAATTTAACTTTTGGCCAAAAAGGTCCTAACTTAAAGTATAACTTGAAACTAAACTCCCTAATTTTAATTAAATATCTAAAAAGTCTCTAACTGGTCCAATAATGAAATAAATTAAATAAAAAGCATCTGAAATAGCAATAAAGAACTAAAAAGAGACCAAAATTTTTTCTTGCTCTTCTTGTTCTTCTTGAAAGCCCCCTCTTAGAGTTTTCATCCTCGAAATATGACAAAAAATTAGGAGGAATTTGTCGCTCCCATAGAAGATACTCGTGTTTACTTGTGCTCTAATCTCCATCAGAAAGCCATTTCCTCTCAAATCTAGCTTGTTTTGATAATTTATTGAGATGTTTTTGTCTCTTTTCTCTAGTTTCCTTTATCATTTTGATAGTAGAGTTCAGATTTTCTTCAACAACAAAGTCAGAAAACTGCAACCAAGCCTAGGGTTTTTTGATTTCAGCGGGTGTTTTTTGATAATCTGCCTAGGGTTTGTGATTTCGACAAACCCATGGCAGTGAGAAGGGTCTGTAGAAGGGAAGTTTTCATAGATCGTCTTTGTGATCCCATAGATGAAGAAATTGAAGAGCTTAACTGACAAATTCAGTAGTATGCGAGCATCATTCATGGGCAAGATGGTGATCTCTCTTCCCAAGAAGATGTCGAGCATCACCCTTTTGAACTCCATGCTCCGCATGAAGAATTGAGTGAAGAAGAAAGTGATAGAAGACCTAGGCATGGGAAACATCACTCTAGGGTTTTCAATTTGAAGGATATTCTCAATTTTTGTCATAGGTTCTATCAGAAATCAACAGGTTGTAGAGTGGGATTTGTTATCAATTTTCGATGCATACGTAGATGTAGTACAAGATATTGTAGGAGATCCGGTCTATGATGATGAACAAGATTTTGTGGTTGGAACCGATCTTTAACGAAGAAAAAGATTAAGGATTCCAAGGAGAATCCATAGATGAAGGTGTTGGTTATGTGATGATCGCGATCATCTCGAAGTTGCACTTGTTATATGTTATGGAGCTGAGCATAGGCAATTTCATCAAGGTTATACGGTTGAATTGATGCAATTTGAGCAAGTTTATGTGGCTAAATAGACTCTATCGATATACAGTGCTCGAGGGTTTCTCTAAAGTATTTATGAATATATTAATTTAGTTCAAAACCCCAGTCGTAATGCATATTGTTGTATTTTGATTGGGACAATAAGCCCCAAGTCTATCGATTTGATGTATAATGTTTGGGTTGAAGATGATTGTGGAACTAATGCCAAATTTATCTTAGCCTACTTCAAAACTCAATGATGAGTTTTTTCCAACAGGGGAGAATGATGCAGGAAAAATTATTCTTATATTCAATTTATATTTAATCTCAAAGAATGTATATTTTAATTTTAGTTTTAAAGTTTATTTTTAGGGTTTTTAAGTTTTTTAGGGATTCTAGCATCTTTTCATATTTTTATTTACTATTCAATGGATACTGTTCGTGGGTACTATTCGTGGATATCGTTCTTGGGTTACTGTTCACAGGGGTAAAATTATCATTACAATATTTTTTTTAAGTTAGGACTTTTTTGGTCATTTTAATTATTGAAAGGTCATTTAATGTTGTTGAATATTAAATTATAATATATAAGAGGTGCGTGGAGCCTTGAGGGTGTTCTTCGTCGTGATTTTCCAAAATTGAAGAAAGAAGAAGCTTAGGCTTTTTGGCTTGGGGTTTGGTTTACTCTTTGCTGATTTTACTGCTCTCTATCTACTCCCTACATCACATTTGGGTTGAAAATCGATTCTAATAAAGTAGGAATTTCGTTTTCTTCAATTCTCCTTCTACGTGCATGATTCTGATAATTGGAATTTTATAGCCACTTGCGATTCCGCGATTTCATTTCCTATGTCGATTCAAAATCTCAGTCATTTCTAACAAGTATGGGCGAATGAAACCTGTCTAGATGCCCACTTTGATGTTAGCTAGAGGTGGCACGGAACAAATACACTCATGCTACACGTACTGGCAGCCAACTGGGGGACTGTTATGATCCCTTAGGAGGCTTGTCGTGCCTAGAGCCTCGCCTTGCTTTGCTTGCCTCGGGTATGGACCGGGGGGGCAAGTTTTTTAAATGGGGAACATGTCTTTATTTTTAGGGGGGGATGGGGGGAGAGGGAGGGTGTTTGGGGGAGGTTGCTTCTCAAGGCCATTTTTTGGTAAAAATTGACCCAAAATCTCATTTTAAATATTTCAAATTAGGAAAGATTACTTCTGCAGAAAGGATGAATCATAACTAAACATTGGCAGTTGGTAGTGCTAATATGGTATGTAAATGTTCAATTGTGTATCTAGGGGGTGGCAATTGGGTCGGATCCATCCAAGGACCTGGCGGGTTGACCTGATCCGGGTTCGGGTTTGGATCCAAGTTTTGGACCTGGTGGGTGGGGTCCAGGTTCAAAGCCCTGGACTCGAGTTGGATCCGTGTTGGGCATATGTACACACACTTACACACACACTTATATTTATACATACACTAATTTAAACATATATATGTACATATGAATACATATGAAAAATATTTTGGAAATATATAATATTTTGATAAATTTGCTTGTATATATTATGTGTGTGTGTGTTTATATATATATATATTTGACACCTACACTTGCTAACGCTTAAGTTGCATGGCTTTTTTAACAACATAATGAACTACCTTCCAAGCATGTGATTTAGCATTGCTATAAAATGTGTTCATTTATATCTGATTTTAGTAGTTTTTTTTTCATAGTTACAAAACATATATACTTTTTAGTGGCATATTTTATTTGTTTTAAATTTTTTTCTATTTGGCAGTCATGACCTCCATGTCGCCACACAGGCATCCCGGCCACCTCACAATTTAGGTGCCACCTATTGTTTTCTAGTATGTTGATAGCGACAAGCAACAATTCATATCAATTTTTTCTTCAAACTCTGCCTTGGCCGGTCCTAAGCCGGTCACACCGGTCCCAAGCCCTGGTTAAGGAGGAGGGTTGTATTAAGTAGGCAACCAGTGTAAAACTTTGCCAAATCTCGTAACCGACCCCAAATAGTTGGGATAAGGCTCGGAGATGATGATGATAATTTTTTTCTATGAGATACTTTTTAGTCATGATTTACGTTTGTGTTCTCATGTTGAGAAGAATTTTCGGGGAGATGCATTGAAAACATTGTATCATCCATTTAACAATCAGTGCTACCTATATGAGTTGGATATCGGATTTGATATCTTTTCTTAGAATTTACTTGGGAATCAATTTGGATCATTCTATTATATCGTGTTGTAATCTTTATTATTTCTACTATAATAACACAATCGATTCATGTTAATCGGTTCAATCCTCACCGAAACGTTATTTGAATATCGTAGTTGTCAATGTCTCTACTGCGGTAGTTGTCTTGTAAGGATTCTGTATGGGGACCTTTAACTAAAAATAGTTGACAATATTTGAGGTTTTACTGTATAATCCCAGCCGGAGTTGTGGGAACCTTAGGTGTGGGGCCACGGTCCCACCGTAGTAACTCTATCCCGTGGTTCATCTAAGGGATCTTAGAGGGAGCCAGGTTTAGGGATCTCGCTCCCTATCAAATGGGATATCGGTGTAAATGTTGTAGGTTCCCTCTAAAGAGAGCAGCTTTGCTATCAATTGAACTATTGCTCATCTCCTTGGTACTATAGAATTACCTCTTTAGAATATGTTAAACTATGGCGCATATCATATTGTGGTATGCTGGAATTATGGTATTAAAAAACTATAATTTATAAGATCATAGTAAGTTAATTTGTGATATTATTAAACTGCATTATTGTAGTAAATTGGAGACTATAACTATGACATTAGTAATAAGCTAAGGTGTGTGATAAATGATCGAGCACGCATTGGCTCAATCCTAATTTTATTATTTACTATTGATTGATCCCGTTTATGTATAGTGGAGCTTAGATCTCTCCAAGCCAAAACCTCGATCTCAGTGACATGGGATCTCGCTCCCAGGTATTCTAGAATCTAGCTCCTTAAGTTATTGAACGTACAGACGTCGATCCTAACCCCAGGGAGCTTTTACCCTATGGCGGTTTACTGTTCCCCGAGCCAATCTTGCTCCGGATCCCACTCCAGCGTCCAACAACTATGATCCCAGTCAATATTCAAGAAGGTGGAGGCAGCTAGGGCCTTTGACCACCTAGGCAGCCGGGCTCTCTGCCTAGGCAAGGGTCCAGATACTTGGGCGACCTAGAGAAAGGAAAAGGGAAGGGGGGGGAGCATGTGGGGTGTGTGTGTGTGTGTTATATATATATATATATATATATATATATATATATATATATATATATATATATATATATATAGTGTATGTGTGTGTGTGTGTGTGCACTCTTGCGCATGCGTATGTGAAGCCTCATATGAAATACTTAAAGAGTTTATTTTTTTCTTTTCTTATAGAGTAAGAGAGATAGAGCATAAGGTTCCGTATTTGTGAGAGAGGTCTTGAACACTTGGAGGACATTCTTCGTTTAATATGTCGGGAGGAGAGAGAGAGAGAAAAAGAGAGAGAGAGAGAGAGAGAGAGAGAGAGAGACCTTGCATCAAACACTTTGAGGTCATCTTATTCTCTTTCTTCTTCTTACATGTAAAGAGAGCATATGGATCTATGTTGAGAGAGAGAGAGAGAGAGAGAGAGAGAGAGAGAGAGAGAGAGATTTTTTAAAGTTAATGTAGAGAGAGCACATGGGCCCATGTGCAGCCGAGTTTTTCGTCATTGACCTCAGTGTTGCATTTTGGCGAATGATTTATGACTTTAACTTTCAGATGTCCAGAACCTACGAAACTGTCTCTTCACTTCTATTTGTTTTTTATTCCTTGGGTTCCCTAACATGGTGAAGCTCTTAGGAATGAAATGTGATATGCCATATTCTGATGCCCTTATTGATTGATTACATAGACAATTTGACATTTATAACATGTTTTAGTTACTCTTTTGTGCAGGTTATCTTGCTATCACATTCATCACTTAGGCGCTGCAGTGAAGAACTTGCACTTCTTGACAAGAATGCTATCGCGACCAAATTAGATTTAGTGAGTAATGTTCTGTGTGGCTATATTTCTGGTCATCACTATTTGTTGAATTTGCCTGTTATCCAGATAACAAAACTATATAACAACTTTAGGTAGTGGTACCATGCTATGGTACCATGAGTTTTTGTTTTTCTTGATATATTTTACTTCAAAGGGTATTTGTCTGATTTATACAGTATTAAAAATGTCATTGTACTCCCTATATGGCATAAACTCTCTTCTGCCGAAATTGCATACCCTGCTTCGATTAACGTTCCTTATTATAACAAGTGATCTTTGGTAACTCCAAAACTCTTGATACTGCATATAGTATGAAGAGGTTTCCCTGATGTATTCATGTTGTGCTTATGGTAAAATTTATACTTGGTGTCACGTTTGTTTCGTTGTTGTTTTTCTTATCAAGCAAATCTATAAGTATAAACTGCATCCTTGAACTACAACACCACCTCGGATTTGAACTCATGTATGCTCAACTAATTTGCATGCTATTAGAACAAAACGAGCATAATTCTATTTTGTTTTGTCTGATATGCCTATGAAACACCTCGTGGTAACCAAAACACTATGGACATGTGTTCCTGCATAATTCTCAAAGTACATATGGTTTGAACCCAACTTATGGTCAAGATGCTTATGACCCAACAATTAGAGTTTACTTGCCTCCAAGGCTGGAAATTTCTTTTAGATGGCCAAACAGATGGCTTGGAGATTGGCAATAACTCCCTACTAAGTTAAAGGGCAATGGCATCAACAAATGGCTGCGCAAAAAAAAAATGGTAGACATACTCTGTAAAGGTGCATAAGGCCGAATTACATTCCCTCGCTCATCCTTAATAAACTATTGCATCCAATTGAAAGAAATGGCTACGTGGAATTCAAGGGAGTAAAATAAATTTTTTTTTCTCTACTCTTTTGTTAATGTATCTGAATTCCTCTTACAGGCTTCTACATACCACTACTATAAACAAGAAATAAAAACCTAAATAACTCGGATCTTAACCTTTTACTGCCAAATAGAATAGATACTATCCAGGATCTAAAAACAAGTTTTCACTTTAAATTTTATTAAATAATGTTCCTAAAAATTCAAATAAACAAGCATAGAATGATTGGAAAATAAAACCAAACAGTTGAGAAGACTTACTTGAATTTTCCTAGGTCACCCCCTTAGAACGTAGTACACGCCACACCGAATTTCCTGACCTATGACATATTTTTAACCTATTGGCCCTGCTGAAATTTTTGAGCCAGGAAGCTTTCTTAGGCAATACCTTCAGATCTAGGATTTTAAAAGCATAAACAAGGTTAGGGTTTCTAGACTCCTTTTAGGCCTAGGGCATGCCTTGAAAGGCATCTCCCTTGGTCTTACTATAAGCTGGTTGTGTCCCTCTCTGTTATCCTTGGGTGGTATACCACCCCTAGTAGCCTAGGATGGTGCGTGTCACCCTTTGGTGACTAAAGAGGGGAGAGAGAGAGAGAGATAGAGAGAGAGAGAGAGAGAGAGAGAGAGAGAGAGAGAGAGAGGCTAGAACGCGATGTAGAGAATGAGGGGCCTCCCCTCTTTATAAAGGCCTTAAGGGCTTAGGTATGCCTATCGAAATAATGAGTCATCATAACCAATAGGATTTTAGAAAATCTGTGAGGTGAGAGATGATTAAATCTGATTTGAGCCCTCCATCCCATGAATCAACCATCATGATTTAGGGTGGTATCTAGCAACCTTATCCCCTGAATCTGTGAAACTAGGATAAGACTAATTAAAACTTAATCTTCTAGAACTCGCATATCTCTCACATGATTGTAGGGATTCAAAAGATAAAAGATTTGGTCAAAAACAAAATATTCTTAACAAAAGATTTAAGTTACACATTGCCTTAGATCTCTTATTTTCAGATTTGAAAATTTTTTTTGTTTTTTTTTAAGAAATGTTCAGGTTTTGTAAATTTGGTTGTCTGTCAAGTAATTTAATGACACACAGACACATGCACAAAAACAAAAAGAGGGAAAAAGTGAAAAAACTATTTTAGTTGTTCTCCTATGAGTAGATGCCAGATCTAGAACTTTCATATTAATCTCCTCTGTTTTATACTAAGTTACTTTTGCAGGGATCTTTAGCTTCCAATGAAGACTCATATATGAGCGATGAAGCGTCTGAGATGGAGCTTGACTGTCCTCAATGCGGTAACGCAAATCGTGAACACATAGCTTAACATCAGGGAGAATTTCTTAAAGAAGATGCGGAACTTTTTCAGTTGTTTTTTTTTTTCTCAAAATATTTTCGAGAACAAGGTTTCATTTTTCTGACATTTTACACCTGACAGTGCCATTAACTTTTATGCATGTCTGAACTGCCTGAAAATTTGGCATGTCTAAAGTCTTATTTTATTGTTGTAATTAACCGATGAAAATAACTATACTATGCATCTACCGTTTAATTTAGTGATGGGCTACATAGCTAGAACTGTGCAACTAGTTCTAAAATGGTTTTGAGATGACTGCTGTCCTTGCATCAATCATTATGCGTAAGTTTTGGAAGTTCACTGATGTATCTTTTTGTTCTAATGAAATTATTTTCTGTTTTGCGTGACTTAGAAATATTGGTTGAATTAGAATAATGGTTCTAATACAATAAAAAGTAAAAACTTCTATTAACCTAAAATGTGGCTTACAGGTATTGAGATTGGGGGATTTAGGTGCAATTCGAGTACCGTCCATCTTCAGTGCTATGGATGTAGGGGGATGATGCCATCAAGACCTGATGTTGGCGTACCTCAAAATTGTAAACCACTCTACACCTTATGACCTCTTTATATGTGAAGTTGTGTGATGTCTCATTTATTTTTTCCTCTGTTGTTTTTCTTGTCTTATTATTAAGTAACTTGTATGCTCATAGGAGATCCGTATTCATTTTCTACCGTTCATGCAGTCGGATATTACTTAACTTTGATATATATCTTACATCTTTTTTATTAGATTTTCTGCACATAAAGATCTGTAAAAAAAGTTCATATCTTAAGTGAGTTTTCAGGGAAGATATTCAAGTATAACTTCAAACTTCACCCACAAGAAACTTCTATAAATTCTAGACATTTCCCAATGACTCTTCCATTAACTAGTCAGCCCCTTCGATACAAAATTTTAATGGATTTTTTTTTTTAATTTAATAGATCAATAAGTGCTTCCATGAAAACCAAAACCTTCCTTATATTCTTTTTGAAATATTTAACAGCATCTATAGCAATATTATTGCATGCTCGAAATCAGCTTGTGTGATTTCTTGGAAACCCATTGAAACAAGATGGAATAGGAGAAAAACAAATGAGGTGTGTCCCATCTTAAAAAAGAAATATGTTTTGCCTTGTATGGAAAGTACTCCACACTTTCCTTTTCATTGATAGTTTTCCTTTTTAATATTTAATAAAGGTGCAACTGTTTATTTAAACTGATAACTAAAGAGTCTCCAACTTTGTTGTTTTGGATACTAGGGTAGTTTTAGGGACAATGCAGCCCATGAAGAGGAATTTGTTTCTGGATGTTCAATAAAATACTTATAATATCTAATGTACTTATTTCAAAAAAGAATTATAATATCTAATAAAATATGGCCATTAGACACCTCATGTTGGTATTAAAGGAAGCAACAATACTTTCAGAGATCTCATATGCGAATCATGCATTAATGGAAGAAAAGAATAACTGAGGAAACAAATGAATGCAGACGAAAAACATTCTTTATGTACAGTATGAAATCCTTCAGATGATACAGAAAATGGGCTCACAGTGGACTTCTCAAGTAACTCTAGAACACTGGTTTCTAACATTGATATCTTGCTAAAATGTTTGGAGAATAAATGGATTATTCTTAGTCCCTTCAGGAAAAACAAAAAAGAAGGAATGGATGGATGGCCATCTTAGCCTCATGTTGCAACAAAAGAACTAGAAAATAAAAAAAGAGACTAACAACAACGTAGTCGCCTTGATTAGATATATTGCTTTAGTTATAGCCACAATGTTTAACCATATAATTCTTGCTACTGGACAAAACTACAGCGGAATACTCATTTCATGATCAATATGTTTGTCTGCTATTTGTTGAGACACTGGGTCTAGCATATAAATTAAGCATCCCTCTATATGCACTATCTTGAGGGCCATTGTGGAATTTCCATAGCTATATTCTGTCTATCTAGGAAAACTGTAATGCCCCTTCATGTTCATATCCTAGTGTTTCTGCTTATTGCAATGCTTGAAACCAGTTATACTATTCCTGTAGGATAGTGCACACATTAATTAAAAGAGTTCAACAATGTGGCACAATACCCAGATTTGACCAGGGAAATAGTTCTTGTAAAGCAAGCGATGTCTAATTTCAATGATTACCTAAATTTGCTGGCCATTTATCTGGCCAGTTGCTGTTTCATTCATGGCAACTTTCAACTTTCCCAATACACCTTGATGCTCTCCAATTTTACATTGTCAATCGGAAAATAAACCCAAGTTTATTTATGTTAAAAGTCATTGTATCTGAGTTCTAGGACATATTGTCCTTTCATATTTTGTATGGGCAGTTTAAATCCCACATCACTCTCTTCTTTCTCACATGTTTCTCATATCTCTCTCTCTCTCATATCCCTATCTCCTCTCTCTTCTTTTTATCTTGATTCTCTGACATGGTATGAGGTTCGATCTTTAATCTTCCCTTTCTCTAAACCCTTAAATTTCATCGTCCTCTTTCTCTAAACCCTAAGCATCCATCTTCCCCTTTCCATCATCTTCCGCTTTCTCTAAACCCTAACTTTCATCTTCCCCTTTCTCTAAACCCTAAACTTCCATCTTCCCCTTTCCATTCATCTTTCCCTTTCCTTAAACCCTAAACTTTCATCTTCCCCTTCCCTTTAAAAAAGGTGGAGCAAAAAAAAAAGAAAAAAAAAAGAAAAGGTAAAGCCTAACCCCATAGATGCTGATCTTGTCGGGGGTACTCTAGGACTGTTCAATCTAAACCTTAAGGATTTTTCCTAGGTTTTATGCGCAGACAGCTAGGTGCACCTGCTTTTGGTCTGTCAATACTGCTGTGTGTGTTTGTTCTCTTTTGAGATCAAGATCTATTGAGAGGCGGAGACCTAGTTTCAATAATGGCGTCGTGGTGATGCTCAGATGTGTTCAATGTGGTGGTGCGCACTAATTCATTCAAGTGCGATAACATGACCGGATCTGAATGGTTAGTATCTCTCTCCTCTTTATATGGTTTCGACATCGTATTAGGCTTATGTGAGTTACTGAAATTTGTCGATCCTGGTTTAACTCCTTCCCCTTTATTTTATATACTTAAAGGAAATTAAACCTGGAATCCTTTGTCTTTCTGAAACTGTAGGGATACAAATCATCTCAGTAAAATTAAATGAGTCTAATTATGTTGTATGAGCTCAATCTGTTAAAGTATCCCTTGGTGCAAGGGGGAAATTGAAACACTTGACTGAGGACAGTCTAGTGAATTTAATAGTTGATACGAAGGGTGGATGAGGGATAACTATATAATCATGACCTGGTCGTGGAGCAGTATGGAACCCCCAATAAGTGCCATATTGATATAGTTAAAGAAATTTGGTAGACTTTGAAAGAATATTTATTAGATAAAAACATATCCCAGGTGTATGAGCTGTTTGAGGGAATGTTTCAATTGCAATGGGGTAATAAGAGTGAGTGAGTGTTATAATACCCTCCGGGGTATGGGAGAGGACCTGAATTTATATCAGCCTATATCTGGTGATGTCGAATTATTCACCATGAGGAATTTAGGATTGCCAAGTCTTTATCTGGCCTTAATTGTGAGTACCTTTCGGTATTGGGCAGATCTTGGCAAGAAATCTCTCACAAATGTTTACGCGTGCATTCAACATGTCAATATATTTGCTTTTCCTACTCCTGACTCAAGTATTATTGATGGATCAATCTTCAATACTGTTGTGGCAAGAGGTGATAGAGATAAGAGGTAGAGGACGTGGTCGCGACTTAGGAGGAGGATGAGGTGATGGTGGCAGGGGGTCGGGGAACTTGCAAGTGTATGCATGTGAGCATACAAATAATGTGGTTGATAAGTGTCGGGACAGGGTTGGTGGGCCTGCTCTGGCAAACCAGGCTTCTCACATATCTGAGAGTGATGACTTTGCTTGAATGGTCCCAGTGATCGGCAAGAACAATCGGATTCTACTGGTAGCTTTGTGAGTTCCCTAGTTTAACAAGTTTAGTACACTTTTTGAAAAGCACAACAGAGACACCAGCTGGAAAAAGCGTTGTTGGGTTTTGATGGGATTATGATATTAACCTGATGGCATTGTAGAAAGTTTAAAGGTCAGATTGGTAGCCAAGGGCTACACATAAACATTTGGCATTGACTACTCTGAAATATTTGCCCTTGTTGCTAAACTTAATTTAGTTCGAGTTGTTATATATGTGGCTACCAACAAAGGATGGCCATTGTGGGAACTATGCTTTACTCCATAATGATTTACAGAATGAGGTGTACATGGAGCAACCACTTGGGTTTGTCGTTCAGGGGGAGTTCGATAAAGTGTGTAAGTTGAAGATAGCCATTTATGGCATGAAAGAGTCTCGACATGCAAAAAATGATACGAAACTGTTATAGCATATGTATTTCGGTGAAGTCATGTATTTGATTCAGTGTTTATCTGGAACAAGACTCTAGAATAATTGTTTTAGTTGTCTATGTTGATGAGATTGTTGTTACTGGCAATCAGCACGAAGGAATAAGTCATTTGAAGAGATATAAAAAATGATATGTTCAGATGAAGGATTTAGGGCAGCTAAGGTATTTTCTCGGAATTGAAGTAGCCAAATCAGTGCATGGAATTAGTTTGCCTCAATGAAAATATGTGACTAATTTGGTGAGAAGAGCTGGCATGTTGGGTACTAGATCAGTGGATAGGCCTATGGATTCAAATGCAATTTTTTTTTTGTTTTTTTTGAGAAAGTATTCAAGTGCAAAATTATTGCATGATTAGGGGGACTTCTTTAGGGATCCACGAAGATATAGAAGATTGGTAGGCAGGTTGATTTATCTAGCCATCATGAGGACTGATATTGCTTTTATTGTCAGCATTGTGAGGCAGTTTATGCATGGTCCGAGATATTCCTCACATGGATGTTGTTTGTAGAATTTTAAGGAATCTGAAGGGAGCACCAGGTCGAGCTTTGATTTATAAGCCTAATAATCATTTAGCCATTGAAAGTTCTCAGATGCTGATTAGGCAGGTTCACCATCTGATAAGCGGTCTACCACAAGTTGTTGTACATTTATTAGTGGAAACTTGGTAACATGGAGAAGCAAGAAACAAAATGTTGTGGCTAGATCTACATGTGAATTGATGTTAAAGACATTGATGTTGAATTTATGAAGATGTATTGTGATGATAAAGCTGTCACTTATATGGCTTCTAATCCAGTGTTTCATGATTAGACCAAGCACATTGAACTAGACTGTTATTTTATACCAGAGAAAGTTGTTAGTAAGCAAAATGTTGTCGCTAGATCTACATTTGAATTGATGTTGTTAAAGACACTGATGTTGAATTTATGAAGATGTATTGTGATTATAAAGCTGCCACTTATATGGCTTCTAATCTAGTGTTTCATGATTAGACCAAGCACATTGAACTCGGCTGTTATTTTATACCAGAGAAAGTTGTTAGTAAGCATCTACTCCAGACGTGAAATCTAAGGATCAATTGGAAGACATCTTTCCCATAGGCCTCGATCTTATTATGTTCCAAACAACTTGTTCCAAGCTAGGCATGGGTGACGTTTGTGCTCCAGTTTGAGGAGTGCTAATAGTCCTTTTATCTAAGTTCTAGGACCTAAGTGCCCTTTCATATTTTAAATGGCCAGTTTTGCCCTTTCATTTTTTTTTTAATAATATATATGTAGTTTAAGAGGTGCGTGAGGATTTTGTGTTGAACCTCACATCTCTTTCTTTCTCACATGTCTCCCATATCTCTGTCTCTTCTCTCTCTCTCACGTCTCTCATATATATCTCTCTCCTCTCTTTTCGCTCTAGATTCTTTAACAATTTATTTGGATTGATAAAAGACCATCCATATTACCTATATTTGCTTTAAAATAACTTTCTTTTAACTGAGGAGCCTTTTTTCCCCCCTATGGCTTTAACATTTTCATACGAGGATCTAACTGGAAAATGAAGAAATGCTTGTCTCTATATATATACTTCATAGATTAATTGTTGAAGAGAAAAATATTCCCCAAGTAGCCTTCTCTCCTCCCCGCCACTCCACCCCAACCCCTGCCCCCCCCCACCCCAAAAAAAAAAAGAGTAACACAAAGAAATTTGGAAGCGGTGAAGATTAAATAAAAATTGTAATTAAAGGGCATAAAAATTGGAAAGAAGTGTCTCATGGGTTATTCTTTCTAAAATTTAAATAATTAATCCTTCAAAAATTGGATACTTTTGTAACCCTTTGGAAGAGGCATTTCATGCATATTGGTTTCTTTTTCCTTTTTCTTCTTTGTAGTTTATTGTTTGAAAAATTAAGCATAACCCCATTGTAGTCACGACTGCTGAGTTTACCATAAGGTGCGATAGTAATTCTTCACTCAGAAATTTCGGAAGCAATTTCTTTTTTCTTTGTTTGATAACAAGTGTAGTCTTCTGTGGTTCTAAATATTAGAAATAAATATTCAATTGAATAGGAGCAAGATAGTAATATTATTCCATAAAGTGACTCATGATCTAATCATTGTGTTAGTGTGCTTATTTCATATGTATGTGCCAGGAGAAGTATACCAATAATTGCAACTCTATTGGGTAAACTGGAACCGATGCATGCCATTTCGAGAGCATCCTGTAATGTTTATCATAGGCATAAGAACCACATTGATCTAACTCTGAATGATTGCGAGTATCCTACATGATTTAAACATAGTTGTGGTAAAATTTGAGGATGTGGAGGAAACTCTTGTTTCAAAAGCATTGGCATGGTAAACTATAGGCATAGTGAACTCTTATGGTTCCAATAAAGAAGTGGCTCTAAACATGGTTCTGGTGTTTTGTGTGCACAGGTTTGGGATGTGCAAAAATATTTTGTGGAGCATATTGGCGTGCACACAACTTCATTGCAGATGGGATCCACTTTATATGCAATCCTACAACTCTCCAACCGGTATGCACTATGCTGCTAAAATAGTGTCCCTATTTCAGGCTTATTAGTTGTAAAATGAAAGGAAAGTTAAATAATGGAATTTCTGTGTGTATGAATATCCTTGTCATAATATCCACCTGTAGTCATATGAGAGAATTCTTGCCTTTTTAGCTATATGTATTTCACATATAAACCATAATGCTTCATTCTCTTAACAGTGAGAAATGATTTCAGTGCTTTCTCCTTAGTTTGCATGTTCTTAGAGCTATTTTGGGGTTTAAGCCGCAGTTCATGTTTTAGACCTTTGGATTTTTGTTCTTTGTTGAGGTTGCGTCTAAAGCAAAATCTTCTCTTAGTCTTTCAAGCATCTTGCTGACATCATTGCTCTTCATATTTGTTGAATATGGTCGCATGCAGTGTTTCAAAACTTGCTGACTCGACTAGGGATTCACCTGAGTCGAATTGGCTCGGCAACCTGTTGAATCTCGTGGTTTGACACAAGACTTGCCTGACCCTTTCCATCTTAGCTGTCCTATTGCGACTCAGCGGGATGTAATTATGAACTTGGCTTGGAACCATGACCAGTCCTGAACGAAGTCAGATTTTAAAAACAATGGTTACATGTATGAATCTGTATGAACCCATCAAGTCCTAATTCCATATGTGCTTTTTGTTTCTCTCACTGTGGTGATCACAGTTGAAACAAGTTTCGTGGTTATGTTTCGAATTTCTCAAATTTGCACTTATGTGTGACTTTGGGTCTGTGTAGAAGTACCCTGGATCTGATGTTTCAAAATGATTCATATTCTTTAGATCAAAATAAACTACTACTGATTTGCCCCTCTTCTTAAATTCTCATTGTTACATCTTTGGGTTCCATAGATATGAGCGGAATAGTGTAATCCTGAACTCTATTTCTCTCATACATATGAAATGTGAGGTCAATCCCTTCTTATTATGGAGTTTCAGAAGGCTTTTACAAAGAAAATCAGAATTCCTGATTCAAGATGAGTTATTTTGGCAAACTTTGAATAGTTAACGAGTTTGTGCAATATCAATTAACGAACGCATTAATTATTTTTTTGAAAAGTGACATCATTAATGTTTGCTGTATGAATGATGTGATCCTCATATTGTTCTGTTTCTTAAGTTTTGTAGTTTGTACTTTGCTTCGGAGCATAATTATGCGCTTCTCTGTTCTCTTCCATTAGCCATATGCTCACATTGATATATGCTAGTCATTTCTTACATACAGGTCTTAGGCAAAAGTTTTTGTTTGGCAATTTGTTTTTGATGAATAACCTTTTTTGCTTGTCATTGTGGAATAAAAAAGAAGCATATGGAAAATTTTGGACAGTAGGCTGTTGAGTTGATCATATAAGAACTTTAGACACAAAAACCTTTGATGCTGGATATAGTTTAATCTTCAAATTTGGGCATGTCGTTTTCTCATTGGTCACTTTCGTAAAAATGCTTTAATGTGGTATGTCTGCACAGCTTTCTGAGCACAGAATTACTAGCATTCCGGGGTCAACTCACGGAAGAAACATCCATGAGCAAGATGTAAGCATTTCCTCCTGTAGTTTTTTAGGCCTACCTTGTTTTTACTTCTTTCCAGATAGTCATATTGACTTGGGCCACGTCTGCTTTTTTTGTTCTACAGATTACAAGAAGATGTATACAGCAAGTGGGGAAAGCATTACCGGATCTTATTCAGGAATGGATTGTAAAGTTGGATAATAGAGAATTTGGTAATGCTACATATGCCCATTACATGTTATTTAGAGTATAAAGCTCAAGGTGATTATGCATGCATGCAGGCATGCATGTATGTAGGTATGCATGTATGCATGCGTGCACACATACATACTCTAAAATTCTTAATGCATACGTGCATGCCCACACACATAGATGCTCTAAAATTCTTATCTATTAAGGTCTGCAGTATATTTAGAAAATTTATCCAAACTCACAAGGTGCTGAGCACTCATATCAGAATGCAGAAAATTTGGATTCCATTTGCCTCGTTAAAGGTCTTCAAAATAGAAGAAAGTGCATCTATTATCAGTACATATATTGCAACTTATGTATCATAGGAATAAGTGATATCAGTGGTTGAAAACTTGGCTAAGGTCATGGACTTGGCCTTGGCCCAAGCTGAGTTACTCAGGTGAATCTGAGTGGGCTCGTCCGAGCAGTACACAATTACAAAAGAAGAGAAACAAAAAAAGAAAAGAAAAAAAGAAATGAAAAAATAAAAATAATTTTAAAATGGATGGGAGTGCATTGACCATGTGCCCAAGAAAGAGAGAGCTTTCTGCACATCACCAAAAGGGAGAGGGATAGTTGGCCATGCATCTCTCTCTTTCTCCCTCCCTCTCTCACATGCATCTCTGTCTCTCTCACACACACACTCATCTCTCTCTGTCTCTTTTGTAAGGGATCTCTGTCTCCACCTAGAAAGGGCCAATCTCTCTTCTTAGAGATCCATGATGTCTCAAGACCCAACCCAAATTACCACCTGATTTCTAAAATCCACTTCTCAGCTTCCTTCTTTCCTCCATTTTTTTGCTCAATTCGTGAGTCCTTTTCCATTTTCACCGTCTTCTGTCTTTTTTTGTGCCATGGACTGGTTATATAGTGATGCAGTTCAATTCTTGAGAAACCCATTGATTGTTGAGACCTTTCTTGACCTGTTGATATGCTGTGTGCCCATTTGGGTGGCAGTGATGGAAATCAGTGGTGGATCACCTTTTGGAGCGAGAGACAGAGAGATGAAAAATGGGCCAGATTTCTGGCCCCTTTTTAGAGAGAGATGAAAATGGGGCATATTTCTGCCCCCCTTCAGAGGGAGAGAGTACCTGGCTGCTCATCTATGAGAGAGAGTTGTACTGCTGCTTGTCCATGAGAGAGAGAGCCCCTATTGAGAGAGAGAGAGAGAGAGAGAGAGAGAGAGAGAGAGAAAGAGCCCAATTTTTGCCCGAGTACCATAGAACTCTGGCTTACTCTCGTCCGAGTACCATAGAACTCTGGCTTACTCTCGTCCGAGTACCATAGAACTCGGGCTTACTCTCATGAGTTCTATAATACTCGGGTGGGTATGGACATTACTTGCCCTTTTACCATTTGCATTGCCCATGTACTCGAGGGGTATATGGGTATTCTCCTCAGCACATGGCCTAGGCTGAGCAACTCGGCCGAGTCTAAGTCAACTTATCCGTGTTGAAATGCCGAGTGATATGTATCGTTTGTGATCTCATGTAGGTGCTCTTAATGGTTTTTTAGAAAATTTTGTTCAATTAACTGGATCTATGAATGTATTAACAAAATGGGAAAAGTTGGGGAATAATCATTGACCTATTTCATTAATCTAGTATGTGTAGCAAAAGTAAGATACAATAACAAAGAACCCCTTGTAGGAACAAACTGCTTGGAACTACAAAATATTGACATAAAGAGTGATATGATTGTCGATCCAAAAAAAGTCTATTTTGTATTTCATGTGTTACGTAGGTGCTGTTTATGTGCATACTTGAGGTTGTGTTTTCTATCATGAGGATGTATCGGAACTTGTAATCTCTTAGAAAAAAAGAATGAAAGAAAGAACGGTGTATTTCAACTTTTTATATTGTGGGGAGATTGTCTCATTTCAAATGCTGCACTTTTTTAAAGGTTAAGATAATACAGTTCTTAAAAATTGCATGATGTTGGAGCGAGGGTTGCTCCTCGAACTTGCCTTGATTTGTGACAAAGGGGTGGCTCAGCCAAATCCTTGGTTATGCCTTTATTTGGTCTGCAGCTTCTATTCTCATGTTTGCTCTGAATTTTGCATATAATGTGTTGGATATGTTGATCCATTAGAGTGTCTCTATGAGAAAGGTCTAGTACCATTTTTAGTTCTAATCATCAACTGGCCATATAATGTGGGAGCAGTCGAGCTGTAGCATGAAGTAGATGATTTACCCCAAGGACTCTTTGAGGTTGAAAAATGTTTTGAAAGCCGGAATGCTGGCCAATACAAGATTCGTGCAACTATGGCCTGGAAAACTTGTATTACATTCAAGATTGAGCCTTTCTATTGGTTCTCATAAATCAATTTTAATTGCCTTACTAAAAACTGTATTTGGATTTATAGAAGTAGAGTATATCAAGGTACTGTGAAGAAACGGTAGACCATTTTTTCCCTTGGCACCCACTTATTGAATTTAGAACCATTTTGGCACATCCCTTCAGCTGTCTGATTGATGGAATATATCATTTATTTATTGAGCTTATTGTGGAAATACGAACTCCCGAAATCCCTAACCACTGTTCTGAAGAATTTCATTTCACTCTTTTTAGGAAAAGATTTGCACAACAATGGAGAAGTCCTTCATTAGCTAGCTGATTTCCAACAATTGGTTAATTATTGAGTGCCCTATTCAAAGAATCTTGCTTCTTTCACTGACATCTTTGGCATTTGGTGTTAGTTATTGTGATGCTTGCCGAGTATCGAATTCAAACAACTTCTATTGCTCATACTGGCGAGCTTGCTTTACATGTGATACCATATGCTTCCATACATGTTTTAAAACAAAAATAGAAAATAAAACTAAACACTGACTTTCTCTTATGATCTGTTTGCTGCCATGTTTTCACCACACTCACAAAGGACAAACGAAAACAACAAAACAACTTACCTGCAAGAGTTACTGGTGTCACCTCCTGCACAACAACTTACCTGCAAGAGTTACTGGTGATGCTTGCCGAGTATCGAATTCAAACAACTTCTATTGCTCCTACTGGCGAGCTTGCTTTACATGTGATACCATATGCTTCCATATATGTTTTAAAACAAAAATAAAAAATAAAACTAAACACCGACATTCTCTTATGATCTGTTTGCTGCCACGTTTTCACCATGCTCACAAAGAACAAACAAAAACAACAAAACAACTTACCTGCAAGAGTTGCTGGTGTCACCTCCTGCAGACTTGGTACACCCGCACTTGATCTCCATGGACTAGTGGTGGACCGAACGAGACGAAGTTGCCCACTCAACTCAGAATTAATTCAAGAACTATTATAGACATGGCTCATCAATTTTCCCATCCTGTCTAGGGCTTCATTTCAACTCTGGGGATTCTTATTCCTCGTGCATGCACAACCTGTCAAATATCTTGGCCTGTTTCTTCGCATGCACCTCTAGTAACTCTGATTTTTTTTCTAATGTGCCAGTCCTTGAAAATCATCTTTAGTTTTAAGCCATAGAGGACATCTTTCCTCTATCTAGCATGCACAACAGCCCATTGAGAAGCAAACTCTCTTCGCGCATGTTTCAATATAGGCTGTAAAGAACACTTTTCTCTACCATGTTTTGCAGCTACACTACACTTGGGGAACTTTCTTCCTTTGTTTTTCATTTAAGGAGGCCTACTGTACCTTCCCATATCAGGGATGAAGTGTTGGTTATGTTAGCTGCCATTAATGCCTTGCGATCCCTTTGTCAGTGTTCCAAATGCAGGATAGGGCTGGCCACAGGCCAGGCATGGGTTGGGCCAACCCTTGTCCTAGCCGACTCTAGTCCCTATACAGCAGGCTCAAGCCTGGCCCAACCCAAAGAGGCCATGGCCCAGGTCTAGGTTAGGCCCTAGTTTTTCAAGGTCGTACCGACGGAGATGGGTTGGGACTCCTGGCCCATTGCCAATCCTAATGCAAGCTTGAAGACAACATATCTTCTTCTGGCGTTTTCACCCATCGTTTGTGGTTGAATTTCCCCCAAATTTTCCTATTGTCTGCTGCAACTATAGCAATCACTTGTTAAGCACAGGATGCTGTGAGCCAAACTCTAAGTTGCCTTCATCATGGTTGTTACTTGAACCAGGATTAGCACCATCATCATGCTACTGTGCTGATTTTTGTCTTGGCCTTAACGTACCATCGTCTCTTTCATGCCTCACCTTCTTCACTGCAGGAACTTATTTGTTCCCCATGACCCTGCTCTAGAAATATTTTCTTCATGATCATTTTCATCTCATAATAGAAGCCATCAACTTTATTTGCCGTGAAGAAAGCCGAAGATCACTTGGAGATGAAAAAAATCATAGATGCTTGCATGCTGATTCAAGGAATCAACCTTCTTCATCCATCTTTTATTCCCATCACGTTTTGTCCATGGATTGCAGCCTCATCCCTCTATGGGTCACATGTCACCCCAAGACGAAACCATTGTTACTCAGAATGGGAGAGGGAGGAGAACCGAGATCAAGAGCAGAAGTGTGGTGCGAGGTGAGCTCGAACGTCTGCAGTCGGGTCTGAACATGGTTGGGGAAGGGATTGCGATCCCTGGCTTTCGGGTCCTGCCGTTATTAGGACCGAGTTCGCTTAAGTTCACTTTTTCCCATGTATTCTAATTTGGAAGCGATTTCCAATGACCAATATGTTTAACCTTTTCCAATTTCATAAACTACCCATGTTGGTCTATTACAGAAATTTCACACCTACCACAATAGTATGATTATGTTTGCACACATCCTCATTTTTGGCTCCACTCAGTTGGGATAGATGGCTCCCACTCGAATATCGGTTGATGATTACATTTAAGAATGCTGCGATACATTGTTTTAGAGAAAAAGAAATGTTGTGATAGCTAAGCTCTCCTTTGCAAAACAAGAAAAAGGGAAAAATATGGCCGTATATAATTTTCCTCATGACTCTCCAAAGTTACTTCATCACCCATAAGACAACCCCATGAGTGGCTTGAATTGGTTTACCAACACTTGAGCGACAGAAGTTGCTTTGGGAGGTGAAGCATATTGATTGTGATCTCACTTCTCAATATAATCGCTATACAATTAACTTTTGTATCTCCTCCCAACGTCTTCCTTCTCTCTCCTTGCGCATTCTTGTTGCCTTTCTTTTAAATTAGATTATAAGTCACATTTCAAAAGGTGTGCATAGCTGTGTACTACAGAGCATGTAGGTAATCATGGCATTCAAAATGTTTTTAGGTCATAAAAAATTAGAGATCCGCCCCCATTTTATATGCAACAAAAAACTTTCCTGGTGACACTCGCTCCCAAAGTATAGGATACTCGATTCCAAGTTGATGGAATTGTGGTTCCTCTTGATCATGAAACCATGATTTTTGGCATAGGGATTTGGATCCCATTTACTTAGAATCAAGTTCCCTAATTTCTGAATCGAGATTCCAAATATCAAGGAATCATCCAGAATCTAGATCCCTTGTCTCACAATGCAGGATCGATCTTCTAGAGCGGAAGTGGACCCTCCATAGCATATCCTGGTAACCAAGGAAGAAACCCTAGATTCCTCACACTTATGGTCATTCATTTGTATTACCCCCTTATATTCTTGAGTTCCACCATTTGAATTGATATTAGACTTCTATCGTTAATAGGAGATCTGTTGGAGGGGAGTGGCGAATCCCAGGCATCCATCCCTTGGTAGGTCATCATGGATCAAGGTGAATACGCCATTATCCCTTGTAGATTTTGTCCCATCATTCTTCCAATCCTAGTTGGATTCCAAGATCCTCCTACTGTATTCTCTAAATCAAAATGGATTGTAAGTAACCAGTTTTCCAAATTCGAATGATCTAATCCTTAGACTTCTCAAACTTTTGGCAAAGTAAATCCTAGTCACATAAAGAAATATATAAAAAAGGGAAAATTTCTTATAGAACCCTAATTCCTCGTATTATTTCATGGTAGACCCTCCTTCCGTTTTTCTTTCAAGCGGCATAAGAAAATCCCTAAAAATTTCACCGTACCCCCTCATCTGTTATCTCCCTCTTTTATTGACTTTTGATCATAAAAATTAGCCCCAATAAATCTTTTTATACCATTTTAACCCAAAAACATTTTTAATGGTGGAAAGGGAAAAATAGGGTTAAATATTTTTGAGATAAAATGATATAAAAAGATTTGTTGGGGCTAGTTTTTATGGTCAAAAGTCAATAAAAGAGGGACATAAGAGATGAGGGGGTACGGTGAAATCCTTAGGGATTTTCTTATGCCGCTTGAAAGAAACCATGAAATAATACGAGGTATCAGGGTTCTATACGAAATTTTTCCTATAAAAATTCTAGGTCTAAATTGAGAAGCATGCATCCCCCATGGAAAAAAAACCTTCCAACCACTTTCATTGCGCCCTTGGATTGCTTGTGGCCCTCATTTCCGGAGGGGTCCATTTGGCCTCCACTTGGAATTTTCGTGGCCCATAGATGGCCCGCAAAAATAGCCCACTAAAGAGCCCCTAAAATTCCAATTTGCACCTTGGCGCATATATCAAGTAGCTACGGTTAGCAAAGAAGAAGATATGGAAGATCCAAAACTAGAGATGGAAGCAAAAACTAGGGATAAAGAAGGAACACTTCCTACTCTAGGGTTTTGAATAAAAGTCCATAACGTGATCCATTATGCTTGAGTACATCTCTTATATAAGAAAACTCTAACAAGTCTTAAGCCTGGTCAGGCAACTAATCTAGTCATGACCATTTATTACAAAAGGCTTTAAGTGAATAAAAATATATAAAAGACTCCAGAAATTACTATTTATGCCCCTAAGTGAATAAAATGACTCAAGAAATAAATAAAATACATTAAAGGGCATATTTAATGACTAGTTTGCCCTTCTACAATTCCTCTTGTAAACTTCAAGCTTGTTTCTCTTATCTAGATACTCGAGAGCAGCATTCTGGGGTGCATTAGTCCCACCTTTCTCAAAAGAATTTGCCCTTGAATTCGATAGCTCATTGTCAGAGGTATCACCACAATATGGAATGAGATGCTTAACATTAAAAACATTGGAAATGCGAATATGGGGCTAGGAAGCTTGAATTTGTAGGCATTATCATTAATCTTCTTCAAAATTTTAAATGGTCCTACCTTGACGAGATTTGAAACATTGAGTAACGTGCTATACTACTGTGCTACAATACCATCTGTACTTATCGTTAGGCTCTGATACAAACTTGGTGCAGACCTAGTAGCTTGGACTAATGTTTAGCAGAAAAAAGAAGATAGGGAAGTCCAAACCTAGAGAAAAATGCAAAAATCAGAAGATAAAGAAGGAGCAATTGCTGCTTTGGGGTTTTGAATAAATGCCCATAATATGATCCATTATCTTTGAGTGCATCTTTTATATAAAAAAAACCCTAAACAAGACTTAATCTTGGCTATCCAACTAATCTAATCATGGCCATTTATTATAAAAGACTGTAAGTGAAGGAAAAGACATATAAGGCTCTAGAAATTACTACTTATGCCACTAAGTGAATATAATTACTACTCATTTGTTTTGTCAAAGGTTCTCTTTTGCCACTACCCCAAGGTCCAATAATTATCGGGAAGTGTATCTTTCAATTTTGCACAAAATTGAAAATGTTAAAATATTTTTTCGATCTTGAGAAAAATTTCAAAATCTTGTTTTTGTGAGAGTTTTTCTCTCTCTAAAACACGTTAGTGGGAAAAATACCAAAATAGTCCTAGCTGAGGGCCTATTTCTCTCCTCAGCCAGCCCACATCTAAGCGTCGCCGAAGTGGGCACTTAGACACAAGACGCCTAGGAAGCTCGCCTAGTGGGCACCTAGGCATTTTGGCTTTCCCGCTTCTTAGGTGGCTGAATTTTTTAATATTGTCCAAAATGAACTATGATTTAGAACAATTATTTTGTACACCAACTTAAGAAAATAAAACCTCCTTTCATTTCTCTAGAAACCCTAGAAAAACCATTTAAAAACCATTGGAAGATTGCGCTACCCTTTGGAGATTTGCTCGCAATGGAACATAATCTCAATTAAACGTTTCATAACTACCCTATAACCACACTCTAAACATCAAACCAACTCAACACACTCCTGACCAACATGTCTCACATGCAAGGGGCTCTTTATTGGCATGTCAAAGCTATCCAAGAATAGAAGAACCGTAGCGCTGCCACAATTTCCAAGTGACCAGCAGGTCAATTGCAAAGACAAGATGTAGAGAGTCTCTCTAGGCCACTCCCGACCAATATTGGGTACCTGTGAAATGGTGATGTGTCATAGACCATAGTTTCAAAAAAAAAAAAAAACAAGAAAGAGAAACTTTGATTCCTCGCTCTCGCCCTCGTCCTCCTCTCCCTCGCCCCTGTCCTCTCTCTCGCCCTCCTCTCCCTCTTCCCAGATCTTAGAACGACATCTACAATCTCTACCCCAGAACCTCCTCGCCCTCTCCTTCTCTCCCTCCTCCATCCAGATCTTTGCTCTCTACATCGCATCCTTTCCCCCATCCCTCTTCTCAGCCTTCCTATTCTCAGGTGGCTGCCTTCCCCAAGCCGGTCTTTGAACCCAGCAACCCCCCTCAGCTACCCCATCAGCAGTGGCAACTTTCACCTACACCAACTGCGTCTCCTTTCCTCCCTTTCTGCATCTCCATCCCTTCAGCTGAGACTTCGAAGTCTAAGCCCAAGCTTCTCACAGCCCTTATTGGTTCTTTCCAGCTGGGCGATATAACATTAGAGGGATTGAAATAACTGCTCAAAAACATTGGGGGGATCCAAATATCGCTTGCAATCTCCTTGCTAAAGGTGATATTCTCTTCTCCTTTCCTTCCTCGAATCTTGCCCAGCTTGCTCTAAAGAATTCCAACTCTTTCTCCTTCCATGGAGCCCGCTGTCTTCTTAGGGCCTGGTCGCCTTCTGAGGGTTCTTTTAGGAAACAAAAGGTATGGATTACCTTCAGCCACATCCCCCTTCTAGCGTGGTCCTTTGTCACTTTCCGACGACTTGTGAGTGCCTATGGTTCCCTCATTTCGATCCACTAGATTTCGATTGAAACCCTTCCGCTGGGTTCAATTTGAGTTATGGTGGAAGTTTTGGACCCCAGTTTTCTCCCCAAAACCCTGTGGATTGAGATTGACGACCTTTACTTTCCTATCTCGACTTCTCGGTCTTAGGCCTCTCCTCCCTTCTCTTCCCTCTCCTCACTTCCTTCACCAAGTTGCTCTTGCAAAGTACAGGATAAGCAGCCTACTTCCTGGACTTTGGTATCCAAGAAGGAGCAGCTGAGAAGAAGACGACGAATGCCTCCAGACCCGTCTGCTACCAGGATCCGCCACTGAGACCTTCTGCCCTTCCCGTCCTCAGCTCAGCAGTTTCAGTCGCCACCTCTTTCTGACCAGTCTTGTGGCGACCAGGCCCCCACTAGCCCGTCTATTCTCGCTTCACCTACTCTTTCCCCTCGACCCGGTAAGGAGGCCCGTAGCGATCTCCTCCCTCTTTCTCTCCCTCCTGGCCTGTTTTCTGACCCGGACCCTTCTTTCTCGAAACCTCCTTCCCCTTCTCGTGTCCCTTCAACTCCCGTCACCCTCTATCTCCTGCAGACCATCAGTCACCAGAACCGTCTTCACCACCCCTCCCCTCTGGCGAAATGTCTCGTCCCTCTTCCTTCCCTCCCCTCGTTCCTTCGCCGACCCCTGCTTCTATTCTTGGCTTGTCAGACAAGGAACTCGAGGACCTCTGCCCTCCTATCCTTTTTTCAGGAGTCAAGGAAAAGGGCTCCTTGCCGCCATTGCCTTCCTGTAGTCCTCCCTCCCGGGTCCTGCCCCATCTTCGCCCTCCTCTCTCCATCACCTACCACCCCCTCTGCCTCTCTGGCATCGTTGCACCGTCCCTCTTCCCTTTGCGGCCTTCTGGCAACCCTTTCTCGCTCTCTATGGACAGAAATAGTCTCCCCCAAGGCATCATGACCACCTAGTCTTGGGACCTTTCTCCCCCGGATCCTGACTACATTTCCTCCATGTTGACCCCTTACCTTTCCTACACGCCCCACCTGGTTCGCTTCACAAGGGTTAACTCCCTCCATTTCAGTTGGCCATCTTCCCACCCCTCACTCCTCGCTACCCTTTCCTCTGTTCAGATGTTCCACTACCTCACCTATCTCCCCTCGTCCATTTCGACTCCCCCCTTGTTCAGCACTCAGCGTACCCTTCAGCTTACAGCTGGCCCTATGTACCCCCTTCCTTTTACCAGGAGTCCTCCCCTCCGCTGTATCCGTCTTATGTTGCCCAGCCACCTTCACTCCCCCCCTTCCAGTGTGGAACCCCTCTCCTCCACCCTTTTCCCTGCGCCTGAACCTCTCTCTGCGCCCCCCTCTCCCCTAGTGTGTGTGCCTTCACCTGAGCCCCTCCCTTACTTACCCTCTGACCTCTACCCCCCTTTCAATCCTAATAGGCAGTCGGCTCCTATTGCTGACTTCCCGGAAGATTTCAGTCAGCCTTCTAACCCTCCCACACCCCTTTGCTCTGGGGAAGGGGTAGCAGAAGAAGCAAGGGACATTAGCATCGATGAAAAAATGAAGGAAATGTATACGATCATGGGATTCCACCACGACGGATCAGAAGGACCAGCCACAAGTTTCTTACAGCCGATGGACAAAGCAAGGTCAAGGTGAGATCCAAAGGATAGAGAGAACCCATCAGCCTTTTCTCTTCACCTTCTTTTCAGGACAAGCCTCTCCGGGATCCCCCTTTCGCTATTTTAACTTCGTGCCCCAGGAGGTCTTGCTGGTTGGCCTCCTCCCCCCTCTTCTCCTCTATCCCATTTGGAATATTAGAGGACTGGGTCAACAGTCCAAAACGAATGCTGTCAAAGATCTTTCTCTCAAACATTCTCCCACCATCCTAGCCCTTGTCGAAACCAAACTACTAGAGCCCACTGTGCAGCTCATTCGCCAAATTTGGGGCAAGAAGCCTACCCAGTGGGTTGCTATATCGGCGAATGGAGCTTCGAGGGGCATCTGGGTTGTAAGGAATCCCTTAAAACACACCCTCATCTCCTCTTTTTTGGGGGAATTTTCTGTGACCATCCTCCTTTCTAGCATCCCTGACGGGTTCCCTTGGAAATTCATGGCTGTCTATGGGCCCAACTCTTCCTCGCTCAGACACAACTTTTGGTCTGAACTAGATCATGTTGCTGCACTCCCACACCCTTCGTGGGTTTTGGGAGGAGACTTTAACGTGACAAGATGGCCCTACGAGCATAATGTTTCCGACTCCATAAACCAGGACATGAGGGACTTCGCTGATTTCATTGCCAGAAATGAACTCATCGATACCCCTCTCCAAGGCAGTCGCTTTACTTGGTCTAACCACTCCTCAAATCCCTCCCTTTCAAAACTGGACACTTTCCTCTTCTCTACTACTTGGGAGGAGTATTTCCCCGGTTCCCTTTCCTTGGCCTTACCCAAACCTACCTCTGACCACTGCCCCATCTTGCTGGATACCAATACTGTTCACAGAGAACCTAAACCTTTTAGGTTCGAACTAGCCTGGCTAGAAGCGCCTTCCCTTCTTTCTCTGCTACCACTTGGTGGGCTTCCTTCTCACCTCTGGTTAGGGGTAGAGTAGGCTACAGACTTCAGACTAAACTTCAGCTTCTCAAAGCCTCCCTCAAAACTTGGAGTAAGTCATTGTCTGGCAATTTTTCCCAATCAAAATCTCTTCTCCTTGACACCATCCAACGACTTGACCATCTAGAGGAAACCAGAGCTTTGGATGGAACTTAACCTCATAACCCAAACCAAACTTGAGTACCTGTCCAGCTTGAAAAAAGTAGAAATCTACTGGTTCCAAAGATCAAGGATAAAGTGGTTAAAATTGGGAGACCTTAACACCAGTTTCTTCCACCGAATAGCCAATTGTCGCAGAAGGGACAACTCCATCTCGTTGCTCAGAGTTAACAACATATTTTTGGTCCAACCAGCAGAAATCGAACAGGCCATTATTGGGTTCTTCCAAACCCTTTATACTGCCCCTGCTGGCCCAAGGCCAAGAATGGCTGACCCAGATTTCCTGCTCCTCCCTGATGATTTAGCAGCCTCGTTAGAGCAACCCTTCTTTGAGACTGAAATCTTACATGCCATCAAAGCCCTTGCTTTAGACAAAGCCCCTGGCCTAGACGGTTTCCTGATCGCACCCTTCAAAACCATCTGGAACACTTTCCGTTTTGACTTATTGGTTTTCTTCGAGGAGTTCTTCTAGAGGGGAATTATCCATAAAGCCATTAATGCCACCTTCATCGCCCTGGTTCCTAAGGTCGAAGGGGCAAAGGAAATCAAGGACTTCAGACCAATTAGCCTCCTGAACTCAACCTACAAAATTTTGGCCAAGGTCCTTGCTTCTAGACTTCAACGTGTCCTCCCCACTGTCATCTCTCCTTCTCTATCAGCTTTCATTCAAAATAGACAGATTTTGGATGGGGTCCTGGTGACCAATGAGTACCTCCACTCAAGGAATCTTGCTAAGAAACCAGGTTTAATCTCCAAAATAGATTGGGAGAAAGCCTATGACCACGTTGACTGGTCTCTCTTGGAAAATATCATGGTGAGAATGGGGTTCAGGGATCGATGGAGGAACTGGATGATTGGTTGTTACTCTCATCCACATCTCTCCATCCTCATCAATGGGTCACAAAAGGCTACTTCCCCTATCTCACAGGGGACTCTGCCAAGAGGATCCTCTCTCCCCATTCCTTTTTGCCATTGTAGCGGAAGTCTTCTCTAGATCCCTTTCCCGCCTTTACCAATCCGGGCTAGGGCCCAATGGTGTCACATCTGCAATATGCGGATGACACCCTCGTCTTCCTCGACGCTTCCCGAAAGGAAATCAACACGCTCAAACTCTTTCTCTTGTGCTTCCAGAAAGCTACAGGATTCAAAGTGAATATGCAGAAATCCTCGGGTGGAAGGAGAATCTGGTGTCCATCCCTTATAAGAAACCTCTCGGATGACGAAAGTGCTCTGCTCCAGCAACTTGTGCTTACTCTCCTTGCATTTCCTCCCTCTTCTGGGGAGCGATACTATTGTCTGGAGCCTCTCCCCCTCAAGCACTTTCTTTGTCACCTCCTACAATAGTCTAATCTAACCCCCAACCTTTCCACTCAACCCAACCTCCACCTCGTCCAAGGTTTGGTCCACCATTGCCCCCCCAAAGATTCAGTTCTTTAACTGGATTGCCAGCTATCAAAGAGCCCTCACAGTTGACCTACTTCAAAAAAGAGGCCTCTCCACCCGCAACAGATGTTCTCTCTGTCTATGTGAGGAGGAAACCAACCCCCACCTATTCATTCACTGTAGTTTCTCCCTTAAACTCTGGTCCCAAGTGCTCCTACTTTTCGGTTTCCAATGGGTTACTCCACCCACAGTTAAGGCTTTGATCTCTTTCAACTTCGATGCACAGTGGCCTTTGGCGGGAAAATCCTTATGGAAGGCAACATTGGCTGCCACCTTTTGGACTCTTTGGCTAGAAAGGAATAACAGAATTTTCAATGGGGTTCAGCTTCAACCACTTGCTTTCTTTCACAAGGTTATCTCGCTGACCACTTTCTGGGCGGCAAATCACAAGAATTTCTCGGGTATTTCTAAAAATGCTCTTCTTTCTCAATGGGAAAACGTGCTCTGTCACAGACCCTCAAAACCCTTATGAGGTTGTAATTGGCAACCACCACCAGAGGGCAACATCAAGCTCAACTTTGATGGCTGCTCTCTAGGCAATCCCGACCCTTCAGGAGCAGGGGGGGTCTTCAGAGATTGCCAGCGAAATGTCCTCTTCACTTTCTCCGCGTTCCTCGGGACCTCGGATTCCCAACATGCAGAATCAATGGCCCTACTTCTGGGCTTGCGATTTCTCAATCCCTCCTGCAACTGCGCTCCTATAATGCACTCTCTCTATGGCCCTTTTATCAATATCTTCGGTAGGATACATTTTATTACTGAGCTTCGTCTTTTTGTCAATTGGGGTTGACATAGGCTTACATTCAATCATATCAAACTTTTCCAGTATCCTCTTGTAGTAGGTTGCCTGAAAGTTTGATAGTTTCCTCTATTATGTTTCTTATTATCTTGATGCCCAACGCATATGAAGCTTCTCCAAGATCCTTCATATCGAAGTGTTGTGCAAGAAAATTTTTCTTCTCTACTATTAGGGCAATTGAGCTACTAACAATTAGCTTATCATCCACATATAACGAACTAAAAACCACATCACTCCCACTGACCTTTTGATATATACAGTAGTCCTCATTTGTAGAGAACCTTGCAAGAGCAAGGGTCTCTTGAAATTTACGTACCACTGACGCCATGCTTGTTTTAGACTCTGACTGTGGAAGGAGACTCCCTGAACACCATATCTTGGGCAAGAGGCTTGTCCGCTCCACCTTAGCAACTATTACCTATTTTTGATGAGATTACCCATATCTACAGGGGTACGAGCGTCTCATGGAGGCATACTTGGCGAACGTCCAATGCTCTCGCAGATCTTCTGGCAAAGGAGGGAGCTAGCATCGATTTTGACAACTAGGCTAGGTCCAACTCCTTCTTTGTTCAGGACCTCAGCCATACTAGTTAGCCCACTTCTTACGAGCATGTGACAGCTCCGTTCGTTATTTTGTATATCTGACTGTATATCTTGTAAAGTGGGCGTTCTTATAAGCCTATCTTACCATGGATGACTAATATATTTTTTTTACTGATTGACACCTGCGAGGGTGCTTTCAGTTCCACTCCACTTGTAAACATTTACTTTCTTAGTAATACAATGTTAACAGTTCTCAAAAAAAATTCTTCTACCATAGGTGGCAATTCCACTTTGGAATGTTGATTCGGTACTTCGATCAATGAATCTTCAAAGGAGCTGATTCTTGAAAGTTTGAAATCTCACTTCCATCTTTATAGAATCTCGATCGCGTTTTTTTGAAACCATATCCCACTACATCAAATACCGTGGTTCATAGGTTCACAAAATTGTGAATCGATCAACCAGGAATCTCACTTCCAATTTTTAGGAATATCGATCTGAGTTATTTGGAATCCAGATTTAACAACATCGCGGTTCATAGGTACAATGAACAATGATTCGATCAACATGGGGTCGAAGTACATATTACGTCAACTAAGTAATACATTGTAAAATAAATTTATGGTTTTTTGCATAACTTGCTTTTCTACTAGTGCTAGAACATGTTGGCTCCTTGTGAAAATAATTGGGTTCAATTCCATTCCTGTGAATTCGAACATAGGGCCTCAAAAGCAAAATGTCATTTTCAAGTATATAAAAGTTATTATTTGTATGTTTTGTAAACAAAAACATGAATTCCTAGTGATGTAGTGAGACATTGTGTTATTTAAGTTCTATTATTAATTAATATATGATTGGTGACTCAGAACTCTAAGGGGGTATACAAACTCTACATAACATCATTCTAAAAAATATGTAATTTTTACTTTCTTTATTCAATCTGGAACCTCAGTAAACCTCAAAGGGGCACTCGACCTTGATTCAAATACCTGTGGGGAACCGTGATTAAGGACATTGAATATGTCAATTTCAATATTAGTGGGTCGCTAGGGCTGTTGAGGAGCTCAATCCCAATACTAGGGGAACCTTGGCTAAGCATACTCAATGCATCAATTCCATTACTAAGGAATCCTTGGTTAAGGATACTTCATAACCTCAAACCATTTACCCTATGAAACTAGTTTCTTGATGATTTATGACGTTCCAAGTGGTTGGGTACATGATTCCAAAGAGGTAGGAATCTTGATCCCAATTGGGTTGAAGCTCGATTCCCAAAAGGTAGGAATTTTGATTTTTGCGATATGCATTGTGTGAACAACTCTTCTGACCAAATGAATCTTCTAGTTGTTACTATTCTGCACGTTTGATTCCTAAAACGTTTTTGAGTCTTGGATGCTTTTAACAATTATGATAAGGACTAAGCATGTATAATCTAAGGTGGTGGTCTAGTCGATCTGGCCAAGGCCTAGTTGCACGCCAAAGTGTGGGTTATGAATCGCACCATGTCGGATATAGAGTCTCATTCCAACTAGCTCTACTTTCCTTTTTCATTCAAGTAGAGACCTGCTCTGTTAGCCACTTTCATCCTAGGAGTGTGTACTCATACCTACTCTAATGTCCTATTTCATCCAATGTTGTAGAAAATGTCAGGTGGCCCCTAAGCGTGCACCAAGGGATCTGCACGGCCTAGGTTCAAAACATTAGGATTTAAGAACCCTCTTAGATGCGGAAACATGAATCCCAAAGTTGGATTCCACCAAGATCGTGTACTGATTCGGCTAGAAACAAAATAGGAGAGAGCATAATACGAGAAATAAAGCATGAAACACACACCACAAGAACACAGAAATTTACGTGGTTCACCTCAAAAGGGCTACATCCACGGGCATCGCAAACTGAAATTCACTATACCAATGAAAATTACATTATAGACTTTGGGATATAGAGTTACCTCTATAACCATTGACAAAACCCAGTCGAATAAACGTTTTTAGACCAAGTCTCCCGATCTACACCATCATTGAACTCTCATCTCTATTCCACAGTTAAACCACTATCCAGGAAGAGACCATCTCCATTCCACAGCTAAACCACTGTCCAGGAGGAGAACCTTAAGAGCAACCGAGACTTTCTCTCACTAAAAGGGGAAACCACCCAAAATGTTCATGGGAATTGCTTCTCTACAAGAAACCAGCTTCTCAATCTACAGGAGGCACATCTGTGATTTTTCTCTTCATATGAAACTGTCTTCTCTCTAAGGGAGGCCGTACTGATGCTGAGGAGGTCATGCCTCTCTCTTTAGAGGAAGCCACCTGTCAAATATGGTGACCCAAATGGGGCACACGAATTCTTTGCACTTTCATCTCATATATATAAGATTAGGAATCAACATCAAATAGGAAACTTCCTATAAATGTTACATATATCTCAAGAATCAAGAGATATATCCTAGAGTCCTAATCTTTTGGATTTCTGTTTCCTTTAAGAAACTTATCAATATCAAATCCCAATCCCACATAATATGGGATTTCCTTATGTGGGTGATTTTGGATAATCTTCATATCCAACACAGAAGGGGGCATGGGGTGTCCAGGTTGCTGTTTTAGGTCCAGGTTTTGTATAAAGATTGCATGAATTAAAAATGCATATTCATGCATTTTTTATAACAATAATAGTAAAAAAACCAAAATTGCCACACCCAATGGGTATTTTTGCAATTAGGCTGGTGCAGTCCCTAGGCGCCCGTCCAGGGATAGCCCGCCTAATTGGTCTGCCAGGACCTGGATGATGCACCCAGGTCTACCTAGCCCGCCTGAGTGCTTGGTGGATGGCTTTTTGAAACTATAATTTCATCCATGGATTTCACACACACCACCTCTTTCATCCTTGGAGTCCAACATCATACTCATCCTGAGAGCAATCATAAAAGAATGAGTATACCATCAGACTGCTCGAAACCACATAGAGCCCATTTTTTTATCAATTTGCACTCTCGTTCAACACTGGGATGTGCAATATCTCATGACTACACCACATGGGGGAAAACCTGGAGCTAAGGCCTCTAATGGCTCAACACCCAATATTTAGAAGATTTTTGGAAAATCATGTTTATGAAAGATTGGGGCTCAGTGGAATTTTCTCTTGCTTGGGTTTTCCTACATGAACCTTGCAATAGCAGCGAAAACAGCTTTTTTCTACATTTGGAGCTGTTTCTTCAATTGCAAGCAGTTGATATGGCCTTCATGGTAGACCACAGAAATTAGAGTACCATTCGAGATATCTTTTCCATTTTTGTGCTGATTCAATGTTACTGATCTCCTTATGGCCTCTTAGCTTTAGCAATAGCTGCAATACTGCTCAACCGTGTTTTATATCTTGAGAACTTTCTCGTCATTCCTTGGATTGGTTTTTTTTTCTTGTGGAAGATCTAAATGATCCTTCAAAAAAGTGCACTTTATTGAATTTATGTGATGCTTCATGCTTTTATTTGAATCATGCTTGTTACTTTTTTTGCTCAATGCCAATGAAAAAAAGTGATTTGACATGTCTTAGGGAACTTCTCTTCTTCTTTGCTTTAATATTTCTATTATTATAAACTCGCATCATTTATTGCCCCTTTTCAGTGTATCATGCATATTGCAAATGTTTCGTTGTAGAAGATGTTTTTCTCTTAGAATCCCTATATATGATGGCCATACTGTGCATGGTTTTTTATTGAAACACGAACTGATTTCTCATTGAATTTTCCTTTGTAGATCGGGCAATAATAGCAGTGAACCATGTGGATATGCTAACTTCACAAACTCACCTCTGCAAGTAAGCTCTACTGTTATATTTTCCTACTATATTATCTGCAAAAAGTTCTACCAGTTAAAAAATTGGAGGTTATAAAATTTTCTGTTCGACTTATTATCTAGGTTTCTTGGTGCTTGTTTTTAGGTGATATGATCTGACTTGGTAAAAATTCCACGCTTTCATGGTCTTATATTCCAAACTTAAAATTTCTCACATGTTAAAGTTGCACATTGTAATATATGGATTCCAATTTTCCCTATTGTCTTCTTGGTTGGTTCATTGGGCATGACCAGCTCTGAGGTTATTGCTTAACCTGGAGAAGCTTGAAGTTGCCTTTGATTATCATTGAAAAATCTTATGAATTTTTTCATGAGCAGTTTTGAGATTTAGAGCAACACCTATAGATCCCTAAGATAGCAATTATTGGGATCTCCAGACTTGCAATCTTAAGATTAGAAGCAACATCCAGTTTTGAGATTTAGAGCAACACCCATAATCCTATGAATCTGGACCGCATTGAGCCACATTGCCGCATCAGCCCACCCAATGCATTAGGCCGCATCCCGCATTTTAAAATACTGCTGGAGATAAATGTAGTACTTATTTTAGGAAATAATTTGGATTATACCTTGTCTACAATTCCATGAAGGATATTGATTGAAATGACTCCTTTTGCATCCTGTTTCCAATAGAATGGCAATCAACCTCATTAAAGACAAGATGATAACTGATGTCCCTTGACTGGTACTACCTTCATTTAGTGGCTTGGGGGGAGCAATGAGACACCAAGATCAGACAGAAACATCTGAAGCCATATACACTCATTAGGTACTGAGACATCGCCCTTTGCTCTGCCCATTCACTTGATTGGATACCATGTCTTATTTCTCATTACACCATGCAACGCGAATCTCCCAAAATTATAGGAAAATCAGTTGTAGATATCTAGGTGTTATAGCATCCTTGCTGAATCTACAAAAGCCTCTCTTGAAGATACAAATGTGGTCCTGCAGAAGGAGTGTAGAAATATATTCCTGTTGAACGACTTTGAGAAGAGAGGTTCTTGAAATATGATTGAACAAAATAATAAGCTAAATTGCAAAAGAAATTGGTGGTATGATTGCTAACATACGCAATGCTCATAAGGGGTCATCAGGTAGCTGGTTTCTGTCTTGTTATGAGAGTTTAACATCGGGCCTAAGAGTGTAGCCAACTGATTTCTAATCAGTACATCAATTTTGTGCATTGAGAAACTACAGATTTATTTCTGGTAGCCACTACTCCTGTAGATGACCAACAAGACAAGCCAAAGGTCCTGTATATTTCATCTAAAACTGATGAACAATCTACGTCAGAGACAATGTCGTGGATGCATCACTGTGACTTATTACAATGGCATTAACATCAGCAAGAAGTAAAAACATTTTTTATTTTTTTTGTGCATGTTAACCTTAAAGTAAAGCAATTTTTTTCCATTACTTTTTTTAACAAATCAAGGAAGGACAGCAGTGCATTTCTAGACCCTCCTGTGGGATAGCGTTCAGTTGGAGTACTTCAATCTAAACACAAGATACCTTTTTTAGAGCAGGTGTAGCTTTTCTCGATCTACTGACTGGATCAAAACCATGCAGGTAGTTAAGAAACACTATCTCAACGATTATTTGAAGTGTAAGTGCCATGGGTCAACAGTGTAGAAGATGCATTAGGGTGAGGTGGCAGCTATAGAAAATGTTTTCCACTGGACAATGCTGTACTCTTGCATAGAATTTTGGTAATAATTGGTGCCTTGCAATGTTTTTACCCACTATTGGATCTTTTAGACAAATCTTTCACCTTGTATTCATATATTCACATCTAATGGCTGCCTTATCAATCAGTGTGCATATCCCATGCGTGATTCTTCTCACAGGCCTCGATTTGATCTAACAACCAACATCTCCAATACTCATACTGAAAATTTCCGTACAGGTATTAGGTAGTAGAGGTTTCTAAATTAAGCAACTGAGGAGCAACTAAAGAAGAGTTAAAACTTAAGCCCTGTGACATGAAATGCGCCAAACCCAAAGCAAGCCACCCCTAAGAGAAACAAATGAATTCCAAAGATCTTGGGCAAATCCAAACTAGGGATCGCCAGCAGATCATGGCCTTACCACTCGGCCCCCGATGGACAGCAGGGGATTCGGTATAGTAGCTCACGTTTGTTTGCGCTGCGCGTTCCCCACGGGTATTAGATACTAGAGGTTTCTAAATTAAGCAACTGAGGAGCAACTAAAGAGGAGTTAACAAAGAGGAGTTAACAACTTGAGCAAACAAGTGAAATGGAAACATGAGAAGATTGTCTCAGCAGAATAAGAGAATTTGGAGCTGATGATAATTAAGATATTTCAGTCTCTCCTACCAAAACTATGTGACATGACTAGATGTCTGAGTATTCCAATCCTGAATTGATGGAGGGAAATATTATTCTAATTCTTTAGTTTTATTCAACTTTAAAGGATGTATAGTATAGTTTGCTATTAGAAACTTATTTCTAGGGTTTTTAGTTTATTAAGAATTTCTAGGGTTTTTATATTTTTTTTGTTTATTTCATAGGAACTATTGACAAGTACTATTTATGAGGACTATTCAAGGGTGCTATTCACAGGGGTAAATTTGTCATGTGAAATTTAAGCTTAAGTTAGGATATAAAGGTCATTTTCATCATTGTAAAGACATTTTGAATATTGAATTATAATATATATGGTGTGTGGGGCCTTTGAGAGGGTCAATTCCACATGATTTTTAGAAATTGAAAGAGAAAAGCTTAGGCTTTTGCAACCCTAGCTTGGTAGTAGAGAAGAAACTTGTGGTTTATTCAACTTATCCTTGTGTTGAGCTTTGTTTCTTGCTGATTTTACTGTTTATTAGAGCCTGCAATGTGCACGAAAGTTACTATAGCAAGTACGGAAGTACTGTTACACCACACTTTTTGGGTGCCATAGGTTAACAACAAAAAAGGGGAAGTTATACTGGGGTCTAGGGTTTGCTGATTTTGACCAAAGTTTTGTCAAAATAACCTAGATCTTGCTGATTTCAGCAATTTTTGTTAATTATTTGCTTAGGGTTTGTGATTTCGACAAACCTATGGCAACGAGAAGGGGCCATATTAGAGGGATTTTTATAGATCTACTCCGAGATCCTATAGATATCATAGAGGAACTTGAAAGGCAAGTGCAACAGCTGGTGTAGCTGTTCATGGGCCTTAATAATGGGCAAGACGGTGATCTTTTAGCCCAAAAGGATCTCGAGTACAAGCCTTTTTCACTTTTGCGCTCTGCGTGTGAAGTCGGGTGATGAGGATAGCGACCAGAGACCTAGACGTGGGGTACATCACTCTAGGGTTTTCGATTTGAAGGATGAGGTTTTTTAGTTTGACACAGATTGCATAGAAAATCAGCAAGTTGTAGATTGGGATTCACCACCAATCTTTGATATATACTCAGATGAACAACAAGATCTTTTTTAGGAGATCTGATTTATAATAAGGATCACGATAATGGTGAAGATATTTTGGAAGAGGGTGAAGTCGTTGATCTCAGAGATGCACTCGTGGTATGTTCTAGCGCTGAGTGTGAGCAAGTTCAGTAGTGTTACATAGCTGAAGTGATGCAAATTCAACAAGTTTTTTAATTAAAAGTATTCTATTGATATATAGTGACCCTTTTTTTTTTTTTGATACTAACATTTAGTGACCCTTTCTTCGAGGGTTTCTTAGTTCCGATGCATAATCATCGTGTTTTAATTAGTGCAGTAACCCATAAGTGCCAGGATCATGTTTGCAATATTCAAGTTGAAGAATGTTGCCTGATTAATGCCAATTTCTTCTTAGCACACTTCAAAACTCGAGAATGCGTTTTTTCCAACCAGGGGAGAATGATGGAGAGAAAAGTTGTTTTTATTCTTTATTTTTATTCAACTTTAAAGGATATATATTATAATTTGCTTTTAGGGCTTATTCTAGGGTTTTTAGTTTTTTAGGGATTCTAAGGTGTTTATATTTTTTTATTTATTTCATGGGACCTATTCACAAATACTATTCATGAGTACTATTCATGGGTACTATTCACAGGGGTAAATTTGTCATTAAAAAATTAAGCTCAAGTTGGGATATAAAGGTCATTTTTATCATGGTATGGACATGTAATGTCCTTGAACATTGAATTATAATATGTAAGGTTTGTGGGGCCTTGAGAGGGTCAATTCTACATGATTTTTAGAAATTGACTGAAAGAAAATTGCAACCCTAGCTTGGGTGTGGAGAAGAAACTTGTGGGTTCTTCAACTTATGATTCTGTTTAGCTTGTTTCTTGCTGATTTTACTGTTCCCACAAATTTCTCCTACCTCATGAATTATCAAGCTCTTTTAAGAGTGCTGTTGCATTCCTCACTGGGCCCGCATGGTAATGAAACTTATCTGGATTCAGATTGGGATAGACCACAAGACGATAGATCTACTTCTAAATCATGTTCATCCTTGAAATATACTTTATATTAATATATCTACTAGTAAATTATGTGTCTTCCACCCTACAAGAGAACTTTATATATTAGATGCCAAAGGAACGAAACATTTTACTCTAAAGGGCTAGGCTAATATAAAAGATATTAACAATCTAAAAGATTATGGAAATAGTACAACTATGTATTTTAAGAAGTGATCATATTATATATGAAATGTTTATAATCCATCTTATTTTTGGAAGAAAGTGTTTATAATCCATCTTGGTCATGGTAAAATGATAAAATGACTGACTTGTTGAAACTTTTTATCGTTTTTAGTTTTCATTGTACAGATCTTTTCGACCATATCATTGACCATTTTGCCAACCTTTGGGATCAGGATGAGATCAGTGAACAGGAACATAGCTTGATCTGAAGGCCAACAACCACATTGTTCAAGTTGTGAAGTGTTTTGGGCTGCTCTTACCGTCTTTTACATGGAGTCATCAACTGTGCAAAGAATCTTAGCACAGTCCGTGGTATCCATGTTGATAACATGATCCGATATGAAGTTTTCAATTCTTTTTAAAAAATTAAAAAAATTGAGAAAATTATACTCAAATGAGCATAAAGAGAGTAAGAATATACCTATTTATCTGTCTTGCTTTACCAAATTCATATGCAAATGCAAACGTTGATGCATGATACAAGTAGAAGTTATTGATTTTGTAAAAGTGACTATAAATTATAACTGGTGATTGACAATTGACAAATGACAAATGGGAAGCTACATGATAAGTTGTGCCATGGAGTTTGTGGAATCACATATTGGTGGGGCTGAGAAGATGTTTAGGTAAAGATTTTTCTCTCAGACAATGCTCATTTACAGGGAAGAAGCAGCAAGTAGTACCTCCTTTGCAGCCATATTAGTTCCATTGGTTAGATAGAAGCCTTCTTTGACACTGAGGCACATGAATTCTTTCACTCGTGTCCAATGTGTCTGGTTGTTACGATGAGATCTAATAGGAAGAGGATGAGGGAGACTTTAGGATGGAATAAAGGACTTAGAGAAGAAGCTAGATCAATGATTGTGAAAAAGAAACTAGGAGACAATTTATTACTCTTCCTTGCTGTTGATGACTGACTGGATGAGATGATGGATGTCTTTCGCGTTCATGACTAGGAATGAGGGGATGATGTCAAAGAACCTAGCAAACATAGAAAAGACCTCGGGTACCGCCAGGTCCAATTTTTGGAGCCATACCCTTTCCCTTATCAGGTCTACCCCTCGGGTCCCGGGTTGGTCCGGGACCATTGCCACCCCTATTCACAGGATTGTTCAAGATTAAAGAACCATTTTCCTTTCCTTTACTCTTATTCATCATATGCTTTACAAGGAAAACAAATAATCTGATTCATTGGCTGACTCTTTTGAAAGGAAAACTGGAAGGAAACCTTCATTTATTAGCATTCTAGGCCATGTCTCAGATAAAATGGAATCATGTTGCCCATAAGAATTGTCATCTTGTGAATTTGAGTAAGTTTCCAGCATTCACATTTTCAAAATATAGTTTACCTCTGTTTTTAATGACTAGAGATCAATTGCCTACATCTTCTTAATTTGAATGTTAGTGGTCTCATGTTGACAAAGTCTAACACTGCATTTTCTTTTACTTAATTCATATTCTGGTTGGCTCATAATTACTTTCTCAGTTGGGTCTTTTTTGTGCACATTTAGTTGATTTCAATACGAATGTGTTGCATTGGTGAATATATTTTCAGTGACTCAATCATGCTACCTTTTTTAACCCATGCTTTTCCATTTTACATGCAGTAATTGCACTGAGAAAGTAATTGATGGACTATTGTACTGGTTTCGAGTTTCGCTTCCGAGACGTGTAAGTTCTTGGAGTAGTTTAGGCAATTGTAATTTACTTTTATAGTTATATTGTTGCAATGGTTGTTCACATAAAAACTGATACCACATTTTCTTCTCGCTTAACCTTTTTTGATGAATTTTTGAGGTGCGCCTCAACTTCTATAGTTTAAGTTGACACCTTACACACGCACACATATGTCAAGAGAGATAGAGAGAGAGTGGGAGAGATAGAATGTGGTATCATTTTCATTACGAAAACGCTGTTCCCTTTTGCTGTTAGACCACTAGACACACTAGTGATGTTGGACTTTGTAGGCTTGACATTTGTATTTTTCTGCTTGGCTTTGCTTTGTTGAAGTTATTTCATACATCAACCTATACATCGGTCATTATTCAAGCAACGAAAGCGGCAAATGGTGTTTGGGTTTGTGCCTTTAAGGCACTTGAGAGTATGTAAAAATAAAATACTTTTTCGTGGATGTTCACAATGTAGTAGGAATGTTGGATAACTGACCTTTGAGGTTGGTCCAAGGTCATTGTCCAAAACCCTTACTCCCTAAGCATAGGCACTACAGTTGAGGGTTTCAGTAGGGCATGCCTTGTTGAGGTTGGAAAGATGCTTAGAGATGATGACATCTTGGAGGCTGCTAGGATTCTTGTGTGTGGTTATGGGTATGTGATGACAAGAGTTAAATGCTCAACAACCACTGCACGACATGTACACATGACAACTACATTTTGAGAAGCAGCTCTATGAAGAGGGAGTCGTGTACATGTATATAAGAGAGTGTCTCCCTTGCACTATAGTGATATGTGCTCGTGCTCATCCTTATGGACACGACTATTGGGTTTTGTAGCCTTTAAGGGCTCTGAGAGCATGTAAAAATAAAAAATGATAGTGAATTGTGCGCTTCAGTGGGAGTCTATGATGGTTGATGACCTAGGGTTGGGCGGCCAATTGCCCAAGTCAATGCCCAAAAGCCTTTCCCTTGGGCATAGGCACTACTGATGAGGGTTTATAGAGTGTCATCCTTTCTTGAGTTCGGAGAGTGCCCAAAGACATTTGTGGGCCAGGAGAACTTTGTGGTCTTTTTTGTGCAGATGTAAGCTTATAAGAGTGAGGGCCAAATCCGTAAAAAACACTTCCAAACAGCATTGTACATATGATAGATGCATTTTTGGGAAGCAAACCTATAGAGTGATCCATGTACATATGCATCAAGGGAAACCCATTGCACTATAGTGATATGTGCATTTGACTTGCTCTTGTGGCGGGAACCTATAGTCCATATACTACAGTTCCACTGTCTATTGACTATATTTGATGGGCCAATCATGAGCCCCTGTACACTACCTTTGGGTCACGGGACCTGTTCGGTTAGTTTGAGAAGACAATAGTGAATCATGGATCTTGGCACTGGTGGCCTTAGTAGTCACTTAATTTTTGACATTTTGGTACCAATCCACTTCTAGGGGTATTTCTATGTATTTAAAATTTTTAAAAATTACAGAAATATTGTTTTTAACTAAACTTATGTTTCTATGATTTATGTATATTTTCAGTATTTTAAAATTGTTTTAAATGAATAAAAAGCCCCAAAAGGTTATATTGAAAATTATTTTGACATGGGGAGATTTTCAAAATTATGTCTAAACCTGGTGTGACCCACCTGGGTGGCCATGGGCCTAGCCCTCAAATGTGTGGAGTTCACGTGGAGTGGAATGAGGGGCTCGCATGGCCCACACGCCCCACGTACTGGGACGCTCATGTTTCCCATAAATTTGGGAACCTTGTGGGTGTTATTTTTAATTGTGAAATACATTGTTTTGGTTAGTTGAAAATATCCTAAGATGTCTTTGAGAATCTTTTGTGAGATTTTCATGGAATCTAAATTATTTTGACCAAGTTTTATTTTTTATTTTGAATTCCTAAATATCCTTTTGTGAGATAAAAGGAATTCTAGATAATTCTAGAGATAACTTTGACTGGTTAAAAGTCTTAGATAGATAAGAAGCGGATATGGGTCCAAATTCAGGGGATAAAGGTACTTAAAATCCTATTTAAATCATAATGGCTGATTTCAATGATGGATGGTTCAAATTATTTCTCTCTCAACTCATAGATTACCAAAATGTTTTTAGATTATCAGATTGGAACATCCTAGGGTGAGGTCTATATGAGGAGGAAGCCCCCTAATTCTCAACACACTTGAGCCCCTCTCTCCCCTCTAGATGCCGTCTCTCTCTCTCTCTCTCAGTCTCTCTCTCTCTTGCTATCTCTTTCCTCTCTAGGTGGCACGCCACCCTCAGTAAGGATATTGGGGTGGGACGCACCTCTCAAGAGAATAAGGGAACACGCTCAGCCCAGACTTAGGCTAGGTTAGGTGCTACTCAGTTGCATACTTGTTTACAATGCGGAATCGAGAGAATTTCAAATCTGAGATCCCCTGATCTATAGCTATAAAACTAATTAAGTAAATTTTTGATAGAATTGCCATGGGAACGGTCAAATTACGATTTTAAAGACTAATTAACGTCGAAAGGCCAATTTCCCTTTAAATCGTTGACAATGCCAGCATGATATTTTTCGCCAAAATAAAGGAAATCTACTGCAAAATTAAGTCTACCAAAAATAATCAAATTAAATAAAAATTAAAGAAGAAAGTTTACTTGCCCGGGCTGGTTGACCCAGGAAGCTCGAAGTTAGTGGTGCCGCCCATATAAGGACTGCGGGTTATTTATGCCTCTTTGCCTTCACTTTTTCTCTTTGAATTTGGTTGGTTTTCCCCTTTAAGACCTACTGGAAATATTGGCTATGAATGGTTTAGAGAGGTTAAAATTGAATCTAGGGTTTTGTAGCTTAGATATACGGTCTTGGCTTCTAGGATCTAAGGTTTGAAGCCTAAAGCTCTAGGCTAAGGTTAAGAGGATCTAGGCTAGGGCTTTATTCTTTGGAATTTGGTTTACAAAACTAAGGTTTAGGTATCTTGAGGGTTGAGCTTCCTAATTCTAGGTTTTATCTAAAGAGTAGGTCGCTTGATCTAAGATTCTGTGTTGGTCTCTTGAATGACCTGAAATAAACTTCTTATATAGGCTTCAATAGTCGTTTCAAAGTTGGTTGGGAATGATTCCTATTAGATTTTACAGAAAATTTGAGTTGACCAGGTCAAGAAATTTGGACACCACTGTATGAAGCATTTTCTGGAAAATTTGCCAGACAACACGAAAACTGGTGTCCAGGATTTTTACCTATAAAAGCTCTGTGAGAGTAGATTTTGCGAATCCTGTGGTTTAGACACCACAAAAAGTGGCGTTTTCAGACTTATAGTCTTGACGCCATGAAAACTGGTGTCTAAAACATGGTCGGTTGATCTTTCAGGTTTCGTTGATCTTCTTGATCTGGATCCAAATTCCGAATTTTCTTGATCATACTTATCCCAAAAGCTTCTAAGTCGGTTTTCCTATTTCTAATGTGTCGGATGATTTTCTAGATTTTAGGATGGTTTCCTAAGGTTTTAGGATCCGTACAAGATTTTCTAGGAGTTTAGAAGGTTGGGACCATGGGCCATAGGACTATGGACCATATAAAAGGTAGACTATAGTGTACTCGGGTAGGATGGTCCTTAAGGATTTATCAGGCATTTTTGGGAATTTAAAAATTAGAAAAAATAGGCAATATTGAGAAAACTAGCCAAATTCAAAATGGGGTGTCTACAGTTGCGCCTCTTTGGCACCCCTTGTTCTTCAAGGAACAAGCGGGCGGAGAAAAGTAGACACCTGCTGGCAATCTCGATTAACATTTCGCCTAATGTCAAATGGTTAGAGGGTCTACCAATCCTTTTCCTAGAACATTAACACGAGACATCGCGTTCATCCTACTCATCTACTTAATGCAAGTTTGCCCCTAGGCTTTTCGGCCTGAGTTTTTCTTTAGATGTTTTTCTCATGCTAGTCCAGACTCCGAACTGGATTTTTTAGCCATGCCACTTAACCTTAGACTTTTCATTTTCAATTCAAATTTTTGAACCTTATATCTCCTTAGTCCCCTTAGGGTTTCCTAAGGCTTAAGAAGGCTTTTTATTGGGAAAGTTCATATTTTTTCTGTTTCACTTCCAAGAAATAGGTTCAATGAATTTCAAAGAGATTTAGAGAAGGCAACAATGCGGCAACATCATTTATGGGTTCTCCAACTCTTTCGTTTTAGAAAACAGTTTTTAGAAATTTTGAAAGAGTAGATAGAAATTTTTGAAACAAGACCATGAGTTCGGGAGTACGATTTTAAGAAAGAAATTAAGGTTATTGAAAACACAACACATAGGGGAAATCTTGAAAAAGGGTGTGATATTTTATGAAAGAAAATTTTGGTTAACAGTTTTAGCTCATGTTACCATGGAGCCCTCTAAGCAGTTTAATGTCATGCAACGATGGACGTAATCAACCCGCAGTTTAACATTATGTGATGGCGGACGTAATCAATCCGACAGTTTAACGTCATGTGATGGCAGATGTAATCAACCCGATACTTTAATGTCATGTGATGGCGAGCATAATCAACCTGACAGTTTATCATGTAATGGCGGACGTAATCAACCTGACAGTTTAACATCATGTGATGGTGGACTTTTTGAATGCATCCGGCCATTTTATGTAGAATGGGGATACATATTTTTAGAAAAAGATTACACCCGACCTTTTACGTCATATAGGGCTAGACGTTTTGAACTATCTTTTGAAATTGATTTTTTTGTTTGAAAGAGATTGGCAGTTTAAGCTCGTGCTACCGCGGACAATTTCTGAGAAATTTCAAAAAGAGCTTAAAAAAAAAAATACTTTAAAAAGAAATTTTAAAAAATTCTTAAAACAAATGTGGGTCTTACAGTTTAACCACTTGTGACCCCTTTGGTAGACCCTACATGAGCTTGCCAGGTCCTTGCTGGGATCTTCAAGACGAGGATTTATCATGTATTCCATCATCTTCCAACCTCGACTCTTGTGTTGCATTTTAAAGGAAGGTTCCTCAAAGTTTTCGAATGAACTGATGTCTTGAAAAATACAGGATATTGCCCCCAAATGCTTGGAATGTCCGATGACTTCCAATTTTTCGTCCCTCCATCACCTACCTATCGAAGTCCAGATGGTTAGAGGTCCTTAGTTATGATCCATCACGTTAATACTTCTTGGCTTTACTTTTGGCACCATTCTGACTTAGAGAGATGAGACGATGTTTAGAGAAAAGACTTTAGAGAAAATATGAAAAGGGAGACCACTTCTTTTATTCCAGGGTCCCTTTTGGGTGTCAGCCCGGTAGCCTTTATTCCAACACTTGGGGTTTCTTTTCGGATTTTCAGCCCAACAAATTTTTGTTTTCTTTTTTTTCTGTTCTGTTTTTTTTTTTTTTTTAAAATAAGAAGAAGAAGAAGATGACAGAGAAGTAGGAGGAGAAGAAGAAGAGCTAGAAGTGTTTCTTGTTTTTTTGTTGAGGCGATTCGCCCTGGAACAACATAGGAATTCAGTCATTCTTTCGTTCTCCAAGTGCAGGGAGGTTTTAATATTGGTTATCCTCAAATTTTCCTTGCCCTAGGTTGGCACCCAACATATCCTTGACCATGATCACTGAATTCTCGTTGAACTTCCCTTTTGAACTGCCCCACTTGAACAAAATGTTTAGACTCAGAATTACTCTCAGTTTCCTAGTCCTTCAATTTGTTGCTAGGGTGACTAAGCTTATTAGGGTTTTCTCCACTTAATGGTGTATTTTTTGTTATTCCTTGGGTGTTAGTGCCTTTTTTTTGAGTTAGGTACCCAAGGGAGGTGTGAATGCTCCACTTGGCTATTTGGAAGGGGAAAATAAGTGATCACCCTAGTCCTTATCGATTGTCATTTTTAGTTAAAATCTTATGTTGCTCTTCTGGAGTTAATTCCGTCATGGGCTCCTTCTCAGTGCTGTGGTCCGAATAGGACTCTTGCACAAGAGAAGTGATCGAGTTAAAACTTGATGGCCTTATGGCATGTTGGGAATTATTGAACAACGATTCAATTCATCGACTGCCCTTGTTATGTTCTCTTCATGAGTGGAGACTGCCCCTACTGAGTAGTTTGATGGGACTTCCCCTGCAAGGTTCTGTTAGGAACTTGTTCTTCATCAGATAGTCTTTCTTGTGGTGCCTCGATTATCGGAGTCTTGATCCAGCCTTAATTAAGTTATAGAATCCCTCCTCTTGAGGAGATGATCCAATTTGGTCCACAACTTTTAATTCCTCGTCCTAGATGGGTGGATCATCTAGGAAGTCCCGTGAAGGTCGCCCGGGTGATCCCCTTAGAATTTCTAGGGGTTCGAGCTCTTTAGACTTTTGAGATGGTGTCGAGTCTTTGTGAATGGTCAAACTTGGACTTTCTACTTCGTTATCAACCATTAGAGTTGTCTTAGGGGATCGCATAATTGACTGTTTTAGTATCTACTCTTCATTCCATATAGGTAGGTTGATGAGCAATTCTGGTGAAGGTGGCCTAGATGGGCTTTTTAGAATTTTTAGTGGTGATGGTAGCCCAGATGGGCCTCTTAGAATTTCTAGGAGATCAACTTCTTTTGATTTTTTAGGAAATAAGTCTCCTTGAAGTATTCGCTCCTCTCTCTCCTCCTCTGGAACTAAGGTTTTCCTCGTCACCATAAGTTTGGGAATTCCTAGCTTCAGAGTCTTGGTTGAGCTTATGCTCAAGTTTATCTTACTCTTGCGAGTTTGATTTATTGTCCCACGTGTGAGTCATCTATTGTATTAATCTTGAAGAACGAATTGAAGGGATAATCTGCCCCAATTTGATTGTCAATGATGGGGGACTTCTTGTGTCACTTTCGGGCATGCATCTTTAATTGGAATTCTACATGTGATGATCTCTTCATTGGCCTCTTTTTGGATTATGGCTCGGGGCAAGGTTATCCTCATTACTTTGATCCTGAGGATCCCTAGTTGCAGAATCCTGGATGAGCTTATGTTTGTTTCGTTCTTCATTCACCAGACTTTCCAGTTGATTTCTTCTTGTGCTCCAAGGCCATTGTGGATGTTCCTCTGGTCTGGGCACAATTCGTGATTCACCTGAGTTAACAGGTTGACATCAATACTAGTTGTTGAGGTATCTAGAGTTTCTTGTTCTTCTTTGCCATCAACTTCTTTATTTGTAACACTTATCGCACCATTATCAATGAGCTCTTGAACTTTATGCCTGAAAGCTCGACATTCTTCGATGTAATGGGCATAATTTTGATGCCCACACCATTGAGGTGTATCTCCCTCGTGGAAGGGAGGAACCCTAACTACTGCAAATAATTCTACAAGCCTTGCTTTAAGCAACTTCTTAAGAACACTGGTCATAGGCTTGTCGATGGGAGTGAATTCCCTTGGCGTGGAAATCTGCATCCGCCATGTGGTAGAGTGACCCTTGCTTTTCCTTTGAGGTTTGTCATCAATCATGTTGATTTATTTATTGGATGAGACCTCTCTTTCCCTCTCCTCTTGTGGGGGTTTGGATATCATCGGATTGTTAACAACGTTAGCCTCCTTCTTCTTGGCTCATTCGTAACATGAGGCTCTTTCAAGCATGGAGTTAAACGAGTAGAGAATCGTACCATTGGTGAAGAGCGTCATATACTCTAGAGATGATTTTTCCACGACTATAGCAATCTTAGCCTGGTCAATGAGTGTGCACTCAATAACTCATGCAACGGCTTCCCTGAAGCTTATTACAAAATCAGGGAAAGGTTCCCCAAGGTTTTACTTGTTGGCGATCAGCTCATTGATGCTGATTGATCTTGGCCTCACACTTTGGTATTCCGAGATGAATCGCCTGAACATCTCATTAGGAGTAATGGAAGGGTGTTCGCTCATAATCCTCCAGTGGCATGAGATAGCATCTCCTGCTAGGCTATGTTTGAATGTGGATTTTAGATGAATCAGCTTGTCACATAAGGAGGGTACAAAGATTAACTACGCTCTGAGATGCGCTTCTGGGTCAAGGATGATGTAGTTCGATGGGAGATCTTCAATGCTGCCAAAAGTCTCTT